>NC_052161.1:55201423-55801423 GCF_902713615.1 Scyliorhinus canicula
CCCTCCCACTGCCCCACCGCAAAATACTGCCCCACCGCAAAATACTGCCCCAGTCCCCTCCCACTGCCCCACCGCAAAATACTGCCCCAGTCCCCTCCCACTGCCCCACCCCAAAATACTGCCCCAGTCCCCTCCCACCGCAAAATACTGCCCCAGCCCCCTCCCTGCCCCACCCCAAAATACTGCCCAGTCCCCTCCCACCACTGCCCCACTCCAAAATATTGCCCCAGTCCCCTCCCACCACTGCCCCACCCCAAAATATTGCCCCAGTCCCCTCCCACCACTGCCCCACTCCAAAATATTGCCCCAGTCCCCTCCCACCACTGCCCCACCCCAAAATATTGCCCCAGTCCCCTCCCACCACTGCCCCACTCCAAAATACTGCCCCAGTCCCCCCACCACTGCCCCACTCCAAAATATTGCCCCAGTCCCCTCCCACCACTGCCCCACACCAAAATACTGCCCCAGTCCCCTCCCACCACTGCCCCACCCCAAAATACTGCCCCAGTCCCCTCCCACCACTGCCCCACCCCAAAATACTGCCCCAGTCCCCTCCCACCACTGCCCCACCCCAAAATACTGCCCCAGTCCCCTCCCACCACTGCCCCACCCCAAAATACTGCCCCAGTCCCCTCCCACCACTGCCCCACTGCAAAATACTGCCCCAGTCCCCTCCCACTGCCCCACCGCAAAATACTGCCCCAGTCCCTCCCACTGCCCCACCGCAAAATACTGCCCCAGTCCCCTCCCACTGCCCCACCCCCAAAATACTGCCCCAGTCCCCTCCACCACTGCCCCACTGCAAAATACTGCCCCAGTCCCCTCCCACTGCCCCACCCCCAAAATACTTGCCCCAGTCCCCCTCCCACTTGCCCCACCGCAAAATACTGCCCCAGTCCCCTCCCACTGCCCCACACCAAAATACTGCCCCAGTCCCCTCCCCACCACTGCCCCACCCCAAAATACTGCCCCACACCAAAATACTGCCCCAGTCCCCTCCCACCACTGCCCCACCCCCAAATACTGCCCCAGTCCCCTCCCACCACTGCCCCACACCCAAAATACTGCCCAGCCCCCTCCCACCACCTGCCCCACCCCACAATACTGCCCCAGTCCCCTCCCACCTGCCCCCCCCCCCAAAATACTGCCCCAGTCCCCTCCCACCACTGCCCCACTGCAAAATACTGCCCCAGTCCCCTCCCACCACTGCCCCACCCCAAATACTGCCCCAGTCCCCTCCCACCACTGCCCCACTGCAAAATACTGCCCCAGTCCCCTCCCACTGCCCCACCGCAAAATACTGCCCCAGTCCCCTCCCACTGCCCCACCGCAAAATACTGCCCCAGTCCCCTCCCACTGCCCAGCCCAAAATACTGCCCAGTCCCTCCCACTGCCCCCCCGCAAAATACTGCCCCAGTCCCCTCCCACTGCCCCACCGCAAAATACTGCCCCAGTCCCCTCCCACTGCCCCACCCCAAAATACTGCCCCAGTCCCCTCCCACTGCCCCACCCCAAAATACTGCCCCAGTCCCCTCCCACTGCCCCACCGCAAAATACTGCCCCAGTCCCCTCCCACTGCCCCACCGCAAAATACTGCCCCAGTCCCCTCCCACTGCCCCAGCGCAAAATACTGCCCCAGTCCCCTCCCACTGCCCCAGCCCAAAATACTGCCCCAGTCCCCTCCCACTGCCCCAGCCCAAAATACTGCCCCAGTCCCCTCCCACTGCCCCTGTCCAATCCCACTGCCCCAGTCCCCTCCCACTGCCCCAGCCCAAAATACTGCCCCAGTCCCCTCCCACTGCCCCAGCCCAAAATACTGCCCCAGCCCCCTCCCACTGCCCCAGCCCAAAATACTGCCCCAGTCCCCTCCCACTGCCCCAGCCCAAAATACTGCCCCAGTCCCCTCGCACTGCCCCAGCCCAAAATACTGCCCCAGTCCCCTCGCACTGCCCCAGCCCAAAATACTGCCCCAGTCTCCTCCCACTGCACAGAACATTGTGCCAGACCCTCACACTGCCCCAAGCCAAATACTTCCCAGTCTCCTCCCACTGTCCCACCCCAGTATATTCCCCCAGTCCCCTCCCACTACCCAGAACACCATCCAATAACTAATGCCTCTTCTGATTTTTACAACTCTGTTTAATAAACTTCAGATCCAGATTTTAAAAGCAATGTTAAGTGAAGATTCCCCCATGGCATTGTTCGGCGAATATTTGCAATGATAATGTGAACTGCCCGGTGTACAAGAGCCCCAGTAACGGGCTGCAGTTGTACTCAGCTCTTTCAGGCTGTGTGTGTCTGTTGCTTTACATGCCTGACGTGTGTTTATTATTTTTGAAAAGGAGCTGAAAGAATCTGCCACCGAGCTGCTGTTTGGAGGACATGACACGACAGCCAGTACAGCTACCTCCCTGGTCACTTTCCTGGCCTTACACCCGGAGGTGCTGCAAAAAGTCAGAGGGGAATTGCAAGAGCAGGTAAGTCAGTGTCTAAGTCTGAGGGAGCACATTGCCAGCCTTGGATCCTGAACCCTGGCTCAGATTCCTGGGTTTGGGAGGTAAAAAGATCCATTGGGTGACAATTGAGAGCAATTTAAGCAGAATAAAAATTGTATTTTGCTTTCCAGGGATTACTGAGCAGCGACTCTGCAGAAAACAAACAAATCACCATTGAACTCCTGGAGCAACTTAAATATACCGGAAGTGTCATCAAAGAAACTCTTCGACTGAGTCCCCCGGTCCCTGGAGGATTCCGCGTGGCCCTAAAGACCTTCGTATTAAACGTGAGCTGAAATTACACCAGTCGCCTCTAAAACAAAACAGCTTGCGTCCATTGAGAGGGAGAGGGGAAAAAAAATCACATTTATCCCATAATTGATTTTACAAAACCTCCAGCTTAGTAAATACTTCTACATCAGAAATGTCTAATTGATTTGAAACAGGTATTTATCATCATCTACCACATTGCACGGGTCACAAGCCTGTGTTCGTACAGCTGTTGCAGGTTGTCGCGGATTTTCCCTCCACAGTATCAGACCTTCATAGTACAGCCAAGATTACATCCCAAGTGGCCAGGAGGAATCAGACGGCATTATGAAATGGCAGTAATAATTTAACCCCATCCAGAAATTGTGTCTCCGACTGAGTGTGTGCATATGTATGTATGCATGTTGGGGCAGGATACATTTCTGCAAACTGGTTTTTAAACCTATTTATATTTCAACTGGTCAATCACAAACTCGGGCCGATTGAGAAGAATCTGCACAGCAAGACTGCACAAGGTTATTTAAATTATGTTGGTGATATCAGCCAATTCAATCCCGTGTCTGCGTAGGTTTCCTCCCACAGTCCAAAGATTTGCATGTTAGATGGATTGACCATGCTAAATTGCCCCTTAGGTGTGGGGTTACAGGGATAGGGTGGTGGTGTGTGCTTAAGCAGGGTGCTCTTCCCAAGGGCCAACTCGATGGGATGAATGGACTCCTTCTGCACTGTAGATTCTATGATTTTATAATGCCCATCACTTCTACAGGGACTAGTAAATGTCTCCAATAACAAGCCTAAAATATTAGGAATGACCTGGATAAAAGTCACTCAATTTCAGACTTTTTTCCCCCCTGTAAAAGTGAAACAATTCTTTTTCACTCCAAATTGCAATATAACATGGATCCCAACTGCATCGGTAACAATTCTAATATATCACAATCTTTGTACCGGAATTTACAAAATGCGCTCAAATTGTAGGTAAATATATTTAAATAATGAAATGAATTGTATTTTCAGGGATATCAGATACCAAAAGGCTGGAATGTCATTTACAGTATCTGTGACACACATGACGTGGCAACAAATTTCTCAAAAAAGGACGAGTTTAACCCAGATCGCTTCATGGACGGCTGCTCAGAAAAAGATGCCTGCCGATTTAGCTACATCCCATTCGGAGGTGGCTCCAGGAGCTGTGTGGGCAAAGAGTTTGCCAAGATCCTCCTCAAGATCTTCACAATGGAGCTCGCCAGGGCTTGTGACTGGGAACTTTTGAATGGGCCTCCCATGATGAAAACGAACCCTACTGTATATCCAGTGGACAACTTGCCCACAAAATTCACACCCTTCCGCAACAAAATGTGACCTATTCGTAACACACCCAGAACACTGCAGATCACCATCTCAATGTTATCGAGATCCAGACTTTGTTTAAATAAAGTTCACAGATCATTTACTTATTGTATTTGAGCCACGAGACCAAGAGGTCAAAAGATCTTTCAGGAACTCACTCGGTGGATTGACATATAATGCACAGTGGGCTAAACAGCTGGCTTGTAATGCAGAACAAGGCCAACAGCGCAGGTTCAATTCCCATACCAGCCCGGAATGTGGTATTTTCACAGGGGCTTTTCACAGTAACTTCATTGAAGCCTACTTGTGACAATAAGCGATTATTATTATTATAATATGGCAGAAGCTTGATCTTATTTTCAAAACTTAATTTTGTCCCGATCTTGTGAAGTTAAAAATCGTTTTGCTTCCCCCCCCCCCCCCCCCCCCCCCCCCCCCCCCCCCCCTCCTCAATGTTGATAAGAGTGTAACTGTTCCACACAGATCATGTTATGTTTTATTAATTCTGTAAATAAGCTATTTTATACTACGGTATTTGTAATCTTCTCAAACTATTGCTTTTAGATTATTATTTAATTACATTGTAGCTTTGCTAATGTGACTGCTAATTTATGTTAAGCCTCAGACTGTAAATATTATAATTTAAAGAACAGCTGCGTGGCAAACATTGCAAGTATTTTCCAAGCACTAGGTCATGAATCAGGTGGATACATGGAGAGAGAGAGAGAGAGAGAGAGAGAGAAAAAGAATGTGTTTATCTTTATATCAGGATTTATTTTTTAAAAAGCTCCACGCAATAAAAAGACCATGAACCATAAACACTGGTGAAATGATTTATTAGCAGCTAACATTGCAGTTGTTAGAGTACAGGAAGTACACATGATTAATAATGCTTTAGTTTGCATGTAAATTACATATTTTGGTCCAAATTCTTACATAACAAAAGTGAACCAGAAAAAAACATGAAGCTTCTGCCAAAGAGAACACGGCAACAGTATCATAATGCGCAGAACATCAACTGCTGGTTTCTTCCATTCTAGTAGGATATATGCAAACCAAGTGGAGGCACTGGTGCTCTTAATTTCTGTTTTAGAAAAGATTCTACAAAAGTCCCATAATATTTGCATGTCATGTGTTTCAGACCTACACTGTAGCAGATCAGTAAACCAATCACCTTGAATAGCCATATTTTCAATGCTTAACTCACCACTCCAAACAAACAACACCCCTGGTATTTCATAACTAGAGAGGCACCTGCTAAATAAACAGCCAATTGCACAAATTGCTGGATAAAACCAGCAGGGTCCTGGTCATCAGGGTCAGCACATTAACATGGAATCACTGATAAATGGCCAAGTCATGACCCCATGAACCTTGCCTAACCTTGGTAAATGTAGATCTTGTCACCCTCCTAACCTCAGTCCATTGCTACCCTTAAGGCCACAAGATTGTAGACATACAAAACAAATGTTCCAGGACCAGTTATACAACAGAGTCGCTGCTGCGGGAGGAACGGCCAATCTGAAATTCCTTAGCGGGGATTCACAATTCGCATGGATAGGTAGTTCTGTTGAAGATAACAAGATTAGCAAAAGTGACTATCATTTGAACTTACAAACATTGTTTCATTTAAGAGTTCTCAAAGTAACAACACATGTTCCAGTATATCAGTAGGTCATCTGTTAATTTGACAAGTTAAACACAAGCTGTCCAGGAATTATGCAACAGAACAAGATAGGCTGTTATCTGTTCAGATTGTTATCTGACAAACTCGGTGAAATTTTAGAAACATGATCAATCAAAATAAAAGGAAACATGCAGACTTGCTTTTACTCGTAGTAACTGAATAAATATTCTGCATTGAGTTTCACTCGTTATCTTAAATTGTGGTGGCCAAGTAACATCCGAGTTACACGGGACTCTTCACACTTACCTGCACAGTATACATTTGGAAGTTATGGATGCACTTAGACACTGGGGCAATTTATTTGTGAAATGCACCCATGTGTCCAATGTTTAGGGCACAACAGAGGAAGAAACCTTTTACACTGGTTACTCTACTTCCTACATCCAGCTTGGAATTTGGGGTTCACTGACTAAAACAGTTGTCTCCATTTAAAAAGGAATTTTCCAATGGACAGGTTTCATCCACTAGATGAGGCGCAGTGTGACAGTAAAAAAATATCTCAATTTATTAGCAGCTATCATCCTAATCTGCTGAGATTCACAGCACCTTCAATCAGACCAGCTCCTGTCATTTCCTCCACTATGCTGCTTTTGTCACCTCCCCTCCCTACTGTTCCTTTCAGTGTATCCTTGTTTATTGCAATTTTTCACCAGTACAAATTCTACCAGGCCTTCCATGGGTATCTGCAGCAGACACATCTGTCTTCTTGTTTCCACTAGACTCCAAAGATTGCAAATACTTTGTCAACGTTAGACACAATGTGTGCAATTCCCTTGATTTCGCACTCTGTACTCACTATTCTTTCTGCAGCCTTTGACATGCTGGAGCACATCATCCTTCTCTTTGCTCATTCCACTGCCCTGATCAATGGGACTTAGTGGGCAGCAGAGTAGCACAAGTGGATAGCACTGTGGCTTCACAGCACCAGGGTCCCAGGTTCGATTCCCCGCTAGGTCACTGTCTGTGCGAGTCTGCACGTTCTCCCCGTGTCTCCGTGGGTTTCCTCCAGGTGCTCGAGCTTCCTCCCACAGTCCAAAGACGTGCAGGTTAGGTGGATTGCCCTTAGTGACCAAAAAGGTTAGGAGGGGTTATTGGGTTACGGGGATAGTGTTACAGGGATAGGGTGGAAGTGAGGGCTTAAGTGGGTCGGTGCAGACTCCATGGGCCGAATGGTCTCCTTCTGCACTCTATGTTGTTGTTCCCTTACTTTTAGTTAGACAAATGTAGCTCAGGGATCTCCAATAATGACTTCTCTTCCTGTCACCACAGTCTTTCCTCTCAGGGATCTATCCTTGTTCCACAACTACATGCTACCCAACATCACATGAACACATCTGCCCCAGATTGTACCCAGCTCTGGTCATCACCTCTCTGTCCTTCCAATGTTTACGTGTTTTTGGACTGCTCGTCTGATATCCACGCCTTGAGCAGTCTCTGCAGTTACATACCGAGACGTTGATGTCATTATATTCATACTTTACCACAAATTCCTGGACTTAGCCACCATTTTCTTCTTCTTCCCAGGTCACAGACTCAGCTGAAGCATGTATCAAGTTATTATAGCCCCCCTCCATTAGCAAGACCATCTGCATCCACCTCGATCACATTGTGCATCTCTGTCCTTGTGGATCTGTGTCTCTGAATCAGCTCTTGTCCTACCACCCTTTATTACTAATTTAATGGTCTCTTGCCTGGCCTCCCATCCTCCAGTTACAGCTTATTCAGAATTCTTCTACTCGTATCCTAACCTGCACCAAGCTCCACCTTCCCATCATTCCAGAGGTTGATGACCTACTTCTAATACCCCAATGAGTCAAACCTAATTTGCAACCTGGTGTTTAAATTGCTGCATAGCCACCCTATTACTGTAACCCAGAACCTACAGCCCTCCAAAAAATCTACTGCAATGTTGCGAAGAATCAAGCCATTTCACAAATTCAGCTCCCAGCTATCGTCTCCATCGCTCACGCTGGCAAGTATCAGGAACTGAGCCAGATGGGTTGCAACCTTGGTGTCCCATTGTTTCTGAACACCAATTCCCACATTACCAAGCCTGTTTATTTCCACTTCCATAATATTTACAAACACTGTGCCTCCTCAACTCTTCTGCCATTTCATCCACACCTTTGTTACCTCTGGACTCAACTATTCCAAATCATACCTAGCTGGCCACCCTCATTCTACTCTCCATAAACTTGATGCAATCCAAAACTCTGCTGCCCATGTCCCAACCAGCACCAAGGTCCATTTGGCCATATCCCAACCAGCACCAAGGTCCATTTGGCCATATCCCAACCAGCACCAAGGTCCATTTGGCCATATCCCAACCAGCACCAAGGTCCATTTGGCCATACCCCAACCAGCACCAAGGCCCATTTGGCCATACCCCAACCAGCACCAAGGTCCATTTGGCCATATCCCAACCAGCACCAAGGTCCATTTGGCCATATCCCAACCAGCACCAAGGCCCATTTGGCCATATCCCAACCAGCAGCAAGGCCCATTCGCCCATCACGCCTGCACTCACCGAGTTGCATTGATTCCCAGTTAAACAACACAATTTTACAATTCTTTAAAAATAAAAAATTTAGAGAGCCAAAGGAGGTCAATCGGGCATTTGAGACCTTCTGCCGGAGACTGTACACCTTGGAGCCCCCCGACAGTGACGCGGGAACAAAACAGTTCCTAAACAGACTAGAACTACCAGTGGTGAGGGAAGACAGACTGGGGGTGGGGAGAAAGAGAGAGCTGGAAGCACCAATAGACCTGGGAGAAATCATGGAGCGATCAGCTCCATGCAGGCGAGGAAGGCACCAGGACCAGACGGGTTCCCGGCGGACTTCTACAAAAAATTAGCACCAGTCCTGGCCCCACACCTAAGGGACATGTTCGGGGACTCACTGGCAGGGGGCACCCTGCCCCCAATGCTAGCGCAGGCCACAATCTCACTAATACCCAAAAAAGATAAAGACCTGACGGAATGTGGATCATACAGACCCATTTCACTGCCGAACGTGGATGCGAAAATACTCGCAACAGTCCTGGCCAAAAGGCTGCGTACCAGAGTTGGTTGCAGAGAACCAAACAGGCTTTGTCAAGGGTAGGCAGCTCACAGCGAACGTCAGGCGGCTGCTGAATGTGATAATGACCCCACCCCCGGGGAGAGAACACCAGAGGTGATCGTCGCCCTGGACGAAGAAAAGGCCTTTGACAGAGTAGAATGGAACTACCTCCGAGGTACTGGAATGGTTTGGTCTAGGAGCGGCATTCACCACCTGGGTGAGGCTCCCGTACAACGCTCCCAAAGCGAGTGTCCGAACTAACACCACCAGCTCTGAATACTTCCAGCTACAGAGAGGAACAGGACAGGGCTGACCCCTGTCCTCACTCTTGTTCGCGTTAGCGATCGAACCCCTGGCGATAACCCTGCGGAACGCAAAAAGCTGGAAGGGAATCCGGAGAGGAGACAGAGAGCACAGAGTCTCACTCTTTGCAGATGACCTGCTCCTCTATGTCTCAAAGCCACAGAAGAGACTGAAGGCAATACTGCAAATACTGAGGGTTTGGAACCTTCTTGGGCTACAAACCTAACCTGGGCAAAAGCGAGACATTCCCAGTGAACCTTCTCTCCCACTCTCCCTGGCGGGAAGAGTGCAGACAATCAAGATGAACATCCTGCCAAGGCTCCTCTTCCTGTTTAGATCCATCCCGATCTTCATCCCCAAGGCCTTTTTCCAAAATATAGACAGGCTAATCATTGTGTGTGTGTGCGTGTGGGTGGGTGGGTGGGTGGGTGGGGGTAAGAACCCGAGAATTCCCAAACCGACACTGCAAAGAGGGAAAGTCAGAGGGGGCCTGGCTCTACCTAACCTACAATACTACCACTGGGCAGCAAAGGCAGAAGTAGTGAGGGGATGGGTACAAGAATCCGACACAGATTGGGTACAAATGGAGGAGGCATCCTGTAAAGGAACAGCCTTCTGGGCCCTGGCCACAGCAGCACTCCCATCCACCTCAACAGGTACACAACGAGCCCAGTGGTAGCGGCCATGCTGAGAACATGGACCCAGTTAAGACAGCACTTCGGGATAACCAAAATGTCCCCCATGGCTCCCATCTGCAGCAATCACTGATTTCCCCCCCCCCCAGCCATGCTAGATACCACCTTCAAAAGATGGAGGCGGGACGGGGGCACACTGATGGTAGGGGACTTCTATGTAGGGCACAGACTGGCAACACTGGAGGAACTGACAAGGAAGTGGAAACTAGCAAAAGGACAGGAATTGAGACATCTCCAAATAAAGCACTTCCTCCACAAAGGGACAGTAGGGTACCCCAGAGAGCACAATACTAGAGGACCCGATAGGCACAAGCAGCGAGAAGGGGGGCTATGTGGGAAAATATACGGACAGCTACCGGACAGATCTCGAACACCACTGGACGGGACCAGACAAAAATGGGAGGATGAACTGGGGACAGAGGTAGGATGGGGACTGTGGAGCGAAGCACTGAGCAGGGTGAGCTCCACCTCCTCCTGCTCAAGGCTAAGCCTAATGCAGCTCAAAGTGGTGCACAGAGTGCACCTGACCAGAACCCGAATGAGCAGGTTCTTCCCGGAGGTGGAGGACAAATGTGAACGGTGCCAAAGGGGCCCGGCCATCCACACCCATATGTTTTGGGCTTGTCCCAAACGTGCTCGGTTCTGGACAACCTTCTCCGAGGCAATGTCCAAGGTTGTGGGGGTGAGGGTGAAGCCATGCCCAATAGTGGCAATCTTCAGGGTATCGGAGCAGCCAGAGCTACACATGGGGAAGGGGGTCAATGCCCTTGCTTTCACTTCCCTAATCGCATGCCGGAGAATCCTGCTCGGCTGGTGATCGGCAGCACCACCCAAAGCTGCAAACAGGCTCGATGACCTCTCGGAATTTCTCCACCCGGAGAAGATTAAGTACGTCATCCGAGGGTCAGAGGAAGGTTTCCTGGATACTTGGGAGCAGTTCGTCGGCCTGTGCCAAAGCCTGTTCATGGCCAGCAATGAGAAGCCAGGAATTTAAAAAAAGAAAAGAAGGGGGGGGGGGGGGGGGGGGGGGGGGGGGAAGAAGAGAGAAGGGGGGGAATGTCATAGACCAATCCAGAGGACAGCAAAATGTATTTAGTTAGTCAATTGAAGGACAAAACAAACCTCTCTGTAAAATAAAGCAAATTAGCGCAGGCAAGAAAAATGTAATGTATATAAATAACAACTGTTTATAAATATGAGAAAAGCCAATAAAAAGATTTTCAATAAATAAATTTAGAGTACCCGATTATTTGTTTTTCCAATTAGGGTGCAATTTAGCATGGCCAATCCACCTAACCTGCACATCTTTGGGCTGCGGGGGTGAAATCCACACAGACACAAGAAGAATGTGCAAACTCCACCCACACAGACAAGTGACCCAGAGCCAGGTCCTCAGCGGCGTAGGCAGCAATACTAACCACTGTGCCAAGTGCCGCCCCTTTAATTTTAAAATTCTTGTTGTTTTTCAAATACCTCCATGGTCTCAACCTTCCCCATCTCTATATAACTTCTTCCAGCCCTGCATCCATTAGAACTAGCTGCACATGTCCCAATTCTGGCTTCTGCCCCAATATCTCCCAACGTGACACAATGTTAGATTTTGTTTTATAAAAGGTCCAGTGAAGCACCTTGGGATATTTTACATGGCCATTATACAAGAACAAATTGGTGCTGTTCCTCCAAACCTGGCTTCCTGTGCATCCCAAAATCCTTTCTTCCAAACATTAGCAGCTGTGCCTTCAAGTAATTTATAAGTTCTGGATTTGGAAGTTGCTGTTAAAGTAGTCTTAGTGAATCCCTACCATGCATCTTGCTGCTACTTTGCATTCCTGGAGGGACTGAATGTTTAGGTGGTGGATGGGATGGCAATCTGGTATGTTCCTGTATCCTGGATGGTGTCAAGCTTAAGAGTATTGTTTTGCTGCATATGGGCACAGACTGCTTCAGTATCTGGAGTCTCTGCAAACGGTGCTGCACTTTCAGCAACAAACATTCCCACTTTTGACCTTATGATGGAAGGAAGAGGGCAGCATGGTGGCACAGTGGTTAGCACTGCTACCTCACCGTTTGATCCTGGCCCCGGGTCACTGTCCATGTGGAGTTTGCACATTCTCCCAGTTCATGCGTGGGTCTCACTCCCACAACCCAAAGATGTGCAGGGTAGGTGGATTGGCCACGCTAAATTGGAATATTAAAAATGGTGGATGGAAGGTCATTGATGAAGCAGCTGAAGATGGTTGGACCTAGGAGACTACCCCGAGGCCCTGCCGCAGTGATATCCTGGGACTGAGATGATTGACATCCAAAAATCACAACCACCTTCTTCTGTGCTGGGTACGACTGGAGAGTTTTCCTTCCCCGATTTCATGGACTTCAGTTTTGTTAGGCTTCTTGATGTCATACTTGGGTAAATGCTGCCTTGATATTACTCGTGCAATAACTAATGAGGTCAGGAGTTCAGTGGCCCTGGCAGAACCCAAAGAGAATGTCAATGAGCAGATTATTGCTGACTAAGTACTGCTTCATTGCACTGTCCCAGCATTTTGCTGATGATCGACAAATTGATTGATGGGGCAGGAATTGGCCAGGTTGAATTTCACAGGACATGGCTGTGCAATCTTCCACATCGTCCGGTAGTGTTGAACTGCACTAGAACAGCTTGGCTATGAGTGCAGCTAATTCTGGAGTACAAGTAGTCAGTCCTATCGCAGGAATGTCATTAGGGCCTATAGCCATTGCCGTATCCAGTGCCTTCATCCGTTTCTTGATGTCAAGTGAATCAAATTGGCAGAAGACTTGGCATCTGTGATGCTGGGGTCCTCTGGAGGAGGCCAAGAGGAATCTAAATAATGGATATTTATGGTTTTCCTGTGTCTCAAACTGATGCTGCTAATTTATAGGCCACATTTTTCTATTCCATGTTGAATGATAAAAGGACAACGTCTGTATTCTTTTCTCTTGGTCAGTGAAGACTGTTCCAGAGTTCTGCACAGAGCTCTATCTGGTGGCCAGTCTGAGAACTAGTCTAACTTGCCTATGGGACAGAATTAGGATGTCAATTGAGGATGTTATTCAAAGATATAACTGTATTATTTCTTCATACTGGGTCAAGACCAACTCTTCCAAATGTCTCAATGAAATTAAAATCATCTACCACACCGGAACAAACTGTTGATGAAAAACAAATGTTTCAAATGCCACCCAAACCACTCAGCAAGTTCCTTTATGCACCGAGCTCCACAGAGCAGGATGATCTTCCACTCATTGTCCCAGGCTGTGCTCCAGTGACTGGGAAAGGGGGCAGTGGGAATTCTGAAAGTGGTCTCAGCGACTCTGGGAAGCATCCTTTAAAGATGCTTCTCTAAGATGCTTCTACCTTTCACCAAGCATTCCGTCACCGGCTTTAATATTGGAGGGACACAGTGGTCGCATTTTGTTTGGTAATATTCCGGCAAAGCACCTTGGGCTGTTTTAGCATGTTAGTAAATGCAAGCTACGGTTGCTTCAAGACAAGGAAATAGATGTAAATAACCCAGTGATCTCAGATAAAAGGCACGTTGGTGTTAAAATTGGTTAAGATAAAACAGCAGCTGGTTCGAATAACCTCCCAACACACCATCTACTTCACAGGTGAAAAGGGAAGCCAGAAGATCAGGGAGCTGCAGACACCCACGTAATTGTACTGATGTGGGTCAGTATCTTGAGGGGCAGAATGCAGAAAATTGGGAACTGGGTCAAAAAATATCTAATTACATCAAATCAAGAACTTCCAGATTCTGATATGCATTTAAAATGTTCCTTGTTCAGGGGGCTAGGTTTCCACATGCTTCAACGAAGAGGAACTTTGAATTAAGATAAATCAATTTAACAGGTGGTGAATTAGTGTCTTGCAACGCAGGGTTTAATTCCCATTCTACTGATTTTGACCTCAAATCATGCTGCAGGACCAAGTTACTGAGCATTTCTCGACAGGCTGAGAAACATGTTTCGGGAGTATTGACCAGGATCCTTGCCTGCGATTCCTGGCAGCTGGCCAAGGGCTGTACTATCAGTCCTCCGAGCAAGCACTGGCTCACTATTCCATTGCCTATTTTAATGGCATTTTTAGTCTTCAGAGGTTACCGATGGGATTGTGTTTCCCTCTCAAAAAGTGGCATTCGGTCATTCTTCTTCATTCTATGTTTTCAGAAAAATTTCCAATCCAGGAGCAATTTAGTGCGACCAATCCACCTCCCCAGCACATCTTTGGGTTGTGGGTGCGAGTCCCATGCAGATATGGGGAGAATGTGCAAATTCCACACGGACCGCAACCTGGGGCCGGGATCGAACCCGGGTCCTCAGCGCCGGGAGGCAGCAATGCTAACCAATGCTCCACCGTGCCATCCAGGCTACATCCTCATTCTATGCTGACTACTGAACTGCCAACACCAACTGTACGTTCTTTCCAATACAAGAGATTCAAGTGGTGGATTTTACTGGACTAGTAATTCAGAGACACAGGTTCAAACCCAACCTTAGCCACTAGATGTATTTAAATTTAATTCACAAATCTGCTTTAAAATGAAAGCCTAATTAATAATTATCACAAAACTACATGGTTGTTATAAAATCCCAACAAGTTCACTAATGTCCTTGAAGGGAGGATATCTGACTCGGTCTTACCTATATGTAACTCCACAACCAAACTAACATGGTTGACCTAGAATCATAAGAATCTTTATAGCGCAGAAGGAGGCCATTCAGCCCATCGAGTCTGCACTGACCGGCTGAAAGAGGACCCTACCTCGGTGCATTCCCCCACCCTATGCCTGTCACCCCACCCAACCTGTGCATGCCTGGACACTAAGGGGCAATTTTATCATACCCAATCCACCTAACCTGTGAATCTTTGGACAATGGGAGGAAAAGAAGCAGTGGAGGAAACCCACACACAGACATGGGGAGAAAGTACAAACTCCACACAGACAGTTACGCGAGGCCGGATTTGAACCCGGGTCAAAGAACAAAGAAAAATTACAGCACAGGAACAGGCCTTTTGGCCCTCCAAGCCTCCGCTGATCCAGATCCTCTATCTAAAACTGTCGCCTATTTTCTAAGGATCTGTATCCCTCTGCTCCCTGCCTATTCATGTATCTGTACATCTTAAATGACGCTATTGTGCCCGCCTCTACCACCTCCGCCGGCAATGTGTTCCAGGCACCCACCACCCTCTGGGTAAAGAACTTTCCACACATATCTCCCTCAAACTTTTCCCCTCTCGCCTTCAACTCGTGACCCCTAGTAATTGAGCCCCCACTCTGGGAAAAGCTTCTTGCTATCCACCCTGTCTATACCCCTCATAATTTTGTAGACCTCAAGAGGTCCCCCCTCAACCTTCGTCTTTCTAATGAAAATAATCCTAATCTACTCAACCTCTCTTCATAGCTAGCACCCTCCATACCAGGCAACATCCTGGTGAACCTCCTCTGCACCTTCTCCAAAGCATCCACAACCTTTTGGTAATGTGGCGACCAGAACTGTACGCAGTATTCCAAATGTGGCCGAACCAAAGTCTTATACAACTGTAACATGATCTGCCAACTCTTTTACTCAATACCCCGTCCGATGAAGGCAAGCATGCCGTATGCCTTCTTGACCACTCTATCGACCTGCACAGCCACCTTCAGGGTACATGGTCCTGGTGCTGTGAGGCAGCAGTGCTAACCACTGTGCCATTGTGCCCTGTCGACCTGTTCTCTGAAATGGCCTAGCAAGCCACTCAGTTGCAGGCAGCTCACCACCACCTGCTCAAGGGCAATTAGGGATGCTCAATAAATGTTGGCCTTGCCTGTGACCCACTCATCCCAAGAATGAATTTTAAAAGTGAAGTTATTGTGTTGGCATCTGGTCTTTCTCTCCTGCTCATAGAGCATTCAACAATACAGTGTGGGAGGAAAAACTCTAAGTCAGCTGTCTTTGTCCCTGTTGCTACTAGTTTATGAACCTTCTCATTTTGTTAGGGTTCTGGTAGTTAGATGCAGATTGCACCTGTATGGCACCAATTTATTGGATCAACTATCTTTAACAACATCTGGGATTTGCAGTAGAGTCACACATTATAATTGGCATTTTAAAAGGAAATGGAGTGTCAAGTCAAAACTGTTATAAGCCTCCGGAAAAAAAGCTGGTTTATTCCCTTTTGTGACAGCTTTGGGTTACAGCTGGAGTAAGGGGGTTCTCATCCCATTCATTTAAGATCTGCTTAGAAGCCACTCATCGCTCTAGTTGGCTTGTGGATCTGGTCAGATGTTGGTCTGGTTTAAATTGATCAGACTCTGTTCTCCAGTATGGGATGATGCACTAATTGCCGAGTTCCATAGATGGCTCAGATCACGAGGGATGAATCGCTCTGATCTTTTACCTCTACAGAAAAAATTATTTAGGTGGCTTAAAAAAAAATCTTCAAGGTTCACCATTTTTTTTTCATTCCCTGAATTACTGGTGAAATGTTTAGCAGGACAGCCTTGGGAGTGCTTTTTGGTTAGTTCAGCTGCTCCAGCCAAACTCACTTTTCCTGTTCTGCTCATGTCTATGAGCATGGGGAGCTTTTCTCAATTGTGAGAGGTGGGTGGCCAATGCACGTCCAGGTCTGGGTCGACTATTCGACAGACTGTCCTCAAACTCACACCAAGCAATCACTTGAGCAAAACAGGGAGCATTTCTCTGTTAACCACTACTTGATACCAAAGGTCTCAACTGTGATGTATGGGGCGTGGAGGAGTCAACAGCCACTAGGACATGCTGTTCCAGATTAGAGCTGTAGAAGATGAGCCACTTCACAGCTGTTACAATTCCTTTTGGCTCCAGCAAGACGGGTCTCTAAATGTTTTGCAGCTTGTCACCATCTTCCGGATGGACTTTGGCCTTTGAACTGCCTGGTCTAGAATATTCAGAGTAATAGCCTATTTGGTGAATGATACATACTAAAGGACTTTTAAATAAAAAAAAAAGTGTTGTTCCTTCTTAATAAAAATTTTCCTCACTACTTTTCTACTGCACTGTACTCAGATACCCTAAAACCCACTCGCAGGAGGATTGTTTATTTTCTAATTACTCTAAACAAATTTATTTCCCCCTACATTGTCTATTCTATCATTCATACTTCATTGTTTACAAGGAAGACATCTCCCTAGTTTCATCAACAATATAGTCTGGATTTTCTCATGTTTACATTTTGTCCAGACCCAGGAATACACGGTATTTGGCCATCCTTCAGCTGTAACTGTTCCTCAGTTTGTATCTGTACTTGATAAAGGGATCCTGATATAACACTTGCTCCACTCTCAGACTTTAGGAGAGGAGGAGGAGAAGGAGAAAATTGGCATGAAAATTAAATTGGAGTCATTTCTCTTCGCCTTCCAGCCAATGGAATCATCCCTGTGCTGGACAGATCAGATTGAAGGCAATGCTATTCCCTAGTCATCCACCAGGTGGTGGTCTTGGGTGATGTGAAAGTGCCTGCCCCTTCTGCGAAGTTGCTGAGGTTTTGAGCGCAGACTTGAGAAGAAGCTAGGATGTGTTCCCAGGATACCAGTGATCCCCATTACTACATAAAAACGGAATGATGCCATGACATATATTTTTCACATTTTCCGAGCGAGAGAAATTTGGCATGTAAAAAATCAACAGCGAGGCCTGAATCCAAAAGGCTGGTTATATCATTCACCAGAAAACAGAGTCTCGGTGAATAACCAGCAACCGGGTTATTTTATGCGCTTCTGGGAAACCCACCAAAGGTATTGCGGGGTGTCAGTCTCAAGCTGCTATTTGCGAAAGAACCGGCAAAATCTTTCATTATGATATCACCGTGACCTTGTGTCGTAACATCAGCATGGATGATATTGGTACGAGCGGGCCCTGAATTTAAACTGAGACATGAAGCAGCAGCTCAGATTTCAAGTAAGGAAAGGGAGCTGAAAGTAGCCTGTATTCCCGCCCCACTGAAACAATATAGAACAATCACGTCAAGTTGCATACTCAAATACTGTATTCAATTAGATAAGCACTTTCCTACAAAGGCTGCACAAATTATATTATGAAATTAATAATAGAAATGTCCATTTGGCGGGACAATATTTAGGAGTATGAATCCCCTTATTTTCTCCCAAATGAATGTACTGCCTAACCTGAACCCGGGTCGAGTACGTCGACTCTTGACAATTGCTCCTGAAACTGCATTGGGAGAATGCAACAAAATCATTGCTCCAATTTCCCCTTAATCTCTTGGCAGCGAGACAACTGCCTATTTCTCATCAGCTTCATATGGTCAACGTGGGGAGAAGCGAATGTGTCGATCCACAGGGCTCCACTGGGCTGTGACCTTTCGTCTAAAGATCTTGATCTCTAATTGTTTCCGATCGGACGGAGGACTCGGAATTTAGGAAAAGACCCTCATATCCTGGACAAACTAAATCCTTGGAATTGCTCACATTTTTGGTCTGCTGGACATATGACAGATCGAAACTGAAGCACTTACGAGTTAACAAATTTAATTGAGCCAAAATCGATTTAAAGCAGTCATTTATATGAGCACACTGAGGTTTTAAACGAGCAAACCGTCCCCTCGCAGGTAAAACTGGAAATAACGTTTATTCTCTGCTAATGCCTACAGTGCCAGCTACAACAACAGCAGTAGCGCGCTTCTGGCTAGCAAATGCCTCAATGGGAATTAAATGTAGGTTAAAAAATTGGCTAAGGGGATTTCCCGCTGGCACGGACATATAAAAGAAATATCACCCAAAGAGTGGCTGAATAATCGAGCCCTGTTAATAATAGAAGTTAAATCCTCCGGACTCTGTGGTCCTTAATTTTCTCAGCCATGTTAAGGTCACAAGGCTAAGAGGGAGATGATGATGGTGTAAAAACAGCACTGGAAAGTTAAGGTCGGGGGGGGGGGGGGGGGGGGGAGAAAGAAAAGAGGGAACTTGTCTTAACACAACATTGAGAGATCCAACACTGCACAAGTAACAGCTGCCTTGGTTTGCCATTCCTGTGCTAGCTCCACTAACTGTGATTTACTACTAAACCAGCTCTGGTGTTGACACCTTTATGTCCCTCCCTCCTATCCCAGCAGGCCTGGAGGCCATGATGGATGCTGCTGAACTTTTCCTCCTATCACCTTAAAAAGAACTTTCCCATAATCTTTTGTCTTCCATCAATGTGGAAGACAGAAGGGTTTTATTTAATTTTAAATTAACAGCCTTGTTGCTCTAACATGGTAGCAATATACAGAATTTATTACACCAGTGAAATTCTTAAACTCCAATTTCTTTTTTTTCTACTCAATGAACTGAACGTAGTCCAGAGTAAATCAATGTAATTGCGGCTCGTCCAGCATTATTGTGGCAATACTTTATACCACATGCCATTGGCAATTTGGTGTATTTAATTGAAAATGCTAAGATAATGGGGGACTTAGCTACCGACATTAACTCTTGTTTAGCCGATGACCCACAAATAGATTGTATGGAAAAGATTCTCCAAATTACAATCAGTTAAACATGCCTCAACTTATTGCAGATAAGAAAATACTAACAAAAATTGTATGCTCATGTTTCTATTCTGCAGCTGCAGAATGCTTCTTTCAGATATTTAAAAACCTGCCAAAACCTCAGCCCGTCCCTCTTAAGATAGTTTAACAATTGCAATACAGCCTCTAATTCCTGCACTGATGTCCCAAACTCTAATTGCAGTCTCAAGTAGCATTTCAACTGGGGTAACCTGCAAGAGCAGGTTTCTATCTTAATGGCTGGATCATAAAATAGACCTCAAGGAGACTTATCCTGTCTCACAGATTACTTATTAGTCAACATGGTATGTCATTGGGGGTTGAGAAACCCACACTCTTGCTTAAAGATCAGAGAAAACAGGACTGCAACAGACAGTGGAAGGACTAGAAGTATAATTGTACTACAATACAAATCCAGCTTGTTCACTGAGCTTCAGTATGATTTTCAGTAATGCACAAAAAAAAGACAAGAAACCTCAAAACCATGTGTGAAAAAAGTGGATGAATGGAGGCATTTTTAAAGTTTCCAACTTATTTCAGTAAATCATGGCAACATCGGATAGGCCATTCAGCCCCTCAAGCCTGTAACTCACAGTAAGTGAGGGAGTACAATTAAGTATAATTAATAACAATTAAATTAAAGTAATTCAAATGGTAGCTTTTATTTAATCAAATCAATCTTTGCTACCAAAACACATTAGCTCATCTCCTAGTATGCTGTCAAAAGTCATCTTTCTTTAAGGTTGGGCACAATTCTGTAAATGCACCAAGAGAAGCCTCTTTTGAGAATTTTACTTGGTGCCTCCAAACTCAGCACTGAAAGCAGCAAGCATAAATAGCAACCTATGGCTACACTCTCCAGTTTAGGTTAAGACCTTTGGTACATTTGACTCTACACAATCAGCAGCAAAGCTCCAAGTGTTACAAGTCAGCGATGTTTTGAAGATTGACATTAATGCGCCAGCCTATTTTGTTTCCCAAAAATACAAATGGTTTACTGTGCAACCTCGCTTCGATAACAGCATTATTAAAGCCCACACACTGTACTTACCGGCAATGAATAAAAGAAGATCCCGAGGAACAGACCTACAAACAGCAGTATTATGATCCCAAGAAAGATCCATTTGAACCGGCGCCAGATGATGTATTTCATCGTCTTGCAAGGACTGGTGAACCACAGGAAAGACGTTTCTGGACGGCTGATTGTAAAGAATTAAATCCAGTTAACTTTCCTTTCTAATGGATAAAGTGTACACAGTTTACATTAAGCACTCATTTATAGGGTTGAGAAACCATTACTCAAGCAAACCACGGGCATGTTTATTATCCCTTTTAGAAACCCTGGGAATGAGTTCCTTATCTAACCAATGGCTTAGTTGATAAATGCATAGTGTGGTACGATACTGAGCTGTTATTATGAGGACCTGGGTTTTGACCCCGATATATTCAGAGACATCAGCTAACCAGGTAAAAATAATGGCGCGAGGAACGGACTGCAGTCTCCCATAGGTTGGGGTGGAACAAAGTGTATTGATTGAACAAGGCTGCTGAAAGACAGCACGCCAAGAACGGCTACTAGAGTTGAAATACCACAGAGCCAGTCAGTTGAAAGTACCACACAGGAATCCCCATTTTCAGAAACCCCCGCAGTCGGAGAAGAGATTTAAAATTTTTTTTTAGAGTATCCAATTAATTTTTTCCAATTAAGGGGCAATTTAGCATGGCCAATCCACCTAGCCTGCACATCTTTGGGTTGTCGGGGTGAAACCCACGCAAACACGGGGAGAACGTGCAAATTCCACACGGACAGTGACCCAGAGCCGGGATTCGAACTCGGGTCCTCAGCGCCGAATGCAGCAATGCTAACCACTGTGCCACCGTGCTGCCCTACCCTGCACATCTTTGGGCTGTGGGGGCAAAACCCACGCAAACGTGGGGAGAATGTGCAAATTCCACACGGACAGTGACCCAGAGCCAGGATCAAACCTGGGACCTACGCGTCGTGAGGCATCAATGCTAACCACTGTGCCACCGTGCTGCCTAGAAGAGATACATTTAATGGCTTTGTATTGCCTTCCTCATGGAGCATGGCATGTGTGAAGAGGTGGGAGGGGAATAGAAAAGATAGTGCAAACCTAACCTATGGTATATATCAAGTAGGTGCAAATGACCAACATAGTTAAGCATCAGATTGGTTCAATAGAGTGTTTAAACCCCACTCCGAACATCAGTACACAACCTAGGCTGATTCTGGAGAGCAACATTATCAGTTGAACCATCCTCAAGATGTTAAACTGAGGCCCCATCAGCCTGAATGTTAAAGGTCCCATGACTGTTTTATGATCACCATTCCTTCCTCAAACCGCACCAAACTTATCAATTTCTCATTCCTTTCATTGATATTTGTCAGAACTCGCTGAGCAACAAAAACAAAAAAAAATGCTGCACCAATTGCCATTTTTGGTCAAAGTCATTGTTTGGATGTGGTGCAGCATGGAATATTTGATTAACCAAGTTCATAAAAAAGAAAAATTTCAAAATAATGGGTCACGGAAAAGTCGGAGGAGAGAATGTAACAACAATGGAGCTGTATTCAACAGCCGGCAGCAATATATTGTGTAGAACACAACAACTCGCCACCGAGGCTTTCAAACATCTAAGCACTGAACTTTCTTTCTCGTTTCTAAATGCATACTTGCCCCAGTATTTGCAAACTGTGCTTTTTAATAAATGTCTATTGCGGATTTAAATTTTGCCTTCCATTTTATTTGCCTTTCTTGAAAGATACCGTGTGGGGATCTTGTTTCTGGATAGCCGGAACCCTGCTGTACCTCTCTCAAGTAGTTCTTCGTGCTGGTAAAAATAAAGTCGCCCTAGTCACAAATGACCTTCGGCTGCTTTCCCCTTTGAGGGAGAGGGTGGGGAAGATCTGACTGGTGGTGATTTAACCCGAGAATCACCAAACCCAGGCGAGAGGCAAGGTTGCGAATGCGGGGCCTTCATGTATAACCTCAGCCGGTACAAGAATTGAACTCGTGCTGTTGGCCTCACTGTGCATCCTAAACCAGCTGTCCAGCCAACTGAGCTAAACCAGCCCCCATCTGTGTTAGTTACTAGGTTACTCAACAACAGATAGCAGGACTGCAACAGTCCAATCCTTCCCAACAGTTACAGGTCATCCATTGCCCTGTTGAATTGAAACTGGTGTCTTCACTGGCTCATTCAGGTTGACTGGCTCATTCCTGTTCCATGCTCGGCCCATTCAGGAGCAGATTCTGCAGCCACCTTGCTTCTCCTCATCTAAATACTGCGACTGTCTGCTGCTGGTGATAAAAAGGACCAGGCATGATTGACAGCTCCCCCATCCTATCATCTGCATTCTCACAGAAGATAATTCCAGTGGGACGTCAGCAACTGTGGAACTGCACCTCGCCAGGAGTCCATACTTTCAGAAAAGGAGAATGTTAGCAGAAACAGGAATAGTCAATTTATACACCAATTCACTTGCAACAGAAGAATTGGGCAGATAAAGGTTAGGTGATTGATATCTTTTACTTTTGGCATGTTACAAAGATAAATACCTCCTCCAGTCTAAACTCCATGTGACCACATTTCAAAGAATAAACTGCTGAACTGTTGTCTATTTTTGAGCCGTTGAATCACGAACATGACTCTCAAATGCACTCATCTAAATGTGGAACTGATAGGACACTTGAATGTAAATCCTGACCGCATGAAATAAGAGGAGATAAAAAAATCTATGCTTTGTAAGAATGGGTAAAACCCATCCATTCACTTCAAGTAGCCTGCATTCAATGCTCAAAACAAATGGAGCCCTCTGCTTTAAAATGTCAAGCACTTCTAGACTCTTGTTCTTTCAAAATGGAAGGCACAAATTTATGAAAACAAATCAAGAAAAAAAAGTTACTTTGGAGGCTCCAGTTTTGGGTTCATGTTGGGTTCATCCCTTGCCTTGGCAGCAGGCTTTTGCTCAGCCTCTTGTTCACTGAGAATCTCCAGTGTCATTTCAACTTTACCCTGGATAACAAAAAGAATTACAAAAAAACTTTCAGCAAGTTATCTAACCAGAACAGGCATTCACAGATAAGTGGTGGGTTATCTTAGAGTTCAGGACTTCTAGGATTACCTCAGCCTTTTAAAAGCAGAACACTATGCAATCCTTTTTAGGCCAACAGCCCCATCTCAGACTAAAGCAGGTACGCGATCCATGAATTGGGGGCCACAGTTATTTTAGTGATATTCTCAATTAGCTAACCAAACAGTCAATCTAAAGTGTTTTGTCTGGTATTCAACCATTACTTCAAGGGTTAACAAAATGCCCGTGACAGTGTTTCTCCTTCAGTTTAAAATTCTTCAAAAGTGTCATTCTTTGGTTATGAGTGATGAACTGGGCTATTATAAAGCTTAGTGGCAGCGCCAAGCATATCACGGAGGCTCCTGGATCATTCATCAGCTAGCCTTTCATTTCCTTTGTACAGATTTAAATGATTGTCTGTCGTATTTTTCTGTGGGGACGATGTGCACCCGGCAGTGAAAGATTCATATGATGTTGTGTAAAACACCTTTGCTTCGGTACAAACATGCTGTATACAGGTAGAGAGTCAGAATAAAAGACTTTACAGCATGCTGGCTCATTAAATACTTGAAAAATTAACGTGACCGCCTCCTCGGCGCGTGTGGTCGAGTGTTTCTGGTTTGGACGCAATTGATGATCCTTTGTGCATTTCATTAGTTTTCAGAAGTTTTTGCTCAAATTAATTGACCCATCACTAAATATAAAATAGGGCAGCATATTAGAATGTAATTCTTTAAAAATTGCATGAAGAAAGCCAGTGTATACTTGAGTATAAACGGATGCCGATCCATTAATAAAAGCAGCTTGGTGAAGTTTCATTAATGCAGCTGAAAATGCGTTCATCAGAAAAAGGCAGCACTTGAAACAATGTTTGATGAGTAATCTTAAATAGCTGAAAATGACCAACAAGATTACATAGGACAATTCACAGGTTACACGTAGGCATACTATAAAATAGTTTTGGCAAATTAGAAACTTGGTGAATTAAGAAAATGTAAGCTTTTAAAACATGGTCATTAGTCTCCCTGCACCTTAAAAAGGGCAGCACGGTGGTTAGTACTGCTGCCTATGGCACTGAGGATCTATGTTCAATCCCGGCCCCAGGTCACCACACACATTCTCCCCGTGTCTGCGTGGGTTTCACCCCCACAACCCAAAGATGTGTAGGTTAGGTGGAATGACCACACTAAATTGCCCCTTAATTGGAAAAAAATACTTGGGTACTCTAAATTTATAAAAATTATTTTTTAAAAAGAGAAAAAAAAAAGGCTTTACAGAACCTACCAACGGAGATGAGTTCCATCCGAGGGTGTGGCCATTTAGTGTTATTGGAGGCTGTAGGGCAATTTAAAAAAACTGACGCAAAAGATTGCGCTCAAAATTATTTGATAATTCCTGCTAGCTTGTGGGGCAAATTTTACTGAAAAGAAACAACCCTACTGAGCAGAAACCTCAGGACAAGTAAATGCAACTTGCATCCACCTTTTTGGAATATTTCAAACCGCCTAAAACAATATTAATTGTCTTAGAATAAGTCATAAATATCTTTAATCTGAAATAACACTTTGAGGTCTACAGCTTAAACAAAATCCCAATATCACAAAAAAAATAGGCTTCGTCCTTAATTCGTTTGCTACAAACATTTGAACCAGATTTAAAGAAAGAAATTTAGCTGGATGAATGAGTGCCTGCCCGAATCTCGCTAACTGGACCGTTCTTTTTTTTTTATAAATGTTTTTATTCAGTTTTCATATTTTATATTGAACAAATTACAAATTGTTAGGAGAGAAAAAAAAAACAAAAAAAAACAAACAAACACGCAAAAATTAACATACATATTTACAGGTAAGCATCTTCGTAGTAGTAACTGCGCCCCCCCCCCCCCCCCCTCAACATGTTTATTTAGTTTGGTTTTGGGCCTTAGCTAGCCATTGAACCCCCGTACCGAACCTGTAGCCCCCCCCCCCCCCCCCCCCCCCGCTACCTTAACTGGACCGTTCTGATGCAATGCTAATTAAAAACAAGGTCAAAAAGCAGAATTTGCAAACCACATAAAGGGCACAATCCACTGGCCGTGTTACACTCTTGCTTGAGAGCGGTATGGCCGGTGAATGCTGGGAGAGCCCACTCGTGGACTTAGACAGTCTCGCTGGATTCACCAAAGTCCCGCGAGGAATCTGAAACACGGCCACACGGGGCGTGACCAAACAGCATGCGCCAAAGCCGGTTGAAAACCGGCTTAGGCGAACTTACCCGGTATCCACCGGCAACCTGGGATCCACCAGTAAGGCTGCAGCCTGGTGCTGTTCAGTACTGGTACACAGGGTATCCCAGGCTATCAGAGACATCTGGGTGGTCAGATTAAGTGCAGGGTGGTACCCCTGGCTCTCCCCTGAACATGGGTGCCTGGCAATGCCCAGTTGGCACTGTCACCCTGGCACTACCAAGGTGCCCAAATGGCACTGACAAGCTGGCTGGAGCACGGCCCGGGTACCATTGCAAGGGCGCACAAGTGCCTTAGTAGCACTGCCAAGGGCCAGGTGGCCATGTCCACGAAAGGAGGGTCGAGGGGGGGTGGGGGAGAAATTAAAGGCTGGGAGTCTGCAGGGCTGGTAAGTAAGGACCTCCAGAATTTGGAGGGCGATGGGTGGGGGTCCTGGAAGGGAGGGGGTGGTGTAAGGGGGCTTGGGGTGGCCTGATCCCTAGGGACCACATAGCAGGATGTCCTCACTTTGGGGGTGTGGGGTAGTGCCCATGTGTGCGAGAGGTAACATTGCCCATGGATTGGGATTGTGGGGATCCTCGAGCACACTTAGAGATTGGGGCACTGTTTCAAAATGGCGACACGATCCCCCGAGTTCAGCGCCCCAGTGCTTAAAATTTTTTTTAAAGTCTGGGCTAAACTGGTGAGAAACTCCCCAGGGCCCAAAACAGTGACTAAGTGCCATTGAATAGCGGTGGGGAACGTGCAGTCAGCACCGATGGGAAACCCCCTGAAAAACTTGCCACAATGAAATTTTTGGGAGAATCACGGCCAAAAAGCGATGTTTTGTCCTCAGTGTGGTGTATTAACATAAGCCAGTTTCCTCCAAAGTTAATAAGATCAAGGTCTCAGAATACAAATAGTAATGTGAACACGACGAAAATTGGGCCCTTTATAACTTGTTCACAAAATTATGCATTGATTCAGTGATATATTTTTCACAAAGACAAATGATACAGGCCCACAATTCAAATAATGTAGTAAAGTCAAGCCACGCGACACTGAAAATAAAATCCCAAAATGTTGGAAGGTCCTTACAGCCAAAATGCGTTTGCCATCCTTCTCTTGGACACATGGCCACCATCCATTCATAGATTTTTGTGCAAAAAGGGAGGTCGTGTTAGGTACTTTAGAAGGAGAACTTGGATCTGGGAGCATTTTCAAAGAACATCCTGAAGCTGTTTTGGTTGGACATATTGTGGAATTCAGGTCAAGCTCAAGGACACCTGCGAATCAGACAAGAGAAGAACTTCATTATGTAGATGCACGAGACAAATAAGAAAACATAATCACAAGGTTAGAGGGTGCTGGCACCATTCGCAGTCTGCTGCACTCTTGTTGCTCCCTTACTGGACCATGATCAACCTTCTGAACTAACAACCAGATTACTTTTCTGATCCTGCTATTCATAATGAACAAGAATATTTCAAAGTTCATTCGGTCAACTCAGTTCAGTAGACAATAGAAAATAAGTCATCACAATCCCATTGTTTCACCTCCTGGCATGTCACTGAAGTTGTTTTACCTGCGATGCTGAAAAGCCAAGGGCCATCGCACAGGCAATTTTACAGATGTGCGTGAGAGCAGATAAACAGATTTCCTCAAAGCTTTCACTAATTCAGCTTGTGGAATACCAGCACGGTAGCATTGTGGATAGCACAATCGCTTCACAGCTCCAGGGTCCCAGGTTCGATTCCGGCTTGGGTCACTGTCTGTATGGAGTCTGCACATCTTCCCCGTGTGTGCGTGGGTTTCCTCCGGGTGCTCCGGTTTCCTCCCACAGTCCAAAGATGTGCAGGTTAGGTGGATTGGCCATGATAAATTGCCCTTAGTGTCCAAAATTGCCCTTAGTGTTGGATGGGGTTACGGGGATAGGGTGGAGGTTTTGACCTTGAGTAGGGTGCTCTTTCCAAGAGCCGGTGCAGACTCGATGGGCTGAATGGCCTCCTTCTGCACTGTAAATTCTATGTATCTATGTATTGAGGTGTGGAGGTCTAACAGCGGGGGTCGTTAAATCAGACCGATAAAAGTCGGTCAGGAACGGACATCTTCAGATGGTCCCTGCCGGGACTGGATGTACTGCCACCGCTTCATGACCATGTATTTAACTAAATCATCCTTTAAATTTGGGCCCTCTCGGGACTCCAATTATAATACTACCTAAAGGGTGATTTGACAAAGTACACCATACGGATGATGCCTGGGTGAGATCCGTACTCTTTCTGTAACAGAAAGCCCGTGCTGCAGTCAAATGTGGGATAGTGGGGCAAAGAGAATATCTTTTTAAAAATAAATTTTAGAGTACCCAATTATTTTTTTTCCAATTAAGGGGCAATTTATCATGGCCAATCCACCTAACCGGCACATCTTTGGGTTGTGAGGGTGAAAGTCACACAGACACGGGGAGAATGTGCAAACTCCATACGAACAGTGACCCAGGGCCGGGATTCAAACCCGGGTCCTCAGCACTCCAGCCCCACTGCTAACCACTGCGCCACATGCCGCCTTGCAAAGAGCATATCTAATTGCTACTCGGTGTTTCAAATTCTCAGCTGAATTTGATCATCTCTGAAACAGTTCTCTTCTTTACTGAATTCCGGGGTCAGGACTCGGACTCACTTACCGAGGTGCCGTAACAGAATGTTATCTATAAGCGGTACTGCACAGGAAAAAGCAGGCAGTGCACAAGCCTCGTTCCTTACAAGAGGCGTGCCTGCATGGCCACACATCAATCTTCAAAGGGATCTTGCAGAGCACCAGGCTAGCTAGCTGCACACAGCAACAGATGTTCAAAGGACCACGGGTTACCGGGTGAAACCAGCTGCAGATCTGGGGCTTTCCTGTGTGGATCAGGGACAGTATTTCTACTCTATCATCAGAGCAGCCAATACAAAACCAAGCATCCTACTCCTTTTTTAAAAAATCAATCTCTTTATTGGCATTTTCAAAATTATGTACATCGCCATTCGTTTTCATTTAGTGTACAGTACAAAAAGGTTTCTTCTTGGGTTTATCTATTAACAGTCTGTCAATTTCTGGCTCAGAGTACAATCCTCCCCCCCCCCCCCCCCCCCAGCTCCCCTCTCACTGACCCCCCCTCCCCCCGCCAAACTCCCTTGATGCCCTCCTCCCCCTTTTTTTAATTATTGTTTTAAAATACAGTCCTGTCCAAGTTATGGATACATGTATATACCTTGCAACGCAAAACATGCAGGATCTAGTAAATATACCCGTCGGGAGGGGTCTTTCCTCCCCCCTCTTCTATTCTTCCATTTTACCGACCATCTAGCTGGGTCATTGCTCGTTTCCCCTTCTATCTTCGCATTCTCTCATCATGTTGTGGTTGTTGCCACTGTTGTCTTTCTCCTGTGCTCTCTCTTTCTCCCCCCCCCCCCCCCCCCCCCCCCCCCCCCCCCCCCAGTTTTGTCTTTCCCCTGTGCGCACGCACACACACCCGCAGTTTTGTTTTCTTACCTGTTCCCCCTTCTGGCTCCTCTTTTTTGTTCTCTCTCTCCTCCTCTCTTCCCCCCCCCCCCCCGCCTTATTCACTGCTACCCCCCATTCTGTCTTGCTACCTCACCTTGCTCTCACCCCCCAGGTCCTCCCTCGCTTTCCTCTTTCTCTCTTGTCCTGGCTATTTCCCCCTGGCTACTGATTTATTTATGTGTTGGCACAAACAGGTCTTGGAACAGTCGGGTGAATGGCTCCCATGTATTGTGGAAGCCCTCTTCCGACCCATGGATAGAGAATTTGATTTTCTCCATTTGGAGAAATTCCGATAGGTCGGACAGCCAGTCTGCAGCTTTGGGTGGTGTTGCTGACTGCCAGCCAAGCAGGATTCTACGGCAGGCAATCAGGGAGACAAAGGCAAGGGTGTCTGCCCTCCTCCCCATGAAGAAATCTGGCTGATCTGATACCCTGAAAACTGGCAGTTTTGGGCATGGCTCCACCCTCATCCCCACCATAAGACCATAAGACATAGGAGCAGAATTAGGCTCCCAAGTCCCTTTGTGCTTCCCACATTTCCCCAGTTAGAAAATAGTCTATGCCCAGATTCCACCTTACAAAGAGCACAACCTCACACTTTTCCATATTGCATTTCATTTGCCACTTCATTACCCACTCTCCTAGCTTGTCCAAGTCCTTCTGCAGCCCCTTTCTTCCTCAATACTACCTGTTCCTCTACAGATCTTTGTATCATCTGCAAACATAGCAGCAGTACTTTCAGTACCTTCTTCCAGATCATTAATGTACGTTGTAAAAAGTTGTGGTCCCAGCACACTTGAGGCACACCACTAGTCACCGGCTGCCATCCTGAAAAAGACTCCTTTATCCCCACTCTTTGCCTTCTGCCAGTCAGCCAATCCTCTATCCATGCCAGGATCTTACCCTGAACATCATGAGCTCTTAACTTATTTAACAGTCTCCTATGCAACACCTTGTCAAAGGCCTTCTGGAAATCTAAATAAATCATGTCCACTGGTTCTCCTTTGTCTATCTTGCTTGTAACCTCCTCAAAGAACTCTAACAGATTTGTCAGACACGACCTCTCTTTGACAAAGCCGTCCTGACTCAGTCCTATTTTACCATGCACTTCCAAGTGCTTCACGATCACATCTTTAATATCAGATTCTAAAATATTACCAATGACCAAAGTCAGGCTAACCGGCCTATAATTTCCCGCCTTCTGCTTCCCTCCCTTCTTAAACAGTGGTGTCACATTCGCCACCATCAAGTCCTCTGGGACCCTTCCTGCCTCCAGTGATTCCTGAAAGATCATCACTAATGCCTCCACAATTTCCTCAGCTATCTCTTTAAGGACCCTGTGGTGTAGTCCATCCGGTCCAGGTGACTTATCCACCTTCAGACCTTTCAGTTTCCCCAGAACCTTCTCCTTAGTAATGGTCACTGCACCCACCTCTGCCCCCTGGTTCTCCTGGAGCTCTGGCATCCCACTGGTGTCTTCCACCATGAAGACTGATGCAAAGTAACTATTCAGTTTGTCTGCCATTACTTTGTTTCCTATCATTACTTCTCCAGCCACATTTTCTAGTGGTCCAATGTCTATTTTTGCTCTCTCATACCTTTTATATATTGAAAAAAATCTCTTCCTATATATTACTAGCTAGCTTGCACCCATACTCCATCTTCTCCCCACTTATTGCTTTTTTAGTTGTCCTCTGCTCACTTTTAAAGGATTCCCAATCCTCTGGTTTCCCACTAATCCTCGCCACTTTGTATGCTTTTTCTTTAGCCTTTATGCTGTCCTTTTTTTTCTCTTTTTTATAAATTTAGAGTACCCAATTCATTTTTTCCAATTAAGGGACAATTTAGCGTGGCCAATCTACCTGCCCCGCACATCTTTGGGTTGTGGGGGTCAAACCCACGCAAACAAGGGGAGAATGTACAAACTCCACACGGACAGTGACCCAGAGCCGGGATCGAACCTGGGACATGGACGGCGTGAGGCTGCAGGGCTAACCCACTGTGCCACCGTGCTGCCCTTTTATGCTGTCCTTGACATTCCTCATCAGCCATGGATGCCTTGTCCTCCCCTGAGCATGTTTCCTCCTCCTTGGGATGAATTTCTGTTGTGCCTTCCTAATAACCCCCAAAAACCCCTGCCTCTGCAGTTCCACTGTCTTCCCTGCTAGGCTCCTTCTCCAATCAACTCTGGCCAGCTCCTCCCACATGTCTTTGTAGTTACCCTTATTTAATTGTAATACCGTTACATCCGATTGTAGCTTCTCCCCCTCAAACTGTAGGGTAAATTCTATCATATTTTGGTCACTGCTCCCTAAGGGTTCCTTCACCTTAAGTTCCCTAATCAAGTCTGCCTCATTACACATCATCAAATCTAGAATTGCCTGTTCCCAAGTGGGTTCTGTCACAAGCTGCTCCAAAAAAACATCTGTTAGACATTCCACAAATTCCATTTCTTGGGATCCACTACCAACCTGATTTTCCCAGTCCACCTGCATATTGAAGTCCCCCATGATTATTGTGATACTGCCTTTCTTACATGCCTTTTCTATCTCCTGATTTATTTTCTGCCCCACATCCTGACTAGTGCTAGGAGGCCTTTACATAACTCCCATCAGGGTCTTTTTACCTTAGCGATTCCTCAACTCTACCCACAGAGATTCTATGCCTTCTGATCCTATATCGCTCCTTGCTATCGATTTAACTTCATTCCTTACTAACAATGCAACCCACCTCCTTTGCCCATCTGCCTGTCCTTTCGATAGGACACATATCCTTGTATATTTAGATCACCTCAGGTGCTCTCTCCCTGGATGGGGTCATGATCACGTTCAGCAGCCGCCTGATGTCCGATGTTATCTGTCTACCTTTGACAAAGCCCATTTGATTCTCTGTGACCATCTCTGGTAAGCAGTCTTCTAGCCTTTTGGCTAGGATCTTGGCGTCTACGTTTAGTAGCGAGATGGGTCTGTATGAACTGCATTCAGTTGGGTCTTGGGTATTAACAAAATTGAGGCTTGTCCTAGCGTAGGTGGCAGTATGCCCCTTGCCAGCGAGTCTGCGAACATCTCCTGCAGGTGCCGGGCTAGTGTTGTCGCAAATGTTTTGTAGAGGTCTGCCGGGAACCCGGCTGGTCCCACTGCCACCCCGCCTGCATGGAGCTTGTACTCTCCATGATCTCTCCCAGTTCTAGAGGTGCTCCCAGGCCCTGTTTTCTGTCCTCCCCCATGACTGGCAAGTCCAGTCCAACAAGGAACTGTTCATCCCAGAGTCCCCTATTGGGGTTGTGAGGTGTACAGTCCCCGGTAAAAGTCCTCAAAAAGATTTTGTTAACCTTGTCTGGGTCCGTTTCTAGCGTGCCTCTGTTCCTAATTTGCGCGATTTCTCTGGTGGCTGCTTTCTCAGCTGGTGTGCCAACAGGCAGCTGGCTTTGTCCAGTCTTCGTATAGGGCCAAGAATCATAGTCAAGCTTACCAACTCAAGCAACTGGAACAATTTTGAAGCCTCTCGTTCCAGAATGAGGGACTCTCCTACCCGAACCCATGCTGGCGAATCCCAGCACTGTGGTTCCTTTTAGTTTTTCTTGCTCTTTAGGGGAGAGAAAGCAAAGGGACATTGAAGGTGGAGCTAAACTACTAGGCCCATCGCTTGAAGCAGGGCTTTCATTAGCAACATGGGTTATGCATCAGCCCTACTTGCAAAGTGCTCTTTCACTGCCTCATTCTCTGGACAAAGATGACAAAGATTATCGAAGCTTTGAAACGGTGAATGCAGTTCTTACTTCGCAGCCAGGTGGGCCATAGAAGCAGAGAGAGAAAATCTGGGGATCGAGAAGAAATACAAGGTAAGAAAGGAAAACAAAGCGAGGATGCAAAGTGAGACTTATAATCAAGTTTGACAGATACACTCCACTGAACAACTGAACAATACAGTGTTGGCTCCATTTCATGGTGATGCTGACAGCACAGAGCTTCTTACTTTATTGTGCTGAAAAGCATACAGGGAACATGACTAATCGATCTCGCCAGAGATTGAAACTGGCCATAATGTCAGATTCAATTATGAATGTTGCTACAGTAGACTATCAGTTTCCATCTTTTGTACAAGAGTTCTGATAGGATTTCCTTTCAGCCCGTCACCTCTCGGTTCCAGAAGTGGATCAGTAGCTTAAATGATAATTTATGGAAGTTGGCAAGCATACCTAAAGTAATTGAGCAACAAACAGATTAAACACAGACAAGACATCCTTTGCCTCCTGTACAATGGACACTGCTCGCTTTTAAACCTAATTGCGAGATTTGGTGCAAGAGGCAATGCAATTCATTTGATTTGGACCATGTTGGCAGCTTTGAGCGCCTGGCAAATTAGAAGGGATCACAAGCGTTCTCCATGGTTATTTCAAGACCCAATGAGTAACCAGAGACTTAATTTAACCTCCTTTACAACTATTAACAGAATTCAGTTCTCCCACTCCACTGCAAACAAGCCATCGTATCACTTTCCGACAAATACAGTATCACTCATTTCATTGTGTAAAGAATATACCCAGTTTTGACCTTAATGATTCAGTACTACAGTGCTGTTGCATCCTGTTCTGCTTTAAAACAATGATGATTTAACATAAACTTGGAAGTTAGTCTCGACGGCAGAGGAAACTCTAGGAAATGTATTTTTGATTAGCTTCAAGTAGTTAGAATACATTAGTGCATTGGGAAACAGGGGGCGGGATTCTCTCAGACCTGGGCTGTGCTGGAGAATCGCCGCGACTGGTGCGAATTGCGCCACGCTGCCCCGACGCGATTCTCCGCAGAGCGGAGTATTGGCACCATTGGCGCCGGCGTGGTGCCCCCCCCCCCCCCCCCCCCGCCCCCCCCGCCCCCAGCCGATTCTCGGCCCAGGATGGGCTGAGCGGCCGTAGCAAAAAACCTGATTTCCTCCGGCGCTGTTCTAGCCTTGTCTCAGCCGGCAGGACCTCGGCGTGGAAGGGTCATGGGGCGGCGTGTGTGTGTGTGTGGGGGGAGGGGGCTCCGTTGTGGCCTGACCCGTGATCAGGGCCCACCAATCAGCAGGCTGGCCTCTCTGGCTGGGGGCCTCCTTTCTTCCCCGCCGGCCCATGTAGCCCTTCGCCATGTTGCGTTGGGGCTGGCGTGGAGAAGGGAGCCACTGCGCATGCGCCCGTTGGCACAGGTGCCACTGTGCACGCACGGACCTCACGGTGCCCAGTTGACACTGGGATCAGCAGCTGGAGCGGCGAGGGTCGCTCCAGTGCCGAGCTGGCCACCTGCAGGGGCCTGAAGTGCTGATCCTGAGGCCATGTTGACGCCGTTGGGAAACGCGCGGTGTTTCCGACGGCGGCAACACTTAGCCTCAGGATCACAGAATCCCACCCCATATATTAAGAAAACAAAAAGTCCAAGCTCACGTTTTAAAACGTTTGGTTAACATAATTGAATACATGATTACTATTTCACCGATAGCTGCTCCTATCAGCACGACATTGCTCCTGATGTACAAGATTACGTTATGCCTCAGCTTGGTTTAAGCAGGGAGACCAAGGCCCTGAAACGAGGAGTTAAATAAGATTGCTAAGACAAATACACAGCCAAAGAAAAATTTAGTAAATAGAAACGGAGAACATTCGGCATCGTAATAGCAGCTTAAAAAAGGGAATCAAAAATGCCAAGATTGTAAATGAGCTCCTTCAATTGTTTGTCTCAGTCCCAGTTGTTACGTATTAAAGTATTTGTGGCATTAGTCATATTCCAGGATCATTTCTCACCTCAAAAGGTTTTGCTTATATCGCTGGTGATAAATTACTAGCCTGGGAATGTGTGGTCGTGGTTCTCTGGATGCCACCAGCATCAACTCTTATCACCTCATCAGAACCGTGCACAAAGCTCAATGACATCAATTCTGCAGGATATCATTTGCATTTTGAAAGTGCAGATTTTCTTGATAATGAAAATAACAGAATCTATCATTTTGTGACCGGACAACCCAGATCAGTGCAACCGTCATGATGATTGCTCGCTTCCCTACTAAAGGAAAAGATGGCAGACTGGGCTCAATTCAGGTCGCCAGCACATCAAAGGTTGTCCTTTTTTAGGTATACTTCAATTACGTAGGCATTTGCAATATGGCTTATGAAAAACAAGAGGTTTGGCTGAACAGAACCAGAAGGAATGGCCTGGAAGCTGGGCACGCACATATCCAAGGCTCAGTGTCTAACATGATTGGATTACAGGAAGGCAAGAAATTGGTGCTACAGCTCCCATCATTAAATGGTAGAGGCCACTGTAGGATAGAGTGCATATTCTGTCTATGTTGAGGTGAAATGGACAGTGGCACATTGTGCAACACACATACTACTTGAGAGTCCCTGTTACTAATTTGTCCGAAGGCTCTGATTCAGATGTATTGGTTGTCTAATGACCATAAAGGACTGCTTTCTTTGGAGATGAGGAGGTCAAATTGGCTGCAAAATAACATGTTTGACAATGGAAACTGGAAAAATGTCAATGTTTTTGCAACAGATATCAGATAGTGTCGTGGACTGACCAGACAGTCTGGTTCATTGGCTGACTCTTCCCAATAGGCTTCAGATAATATGTGCCGCTATCATGCACAATATTTTAGGCAGCAAAGAGACTTGGCAATTCATACAATTAAGAGAAAGCTCAAATACAACGAGAAGAATTTCAAATAATGGGCTCTATTCATAAGCCAAGTGCTGAATGAAAGGGCTTTGAGGTCTTGCTTTACATGATGGAATCAAATACTCCTCGTGCAAGTCCTGAATGCAAATCTGTAAAGTTTAGATATGCTTACATGGCCAGTCTCAATAAATTGGCACAGACTGCAAATTACAAGCTTCATAAATATGGCGCGAGGGAAAAATGGCGTGACGGAAACCCAACACTGACCCCACCCACCCTCGCCGCTGTCTAATCTTGACAGGATCCCACCCCCTAGACTAAACACTAACCAATACGAGTTTTCATCTAATCATAGCCGAGTACTTCCCATAGCCTGGGCCATCTCCCTGCATCATAAGAGTAGCTATATTTCAAAAGTATTTCTCGAGTAAGGGGAATGTTTTAGAATCATAGTATGGGTACTGCAGAGCAGGAGGCCATTTTGTCCATACCCACTCACGAGCAACTCCGCTTGTCCTATTCCCTGCCCTTTTTCTCATGGCCCTGCAAATAATCTCTTCAGATCATTACCCAATCACAACTGAACCGGTCTCCAACCCACTCTCAAGCAGTGCAGTCCAGCTCCTTACCACTTGCTCAGTAAAAAAAAAGTTTCCTCACTTCACCCCCCATTCTTCCACCAACAGTGGGTCCTTTGGTTCTGCTGCTAATGGGAACAGTTTTACCCCATTTGCATTGACCAGACAACCCGCACCTCTATCAAATATCCTCTCCTCTAAGAACAACTACAACTCTATCCAAAATAAATTCAGTCCCTCATCCTCAAGACTTTCTGCAGCTTCTTCACATCCTTCCTAAAATGTGGTGCCCAGAATTGGACACAGCCCCAGTCGAGATCAAACAAGAGAGATGATAAAACGCACTCTATAAATGCAAGTTATTTGCTTTTCTTTAACAATGACCTATATTTCAAGCTATTTTGAAGATTTTCATTAGTTCCAAAAATAGTATCTTTCGAATTCAATTGGAAGTGGTAATTCGGGCAGTGGAACTGGGAATAAACTTAATACAAGTTTTAAAAAAAATGTAAATCAGTGAGTGTTTAACATTATTGATAAATTAGTTATGCCCATGACCAGAGTTCAGCTGGCAGAAGCATAATTTACAAATGGCTAAATATCTGTTGAAAGTTATGTTTACATTAATTAAAAAGAGCAAGAGACGTACCTTTCAAACAAGGACATTGATAGCATTATTCAATTCAAAACACACAACTAACAATTAACTGCTGCACCAAAAAAGATCATTTTGGAAAATTTTGACAGCATATTTGCTGATTCATTAGAAAATAGGCAGTTTGAAATGTTTCCAATTAAGGGGCAATTTAAAGTGACAAATCCACCTACACTGCACATCTTTGTGTTGTGGGGGGAGGGACCCACGCAAACACAGGGAGAATGCGCAAACTCCACACGGACAGTGACCCGGGGCCAGAATCAAACCGGGGTCTTTGGTGCCGTGAGGTAGCAGTGCTAATCACTGCTCCGCCCTGAAAAGAGGCAGTTATAACATGACTTCAGTTTAGCCAAAACAGGTAACCCAGAAAGAGGGAAATGTCAACAGGGATTTCATACCTAAATAGTCATCCATGGAAAATTTATCATTGTCCCAAACTTGAATAAATAATTTCGGAGGTGTCCTGATCTCAGTTTTGTCAAGGCTCCAAAAATGTTCCTGGAACAGAGAAAGAAAAATTAAGGCGACGCGGTTGACCCATTTCACATCGATCTTCTCCCTTTCAGCTTTTACGTGAAGTCATCTGTGAAGGTTTATACTACCATTTCTGAATGTATAGCAGGGATCGTGGAATTGCTCAAAGATTTTCGGCGCTATTAACATCTCGATTTGTCAAAATTGTTTTTGTGAAGCATACAGCTCAATTCTGTCAGATACATCAGCACTTTGCTACATTTGTACTTCTGCAGTAAAATAATTGCAATTTTGTTTGTTGCTAATATGAATTGCACACACTACCTCCAAACACCTGGTTTAAACACAACCAGCTGTACAGAGTCAAATTAGAAGGAGCTGGGAAGAAAGCTGACATGAGTACAAAAGTATAGAGGCTACAAAAGGTCACTCTAATGATGCATTTTCAGGTCCAAAAGAAAGGGCGAGGTCAGTTAGATATGACCCCTGCGAGCCCCAACCATGGAATACATTTCTCCATGCAGCAGTATTCTCACAGAACGCTGCATAAATAACTGCTCACAGCAAGGGTTATACTCACATGGCTGTTAACATGAATAGAAGGAATGTACACTTACAAACAAGAGGAAATGGTGCGGGGCAGAGGACAATAGACCTCCCTATGGGAACTTATTTTCCAATAGGAGGGCTGGTTACAAACCAATGTATATGCCCTGTGGGGAGAGTAGCACTTAGCAATTACTGTACTTGAACCTGAGCATTCCAGAGAAAATGTGTTAAGTCCACGGGTGCGGCTTGTCCTCTGTTGAGCAGTTGGCACAAAGTCAAAACAAGCTGCTGCCTCAAGCCAGTCTCGGACACTTGGCTCTTCCAACCTCATGCTACATGGCAAGAACGCTGTCCAACATTTCGCGAGATAACTTGTAGGATTCAACTAGCTGCCTGACAGGATTTCAGGCCTTTGTGCCATTATCGATTGCTTTCTCTCGCAGAGACTCACCTTCTTGGATACAACGGCAAGCTGCTCAGCTGGGAGGTACTCAAATGGGAAAATAAGTCTCCAGTTGAAATTCCCTTCTCCTCCAAGGGATCTGTAGTGCACATCTGTCTTCTGCTTCTCATCTTCAAGTCCAACCATCCAGCTGCAAAGAAGTCAAAAAGAAATCTTGTGATAAAAAAACTAGTGTGGGCGTGCTGAATAAAATATAGGAGTGGCAGGAAAAAGGGGTCATCTGTAAATCTCGTGCACCAAAAATAACTGCCAGCAGAGGATGTTTGGGATGAAGTATGATTGGTAACATGGAGAAGATCAATTATACCCACATCCAATTTTAATTACCTTCCCTGCCACTTCGAACAAATTAAATTCAAACAAAGCAGAGAAACAGGATACAATAAAGCATTTAGGCTATTAATAAGGATTGAAAATAGGACCTGACTGGATGGAGGAGGGCACCACCGGGTGCATCCTGCAGCTTCAAAAGCTTTCTTGTGCCATCATATGTTGGACTGCGAGCACAGTGAACACAGAGACACCAGTACATCTCTTCAACCAAATGAGATTTAAGGATGAAAGAACGACACCAGAATGACAGAGCAAAAAGACAGTGAGTAAAATATAGAACAGAAAGAGAAAGAGGAAAAAGGAGGAAGAAAAAGGGAGAAAGGAGGAAAAGGGGATGACAGATTGAAAGAGAGAAGGGAGAGGCAGCACAGTGGCGCAGTGGGTTAGCCCTGCTGCCTCACGGCGCCGAGGTCCCAGGTTCGATCCCGGCTCTGGGTCACTGTCCGTGTGGAGTTTGCACATTCTCCCCTTGTTTGCGTGGGTTTCGCCCTCACAACCTAAAGATATGCAAGGTGGGTGGATTGGCCACGCTAAATTGACACTTAATTGTAAAAAATGAATTGGGTACTCTAAATTTAATTTAACAACAAAAAAAAAAGAGAAGGGAGACGGAGGGAAGGAAAAACATTGACAAAAAGTTAAAACAAGAGAAAAATTGAAATCTTAAAAAACATATTTCCCACCTAAAGCAATACCAGTTTAAATCGTTAAATTTCACAGTCAGACAGGTTGGTTGGCATTCCATCAACAATTACCATGTTGGGAAAACTGTTCGAATTAAATCTGTCGTGGCAAGTTTAATGGACAATTAATGTACAAATTGAGCTATTTCCTAAAATTAATAGGGGGCCCAAGCGTGAAATGCTGATTGGCAAATGGCAGAGTAGCATAATTCAACCACCGTTTATCTAATCCTTTAAATTTGGTGCTTTTCACAAGATTGGCATGCGTCATTCACAACTTCTTGCAAACAGCAAGAGCTGATCCATTATGGATACCTTGACAAAGTTCCCAATCTAATGTACTCAAGTACTGATGTTCAATTTCCTGTCTATTTTACCAAGTAAATAAAGTTCTTCCGTTCTTTCTAGAATACGTGAACTCCTTGCAGAAGAGCACAAGGCAAAATGTAGCAAGATGATAGGCCAGAATCAATTATAAAAAGCAATCATCAGCTAGGATCAGTCTCAGGTCCTGGCCCTACAATCTGGTGTTGTGGGTGGGGAGGTGCTAATGAGAAAGGCCTTAAAGCACCAGCCAACCACTGGCAAGATGCTCCAGTCTTTGGCCTCAGTGGGGGTTAATTTCCGACAGGGAAGACGTCCGAAACCTATCAACATGCCCACAATGTGCAGGTGGACTACATGCCACTGCTGGGCGGGTAGCCGATGCCACCTACACCCTGTCTATAGCGAGATCAGCCAATGGCAGGCACACATTGGCTCAGGTCCTACTAACCCAGAACAGCCCTTCCAGGGGCTCTGTAAACCTCTATTCACAACATACAGTTCTTGGGTAGGAATAATATGCTTTAGTCTAATCAGGCATCAAAACCAATCTGACCAAGCTTTCCTGTCCACGCCTTTCCAACGGATAAAAAATGTTCAAGAGAACTGGAAAACCCCAATGAGTAAAAGCTACAGTTCGAGTAACAATTGGCACATTGGATTCAGGTTCAAAACTCAAGAACTTCTGGCAAATGAAAAAAAAAGGACGTTAAATTAAAAAAAAAAATAAAAATTGCGAGTACCCAATTCATTTTTTTTTCCAATTAAGAAGCAATTTAGCGTGGCCAATCCACCGAGCCTGCACATATTTGGGTTGTGGGGGTGAAACCCATGCAAACACGGGGAGAATGTGCAAACTCCACACAGACAGTGACCCAGAGCCGGGATCGAACCTGGGACCTCAGCGCCGTGAGGCCGGCGTGCGCCAACGTGCTGCCCTCGAAATGTCATTTTCAGGTTCAACACCTGCATATGAACCCAGGCTTACTGACGAGATGAAAAGCTTCACTCTTGGATCGATGTTAAAGCCCGACATAAAATGAATCTCAATTGCATATGTTGCTAATTGTGTAGAGGATGAGGCTCTTCAGAGGCATGGGGGTACTTTACTCTGCATTTACTCACTCCAATACTTCAACTGGGCGGGCCCAAACTCAATGCTGGCGATTCCCCAGCACCATTATCAACAACTTTCAAGTACATCCTCCCCGCCCCGAGTACCAACACTCCGTCCAATGGGAGAAGGTTCGAAACTGGTTCCCAATACCCCTTCCACTGCCTGCATGTAGCACACTTAACGGGGAGAAAGATGCTTACACATAGAAAATACAAATCAGGTTGTGTGTATAATCAAATCATTCCCACCCTAGCCTCCAGCTGCTGCATCTACGATTTACTTAAGGTTGGGCATTCTTCATGTGTGATGGTAGTAAATTCTGGAATATTCCAACAGTGGGGTATGGTTGAATTTCACCCTTTTCTGTCCTAACTGGATAACCATACCGTATGCTCGCTAATAGGCAGAAACCCTGGATAGCGATCAGGGACAGTTACTCTGGCTGAACTTTAATCTTCAAAGCGGCTACGTCTGGAAACTCCAATAACCATCCTCTAAATTTACTGTCTGCTCTATTTGCTGATTTTGAGGTGACATCTTCTGATGTGCACAGCTGTTTAGAGAGAGAGAGAGAGAGAGAGAGAGACAGACAGGAGAGACAGAGAGACAGACTACAGAGAGAGAGAGACAGACTACAGAGAGAGAGAGACAGACTACAGAGAGAGAGAGACAGACTACAGAGAGAGAGAGACAGACTACAGAGAGAGAGAGACAGACTACAGAGAGAGAGAGAGAGACAGACTACAGAGAGAGAGAGAGACAGACTACAGAGAGAGAGAGAGAGAGAGACAGACTACAGAGAGAGAGACAGGCTACAGAGAGACAGACAGACTACAGAGAGACAGAGAGACTACAGAGAGACAGAGAGAGACAGACTACAGAGAGAGAGACAGACTACAGAGAGAGAGAGAGACAGACTACAGAGAGAGAGACAGACTACAGAGAGAGAGAGACAGACTACAGAGAGAGAGAGAGAGACAGACTACAGAGAGAGAGAGAGAGAGAGACAGACTACAGAGAGAGAGAGAGAGAGAGAGACAGACTACAGAGAGAGAGAGAGAGAGAGACAGACTACAGAGAGAGAGAGAGAGAGAGACAGACTACAGAGAGAGAGAGAGACAGACTACAGAGAGAGAGAGAGAGACAGACTACAGAGAGAGAGAGAGACAGACTACAGAGAGAGAGAGAGACAGACTACAGAGAGAGAGAGAGACAGACTACAGAGAGAGAGAGAGAGACAGACTACAGAGAGAGAGAGAGAGACAGACAGACTACAGAGAGAGAGAGAGAGACAGACAGACTACAGAGAGAGAGAGAGACAGACAGACTACAGAGAGAGAGAGAGAGACAGACAGACTACAGAGAGAGAGAGAGACAGACAGACTACAGAGAGAGAGAGAGACAGACAGACTACAGAGAGAGAGAGAGACAGACAGACTACAGAGAGAGAGAGAGACAGACAGACGACAGAGAGAGAGAGAGACAGACAGACTACAGAGAGAGAGAGAGACAGACAGACGACAGAGAGAGAGAGAGAGACAGACAGACGACAGAGAGAGAGAGAGACAGACAGACGACAGAGAGAGAGAGACAGACAGACGACAGAGAGAGAGAGACAGACAGACGACAGAGAGAGAGAGACAGACAGACGACAGAGAGAGAGAGACAGACAGACGACAGAGAGAGAGAGACAGACAGACGACAGAGAGAGAGAGACAGACAGACGACAGAGAGAGAGAGACAGACAGACGACAGAGAGAGAGAGACAGACAGACGACAGAGAGAGAGAGACAGACAGACGACAGAGAGAGAGAGACAGACAGACGACAGAGAGAGAGAGACAGACAGACGACAGAGAGAGAGAGACAGACAGACGACAGAGAGAGAGAGACAGACAGACGACAGAGAGAGAGAGACAGACAGACGACAGAGAGAGAGAGACAGACGACAGAGAGAGAGAGAGACAGACGACAGAGAGACAGACAGACGACAGAGAGACAGACAGACGACAGAGAGACAGACAGACGACAGAGAGACAGACAGACGACAGAGAGACAGACAGACGACAGAGAGACAGACAGACGACAGAGAGACAGACAGACGACAGAGAGACAGACAGACGACAGAGAGACAGACGACAGAGAGACAGACAGACGACAGAGAGACAGACAGACGACAGAGAGACAGACAGACGACAGAGAGACAGACAGACGACAGACAGACAGACAGACGACAGACAGACAGACAGACAGAGACAGAGACAGAGAGACAGACAGACAGAGAGACAGACAGACAGAGAGACAGACAGAGACAGAGAGACAGACAGAGACAGAGAGACAGACAGAGACAGAGAGACAGACAGAGACAGAGAGACAGACAGAGACAGAGAGACAGACAGAGACAGAGAGACAGACAGAGACAGAGAGACAGACAGAGACAGAGAGACAGACAGAGACAGAGAGACAGACAGAGACAGAGACAGAGAGAGAGACAGAGACAGAGAAACCGACACCGAGAAATCGAGACACTGACAGACCGAGACACAGAGAGAGAGACCGAGACACAGAGAGAGACAGGCAGAATGACAATTTTAAACAAACAAAAAAATTCATACAATTAAACGGTTAATTTTGAAAAAAAATTTAGAGTAGCTAATTAATTTTTCCAATTGAGGGGCAATTTAGCGTGGCCAATCCACCTAGCCTGCACATCTTTGAGTTGTGAGGCAGAAACCCACGCAGACACGGGGAGAATGTGCAAACTCCACACAGACAGTGACCCAGAGCCGGGATCGAATCTGGGACCTCGGTGCCGTGAGCCATGCGCCACTGTGCTGCCACAATTAAGCAGTTAATGATACTATGCATCCACATATAGAACACACAGTGCAGGAGGCCATTCGGCCCATCGAGACTGCACCGACCCACTCCACCCTATCCCTGTAACCCAATAACCCCTCCTAACCTTTTTTTGTCACCAAGGGCAATTTATCATGGCCAATCCACCTAACCTGCACATCTTTGGACTGTGGGAGGAAACTGGAGCAACCGGAGGAAATCCACGCAAACATGGGGAGAGCGTGCAGACTCCGCACAGTGACCCAGCAGGGAATCGAAACTGGGACCCTGGCGCTGTGAAGCCACAGTGCTATCACTTGTGCTACCACACACAGTTAGAGATTCTGCCCTTGCAGAAGTCACCCATAGTTTACAATTTTGGCCTTTCTTCAAAATATTCAACAGCTGTTGCATTTAAGCACTCAAGCCAAAAATAAAGCCTGCAGCTCATATTGCATATCGAGACCTCAGAATTATCCTTGGAGCCAGCCTTCCATTCTTAACCTGGTGCAGATATTTGGCAATTCTTTTACTGACAGCCCTTGTTCCAGCTCTTTCACATGGCACATAGAAGCTTTCAAGTTTTTCCCCTTCTGCTCTTCAAGATGAACTGAAGGGAAATTAGAATTGTAGAATCCCTACAGTGCAGGAGGAGGCTATTTGGCCCATCGGGTCTGCACCGACCCTCTGAAAGAGCACCCTACCAAGGATCACTCCCTTGCCTTATCCCCGTAACCCCACCTAATCTTTGTCCACTGAAGGGCAATTTAGCATGGCTAATCCACCTAACCTGCACATATTTAGACTGAAGGAGAAAACCAGAGTGCCCAGAGGAAACTCACACAGACACGGGGGCAACGTACAAACTACACACAGACAGGCGCCCAAGGGCGAAATCGAACCAGAGTCAGTGGGGCTGTGATGCAGCAGTGCTAACCACTGTGCCACCTATCAGAAGGAATCACCCCAGGCCCTTTGTACACTTCAGCAACAAGTGCTACAGAACACATGCACAAACAGAATTTTGCAGATTAGGTAACAAAAACTAACAGTAAACTTTGAAATTTGAATTATTCTCCAACTTTGCATGCAAAATAACATTTTGCAACTAGGAATAGCTGAACAAACATTATTATACAAAACTTCAAACTGGCTCATTGCAAATTCCTTTCTTTGCTAGTCTAATTAGAGCATTTACTCTGTTTCATGCAATAAAATTAAACTGACAAGGAGATTAAATCCTTGGTTAAAGCAGCAAAGAAGAATTTGAATCAAGCACTTTACTGTTCAAACTATAACATTGTTCAGTCATTACCGTGCTCAGTGAATAAAGTGCACCAACCAATTTTGAATAGTTTAGGTAACATTCCCAAATTCACAAAAATGTGGTACAAAGAAAGACAAGCTATTCCTCATTAGATTGGAAACTAATACAAACGGGGTGAAGTAATTCAGCGCATCGAGTTTAGTTCACCATTCAATGAGATCATAGTTGGTCTCAACTCTATTTACCTGACTTTGTTCCATGTTCCTTATTACCCATACCTCAAACAAATGAATCCTTCCTCAATCCCAAACAATTGAACCCCCCTCAATCTCAAACAATTGAGCCCCCCTCAATCTCAAACAATTGAATCCTATCAATCTCAAAAAAATGAAACTGTGCAAGCTACAACAGGTTTTGAAAAAGGCAGAGAGTTCCAAATTCCACTCTCCTTTGGGTGAAACTACAAGTAGTATAATGGTTAATGGGAACCAAAGCACAGATCAGAATGATGCAAAAGATAGAGGTTAATAGGATGAACAGACAGGGCAAGTCTAACAACTACAGAGGGGAAAGGGAACAGAAACAAAAATCAAAATGTAAGGTAAATGGGAGTGATAGTTGAGGATGAGTGTTATCAGAGATTAATAAAGGAGGTCAGAATGCGTGAAAAGTCACAACAACAAAATCCTGCAAGGGAAAGACACCATTGTTAGCATGGTTTTATGAATGGCAACTCATGCTCAACAAACTTGATCGAGTTCTTGGAGGTCGTAACCAGCAATGTGGATAATGGGGAACCTATGCATGAAATGAAAATCGCTTATTGTCATGAGTAGGCTTCAAATGAAGTTACTGTGAAAAGCCCCTAGTCGCCACATTCCGGCGCCTGTTCGGGGAGGCTGTTACGTGGTATATCTAGACATCCAGAAGGCGTTTGACAAGGTGCCGCATAAAAGACTGATCCAGAAGGCGAGATCGCAGGGGATTGTGGGTGGCGTACTAAATTGGATTGAGGATTAGCTGACTGACAGAAAGCAGAGGGTTGGGATAAATGGGTCCTTATCTGGCTGGTGAACTGTAACTATCAGGGTGCTTCAGTTCCTCAGACCACAACTATTTCAGACCGCAACTATTTACAATCTATATTGCAGATCATTATATCTGCAAGCAGGGACAGAGTGTAATATAGCAAAATTTGCAGATTATACTAAAATAGGTGGAAAAGCTGGCAGTGAAGAAGGATAAAGATTTTACAGATGGATATAGATAGGCTGGGAGATTGGGCCAAAATTTGGGCAGATGGAATTTAACGCAGATACGCGTTTTGGCCGAAACAAATAGAATGGCAAATTATTATCTATATGGAAAGCAGATTCAAAATGCGCCTGGGCAGAGGGATCTGGGTGTCTTGGTTCATGAATCGCAGAAAGTCGGTATGCAGGTACAGCATATAATTAAAAAGGCAAATGGAATGTCAGTGTTTATTGCAAAAGGACTGGAGTATAAAAGTAGAGAAGTGTTGTTGCAATTGTACATTGTGAGACAACACCTGGAGTATTGTGTCCAGTTTTGGTCTCCTTGTTTGAGAAAGGAACTGGTGGCACTGGAGGCAGTTCAGAGGTGGTTCACCAGATTGAGTCTGGGGATGAAAGGGTTGATGTACTAGGAGAGATCAGTTTTTGCTCATAATTTCAGAAGTTTAGACGGATGACAGGGGATCTGATCGAGGTATATGAAATACCAAAAGGGATTGATAAAGCAAATGGAGACCAAATGTTCTCCTTTGATCGGATTGAAGGATGGAGCAGGCTCGGAGGGCTGAATTGCCTACTTCTGCTCCTAATTCCTATGTTCCAATGTTCCCGACATCACTCTTGAATGGCTTGGCTCTAACATAAAGCATGCCGCTGTGTAGAGAGACTTGGGTGTGCTAGTGCATGAGTCACAGAAGGTTGGTTTACAGGTGCAACAGGTGATTAAGAAGGCAAATGGAATTTTGTCCTTCATTTCTAGAGGGATGGAGTTTAAGACTAGGGAGGTTATGTTGCAATTGTATAAGGTGTTAGTGAGGCCACACCTGGAGTATTGTGTTCAGTTTTGGTCTCCTTACTTGAGAAAGGACGTACTGGCACTGGAGGGTGTGCAGAGGAGATTCACTAGGTTAATCCCAGAGTTGAAGGGGTTGGATTATGAGGAGAGGTTGAGTAGACTGGGACTGTACTCGTTGGAATTTAGAAGGATGAGGGGGGATCTTATAGAAACATTTAAAATTATGAAGGGAATAGATAGGATAGATGCGGGCAGGTTGTTTCCACTGGCGGGTGAAAGCAGAACTAGGGGACATAGCCTCAAAATAAGAGGAAGTAGATTTAGGACTGAGTTTAGGAGGAACTTCTTCACCCAAAGGGTTGTGAATCTATAGAATTCCTTGCCCAGTGAAGCAGTTGAGGCTCCTTCATTACATGTTTTTAAGGTAAAGATAGATCGCTTTTTGAAGAATAATGGGATTAAGGGTTATGGTGTTCGGGCCGGAAAGTGGAGCTGAGTCCACAAAAGATCAGCCATGATCTCATTGAATGGCGGAGCAGGCTCGAGGGGCCAGATGGCCTACGCCTGCTCCTTGTTCTTATGTTCTTATGTTTTGTGTCCTTGCTTTTGATTACTGCCACAAGAGGAATGAGTTCTATCCACCGTGCCAAATCTTTTAATCATCTTAAACACCTCCATTAGATCACCCCTTAAATATTCTATAAAAGGAAATACAAGGCCAGTTGTTTAAATGCCCTCAATTTAAACCATTTAGTCCCATTAATGGCCATCAGTTGACTAATACCTTAATATGAACAAACGGGGCTGCTGGCAAATGAAACCCATTTTGCTGATTGAATGTTTTTTTTCTCCCATGAGAAAACTGAGCAACCAACATGGGTCATGTTTGAACTTCAATAGCCATTACATTTATACAAAGAGGTGGTTCTGAATGAGATTCATTTGAAAAAAAAAGGAATTGCAGTTGACTAAACTGCAGGTGAATCAAGTTCTTTTTAAAAATTCACTCTACCTGTCTGAACAAGCAGATATAACATTATATTTTATGATATCTTTATAATTTAGACAGTTAAACTTTGCAACCATACCAGATTCCACACACTTGTTACCTATGGATATGAATAGACAGTGATAAATTGTCAATCCCTGCAGAACCACGCTGGTCACTCTGCTGTTTTTATAGTTTAAGAAGCATTAGTAACTTAATAGTTTCAAGTTATTACATCCTGTACTAGATGACTGTTCCTTGTGTTTGTGAATAAATTCTAGCCTCGTTTTTCAGATGCACGCAACCAAATTCACTGCTGTCCAACATCCATCATTAGCATGCTACTGTCAAAGGTTTTCAAGACCAAACGTCACCCAGAATTGGGTTGCAAGTCAGAATCTCCAGTATCAAAAAGTGCAAAAAGAAATTCATGTACAATGGAATCTTCTCTCCTTTGAAGCAAAACTTGTATGCAATTCTGGACAGGATCTACATAAAAAGAATGCCACCACTGAAATTTAAATGTGGGTGTATTAAGATTAGACTTGGATCGTTCCCAAGATAGTCCCTGTGAACAATGTCAATATCTGACATTAACCAAGCATTTTTATTATTGATAAGTCATGATAAATCCTATGTAGAAGGTTAATTTAGTAATTTCTACTAAATTACTAAATCAAAGTCAACCATTTCTTAAATAGGGATTTCATATTTTAAGATTTCTAAATTTTCAGATAAGACCAGAAGGCTCATGCTGCCATAATTGTTTCTCAATAAATAAGTCAAAATAACAAAACAAAGGAACAATAGCACCGACAGCACACAAGTGTTCCTGTGGTGTAATAAATAGCTGCGTGTGTTACCATCATCATCCATAACAAGACACGAGGGGTACTATTAGCACTCTTAAGTGTTATATAAATCAAAAAGGTGCATAAAAAAAACTGTCCGGGGTATCCTCTGTGGCATGCAAACCGCATGAAGATCCCATCTGCTCAGTTGACACTTGTCGAGTTGAAAGCTTTGGCTACCATGTAAGAAGATGATTAAACCTACATCCATCAAGATGAAAGATAATTATTAACTTAGTCAGACACCACCTGTTTCTGCAGCATTCTTGAACTCAAAAGGACATGCTGAAACGTCCCTCTGAAGTTCATGTTTGACAGTTGCTCCAGGCAGTTCCCTTCATACCTATACTACAACCTCCAACTGCACTCCAGCATCCTGCAGGTTTAAAATATAATATCTATAATAGAAAATCCTAAACAGAATACTAAATCCTCTTTCAGGAATAAGTCGATAAAAGTCAAAAGAACATGATTTACGTTCTTTCTTTATATAAATATTTACACCTTGGTTAAGGACAAGCAATTCCTTTACCAATTGGATTTTTTTGGAAATGCGGTTTTGACAATACAATTACAGACAGCTCTTCTAATTATGCAGCTTTCTTGCAGTCAGGATTAAGCACAGAAAATAATCCATATCCGTGCAATCTCTTTTCCCCAATGTCAGCATTAAACACTGCAAGATTGGATACAATTTCAACCAGAAATTATCACCAAATTCTGCTCGACTGGTGCCCTATAATCCAAATTTACACATACCACATCCTGTTGCACCATGTGATTTGTCTCAATTTCCATGGCTCCTTCATGGGATTGAATTTGTGTTCTAGATTAGTGACTAGACATTTTTGGAAACAATCACCTGGAAGTTGGGCACGGTGTAAGCACATGATGCACAGAAATACAGCAGAGACAGAAGCCATTTGCCCCAGCATGCCCGTAGTAATCAACCAGCCTCCCTCCCCTGCCCTTTCCCCACATCCCTGGAGTGTTCAATCCTTTCAAATTATTCATCAAACTCCACTTTGAAAGTTATTATTGAATCTAATTAACCACCCTTTCATACTATACATTCCAGATCACAACTGTGTGGGGAAAAGTGGTTTCCTCATACCACCGCTGGGTCTTTTGCCAATCAACTTCAATCTGTGACTTCCAGAAGAGTCAGTAACCATCAGTCCAAATCCTTAGTGAAGCTCTATCAAATCTCTTCTTAATCTCTCCAAGGAGAGAGAGCCCAGTTTGTCAGATAAATCTCTCATCCCCTCCGTCTCCCTTTCCAAGGTCTCAACATCGTTCCAGTGTTCCCAGGACACTGTCTGTTCGGAGTCTGCACGTTCTCCCAGTATCTGCATGGGTTTCCTCCGGGTGCTCTGGTTTCCTCCCACAGTCCAAAGATGTCCATGTTAAGTGGATTGGCCATGCTAAATTGGCCTTAGGGTCCAAAAAGGTGGGGTGGGGTTACAGGGATAGGGTGGAGGTGTGGGCTTGGGTAGGGTGTTCTATCCAAGAGCCGGTGCAGACTGGGCCAAATAGCCTTGTTCTGCACTGTAAATTCTATGATGCTATGATGTGGTGACCAACATTTCACAGGACTCCAGCTGAGTCAGACCAGTGTTTTTGAAAAAGGTTTAGCAAAACTTCCTTATTCTATATGCTTCAACAACTTGCCTTTCTACCATCACAAATTGGTGTAATACATCCCTAGGTCTCTGTTCCTGAACCCCATTAAATATTGTACCATTTAGTTTATATGGTCTTCCCTTTCTCGCCTCATGCCTTAGAATCCATAGATTCCCTACAGTGCAGGAGGCCGTCATTTGGCTCATCAAGTCTGCACCCCCCCCCCCCCAATAAAGAGCACTTTACCCAGACCCACTCCTCTGCCCTATCCCCGTAACCCCACGCATTGATCATGGCCAATCCACCCAACCTGCCCATCTTTGGACTGTGGGAGGAAACCGGAGCACCCGGAAGAAACCCATGCAGGGGCCTGGAGAAGGTGCAAACTCCACACAATCAGTCATCCAAGGCCGGAATCAAACCTGGGTCTCTGGTGTTAAGGCAGCAGTGCTAACCACTGCACCGCCCTTCTGGGCATTAAATATGAGCCAAATGACGGCCTCATGCCTGCACACCTGAATTACATATTCACGCTGACTTTCATTTATTAACCCATATACGCCCCATTGCCAACTATGTCCTGGATTGTCTCAAATGTTTCTCACCACCTACATTAGGCTGACTACCCTGTAGTTTCAGGGTTTGCCCCTTTTCCATTTTATTTCAACAAGTAAGGGGCGACATTTCCAACATGCCAGTACTCGGGCACCACCCCTATAGCGGATTTAGAGACTAGGCAAAGCATCTACAATTTCAACCATTGTATCTCTCAGTAATTTAGGATGCATCCAATCTAGTGGAGGGTAATGTTTCGACCCAAGGAGCAGTAAATGTTCCCGGGAAGGAATATAAACTTTTGAAAAGCTTTAGCTTAAGAATACCATATTTCAGAGACGCTACACTAACCTTTGCAAAAGTTAAAAACACCTGCAAAGACAGCTGTAGCATAGCACCCAACCCATAGCCCAGATATGTCACATTTCTGGATAATCCAGGTAACATTATTCGCCAGCTGTAGTGTCAGTTCGGTGGCAAAAGTCTATTACATAAATTTAACCATGTATGGCTCTCCATGAGGGATCAAATGGTGAGTAAAACATTGCTTTGCAAGATTGTGAACAAAACGTTATCCCAAGTTGGTTTTTGGATAAATGCATTATCCAGTCCAGCACTGAGCAATCCTATTCACTGATCTCAGAAGAGGCTGGAGTAGGTGAATGGATTTCAGTGTCCCCAGGCTAGGGAGAGGAGCATAGGAAAGAGAAACGCCAGCAGTTTAAGGTCCCTGCTCATGATCACCCTCCAGTGACCTCTGCTAAAATAGTACAGGTATATGGATTTTGATATCAGATATTTCTCCACTTCAGTGCACTCCTCGGTTGAATAAAAGGCCAACATTCTACTCCCTCACAGATAATGGCCATGGGTAAGGAATTGGAATTTAGCCAGTGATTGTGGAACTGTGCTTCAGTATCAGTCAAGTAGTTGGGCAAGTGCAGGGAAGAGGAAAAATGGATAAGGAAACAAAGGAACAAACAATTCCTTCTGCATGACTACGAATCCATAGAATCCCTAGAGGAGGCCATTCGGCCCATCAAGTCTACACTGACCATCTGAAACAGCACCCTTACGAGGCCCAATTCGCCACCGTATCCCCATAACCCCACATTTTTGCACAACCAATCCATCCAATCCGCACATCTTCAGACTATGGGAGGAAACCAGAGCCCCGGAGGAAACCCACGTAGACTCGGGGGAGAAAGTGCAAAATCCACCCAGCCAATATATATATGTATATATTTTCATTCAAACAGAATTTTTTTTGAACATACCCCCCCCCCCAAACCCGGATTGCTGCTGCTGACGTTTTACCGCTTTCCTAGAAAGTCAAAGCAACGGTTGCCACCGCCGGGAGATCCCCAGCAAGGATCCTCTCAAGGCAAACTTTATTCGCTCCAGGCTGAGAAACCCAGCCATGTCACTAACACAGGTCTCCACACTCGGGAGTTTTGTGTCTCTCCACATTAACAAGATCCGTCTCCGGGCTACCAGGGAGGCAAAGGCCAAAACCTCGGCCTCTTTCGCTTCCTGCACTCCCTGATCCTCCGAGACCCCAAAGATCGCTATTGTTGGACTCGGCTTCACCTGTGTGTCCAAGATCCTGACATAGCCTTCGCAAAGCTCTGCCAGAAATCTCGAAGCGCCGGGCATGCCCAGAACATATGGACATGGGTCGCTGGACTCCCTGAACATCTCGCACAGCTGTCCTCCACCCCAAAGAACGTGCTCATTCTCGCCGTCGCCGTGTGCCCAATGTACCACCTTAAACTGAATTAAGCTGAGCCTGGCACATGATGAGGAGGAATTTACTCTGCCCAGGGCATCAGCCCACAGGCCCTCATCCAACTCCATGCCCAGCTCCTCCTTCCACTTGCCCTTCAGTTCCTCCACTGGGGCTTCCTCTGCCTCCTGCAGTTCTTGGTAGATGTCCGACACCTTGCCCTCCCTTACCCAGATGCCAGACATCACCCTGTCCTGTATCCTGCGAGGGGGTAGCAACGGAAATGTCCCCACCTGATTTTTGTTTTTCTCCCAGTCTCTCCTCCCAACCCCTCGCATGGATTACAAACAGCTCACTTTTCCCCACATTCAACTTGTACCTGAGAAGCTCACAAAGTCCCTTAGGGTCCACATGACCTCCCCCAAACCTCTAGTGGGTCCGAAATATACAATAGGTCGTCTGCGTATTGTGAAACCTGGTGCTTCCCCCCCCCCCCCCCCCCCCCCCCCTCCAGTTCCTAGAAGTCCTCAGCGCTATGGCCAACGGCTCAATTGCCAGGACAAATAGTAGCGGGGATAGGGGGCACCCCTGCCTCATCCCTCGGTGCAGCCTAAAATACTCCGACCTCAGCCGGTTCGTGGATACACTTGCTACGGGGGCCTGATCCAGTAGCTTGACCCACCCTATGAATCCCTCATCGAATCCAAACCTACCTAACGCTTCCCACAGGTACTCCTATTCCACCTGGTCAAAGGCTTTCTCTGCATCCATTGCAGCCACTACTTCTCCGTCCCCTCCTTCTGAGGGCATCATGAGAATATTTAGGAGCCTCCTCACATTTGTGTTCAATTTCCTGCCCTTGACGATCCTCATCAATCACTCCCAAAATGTAGCCAACATTTTAGCCAGCAGTTTGGCATCTATGTTTAGGAGCGGTAAAGGCCTGTAGGACCCACATTGAAGCGGATCCTTCTCCCTCTTCAGGATGAGCGAGGTCGAAGCCTGCGGCATCGTCGGGGGGGAGGGTTCCTCTCTCCTTAGCCTCGTTAAAGGTTCTTAGCAGGAGTGGGCTCAGCAGCTCTGAGCATTTCTTGTAGAATTCTACAGGAAAGCCGCCCGGTCCCGGGGCCTTGCCTGACTGCATACTATCCAGGCCCTTAACTACCTCCTCCAACTCAATCGGGACCCCCCAGTCCCTCCACCAGATCCTTGTCCATCCTTGGGAACCTCAATTGATCCATAAATTGCTTCATCCCTTCCCCATCCACCGGGGGCTCTGACTTATACAGTTTACAATAAAACTCCTTGAAGACTTTGTTGATCCTCTCTGGGCCCAAGATCGTGTTACCTGTCTTATCCCTCACTTCCCCCAATCTCCCTGGCCGCCTCTCTCCTGCGAAGTTGGTGCGCCAGCATCCTACTTGCTTTCTCCCCATACTCGTAGACTGCTGCTTTCACCTTCCTCAGCTGTGCCTCCGCCTTCCCTGTGGGCAGATCAAACTCCGCCTGCAGTCTCCAGCGCACCTTTAGCAGCCTGTCCTCGGGGTCTCCGCGTACTTCCCGTCTACTCTGAGTATCACTCCCACCAGCCTCTCCCTCTCCTCTCTATGGGACCTAATGGAAATTAACTCCCCTCTAATAACTGCCTTCATACCCTCTCAGACCATTGTTGCTGTTACCTCCCCTGTGTCGTTTGTTGTCACATAATTTTGGAAGCTCCTCCTTATCCGCCCACACATCTCTTCATCCGCTAGCAGTCCCACGTCCAGTCTCCAGAGAGGGCGCTGCTCTCACTCCGCCCCCAGTCCCAAGTCCACCCAGTGCGGGAGACCGCAATGGCCGAATATTTGACCTCCTCCACCCTTGGGACTAACACCCTGCTCAACACAAAAAAATCAGAGAGCACACTTTGTGAATGTGGCAGAAAAAAAAAGAGAACGCCTTTGCCCTTGGCCGAGCGAATCTCCATGGGTCCACGCCCCCCCCATCTGATCAATGAACCCCCTCAGGGCCCTGGCCGCCGCCGGTCTCTTTCCCGACCTGGACTTAGACCGGAGTTAGTGCCGGATCCAGGACTGTGTTAAAGTCTCTCTCTCCCCCCCCCCCATTATCAAATTATTTGACTCCAAGTTCGGGATTTTACCCAACATGCGCCTCATGAATTCCACGTCATCCCAATTCGGGGCATGGACGCTCACCAGCATCACCCGGGCCCCCTGTAGCTTGCCACTCACCATTATGTACCTGCCCCCCTTGTCCACCACAAGACTCCCGGCCTCGAATGCCACCTGTATACTAACCAGAATTGCCACCCCCCTGGTCTTCAAGTCCAGCCCACGAATGGAACACCTGGCCCACCCATCCCCTCCTTAACCTCGTTTGGTCAGCGAGTTTCAAGTGCGTCTCCTGTAGCATGGCTACGTCTGCCTTTAATCCCTTTAAGTGAGAGAACACACAGGCCCTCTTGACTGGCCCGTTCAGACCCCTCACATTCCACGTGATCAGCCTGGACGGGGGGTTGCGCGCGCCCCCCCCCCCCCCCCCCCCCCCCCCCCCAATGCGGGCCGACTAGCCATCTCCCTTTATCGGCCACCCACGTGCCTGCGCCCCCGCTCGCTCAAGCGCCCCCCCCCGCCGGAGGCCCCCCAACCCGACTTTCCATCTGTACCCAAAAGTTGGTCCCCCTTCAGTCAGCAAAGCAGTGCCCCATCCTGCCCCCCAACCCCCAATCCCAATCCCCCGTGCCAAGCACCCGCTTAGCACTGATTTCTCCTCCATTACGCTCCCGTAAGTCAGCTGACCCATGCTGCTCCCGCCTCTATCCCCAATCTTACTGTTGTCTCCTCCTTCAGGCCCCCAACCTCCCCTCCCCCACAGAGTAAGAGAGCGAGCGCCATTCAAAATCTTCCCGTGAAACAAAAACACATCCCGGGCATTACCCCACACCCTGAAAAAAAAACAAAAAGAAAAGCGAACAATTTAAATTCAACTATCAATCTTACATTAGGACAACGCCCGGTTACACATCCCCACCAGGGCGTTTCACCCACGTGCAGCTGTCCTTTAGTTAGAGTCCAGCTTTTCATGCTTAATAAATGTCCACGCCTCGTCCGGCATATCGAAGTACTGGTGCCGGTCCTGGTACGTCACCCAAAGCCTCGCTGGATGCAGGAGCCCGAACTTCACCCCTTTGCTGTTGAAGACCGCCTTAGCCCGGTTAAATCCCGCACGCCTCTGAGCCAGTTCAGCTCCCAGGTCCTGGTATATATGAATCTCGCAGTTCTCCCACTTACTGCTCCGCTGCTTCTTTGCCCAACGCAAAACACACTCGTCTGTGAAGCGGTGGAACCTTATTACCATCGCCCTCGGCGGTTCGTTCACCCTAGGCTACCTCGCGAGGACTCTGTGCGCCCCGTCCAGTTCCAAGGGCCACGGGAAGACCCCCATGCCCATCAGCGTCACCAGCATTGTAGTCACAAATGCGCTCGCGTCCGCCCCCTCCGCACATTCAGGGAGGCCCAGAATTCGCAGGTTTTGTCTCCGAGACCTGTTTTCGAGGCCATCCACTCTCTCCTGCCATCTCTTGTGTAGGGCCTCATGCGCCTCCACCCTGACCACCAGGCCCAGGATCTCATCCTCGTTGTCAGAGACCTTCCTCTCCACCTCTTTGATCACCTTGTCCTGCACCTTCTGAATCTCCACCTTCCTTTCCATAGAGGCCTTCATGGGGGCCAGCATCTCCGTCTTCAGCTCTGCGAAGCAGCTTCTTAGGAACTCCTGCTGCTCCCGCGACCACTGGGCCCACGCTGCTTGGTCCACGCCGGCTGCCATTTTGTCTTCTCCGAACCGTTCCACTCGCTTCACCGCAATCGCTCCCTTCACGGCCCCACTCCTGGTCCCCTCCATGCAGCAGTGAGGGGAACCTCTCCAGCGTCTCTTGCTACGCCGGGAATCACCGCCGAAGTGCCGCTACAGCTCCGTTAAATGGCCCAAATGTCCGATCTCGGCAGGAGCTGCCGTGTGCGCGTCCTATTCGGACATGGCCGCTACCGGAAGTGGCAGTTAAGATTGTTGATGAATTCATATTATCGAGTTGACAATCACAACACAAGTAACGAGTGCAACCTCCGCATTACTGGCTGCACACACTGAACAGACCAACTGTTCAGATTTAGGGAGTGGTGTTATGTATGTTTTTATATCATCACACACCGCTTGCATACCAGATACTCTGTTTTTGAGGGCTGGGCACTTGAGGTGCATTTGACATATTGACTCCTGCAACCAGGAATGCAAAAAAAGCTCCATTACCAAGCTACTTCGCTTAATGAATTCCATAGAGAGCCAGTCTACTGTATCCCTTGATAGCAGTGTTTTCGTGGACATTAATAACACAAGAGATACACACATGAGTGACAACCATTGAATTTAATCCAAGCAGTGGCCAGGAACACAGCTCTAAAACTATAGCAAGTAAATCAGGCAGAATATAAAAAGCACAATGGATTCATTATTGCTGTGCTATCTGGACTTCTAGAATTACGTTGGGTTCCTTGAATTCCTTGTTGGAACATTATGCTGTAATGGCCAATTGCATTTAGGTGTGCCTTTTGCATTAAATGTTGAATAACCTCAGTTTGAAGGATCTATCTCACTGAAAACATGCGTGTTTAAGCACTAAATTACTTTGGAATATATATAAATATATAAATTTCAAAACAGTATGAAAGTCACCAGATTTATCAACAACTTCCCAGTTGTTGGTTGGTGTATCAAGATCAATTTAGTTTTGTACCAAGTGATTGTTACTGTGATTACCTTAAATATTAGTTAACTTTCTTGCGCTATTTTTCACCGAAGGCCAGATCAGATTATAGTCGACAGGTGGTTTATGCTCATGCAGTTTAAATGCAGGAGGAACTTCACAAGGTGATACCCGAAAAGGAAGTCTGAGCTAGATCAACAATGGAGGGTCTTACAGGATAGTCAGTGGAGATGTATGGTGCTGTTCTTGCCCCGAGGTGATCTCAGTCATACAAGATTGGGTCCAAAGAAGAAATATAGATAGTAGGTGCCAGGCCAGATTTGTGAAGGATAGCCAGACTGAATGCTCACCGTATGCATTCAACCACATGGTTCACGGATTTGCAATTACAGAGATGGTTCCTGCACAAGGGACCGAAAAAGAGATGGGATGCAATGCCCCTTCAGTATTAAGAGTCTGCTGGTACTGATTAAATCAATCAACGTAAAATGGTCTCTTCCAGAAAGTAGCTAATGGCCATTGAAATAAGGTGTTAACCGTTGACACTGCATTGAATTGTTTTTCTGCCCTTCATTCTTTTGTCAGGAGCCCAACAACATACCTCAGCTTCATTTGTCTGGGTTTTTACAAATGAAAACAGGAAATTAGAATGCTCAGCAGGTCTTTCAGTCCATATGTACAAGCATCAACCCGAAATGTTAAATATCATCCTTTCTCCAAAGATCTGGCCCAATTTGCTGAGTATTGTCCACCATTTTTATTTCAGATTTCCATCCAGTTTTTGGGTTGTAAAAATGACATTCATTTTGCAGCTGCTCATGCCTGGCAGGACACACCTGTGCATGAAAATTTTCCTGCAGTTCTGAGTGCAGCATTCAAGGCAATCCGGTCAAAAAAACACGGCCAGAGCTACCTTAACACAAGATGCAGCTAGCAACACTTGTGCGAGAATAGGTGTCACATAAACCCGAGTCTAAAATTTACCGAGAGCCAGTCAGACATGGAATGATTAGTGGAAGGTTTGAAGATTAGCAAGTCATGCATACAACATAGAACTGTAAATACATTTGTCCCTTGGTAATTCCATTTATAAGATTTACTGTAAATCCTGAACAATGAAGAGTGGACAAAAGTACAAAGATTGAGAAAAAATATTAACCCAATTTTCACCTCTGCTTATTTGACAGATATCTGTGCAACAATTGTCATTAGCAATAGATTAATATTTAAAATAAGGAATTTTATTCAAACTAACCCCCCAAACTTAGATGGTACAGTCCTTCCACCAAATGTAGATGGCACTGTCTTTCTAAAATTTACCCTATATATAAAAGATGATAAATAAGATTGCTGCACCAAATAGTTGTACATATTGCAAATGATTGACTACCATGCTTGCCAAATTTTACCTCGGTGGAATTTGGCATCAACTACGTTAATACACCTGCAGCCACCTGCAAGAATTAAGCTACAACAGGCCACAACTTGCTTTCCAGTTAACCCCAGAAAATGCTGAAGTTTGCCCTTCTGATTTTTAATAAAAATAATTCCAATCATTTCTAAAAAACAATTTGCCTGGTGGATTTGTTGGTCAGTAATTTTCCAGTGACGTTGCAAGTTTACAAGCCACAAGTGGCAGAATGATCTTTGAATAGTCTGGCTCTGTCAATCAAAACATTGCAGAAACTGTTTGTTCAGGCACATACTGGCATCTACCCAACAATGTGAAAAATGTCTAAGATATGTCTTGTTCACAATCATCCGATCAGTTTACCCCTCAATCAGAAAGTTGATGGAAGGAATCATCAATGGTGCAGTCAAGTGATATTTGCTTATCAATAACCTGCTTACCATGCTCAGCTTGGGTTCCATCAGGGTCACTTGGCTCCTAACTTGTTGGGGGCTGGTGGGGGGGTGGGAGGAAAGAGGCATTGTTAAAATCAAGGCAGCATTTGATTGTGTGGTACCAAGGAGCCCCATTAACCTTGATATCAGCAGGAATCGGGTCATAAATTACTGGCTGGAGACATAGGGTGCACAGAGGAAGGTGCTTTGTGATGTTGGAAGCCTATCATCTTGTCCCTAGGACATCACTACAGGAGTTTCTCTGGGCAACATATACTACGTCCAACTACTTCAACAATGATCTTTCTTCCAGAAGTAGAGCAACTTGTTGAGGAGAGCACAGTATTTAGCGGTATTTGCAGTTCTTCAGATAATGAAGTAGTCCATGGCCACAGATAATTAAGTAGTGCATGGCCACATAAAGTAAACCTGGGCAACATTGAAGCTTGGGGTGATTAGGTGACAAATAATAATAATAATAATAATAAAAAACTTATTGTCACAAGTAGGCTTCAATGAAGTTACTGTGAAAAGCCCCTAGTCGCCACATTCTGGCGTCTGTTCGGGGAGGCTGTTACGGGGATTGAACCAGCACTGCTGGTCTTGTTCTGCATTTCAAGCCAGCTGTTTAGCCCACTGTGCTAAACTAGCCCCTAAGTAACACTTGTGTCACACAAATGGCAAGAAGCTAGGAGCAATGGAGGATCAGAGATATTTCGGGTCCACCAGTACAGAAATCTCCAATAGCTAGTGGACAGGTACAGAATAGATGAAAAAGGTTAATGGAAATCTAGGTCTTCATCTCAAAAGGGATAGCTGGAGGTCTTGTTATATCAGAGTGGTGCGAGCAATCTTTGACCCCACCCATTGTACCCACAAATATAGAACAGAAAACTATAGTGAAAGCTTTGCAATCTAAATAAAAACAAAAGATGCTGCAAAGGGATCAGAGTGGAAACAGTAACTCTGCTTTCCCCCCCTACAGATGCTGCTAGACCGGCTCAGCATTTCCAGTTTTTATTTCACCCAACATCCTCATCAACGTTTTTCTGTCCTCTACTTACCTTTCATGCACCCTCACCGACAACCTTCAACTTATTTTCCCCTTTGCCTCCCTCATTCATCAGGCCAACATCAATCCCACTCCACAGGCCACTGAGAATGGTACAGAACAAGAGGGAGCTGTGGGGTCAGATTTTTCAAACATTTTTCCAGTGTTAAGTGAATGGCCAGTCCTAATGGAAACCTTTTAAGAAAAAAGCTTGACATGTAATGCTGTCCTGCCTCCCCAAAATGTGCTAACATTTTTATGCTACCACCTCACGTTTATAGCCTATGACATGATCCTGGTCCATTCAAACAGTTGTATTCTAACGAGTTGGGCCTCCCATTTAAGGCAGGTGATAAAAGACACGAGTGATAGCTATAAAAAAAACCTCATGAATTTTAGTAACAGGCACCTGAAATTCAGGCTGATTGCTAGAGGCAACACCGTGAGAAATTGTAAGCACTTTAAGAGGTGTGTTTAATAATAGTGTATAAATGTTATTCGTTTTTTGTGTTTTTTACCAAGTAGATTTTTCTTGTATGTTGGTCCCAAGTTATAGCCAAAAGGCTTCATTAGTTATGTCGGATGGTAGTTGCCGACTTGATACTTAACAGTTTTTAAAAAAAATTCCTTGATTACAGATGTCCACGCCAAGCTGGCTTCTTGTTCAATGGTAGATTTCCAACTAGTTCCAAGTGCTGTTTTAGAATTAGATTAAAAACTAAGAGGGGTAGTTTGACAAATACTCCCTGGTATTGTCAAACCAGGATCAATGTTCCCTTAAACTAAATTGAATACATTTCTCGATCGGATCTCTATGGCATTGTTTACAGGGGCCTGGCAGAGCGCAATGTGGAAAGTTCAACAGAAATTAAGTGCGACAATTACATAGGTTATTTTGACTTCTATTTTGTAACAGATGAAGTACTTGCAGCGGCTCCTCATGATAAAAGTTTCACAATCTTAAGTTATTAGCCCACAGCAACTAATGCAATGGCTGGCATTTTCAGAATGCTTACATTTGTAAAAAATAAGCCTCCTCTCTTTAACCCATTCACCAGCTTATAAAATAAGCCTCCAGAGTATTTACAAATGGTCTTATTGAATAAAGAAGTGCAACCTGCAAACTGTGGCTTGTTCCAGTAAACTCCCAGCCCTGCAGCATGTGAAACTGGATAGGAAGCTTTGATTGTCAATGCTGCTGTGACTTGTCCTGGGGAAGCCTCCAATATGGGGGGAGGGGGTCAAACAGAGTTCAGTGAACTGATGAACCAACACAATATCGGCTTTCTCAAGGTACTCCTTTCACTTACCTCCAATCCCTGCTCATTATTAAACTGATGGTTTACGCTAAGTAAATAATAGAACATCTTCCCCTGCCAAATCACCCAGACAAGGTCCGATACGCAAGACGCTGCGCTGCGTTGGTTTAGACTGTTGCGCTGCGACAAATACGAATTGGAGTTCAAAAGTTCAGATGAACCATGAACTTTGCTATTTCACAGCAGGCTATTCCACAGAAATATCCAAAGAGGGAAAAGTAGCAAAAGGCCCTCGGGGACTGGCAGCCCCCCCCACATCCCCCCTCCCCCACCCTCCCAGGGAGTGGGAGCAGGGTGGGGGGAAGCACAATTAATGAGAAAACAAGCTATCGGGGAGCTATGGACTTATAGGGCAACATTATTTGTGTCTAGTCCTTACAGGGGTTTATCTGGCTTTCCAAACTTCCTGCCTACATGTTCAGTAATTATCCAAAAGAGAGAATTCCAAGAGGGTTTGTATTTTTCATGGCTGCGGCGGCATTCCTCTCTGCCAGGAACTTGGTGGAAAAAATCAAAACAAATGGGTCATGACTTTCTGTATTTGTTTAAAGCTGATCTGTGTATCATCCAGTGATGTGGCCTTGGACCTAACCATGCAAAAACCCTACAAAGCTTAACTAGGTTGGGAATGATAAATATGTGTTGCATGTGCCTTTCACATTATGTGTTATCAAGGAAATAACTCATTCACGTTTTCAAAGAAATGAAAACACACATATTGACATCTTACTAATGTCAAGACTGGCAGCTACAGTAAGTCAGTGGGACAAACGCCTGCAAGACAAGCAACGCAAGACCAATTTGTCAGTTATTAGACACAATTTACCATACTGGTGCCCCTCAAAAATAACATTTGCTTAGCAAAATCCTTCAGGATTCTGAAAAGGCTTCAGGGAATAGCAACACTGCAGTCACAAGCTGCAAAGGCTGCTTTTAATTAGATCCCAACAGGCTTCAAGTCCGAGGAGAGAATAAGCTATTCAAACAACTTCGAGAAGATTCTAAAAACTATAAAACAGAAGGTTTAAATGGGCAGATATGGACTCCACTTTTTGAATATATTGGAAAGGACTAAAGCCAATTGGCCAAAGCAGAAAATGCTGGAAAAGCTCAGCAGATCAAATATTTGTAAGAGACTGTCCCATGCTTTGGAAAAATTGGGAGGATTTTGTGGGCAGATTCCTGGTTTAGCGGAAGCTTACACAGAGATCAAATATCAGAGTCTTTCTCACACTCAAATTCCAATTCGCTAATGATCATGTTGCAGATGAGCTTATCTGTCACAGAGATGGTGAACTGCATTATGAAAGGAAACCAAGGGTAAAAATATGTTTGTCCATTTATTTTAATTAAATTAACAAAATGAGGAAGACAACATTTCGGCAGTTAAATGCTAGATTGCAGGTCTACAGACACCATTCAAGGATTACCTTTGTGAAAGGAGTACAGAAGATGCCTCAGACAGTCAGGAATTACCTTCACCTGACTTTGGGGGGGGGGGGGGGTGAGAGAATAGCTCGTTCATCACTAGTAAATTACCTTGAAATATAAACTTTGCCAACCTTTGTTTAGTAATAGGCTCCGGCAGTTTTTGTACCACGGGTAAACTTAAGTGCATTCTACATGGTAGAGGGGAGCCCCTCCTCACATCAGGCACAATGGAGCCTACATTCCACTGAAGAAAAGGAGAGGAAGTAGACAAACGGAACCATGAATAGACTGTGACAAATGCAATTCCGATTCAATTTTGAGGGGTGGGGAGCAGGGGGGATAAAAATTAGCGAAGGAGAATCTGGTTACTGTGCCATGGAATGAGAGGATAGCAACAACAGCAAATACAGTATACAAAACCAGAACTAGCTAGATTTTACATCACAATACCCAAGGCACAAAATAATAATTCAAAATGACATGTAGAACTAATGTGCAGTAGCATTAAAGATACAATACTAATGCAATAGGGAGAAAGTATGGAATTTCCCACCACAGGACCAACTACAGCAATCTCAAATATAGCCATCATGGCTGTGTACAGTACAAGAACAGAATTGGATTTAGCTTTCTCCAAATGGCTAAAGAGCTATGCCATAATGACCAGGAAGGTTCCAGCTTTACTCAACTAACCGGTCCAAGTTTGATGATCTCAGTAATATCGGCAGTTATGGTCCCACTGGTTAATACCATTTCAAATAACTACCCAGTGGTATTAACCATTAAGGTTCATTGATGGATAACGGTCATTCTTATGGGAGGTCCTTGCGAGTGGCCAGTGTCTCGGAAAAGGAGCTGATGCCAATAGGAGTGAGGGGTAGAAAGAGATCTGGCCCCGGAGTGTGCCCCCAGAGTGGCCTGGCTTGCGATCGGGGCCCACTGATCCGCTAGCGGGCCTGTGCCGTGGGGGCACTCTTTCCCTCCGCGCCGGCGGCTGTGGACCTCCGCCATGGCTGGTGCGGAGACAAACACCCCTGCGCATGCGCTGGGATGATTCTAACACACGCTAACGCTCCCACGCATGCGCCAACTCACACCGGCTGGCGGAGGCCTTTCGCCGCCGGTTGGCGCGACACCAAGTCCCTTCCATGCCAGCTGGCACGGCGCAAACCCTGCCGGCGCCGACCTAGCCCTTGAAGGTCGGAGGATTCCGCACCTTCCGGGTGGCCCGACGCCGGAGTGATTCACGCCACTCCTCTGCACTGGGACCGCCTGCCTCGCCGGATAGGGGAGAATCCCGCCCGTGCAGATTAGGTGGATTGACCATGCTAAATTACCCCTTAGGTGTCCAAAAGGTTAGGTGGAGTTACTGTGTCACAGGGATAGGGTGTGCGCATGGGCCTAGGTAGAGTGCTCCAAGAGTCAGTACAGACTCGATGAACCAAATGTGGGAAAATGTCAACTTGTCCATTTTAGCCCAAATAGAAAAGCAGTACATTATTGAAAAGATGACAGATTTCAGAAGGCGGAGATACAGCGGAATCTGGTGCATGATTCACAAAGTTACTATGCAGGTACAGCAAGTGATTAGGAAGGCAAATGGAATGTTGGCATTTATGGCAAGGGGAACGGAATAGAAAAGTCAGGAAGTTTTCCCACAGCTGTAAAGGACATTGGCGAGATCAGATCTGGAGCACTGTATACAGTTTTGGTTACCCAAACCTACACCCATTGGAGTTCAGAAGAATAAGGTGATCTTATTGAAACATATTCAAGACCCTCAGGGGAATTGATAGGGGGATACTGGGAGAATGTTTCTACCTGTGGGAGAGGCTTGAAGCAGGGGACTGTAGAAAAAGGTCTATCATTTTAGCTGGAAACGAGGAGAATTTCTTTCTCTCAAAGGGCCGTGAGTCTGTGACATTCTCTTCCGATGAAAGCACTGAAGGCGGGGTCAAAGTTTATTCAAGGCAGAGTGGGACAGATTTAGTCAAGGATTATGGGGGAGAAACAGCGGAGTGGAGTTGACACTACAACCAGATTAACCACAATCTTATTGAATGGCAGAGCAGGTTTGAAGGGCTGAATGGCCTATTCTTGCTCCCAAGTTTGGTATTCCTACATTTGGTCTTGCAGGGAATCAGGAACGTGGTGAACAAGTGAGAAAGTGGTCAGCCATTATGGTGTTGAATGACAAAGCAGGCTTGGGTGGTCACGTGTTTCCACACCTGTAGCTATTCCTTGTTGCTCTTATGGTAGGTCGGGGGGGGGGGGGGGGGGGGGGGGGGGAAAGAGAAGAGAAAGAGAGGGGAAAAGAGAAAGAGAAAGAGAAAGAGAGTGAGAGAGGAGAGAGGAGAGAGAGAGAGAGAGCGCAAGGGAGTGATTTTCTGGCCCCGACACCTGCGAGCATCATCACAGGTCGGAGATACATTCAGATCCCTCAAATCTTCCTGTCCCGCCCACAATGATGTCCGCTACTGGCGAGGCCAGAAAACCCCACCCAATATGGGTGGCAACTGGTACTAGACTGCCCATGGCAGGCAATGAAACATCTTTTAGGTGATTGTAGCAATAGGTCCATGGGAGTATTTATTGCAATAAGCTTGGAAAGTGACAACTATTCAATAACCCATTCACAGATTTATCCCGAGTTTGACGATTCTTCTGGTGCCATTTATTGTGGTTGGGTTCAGAAACCTTTGTGGCCTATGCATGAAGTGAATCCAACTTCACCAATATTTTGGCATAAGTGCATTAAATAATGGAGTGATAATGCTCTGGGCTATATTCCCCAATCATTTATATTATTAAGCCCCAGTCACAACACGAGTAGTTTCCATCAACTATTCCAGAGCCAATCAGCTCAAACTGACTGTGTAAGACAATATTCCCAGACAGTGACACTTCTAATCTCATTGAGCATTGTACTAGAGGGGAAAAAAGGGATTCGCGCAGAGATAAATGCAATGTTATGATCCTCCTCCCACCGCACAAAACACAAAGGAAAGGCTGTAAAGTGGGACACCTGCTCGTCTAATCTCTCCGGTGGTCAAGGAACAACAAAGTGGGTGCAACATTGGAGATTCAGATGCACTGGGTTTATTTTAAATTAGTAAACATTTTGTTGTACAGCACCAACCATATATTTGAAGGCCATTACAGTCCTATGCAGGAAATGAAATTCAAAATAAAGGGTCCTTCATTTTTGAACTTCTGACTGCATGGAACTTGGCAGCAAGGTCACAAACCTTTCAGGACCCAGGTTCTACAGGTCTTTCATCTGAACATCCATAAAACTAATATTCCAAATGCCAGCATCTCCCCCGGGGGTTTTGTTTGGCCGACACATGAACTTCTGTTGTTCTGACAGAGTGGAGTCGCAGTAGGATTGTAAATAATAAGAACAATTTGATCTTCAGGTCATGTCTGGTCTTTAGAATCAAGATACACTTCTTTGCACCAGTACAGAAACGTTCAACATCAGGAGGAATTGGGGTGGCGTACTTACCCCTTGACATAGATATCACTCATCTCTTCTCCAGTTATGCTTGTTTCATCCAGCAGAACATCACTGGTATTCCAGATTATGCAGCGAAGGAAATACCTGCAGAACCACATGAAGGTCACCAAAATAAGAATTATGACCATGAGATCCAGGACTGGACTGTTCTTCTTCAACTGACTGTTGAATACATTGTATAAAAGGATTTGAGAGTTTGGTGAACATTAGCAAAATGCCCACGAGTCACCATGTGTGATATCACCGGGTGAACGCTTCACATTCTTCTAATGTGTGTTAGGCCATTTAAAAGATGAGGTGTTAACACAGCTCAAAATAGGCTTGTGGAATTTGCAGGTTCTCCCAGCGTCTGCGTGGGTTTCCTCAGTGTGCTCCGGTTTCCACAAAGTCCAAAGATGTGGGGTACAGGGTTGCCAGGGAGTGGGCGTAGGTAGTAGGGTGCTCATTCGGAGGGTCAGTGCAGACTCAATGGGCCAAATGGCCTCCTTCTGCACTGTAGTGATTCTATGAAAAATCACAGCCGAGGACATTTTGGATGGCACACCTGGCATTTGAGTACACGTTCCCAACAGGTGTTATGAATTTCACAGAGCCATTGGTAAATTTGCCATCTCTAGCCCAGGGTTGCGGAGGTCAGTTGCTTTGTCTTTAATGCCAAGCTTGTCAAGATCAAATAATTCAGCAGAGCCGAGGGCCCAAACTTTCCTGTAGGAAGAGAAAGACACAATGGTAGCGTCCACCTCAGACCTCACTTTTGTCTCTGTGTCAAGGTGGGCAGGGAGGGTTCAGATTGTGTGAGTCGCAATGAAGTGCGGGAGGAATATAGATGCCAAAGGCCCTGCCTCCTTGAAAAAGCTCTTGAAACTGTCAAATCAAAACCTGAATGTATCTCCATGCTGAGGTATGTGCTTCTGAAAATTTAAAAACTCAGCCAAGCATTTATAATAGGCTCAGCTGTAGGGCGGCACAGTAACGCAGTGGTTAGTACTACTGCCTCATTGCGCTGAGGACCCTGGTCACTGTCTGCGTAGAGTTTGCACATTCTGCACATGTCTGCACGGGTCTCACCCTCACAACCCACAAATGTGCAGGGTAGGTGGATTGGCCATGCTAAATTGTCCCTTAATTGGAAAGAGAGAATTGGGTGCTCTAAATTTATATTTTAAAAAAAATAGGCTCAGTTGCAACAATGAGTTTCCAAAACGTAAATAATTGAGTCAATTGAAACTGAAAAGATGGCCTCTTAAGCTGTAGATGGTGTTTCATTTCCATTTCAAAGAACAATGCCCGTTAACTCAATGGAGTGAATTAGGCGTTTAGGTTTTAACTTCCAACAGCAGGAGTAATCTTTTTTGCAAAGCTAAAAATCCTGACACATTCAAGTCACAATTGAAAACACAAGAGGAGAGCTTCCCAGCATACACCTCTATGGTTTTTAATGCATTAGGGCACTTTTCCAATGGGAAAAGACTCACTTCAACACAATCAATGCTGGTTAAAGTATCGACTTATCTTTTCAGAATAGAACTCTATGATCAATCACTGCAGTTAAAACACATCTCAATCCCATGCAGCATCCAAGAGTGACATTTGAAGTTGTCAAAGCTTTCAACTCTTGTCTGTCAGGATGTTCCTGTCTCCTCAACAGGCATTCCTAGTGGTCACAAATTTTTCAACCTCGAGTTTTTTGGGGCTTCCAAAGATCGCACCGCACAGCAACAGTGATCTGACGTCAGGAGAACATGTACACATTTGGATCTAAAGCGCTCTCCACCAAGCAAAAATACCACATGAAAATAACTCGAAGTCTAATAGGTAGAGGAAATTTGTCTTTGCAGCCACATAGTTCCTGAGGAGGAATGGGGGGGGGGGGGGGCAGCAATTGGATTCTGGAGTCCTGTTACTTGCTGTAAGGTGAGAATTTTGCCACTATTCAGGAAGAAAACCCACCTTGATGAGCAGCCAGCCATCCAACTGGCCGGTAGCTGTGTAGTCCCAGTAGCACCAAGCATCAGCAGTGCTCATTGCTGGGACTACAGGTAGTCCCAGAGAAGAGCCTGGACATCGAAGTCCAGCGTATCACGGGACGACGCTGGCATGCTATGCTAAGGGGGTGAAGGAGCAAGTTTGAAACACCGAGTGGTGGCAAGGTGGGAAAAAAGGTAGCGGGACCTTGGCATAGTGGGGTGGTTCTAATGTTTCCAGGGGACCCATAAAAGGAGGTCAACCCCTAAAGCTACTGGGTTTCCAGACTGCATGAGCCCCTTTCTGCAAAGGGTTAAGTAGCAGCAGGGGTAGCGATGATGTACTTAAGTGGCCATTAACTGGCCACTTATGAACCTCGATAGACTCTAGAGATCTGGGGTGGAGGGCGGTGACAGGAAGGCCATACTCTGCATTTTACGAGCCTACCCCCTCTTCAAACTCACGGGTGGGGAGCACAAAATCCAGCTCAATTTCAGCTTTGGTGACCCAATTCCCACCTCTATTGGGAGGCAACAATCCATCCCGGCCAACATCAGACCCGCCCACCATCATTAAACGCTTCCTTTCCTCAAATGAGCCACCAGGGAAACTGGGCAAAATCTCTAATTGGCTCATATGGTAGAAAAGGGTAACCAGGGCAATATGGTGGTTTCCTCCGACACACCAGATCGATGATACTGCACCCATTTTCTCAGTAGCCACAGAACCACCTAAATACACCTCGGATTCAAATTAGTTAAGGGCCTTACACAATGTGGCAACATTTGGCAAGAATGAAACCACTAACTGTAGCTAGCATTCCGTATTCATCTCTGGGGACAGCCATTTTTAAACAAGTGTACGTATTGATACATTTCAACATAAGTTAACACTTCTCATTGACAACCAGTAGAACATGTGTTTCACAAAACATTCATACCTTGCCCTCCCACCCAAGACACACTGTGCACAGTTTAAGCTACATGGCTGTGAGTGCATAGTTTTGTCAAAGTCAACAAATGGATTCCACAAGAAGAAATACATATTAATGTATAGATATAACAGACACCAAACCAGTTAACTTACTTTTTGGGTTGTCGAGGAGTGATGTCAAACGGTGGTCCAGGTGGACCCAGGCTCTTGGGGTAAACATCAACCCACATCTGAAGCTCTCCCTAACATAAGGAAATAAAAGTTAATATTTCTGATAAATATTATGCAACCAAGATAAATATGTGTGATAACTATCTGCAAAACCCAACTATTTAGATTGGCACTTATAATGACAGCGTTAAATAATGCAAAAGAATGCAATGCCAGCAGTCTGGGTAGGCACAGGTCAGAGCTCACATTACTAAACACAGATGAGAAGTTCTCTGCCAATTCTTCCGTCTTGAGGTTTTTATAACCACATGATTTTCAAAACACGACATGACAGTTCTCTGTTTACTCTTGCAATTTTCAGCATTGCCTCCTGAAGTCAAAGTACCAAAGTATAGTTCAACAGTCGGAATTCAAAGCTCACACCCCATTGTATGCAACTTGTCGTCAATTGATGCCATCTGGTACTATGAACCACGCTTAGCACCAAGAAAAGGGAAACATGAAATGAAAATCACTTATTGCCACGAGTAGGCTTCAAATGAAGTTACTGCGAAAAGCCCCTAGTCGCCACATTCCGGCACCTGTTCGGGGAGGCTGGTACGGGAATTGAACCGTGCTGTTGGCCTGCCTGGGTCGCTTTAAAAGCCAGCAATTTAGCCCAGTGTGCTAAACCAGCCCCTTAAATGAAAATCGCTTTTTGTTTTTATTTTTGAAGTTTTTTATTTAACACAAATTTGTAACAGTTACAGAGCGAAAAATGGCCCTGTGCAAAGAGCCTTAACATAGTGAAAACGAACAGTGGGAAAGAATAAACATGTTAATAAGTATTGAAGCCAAAGCTCCTTCCATAAGGCACTTTCCCTGCCAGCTCTGTTTGCCCATGCCACACGTGTTCAACTAAACTAACGTGGCCCTAACCCTCTTCCCCCTCCCCGCCCCCCTCCGCCTGGTCTCCCCTACTCCCCCAGGCCTGACCTGCCAGGTCAGCCCTGCGCTTGGCCCTAGCCCGCCCCGCCCCCCCTCCGATCTCCCTGGTGCCCCCTGACCTACGCTAGTCACACTGACCCCTGCCCTTGGCGCCTACCTGTCTCCCGTCCCAGCGCTCAGGCCCTCCCCCCACACGCCAGGGACCCATTAACCTAATTGTATCCCACCGAGCCCTTTCAAGTCCCGTGACTAGCCCCTAGCCCATCCCCCTATCAGAGGCCCCGATCTCGCACCAAAAGGTACCAAGCACAGGCCCCCCCCCCCCCCCCCCCCCCCTATTGCAATCCCCCCCCCCATTGCAATCCCCCCAAAGGACCCTAAACAGTGCGCCCTCCAGCCCCCACTCTCTGTCCAGGCTGAAAACAATCTTGGATAAAACATTACAGTACAGGATAGTTTAACAAACCGCCGCCACACAAAATGTCTGAAAGCCCCGAGTCCTTTAGTTCCAGTCCAGCTTCTTTTTTTTTTTAAGTAAAAGTCCTAATCAGAGCAATTTTAAGTTAACAGGCCGCCGCCACTGTACAGCACTGAAAGAACTAAGTGCCCATTAGTTCAAGTCCAGCTTCTTGTCTTTAATAAAGGTCCAAACCTGTTCTGGTGTCTCAAAGTAGTAGTGGAGTTCCTCAAACGTAACACAAAGCTTTGCAGGATATAGCATTCCAAACCTCACCTCCTTTTTGTAGAGGGCTGCTTTTACCTTGATGAATCCTGCACGCCTCTTGGCCAGCTCCGTTCCCAAGTCCTGGTAAATGCGCACCTCGCAGTTCTCCCATCTGCTGCTCCTCTCCGCCTTGGCCCATCGCAGCACACGTTCCCTGTCAGCAAGCCGGTGAAAGCGGACCACCACGGCCCTCGGTCGGTCGCCCGTCCTGGGCTTCCTTGCGGGGGCTCTATGTGCCCCATCCAACTCCAGGGGTTGAGGGAAGGCCTCCGGTCCCATCAGCGCCTCAAGCATACCCGTCACGTATGCGCCCACATCCGACCCCTCGCAGCCCTCGGGGAGGCCAACGATTCTTAAATTCTGCCTCCTGGCTCTGTTCCCCAGCTCTTCAAGTTGCTCCTGCATCCTCCTCTGATGGGCGTTCAGCTCCTCCACCTCGTGCTCCAGCTCCGTTACCGTGCCCTCCTGACTGGAGAGCTTCGCCTCGACCTCCCTGAGCGCCTTCCCTTGGGCCGCCTGTGTCTCGACCATTCGGTCCATCACCGCTCTCATCGGGTCCAGCGTGTCCCTCCTCAGCTCGGCGAAGCAGTTCTTGAAAAACTCCATCTGCTCCTCCCTTGGCCAGTGAGCCTCCGCTCCCCGGTCCCCGCCGTCCGCCATGCTTGGCCGCCCGGCCTGGGTTCCCCGCTGCTCCCGCTTCGATCCTTGCCGCTCCACTCGACCGCTTCTGGTCCAGCTGCCCATACCCCGGGAAGAAAGCCTCTCCCCTGTCGTCTCCTCCACCAATTCAGGCTGCCAGGTCCCTAAAAAGTCCGTTGACAAAGGTCCATTTGCCCATCTCGGGCGGGAGCGATCCGACCTGCGACCTGCCTCCTCGAGGGCACCACCGGAAGTCATGAAAATCGCTTATTGTCACAAGTAGGCTTCAAATGAAGTTACTGAAGAGCCCCTAGTCGCCACATTCTGGCGCCTGTTCGGGGAGGCTGGTACGGGAATTGAACCCACGCTGTTGGCCTGCCTTGGTCTGCTTTAAAAGCCATCTATTTAGCCCACTGTGCTATATCCATTACCAAATTGAGATATTTTGTGGTTATCAAGAAAACACAAAAGTCTCATACCCTTCTTGATCTTTTTTAGAAAAACATTTTTATTCTCCTTTTTCACATTTTCTCCAAAATTTACACCCAACAATAAACAATAAATCAGTAACGATGTAATGTCAATCCCCATATCAATATCAACGATCCCATCCTCCCACCAAACCCCCAAACATTAGCCCGCATGTTAACATAAACAAATGACAAAAAGGAATCAGGAATCACCCATAGTCACCATTAACACATACAGTCCTTTTCCCCCCCAACTCTCCCAGCCCTCCCCCCCCCCCCCCAACTCTCCCAGCCCCCAACCCCCCTAATGTTCATTGTGATCCAATTCTCAAAGTGCACAATGAATAACGCCCATTGTAGAACCCCTCCATCCTTCCGCTCAGTTCAAATGTGACCTTTTCAAGCAGGTTCCCCCCGCCACGCCAGGGCACAGGGTGGAGAGGTTGATCTCCACCTGAACAGGATCCACCTTTGGGCGATCAACGAGGCGAAGGCTACAATATCTGCCTCCGTTTCCAACCCCGCCTGGTCCGACATCCTGAATATGGCTTCCCGAGATCCCGGGTCCATTTCCACGTGCACCACTTTAAAGATTACCCTAAACACCTCCTTCCAGTAATCCTCTAGCTTTGGACAGAACCGAAACATATAAATAAGGTTCCCCCCCCCCCCCCCCTCCCGGGGCAACGTTCACATACACCTTCTACCCCCTCAAAGAGCCGGCTCATCCTCGCCCTTGTAAGGTGCGCTCTAAATACCACCTTCAGCTGTATCAGCCCCAACCTCGCACAGGAGGTGGAGGCCTTCACCCTCCAGAGCATCTCACACCAGAACCCCTCCTCCATACTCTCTCCAACTCTTTGCCTTGATCCCTTCTAGCGGCGCCTTCTCCTCCTCCAAAATAGCCCCGTAAACTGGCGGTGCTACCCCCTTCTTCAGTCCCCCTGTCGTCAGAACCTCCTCCACCAATGTGGAAGCCGGCTCTACTGGGAAGCTCTGTATCTCCTTTCTGGCAAAGTCTTGAACCTGCATGTATCTAAATATTTCCCCCTGCCCCAGCCCATACTGCACTCCCAGCAACTTCAATCCTGCAAAACGACCCCCAAGAAACAAATATTTTAGTGTCCTAATTCCTTTCTCCTCCCATATCTGAAAATCTTCATCCCACTTCCCTAGCTCAAATCTATGGTTCCCTCGAATTGGCATTTCCCATGACCTTGCCCCCAACCCGAAGTGCTGTCAAAATTGCCTCCAAATTCTCAACGAAGCTATTACTACTGGACTCCTTCAGTATCTCCCCAGGGCTGTCGGGAGCGGCCCTTTTGATAGAGTCTTCAATCCCGACCCATTACCCAAACTCTCCTCCATTCTGACCCACTGGGAGTCAACCCCTCTGACCCAGCTCCATACCTTCTCCACATTCGCCGCCCAGTAATAATACATACATCAGGTTCGGAAGACCCAAAACGTCTGCCTGCCTTCCTCTCTGTAATAGCACCTTTTTAGTTCTGGCCACCTTCCCTCCCCATATGAACGAGATAATCATCCCTTCAATCATAAGGAGGTGTTAGCAATTCTGGAAAGTGTGAAAATAGATCAGTCCCCTGGGCCGGATGGGATTTATCCTAGGATTCTCTGGGAAGCTAGGGAGGAGATTGCTGAGCCTTTCGCTTTGATCTTTAAGTCATCTTTGTCTACAGGAATAGTGCCAGAAGACTGTAGGATAGCAAATGTTGTCCCCTTGTTCAAGAAGGGGAGTAAAGACAACCCCGGTAGCTATAGACCAGTGAGCCTTACTTCTGTTGTGGGCAAAGTCTTGGAAAGGTTTATAAGAGATAGGATGTATAATCATCTGGAAAGGAATAATTTGATTAGAGATAGTCAACACGGTTTTGTGAAGGGTAGGTCGTGCCTCACAAACCTTATTGAGTGCTTTGAGAAGGTGACCAAACAGGTGGATGAGGGTAAAGCAGTTGATGTGGTGTATATGGATTTCAGTAAAGCGTTTGATAAGGTTCCCCACAATAGGCTATTGCAGAAAATACGGAGGCATGGGATTCAGAGTGATTTAGCAGTTTGGATCAGAAATTGGCTAGCTGGAAGAAGACAGAGTGGTGGTTGATGGGAAATGTTCAGCCTGGAGTCCAGTTACTAGTGGTGTACCACAAGGATCTGTTTTGGGGCCACTGCTGTTTGTCATTTTCATAAATGACCTGGGGAGGGCGTAGAAGGATGGGTGAGTAAATTTGCAGATGACACTAAAGTCGGTGGAGTTGTGGACAGTGCGGAAGGATGTTACAAGTTACAGAGGGACATAGATAAGCTGTGGAGCTGGGCTGAGAGGTGGCAAATGGAGTTTAATGAAGAAAAGTGTGAGGTGATTCACTTTGGAAGGAATAACAGGAAGACAGTACTGGGCTAATGGTAAGATTCTTAGTAGTGTGGATGAGCAGAGAGATCTCGGTGTCCATGTACATAGATCCCTGAAAGTTGCCACCCAGGTTGAGAGGTTTGGTAAGAAGGCGTACGGTGTGTTAGCTTTTATTGGTAGAGGGATTGAGTTTTGGAGCCATGAGGTCATGGTGCAGCTGTACAAAACTCTGGTGCGGCCGCATTTGGAGTATTGCGTGCAATTCTGGTCACCGCATTATAGGAAGGATGTGGAAGCATTGGAAAGGGTGCAGAGGAGATTTACCAGAATGTTGCCTGGTATAGAGGGAAGATCTTATGAGGAAAGGCTGAGGGACTTGAGGCTGTTTTTGTTAGAGAGAAGAAGGTTAAGAGGTGACTTAATTGAGGCATACAAGATGATCAGAGGATTAGATAGGGTGGACAGTGAGAGCCTTTCTCCTCTGATGGTAATGTCTAGCACGAGGGGACATAGCTTTAAATTGAGAGGAGATAGATACAGGACAGATGTCAGAGGTAGGTTCTTTACTCAGAGAGTAGTAAGGGTGTGGAATACCCTGCCTGCAACAGTAGTGGACTCGCCAACACTAACACATTCAAATGGTCATTGGATAGGCATATGGATGATAAGGGAATAGCGTAGATGGGCTTTAGATTGGTTTCACAGGCCAGCGCAACATCGAGGGCCGAAGGGCCTGCACTGAGCTGTAATGCTCCAATTCTAATCCAATCTCTCTAAAAAAAAATGCTTTTGACAGGAAAATCGGGAGGCATTGAAAAATAAACAGGAATCGCAGCAGCACATTCATTTAACCGCCTGTACCCGACACGCCAGTGACAGAGGGAGACCATCCCACCTTGCCAGATCAGCTTTCACTCTCCCCACCAAACTAGAAATGTTGTACCTACGGAGCCACCCCCAATCTCGAGCAACCTGCACCCCCCAGGTAACCCTTCTTGATCTTAAGGCTCTAACCAGATTTCTCCTCATGGATCCTTTAATGCATTCATAGAATTTAACAGTGCAGATTACCCATGTAATTCATGCAGCATTTCTGGAAACCGGTTAGTCAAAGAAATCACTGGTACCCTGTGATGAACTTTCCAAATTCTGATGTGAGCAGGATATTTAAGAGATCAGTTTTAGTACAAATACAAGGCATTCCCATTCGATTCTTCAGCCATCATGTTACTTACAAAGTTATTATGATGCATCTTAGGACATGCCATTTATATCTCTGCCAAAATAACAGCTCATAAGAGCTTGGTGTACATTATTGTCCAGCAGGTTAACTGCAACATTCTACAAGCTCAGATGTCCCAAAAACTATTAAAAAAATCTCAGAGCCTTTGCGACAGAATGCCAATTGGCACCTGCGAAAATTCTCTGAATTTTGAAATTTAACGCACCCTTCTTTGAAGTGCTCCCCAGTCAGAGCAAACACTCCCATTTGTGTCCTTGGTCTAACTGCAGTCCTCCATTCCTTTTAAAACATTGCTTCAACTGAACCTGCCACAGGAGCTTTCCTCACATATTACCTCAGCCCCAGCTAGTGAGCTCATGATTTATTTATTTTAAAAAAAGAGTACCCAATTATTTTTTTTTTCCCAATTAAGGGGCAATTTAGCGTGGCAAATGCACCTAACCTGCACATCTTTGGGTTGTGGGGGTGAAACCCATGCTGACATGGGGAGAATGTGCAAACTCCACACGGACAGTGACCCAGGGACGGGATTTGAACCTGGGTCCTCAGCGCCGCAGTCCCAGTGCGAACCATTGTGCCACATGCCGCCCTTAGCAAGCTCATATTTTGGAATGGAGCTCACCAATGTACCATGCTCTCAAAGAGGTCCTTTACAATTCCTTCCTTCTGAACCCAGAGATGCATTCCTTGGGCTCAGACCCAGCTGCGTGCAATACGATTACTTTTTTGTCCATATAAATGTAGTTGTATAACTATTTCAACATCAGATTCTGGGCAAGGCGAAGCACCTCCTCACAGACAACACAAGTGTCCAGCACGACATGTGCAAGGCCCAGTCTCAGGTGTCTCGACATTACAGAAGCTGCCCATTAGTGTCTGAATCATGGGGTGATTCAACATGCACAATCTTTGGGTGGGATAGAGAGGTTGCCAGCAGACTGCCCACCTGAACAAGTGATTAATCCATTCCTAATTATTCAGGACCCAGTGTCTCCAATTTGCAGTCACAAAGTCTGTCTATCAACCACAAGGCTGGACATTTTTCACTTCAAAGTAGAATTCGGATTTCCAAATACTGGATCTAGATGGCAGAAGGCAATTCTAATAATCCCCTTTGGCACTTCAAGACACCCAAATGCAGAATACTGCCCTTCCCATATAGATTCCTTGCAAATGCGATCATGTCAATTTTGGGCTAAAATCCCCACACAAGAAACCACTTTTTGATTGGCAGCATGGCTTTTCAGGGAAATTGGCCTTTGACAGATATATTGACAAGTTCTTGAAAACCACTGGCATACATAACTAAAGGTTGCAGATTCTGAAAGTGTTTGCAATGGTGTTCCTCTGGTGATTTAGATGCTCTCCTGTATTTATTTTTCAGATGGGTTCGAGTGATAGTAATAATCAGTCTGGTATAACACATGCCGAGGGCTGAGATTCCAAAGTAGGACTCGAGGACCTTGCTATTGGCTCGTCAAATGTGTCCTTTATTTGTAACAGCTTAAAGGATCTCCAGGATTCAAACACACCACGGCCATGCTTTTGGCTTCACTCAAGCAAATTAAATGACGTGTTGTCTGAAACAAGCAATATGCTGCTTCTATTTTGGACTATGCTAGATGTATCAATTCCATCCTAAAAGGAAGGCTTGCCCACCACCTCATCCGAGAAAGGTATTCCTCTCAGAAGGTTGCTTTTAGCAGTCCCCACGGGATCCATACCAAAGTAGAAACATTGCCCATCTTCAGTGGAGTCTTTTCTTTTGCAAAAAAAACCATCTTTCAGGTGTTTTGCTCTCTGCTTCTCTCTGCCTTTGAATAGAAAATAATCGTCTGTCTCATCAGATGAATGAGTGATGATGGAGCCTCTTCTGATGCCACAGTGCCAGGGAGAGATGATACTATCCCCCTTTTTCTCACCTCCATCCAGAATATGGTTGGTGAGAGAGTGGAGAATGATCCCTTATAACCAAGATTAACCTCCATTGGAGCTAATCTATCTTTCGAGAAACAGAAATGCAAATGTAACAAACCGTTTATGATAATTCATCAACCTAAAAAACACTTTATGGCATCAGTACTCTATGATTTCACATCATTGCATCCATTGGTGGACCAGAGTTATGGTTTGACAAATTTTGAAAAATATATTTCTATATAAATCATAAATAATACAAAGTGAATGTAAAGTAACATGCTCAGAAGAGCAAACATAATGTTCCCATCATCAATAACCAGCCTCCTGATCCAACATTGATTTTCTCTGGATTAATTCAAGATTTTCCAAATTGGAAGACATTTTGGAATGAAGGTGAATATCTGTATTAGGTCTTCCCTTGGTTTTTCTGGCCTCAAAATGGGAGAATAATCCCAGTTTCTCCAATCTCTGCATGCAGCGACTCCCTCATCTGTAGTACCATATTAATAAGCATCTTCCACATGCTCTCCAACCCTTGATGAAATGCAGTGCCCAGAATTGTACACAATATTCCAACTGAGTCCTAACCACTGACTTATAAAGGTTTAGCATGATTTTGCTAGCTTTTGTATTCAATGTGCCAGTGTACAAGGCCAATTGCCCTTCAGCTTCTTTTAATCGCCTTCCCCTGCCATTTTCTAGGATTTGTGAATACACACCCCAGCTCCGAATATTGGTCCAAACTGTTTTTTTCCTTCTGGGATGTTCTAAAGTCCTGCTAAAGCAGTACAATTTAGATTATATTGCCACTTCACATTATTCCTCCAATGTGCACCATTTCACACTTATTTACATTAAATTACACCTGCCAGGAGTCTACCTATTCTACCAGACTAAGTCCTCCCGAAGTCTGGTACTATTCTGCTGAACCATTTGTGGCCTTCTCTTACCAACTATTTTGAAGGAGCTTTTGAAAGATTGGAAAAATGCAAGTCAACAAAAAGAGAGACATTATCCAAGTCAGGGTCTCAACCTCCACAATTCCATGTCAGAAAGCATTCAATGCTTTAATAACTGCGAGAAGAAATGTCATCCTCCATTGCACTGGCACCATGGCACTGACTACCCAATCTGAGGAAATAGGCTGAAGAAGTGAAAATGTTCAAGTTGCTGTTCCAGTGAAATCTATGACTCAACTTGCTCCTTATACTGTACAACTGAGCAAACCTATTTTTGGTCATGTGTAGCACATGGTAGGTAAGCTTCCAGTTTCAAAAATGAAAAGTGAAACCTGTGAAAGGTTGGGTTGGTAGGTGCTGTACAACGTCCGCATCTCGGTATGCTCTGGAACCATGCCTTGCTGCCGTAACACATGAAGTGCAAGCCTTTCTTCTGCAGGTCCAAGGTGGACATTTAAAGTCTTGTTTTTTTCTGTATTGAAACATAAAAGAAAAAAGGTCATCTGCAAGCTCAGAGGTTATAAGCTGAAAATGCAATATAAAGATAGGGAACAATATTCATCAATATCTACAGCAAAGGGTTCCCCATTGACCTTTTCTTTAACGCAGAGCTTAATTTTTTTTCCTTATAGTTAATTTCTTTTATATTTCCCAATGCACCTCTTAGCACCAATATATATATCTGCAAGAAATGCAGCAGCAGGAACTGTATGCAGCACACGATAGCATCTTTAATAATTATGGTTTGTTTGGAAACATGAAAAACACAGATATTTACCAAAAGAATGCAATCACAAGATCCATGGTTTAAAATCAAAAAAATAAACAAAACAAGAGTCAAAGCACACAATACTAATAACTGCATTATCTTGCTATATTTAAATATAACTATGTAAATGTACAAAAAACCCACTGATTGTTTAAATTCAATTTCTTAAGTAAAATTTCTTCGGCATCCATTTGACTTCACCCACAAAACTCAAGTCAGAGACATATCAAAAATTGGAAGATTAACCAGTTGGTCAGTGTACTGCTTCAAGGATTCAATTAAGGTTTGCTATTTTTTGGCCCTTCTGCTTACTTCTGTTGAAGTTCTCCCTTTAAATCTCCTCCAACTGTCCCATGGTTGTAGACTCCATGGGTGTCACTAGTGTTTTAAGCACATCTCCCTGGGGTCAGAACTCTCCGTGGTTCGACTATGCTGGAGTTTTGTATCTAAAACCCTCTCTTCAGCTTGGTTATCCCAGTTGTTCAAAACACTGATGAGTCCTTTGATTAACTGGAGGTTTAAATGGTTTTAGCCAGCACCCAGAATTTCATCTGATTCCTGCTGGCAAGAGATGTTTCAAATTCCACACTCACTTGTACTAAACTCAACTGCCACTTGCCCAGGCACCCACACCTCTTATTAATTAAGTTGTGTTGACCTTTCTTCTATTGCTTCTCTCTTAGGCAATTTGGTCACAAGGTGCTTTTCCAGAGATCAACTCCAAGAGAAAACTAGTTCTTAAAGGAACCATCACTCCAATGTAGAACATGGGCCACCCTAACAATCAAAAGGGAAGATAATTATATTGCAAAGTCTCAATATAACTTTTGCACCCTTGTTCTGATCATATAACTTCCTTCCCTTCCCCCACCAGAGTGTTTCGCCACAAAAGTGATGAATCCACACACCCATTTGCTTTTCAAAAATCTACCGAACCAATTTATTTTCTTTCACGATATAAATATGTTGATCATTCTTTCCAATATCCAAGACTTAATTGTCTGCCGATTGGTGTTACAGAATTAAATCTTTCTACAAAGGAATAACTGTATCATGCATCTCTACTCCATTGTGGTCAGTTATAAAATTAACAAGCTTCCAAGCCATTAATATAGATAAGAAACAGCAGGAGTCCTGCACTTAGCACCTCAACCCTTCATTCAGGCATCATAGCTTCTTCTAAAAAAGGTGGATATTCACATCCATTAACCATACTTCTTGATGGTGGCCACTGTGACAGAGGGTAGAGGCAGGTATCCCCAGCTTGATGTTTCACCTCTTTAGCCCAGTGACACAGAAACCAAGTTTCCCTCTGCCAATCACAGACGTATCTGTCCATGACAATATGATTAACAGTGACCAACGCACAGTCCTTACGGAAACAACATTCCACTTTCACATGGGGAATCCCCTCCATCGTGTTGGGTGGCACTATCACATCTACAAGTGGGTTTTCCAGATTCAAGGTCATCGAGGAGATCCACTTTCCAGCCACAGTGTTCCCAGAGATCCATCTTTCTCAGGAGATCCATCGGTTCTTTCATAGTGGGTCAGTGATGTTGAGTTAATCAATATGGTGCCCAGATACGATGGAGGACTACACACCATCAGGTCTGATGCACCACGGAATATGACACAAAACACCAGATAACATAATTAGAGGTCAGGGCTGGAATGGTGTGGATTCCTGTTAACCTCTGCCACGGGAAACTCCGCATTCCCACCCCCACCACAGGACTTAGCCCAGATGCATGGGGGAATTCTGCCAAGGTTGAATAATTTACAGCAATCTTCAGCCAGAAATGCTGAGTGGATGACCCATCTTGGCCTTCTTGGGAGGTTCCCAGCATCACACATGCCAATCTTCAGTCAATTTGATTCACTCCACATGACATTAACAAACAGCTGAAAGCACAGAATACTGTAAATTGCCCAGGTATGTCCCATGTGTTCACCCCCGCATATTCTCGATCATCAGTAAAGTGATGGAAAGAGCAATTAACATTGCTGTGAAGCGGCACTTTCTTACCAACTCAGCTTAGGTTTCGCCAGGGTCAAATCAGTTCATGACTTCACTACAGTCTTGGTTCAAATATGGAAAAAGAACTGAACTCCAGGGAGTGAGGGGATGATGACATCAAGGAACCCTTACAAAAGAGGAGTCAATGGGAATGAGGTATAAAACTTTCCATTGGTTGGAGTGGTACTAAGCACAAAGGAAGATGGTTGTGATTGCTGGAGGTCAATCATCTCAGTTCTAGGGCATGGTGTCCTAGGCCAAATCATCTTCAGTTGCTTCAAGGTCAGAAGTGGCGATGTTCAGCAACATTGTTAACTCTTTGGATACTGAAGCAGTCCATATGCAAATGCACAACACCGAGGCAATATCCAGGCTTGACTGACAAGTGGCAGGTAACATTCGCGTCAGAGAAGTGCCATGCAATGACCATCTCTAACAAGAGAGAATCTAACCATTGTCCTTTGACATTCAGGCACCATCACGGAATCCCCCACTATCAACATCCTGGGGATTACCATTAACCAGAAACTGAATTAGACCAGCCATATAAATACTGTCGCTACAAGAGCGGTCAGAGGCTGGGAATCCTGCATTGAGTAACTCACCTCCTGACTCCTCAAACCTGTTCACATCTAGGAGGCACAAGTCAGTAATAGAATACCCTCCGGTAAATGCACCTCCAACAGAATAAAAAGTTAGACACAATCCAAGACAAAGCGGCCAATTGATTGGCACCCCATCCACAAACATTCATACCTGCTACCACTGACGCACCAAACCAGCACTGTATACCATCTACAAGATGCACTGCAGGAACTCAAAGCTCCTTAAAACAGCACTTTCCAAACCCACAACCACTACCTTCTAGATCAACAAGGGCAACGGACACATGGGAACACCACCACTTGCAAGTTCCCCTCCAAGCCACTCACCATCCTGACTTGAAATTGCTGTGTCTTCACTGTCACTGGGTCAAAATCCCTAACAGCACTAAGGGTGTACACCATGTGGAGTGCGGCAGTTCGTGAAGCAGTGCACCACCACCTTCAAGAGCAATCAAGGATGGGAATAAATGCTGGCTTAGCCACTGATGCTACTTCGCAAGAATGAACAAAATCTTAAACTCAATCAGGGATTGAATTTGGGGCCTGCTGTATATGGTTTTGTGATATATTAGGTGGCGCCTTTACCCACTAAGCCATCGGGGTGGGGGGAGAGATGGAGAAAAAATTTCATCTTCATGAAAGAAACTGGATAAACATTAGTGATCTGCATCAGACAGATGAGTGAAATTGAAACCTAATTATAGCTGTCTATTCACTGCTCCACACCCTCATCTCAGCTGTCAGCTCTTCCATTGATATTCATAAACAGTATGTATGGCCATGAAAAATGATTGATGGGATGAATAAAATAAATCAAAACAGAGATATTCTGCATCTCTTGCCAGACATCGGACTTAAAGGATTTAATCAGACTGCAAGTATAATCATATCTGACAACTTCAAGTTTCTCTTAAATGGTTTCTGATTTTTTTTACTTCTGTTTGATCTGCATATTTTATTAAATACTTCTCTCAGAAGCCATCGGCAGATTTGAACAAACTGCAGGGGGGTTTTGAAATATATACTGGTGTTAAACCTATCAAATTATGATTCATTCACTATTACCCACTACCTTGCATCTGTGTGCAGGGCCCCTCTCCAATCCCTACATCAGTGCTACTTCTTTCAGTAAATGATCTCGTCTCTCAATAGATAAAGTGTTGGGCAACAAAATGAACAGCGAATCAATTTAAAACATGTGTGTATCGAAGTCTAAAATGTCAATTAAAATAACAATTTTTTCCCCCTGAAGTCATTGTTTTGTGGGTGCTTCTCTTTCTAGATCTTTCACACAGCCTTCAAATCAAAATTATATTCCTGCTTCCAATGGCTGAAGGATTGATAGCAGCAGTGCACAGATATAAGGTGGTGATTGAAGATCCAGAGGCGACATGAGGTAAAACTATTTGTTTAAAAATCAAAATGCAGCATGATTATGATATGTAATGAATTGCTTGATTGTTGGTAGGTACACATGTAATAGCCACATCCAAAAAAATAATTGGATAAATATTTAGAAAAACAATTTCATGAAGAGATTGGGAATAACTGGATTGTTCTGTGAAAGAGCTGCCACAGACTTGATGGGCTGAATTACCTCCTTCCTGTGCAGTACTGCTCTATGAAGAGTGTGCTTGCCCAAGCACAGAAAAAGAGAGAACAACATGCCCTCCACACACTTCTTCCAAATCACCTGTTCAGATAAATAGGCTCTGGGTCACATATCTTGCAGGAGGCCACACGTTTTGGCATTCTTTCATACTTCAGCTTTATTATGCCAACCAGGAAACAGATTTTTTTTTTAATGTGGTGAAATTAAGCTGCACTGATGAAACAGACAAATTATAAATGCCACTTTTTGTAACTACCATTTTGAAACATCAGCAATATTCTTCTGATTGTATTGAAGCACCTCAGAGTGCAACATGATCCCTGCAGCAAACCTGAATATCACTGCACCCTGCAATGGCCATTTTGAATAGATTGTAATGTTCTTTCAGATATTTTTTAATCATAGAAGACAAATTATATTATAATACAAGTAAAATATGGCTGATGCTGGATGTTTGAAATAAAAGTAAAAATGCTGGAAAAAAATGTAGATCTGACACTATCTATGGTGGGAGAAACAGTTAATGTAGAGTCTGTATGACTCTTCAGAACTGGAAAGAATTATACTGTACATCAATTCTGAACCACAAATAAAAACAAATTGCTTCACGTATTTAACTAACAAATCACACTGAATACGCTAGGACATTATTAATGCCTGTTGAAAATGTGGAGAACAGTTATTTAAAATGAACAAGGAGTACCGATCCAGGAAGATTCCCGCTAATCAGGCTGAGAAATCGGGACATTGTTGAACATGGTGCGGGTTATGCCATTGTGTGACACAGCACATTAGACACTCAATAAAGGTCTACTACCACACTGCATCAACAATCATCAACCAAAACCTGAGCAGCACCCAATGGCACTTTTTCAAGCTGGTGAGTTGAAGGAGATAGCAACCAGTATGATCTTATGGATGGCTGTGCACGTATTCAAACTAAGACTTGCTAATCTGAAACCAAAGTGTGCCTTTCTATAGTGTGCATCAAATGGTGTTCTTGATTTGCCTGTTCCACTGCTCGTATCTGGAAGGAAATGGTTAACTTTCCAGTACAGGAGAGTGTACAGCTATTAAAGGCTCACAGCACATTTTTTTTATATATGGAACATCTGCAGCTTTCAGACAGCTGCCAAAGCACGAGTTAAAATAAACTGGTGAAAGGAAGCTGCCCAGTTCATGGAGAGGGCAGAAACGATATAGTGCAGCAAGTCCCTGACACTGCACACACAGGCAGAAAGAATCACACCACCCCCCCCCCCCCCCCCAACCCAGCTGCCCGCTACAAATCTCCCCTGGATCAGCGAAAAGAAATGCACTTCACAACATTTCACTCTCATTTTAGCACCCATTATCTCCTACTTTTCATACTCTCTGGGTTCATTCGCATGTCAAACTGACCTGTCTGACTTGTGCATCTGCCCACTCTTTACTGCTCAAGAATCTAGGTTTCAGGCTGTTGAAATCAGATGGTGACAGACCTGCCCGATATTTGAACAGGACGCAATTTTGCGACTTGGAGTTTCTGTGGTGTCCCGTTTCTCCCCCCCCCCCCCCCCTTATTATTTTTTAATTTAAAAAAAAGTACCCAATTTTTTTTTCCCCAATTAAGGGGCAATTTATCATTGCCAATCCACCTACCCTGAACATCTTTTGGGTTGTGGGGGTGAGACTCACAAAGACATGGGAAGAATATGCAGACTCCACATAGACAGACAGTGACCTGGGGCTGGGATCGAACCTGGGTTCTCAGCACCGCAAGCCAGCAATGCTAACCAGGCGGACGAAAAGCCGCATCAAAATCAGGTTTAAAATAAGTCAACAAACGATCCACGAATTCCCACAGTGGCCCCTGCTGCCTAGAATGTAGCGTGTGCAGCTGACACCAATATGAGCCATAAAAGTACCACAAAGCAATTATGCTCACTCAACTCATGAACTGTTAAAAAAAAATGCAAATGGGGGAAATACTACTGATTTCAAAACTTTAGATGCACTGTTCTGTGGCTTTAAAAAAAAAAAAAATTCAATGTGAGAAGAGGGAAGTGGATTCATTCTGGAAAAGCTGCAGGATACCATCAAGTACAGTAAAACGTTAAACATGCAGTGTCGGGGAGTTTCTTTCCTCAACTTCTTTGTGGTCTCCAGCAGAGCTTTGCTCTGGCTTTCGCAGCCACATTCATTGGAAAACATGGTTTCCATGGTTTTTAAAATCAAAATGGTTTCATTTGAGCATTTCACTGGTTAGGTAGATTTAAGGGAGTCTGTACATCCTAAATCAAATGATGTGAAGAGTAGGCAGCAATACATGCATTAGGCACCAATGGAAAAAGTAGACTTGGCAACATGCTGCAAATCTGGCAATGAAGCGATCAGCAACATGATGCAACCACATCATGTGGATACTGTAGACAGGAGGAAAACAAACATCATTTTGTAATTAATGTGATTAAATTGCACAAAGTTCAGAAAGTACAAACAATGTAAGCACTCTTCTGGAGCTGTGCTATAACATTTACTTCATGTTATGAGAGAAAGCTGAATAATAGCACTATGGCTCAATGGTCAAGTCCATGCACGGCACTGTACAGAATTAGGACTTGGCAAGGTCTCGGGTTCAATTGCAGATATAATGCAGCTGTCGGGCACAATAGCTGTGTGTTTCTAGGGTGGCAATAGCAAGAGGTTAGGATTGTTCCCCAGTGCCTCTGCTCAGCTGCAAATCGCTGAAGTGTCATTGACTAAGAGCATAGACGCATCACAGTGGGAGCCCTGTTGACCAGCTCAAAATAACTTGGGACAGAAGAGAATTGAAAGTCCAGTGGAATTACTCAAACACAAGTCACAGCTTTCAGCAAGATAGGCAAGGGAAGAAAACTGGTGAGAAGACACACAATCAATGCTGTACCAAAACGTGTGCCGGTATAAAATAGAGCCTCCCTCCATATCATTTCCCCCACTTTCCCCGATGTGTGTTCCACACTGCCCAACCTTAGCTATAAAGACAAGGTAAAGATGAACAAATACCAGACAGATTGTCTGTAATTTGCAAGCAAAAGTGTGGAGGTCAGGATGGGGACTGTGCAACTGCAGATTGTTAAGCTAAATTGCCCGTAGTGTCCTAAAAAGTAAGGTTGGGGGGGGGGTGTTGGGTTACGGGTATAGGGTGGATACGTGGGTTTGAGTAGGGTGATCATTGCTCGGCACAACATCGAGGGCCAAAGGGCCTGTTTTGTGCTGTACTGTTCTATGTTCTATGTTCTAAATATGAACAAATTTACAACCTCTTCAAGCACTTCATAAATAAAGTATCAATTTTGAATTACAGTCACTGCAAGGGGAATGCTGCAGCCAATTTGATTTCAAAATTATTTCTTAATTCATTCATAGGATTTGGGAATTTGCTACCTACCCCTCATTGTATTTGAGGCAGTAATGGTGAGCCACCTTCTCGAACAGTTGCAGTCCATGTGATGTAGTGCTGCTTGGGAGGAAGTTCCAGGTTATTGATCCAATAACAGTGACGAAAGAATGATGTGTGGCTTCGAGAGGAATGCATAGGTCATAGCTTTCCATGTTATCTACTGCCCTCATTCTTCCAGGTGATAGAAATAACTGGTTTTGGAAGGTACTGTCAAAAGATGATTTGGTGAGCTGGCTGCAATGCATCTTGTAGATGGTATACACTGTGGGTCAGTGGCAAAGGGAATTAATGTCCAAGGTGGTGGATGGGGTGCCAATCAAGCAGGATGGCATAAACTTCATGAGCTTTGCTGGAATTGCACTCATCCAGACAAGGGGTTTGTGCTTTTGTGGATGGCGGACAAGTTTTTGGTGAGACAGGAAGCAAGTTACTCGCTGCAGGATTCCCAGCCTCTGACCTACTCTTGTAGCCACTGTATTTATAGGGCTTGTAAAGTTCAGTTTCTAGTCTCTGGTAACCCTCGAGGATTTTGGTGGCAAGGGATTCAGTCAAGGCAATGCAATTGAAGGCAAGGGGAGATGGTTAGATTCTCTCTCGTCATAGAGATCATTGCGTGGCACTTGCATAGCTTGAAATGTTACTTACCAGTCCAAGCCACAATCTTAACCAGTTCTAGATGCACGTGGACATGGACTGCTTCAATATGCAAGGAATTGCAAAGGTAAACATTGCAGCGAACCTCTCCACTTCTGACCTTGTGCTGGAGAAAAGGGTAATTGATGAAGCAGTTCAAGATTGTTGGGCCCAGTTCAAACCCCGAGGAATTCCTGCAGTGATGTTCTGAGGCAAGATAATTGGCACCCAGCAATCTTCCTTTGTGCTAGGTGACGACAGCCATGGAGTGTTCTCCCAGTTTCCCATCAACTCCAAATTTGCTCGGGCTCCTTGACATCACATTTAATCAAGTACTTCTTGAGGTTAAGCATAGTCGCCCTCACATCATCACACAGCAAACAAAAAGTAATTTTGTGTATTCATGTTTGTTCCTATGTGGAACACAGCAAACAAAAAGTAATTTTGTGTATTCATGTTTGTTCCTATGTGGAACAAGGTTATCAAGAGTTTGATCACGTGACGTATTGGGCAAGCAACAGTCAGTCTATCCAACAGCGTGAGAAAATACCGTTCAAAAAAAAAAAAGCTCTGGTTTGTTTTGCGTCTGTGGTCTGGAAGCTTCTCTTTTAAAAATACCACAAAAAAACTGACAAAGATGGGATGAACCATGTCGGCAGAGTCCCAGGAAAGATAAACTATAGAAAAATAGTCGATCCATGCGCAAAAAAAAGCTTTGCTGCACCAAATCAGCAATGAAGAGCTGCCGAATAATACCAGCAGCCAGCGAAGGAACCAAAATTTAAACTCCGATTTTGGTGAAAACAGCATCAGAAGAAGCTTGCCATGTGCTCTGCACAGAAAATTCTGGAACAGTGCTCCCTCTACTGTGAGTAACAAGTAACAAATTCCCTGCCAATTGGCATCACAGTGGTTAGCACTAATGCTTCACAGCACCAGGCACCCGGTTTGGGTCACTTTCTGTGTGGAGCCTGCACGTTCTCCCCGTGTCTGCTTTGGTTTCCACTGGATGCTCTGGTTTCCTCCCACATGTCCCGAAAGACGTGCTTATCAGGTGAATTCTTCCTCAGTGTACCTAAACAGGCATTGTAGTGTAGCGACTTGGGGATGTTTCCAGTAACTTCATTGCAGTGTTAATGTAAGCCCACTTGTGACACTAATAAAGATTATTATTATTTGAGGGCTTAAAGAGTTTTGAATCACCCCTTGCAAAAGTCGGAAAGGAAGGTTGAGCTAACCAACAACATGGTTCATAGCTACTATAAATTTGGAGATGACTCGAATGACACCATTAGAGGCAGACTAGTGTGTGAGCTAAGAAGCAAAGTATAACGTTGTTAAAAACAAAAGTGAGACATTACTATAAACCTAGTAGCAAGCCTTTCTATAGTAAAATGGAGGGAATTGTTGGCACCATGGGACCATATGCCATTTGGTCACTAAGCACTGGAACTCATACACTTAAAGATTCAAATACTTAGTGCAGAGGAACAACATTTTGGCAGGTATAGTAGTCCAGACTTTCCTGAGCATGATGATATGGAGGCCGGGGGGTGGGTGTTTAGACTTTGACCTCCTGTAACGTTTGGTGCACCCAGAAAAACCAGGCTCAAAAATCTATGACGAGATTGTGGAGATATTGCAGGGCCACTTCTCACTAACCATCTGGTCATTGCAGAGAGGTTCAGGTTCCATAAAACTAACCAACATGGTTCATAGCTACTATAAATTTGGAGATGACACAAATGACACCATTAGAGGTAGACTAGTGTGTGAGCTAAGAAGCAAAGTTATTCGGAAAAATTGTGAACGGAAAACAACTTACACCCAAAGAAGGCTTTAGAAATTGTAACTTTATAGAACGAGCAGCTAAGGAAGCAGAACAATTAAGCTTGAGCACAAAAGTCCATTAGGTATCAGTTGAAACCTGAACATTGACAGGTTCGAAAGTGACAGGTTCGAAAGTGTTATCAATGTGCAAAAACTGGGCACACAGCAACTGATTGCTGAAGTAAAGATGCTGCAAGAATTGTGGTAAAATTGGCCACAGTGAACTTGCGAGTTGGAGAAAGAAACAAGAATGATAAAAAGCAAGAACCAAGAGCATCAAATGAAAAGTCAAATAGAGGGAAGAGTATCCACATGACACAAGGGCACGAGAACGATCAGAGCCAGAGTCAGATGATGCACCGTCATTGAAAGTATTGGTCATTGCAGGCGCAACAAACAATTACTGGGTCAATCCTTTACAGGACTAATGGTAAAAATGGAGGTGGACACTGGCACAGCCATTACATTGGTACCAGAAACGGTTTACGAAGAGAATGACACATTGCCTTAAAACCCTCAAAACCTATACTGGAGAACAGGATGATCATGAGCGTTGTCTGGGCGGGAAAATCCCCGCGGGTGAAGGCGGCGATGCTGGAGAGGAACCGCAGCGAGGGAGGGCTGGCTTTGCCGAGTCTGATTAATTATTACTGGGCGGCCAACATCGCTATGATAAGGAAGGGGATGGTGGGTACGGGGTCTCTCTGGGAGCGGGAGGAGGCGGCTTTGTGCAGGGGCTCCAGCTTGGCAGCCCTGGTCACGACTCCTCTACCGCTGCCGCCGGCCAGGTACTCCACCAGCCCGGTAGTGGCGGTGACCCTGCGGATATGGGGCCAGTGGAAGAGGCATGTAGGGGAGACGGGGGCGTCAGTTTGGGCGCAAATCTGCGACAACCATCGGTTTGCCCCCGGGAGTATGGATGGGGGGTTTCGAGCATGGCGGCGGGCGGGGGTGGGAAGGAAGCTTTGCGAGTTTGAGGAGCTTGGAGGAGAAATTTGGGCTGGTAAGGGGAAATTATTTTAGGTACCTACAATTGCGGAACTTTGTTCGTAGACAGGTCCCATCTTTCCCATGCCTCCCGCCAATGGGGATCCTAGACAGAATAGTCTCTAGGGGGGGGGGAAGAAGGGGAGGGTAGAGTCTCTGATATTTATAAGGTGCTCATGAGGGAGGAAGGGTCCCAGACGGAGGAACTGAAACTTAAATAGGAGGAGGAGCTAGGCGGGGAAATGGAGGACGGGCTGTGGGCAGAGGCCCCGAGTAGGGTAAATTCGATCGCGACATGTGCCAGGCTCGGGCTGATTCAATTTAAGGTAGTTCACCGGGCCCACATGATGGTGGCTCGGATGAGCAAATTCTTTGGGATAAAGGACCAGCGAACCACGTTCACATGTTTTGGGCATGCCCTAGGCTTAGGGGGTACTGGGAGGGATTTGCGGGCGTCATGTCCCGGGTGCTAAAAACAAGGGTGGCGATGGGTCCACGGGTGGCAATTTTTGGGGTTTGAAGTATTGAATGTACATGGATGTTTGCACATTTTTGCTTTCTTTCTGTTGATGTCTGTAACTGTTTACAAAGCCAAAAACAACCTCAATAAAATTGTTTATTAAAAAAACAAACCTATACTGGAGAAGAAGTGGTTCTGTTAGGGGGCCATGTCAAGATAAATGTGGAACTAAATGGACAGACCGCAGACTTGTTCTCACATGTTGTCAAAAGGTAGCTACCCAGCCCTAATGGGAGAAGCTGGCTGGAGAAAATCAAGCTAAACTGGGCTGAGTTAAATCTCATATCAGATGTTGAAGCAGGCCCAACCAAACGCCTAAAAGGAACAGAAAGTAGCAGCTGCTGAAAAAGCTCCAAAAGCAGCAGTGACCAAGGTTCAGGCTACTAGTGCTGGGACCAAGATGGGAAAGGCTCAGCATACTGTTAACAAATATGGTTCAGGATCAAGAAACAAAAGGGTGAGGAGCTTATGGAAGATTCATGTGAATGCTTTGACAAAAATGAAGGTCAAACATGCACTGAAAAATTTGGTGAGCATGTCTGGAAGGAAATGACATTTGGTTTTGAGAAAAAGCTGCTGACCTCTGTCATGCATCAATGGCCAACAAGAATAAAAAGCTTGCCACTGCTTCCGATCAGCAACAGGAGCTTGCACAGAAATTCATGAAGGATGTTTGGATGAGAGTTGTTCCAGATGACCAAATGAAAAAAAGTCCTGCTCGGAGTCCAGTTTGCAACAGCAATATTCTTTCCCTACTTCACTCTGTACAGCAGCATCTGAAGTCCAATGAACCGCAATAAGAACTCCCATAACCCAACGTGGTTTAACAACCCATCCCTAAAGGCTAGATTTGATATATTCATAAGGGCAAGAACCCTTTTGGGAATCATCAAGAACAACAGGCCTCAACCAGATAGTTTAGAAGTTGCATTTCAGAACCAAGGCTCAAAACGCAGGGGTGAATACAGTGAGAATGAAGTCCCGAGGGGAGAGATGCAGAGCCTGACGGAGGCACTCTACAGTCTCGAGAAGGCACGGCAGAGGCTGTGCCACAGGATTCAGGTAAAGGAGGCCCTACTGTGCAGCCTGGAGGGGCAGTGGTTGGCAACTAAACAACAGATTTGACAGTCTGGGCCAAGAACTAGCCTCTGAAGTGAAAGCTTTGAAAAAGCAGCAGAAAATCTGGTTTGGCGACGCCAGAATAGGGCTAAATGTCGTGTTTTTCCATAAAAGGTCAAAAAGTATTGGCAAGGAACTATACCACCAGCGAGAAGTGGATACATGCCATTGTATTAGCACAGACAGGACCGGTCACCTACATTGTTCAAACTTGGGATGATGTACTGTGGAGAAGGCATACTGACCAACTTTTAACAGCTGGAATAAAGGTGTCAGACAGTCAACCAAGCGGCCACAACAAACTGCCAAGTGAAGACCTATACACACCCGAGAACCTGACAATACTGGAAACAACTGGGAGACAGTACCTCAGTTGAGGACATTTCAACACTGAGTCAACCTCCAAATCATGCGTTGACTCCAGTTGAGGTAACAATGGACGGCATCCAAATTCAACCAAAAACACCAGGTCACAGTCAACTCAAGAAAAAAGGCTGAAGACCAAGGTTCGTCGGCAACCACACAGGAATGGACTCCCTCTGAAGCGTTTAACTTATTGACTGTGTTTGTTAAGTGTTCATACTGCCAAGTTTGATCGTTAACGTTGGTGTCTCATTACAGGAACCTCTGATGTAAAAGGGAGAGGAAAGTGTTGTGTAATTGTACTTGTTCCATTGGAACAAGGTCACTTTAAGTGTTTGATCATATGACATACCGATCACATCCACAATCTGTCTAATCAAGCATCCCGAGAGCAAACACCTTTCTAATAAAGCTCTCATTTGTCTTGTACCTTCGTGGCCTGCAAGCTTCTGTTTTAAGAATACCACAGTAATGAAATGAGCCGCCATATAATCTCAATGTTGATTTCAGATAAATGCAGGCCAATATACCAAAATTTAAAAACTTACACGCTCTTTTAATATTGTCAGGGAATTTTACTTTACACTCAGGATGAGCCCCAATTTAACATCTCCTGCAGCAAACAAAGGAACGGGATTTGAGGCTATACAATGCTACCTTGACTGACATTGTAATTCACAAAAATGTGCAAAGCAGCAATTTATTATCATGCTGCATAATAGCAAGGCTGTGCTACATAAAAATAAGAGCAGGTTTGATGCAGACCTCAATATGCGATTTTTGTTCTTACTGCAGTTTCACTCCAAGTGGACCTGGGGAAGAGCGGATTTAGGTTATAAACTTGCCTCTCTCCCTCCCGTGCATTTGGACCCCTTAAGTATTTCCTTAACCTAGGAAATACCAGGGCACATGAGTCATAAAAAGCAAAATGGACCATTGATGTTTATAGGTGGATGATTTCGGCAGTGATAGAGCTGCTCGATGTTGGTTACATTGTCTACGACCTGATTGGAGTGGGGATTGAAAATGGATCACGGTTGCTTTGCCATGTCAGAAGTGACCATTCCAATTTCAAAATTTAAGCTAGCGCTGTCAACAAGTCATTTATGTCCAGTTGACATAAATGAGCAGGTTAATCCAATGCCATTACTTCGGACAAAACAAAAAATGGGCATTAATTCGCTTGGTATGTCAATCTATCCTAATCTACAAAATATTCCCCTCCCGCCTCCCCCTGCAACCCCACCAAGAGAGGCTGATTAAATGGGCTGAAAAGGAAATGGTCAGTTCAGAATGCAAAACATTGGTTTGCATGATTTGCACTTTAAAGTGTAAACTGACATATTGGAAAGCATCTTTGCTTCTTTGGGAAGAGATCCTTCCCAAATAAGCATGCGTATTGGGTTATCATAGGATCAGGTTCAGCTGTGATGCCTCCCAAAGTCAAACAGCACACAGCTACCACTTGACAGATTTGCAGACAATTAATTAATGGATGATATGAGAGGATGCTCAGTGAACTTACATTAGATACATTAGACGCACTCCCTCCAGGAAAAAGGGGTCCCTTAGAAAATGAACACGGAGGTTCTCTGAAGAATTTCACTTAAAAGCAGACATTTGAAAGTTTTCAATATATTCACAAAAAAGCGCAGGATTTCAAAATGAAAGTATGAGTATTGAACCTTTGACAGAATCGGTCTTGAAATGGTTAAAACACACCCGTGTACAGTTTTGGGAAAACTACAAAGTATCTACAAAATCCCTCCTGACATTACAACACTGCACTTTTGCAACCACTTTCGACAGACCTTATCGAGCAGTTAATACACAGGCAAAGATATCACTGATCTGCCCTCAATTTCACCTTTAAACTATTATTGCGCTGAAGTAGGTCATGTATTTCAAGATAATTTTGCACATACAGTACACAAGGATAAAACATGCCAAGAAATGAGCATAGCGTCAAAAGGCAGACAGAAGATCAGGTTGCAGCAAGCCAGAGGCAGAATTTGGCTCCTTTGCATTAGTTTTATTAAAACTGTGGAAAAGGTCTTTTCAACAAGCAATCTGTCTTTTTGAGCACTAGCATTTATTGCAAATTAGGTTTATTAAAGCTGTGGAATAGGTCTTTCCAACAAGCATCTGTATTTATTGCAAATTAGGTCAAAGATTTCAAGTGTTAAGCAGGTTCTAAAACAACGCAAAGCTGCAAACATTAAGCCACTTCTTCCACTTGGCATTCCCTTCAATACCATAGGAGGCTTCCAGTTTTGTTGCTTAGCTTCATTTAGAATAGAGTGCGTGGCATTCAGTTTCCACATTCCATCTAGTCAGGCAACTTTTGAATTATTTCACTTCCATATGCAAATAATTTATTTATGATCTAGGAAGTGACTCAACACCAAAGTCAGAAGGGACTCTTTCCAATTTCCAAACTGAAGCTAGGGCCGTTGACAAGCTTTATGTCCAAGTCATTCACTTCCGGTTGGCGATTGGAGTAAAATGAACAGGCTAATCCAGTGCCATTACAGTTAGCCAAGTGCATCAATCTGCCCTGCTTGCCAATGCCCCACCACTGCCCCGGCCAAGAGAGGCAGATTAAAATTGACCAAAAGTGAATGGCCTGTTCCTCAGGAGGGAATAGCCCTTCAGCGAATGTGTTATAACACAAGTTTCATTTGCTAGATCGACTGGCTGAGAAGGGAATGTTTGGAGATGAGCAGGCAGTTTGCTTCATTATATTCTGCAACAATTTTCCAACAACCAATATCCCCTGAAAACAGCACGACTGTCTGAAGGGTATCATTGATAGGCATAAGTACATACACAACAGACTACACTCGAGAACATGCTATGCAAGATTCAGGTATTGAAATTGTTGTGGTGTGAAAGGAGACTTCTAGACTGGCTTAGAGCAGCTAACTGTTCCCGTCAGTCAAGAGTCCAAGCTTTTGTGACAAAATGCAGGTCTTCGCGTTTAATCACGTGACACACTAAAGCGGTTACTATTTTTCCATCAAAATCAGGTTGCACATGAAACATCTGTTTACTTGAGACTTTGGGGTGTATAGAAGGGAAAGCATTGAACATGTCAGTGCCATACTAGAATTCAATGAACATAAATCAGAAAAAGTATTTTCCCTTTCACCCTTCGTAAAGGCACAGATTCCTTGCTTGGGTAGATTTTCACAGGCCACAGATGCCTGCGGTAACCCATGCTTACACAAGCCTAGGCAGCCAGTGCGACCATGTTATTTGACTGCAGGGGCATCACAGCAGAAATCGGTCTGATCGGACAGGAGGGGGAATTATTATTTTTGTTTTTTTTTGAGAGGGTGGAGGGAGCTGTGGGCAGAAAAGAATAGACAGGCTTCTGCGCTTGATCAGTAGCCAAGAACCTTGTGTGGAAGCTAATTTCAACATCCTAACTACCACCCCCGTTGAATTCAGCACCGACCATGACCCTTGTTGTCGAATTTCATTTACTCGTATCGCAAGGAGAGTCACTGGGTGCTCCAAAAGGAATACAGACTCTGGAGTTGGGATTCTAGCACCGGTAAAACGAAAAGACAACTTCTGCACACGGCATTGTTTTAAGTTCAATAGTTGGGATAACAGAATCTTAACTGAACTGCAAAGATTCGGAGCATCAGTGGTGAGGCAGTTCAGGTTTCGGTTACCCAAATGTCAAAAATGTTTCAAGTACATATCAAAATAGGGAGTGAATAGAAGTTGTGTTGTTCCTGAAATTATTATTGTGTTACCCTGAACTGTAAGTGAACCCTTCCTGCTTATAAAGGAAGCAGCTGTTCCTGTGACTAAACACCAGGGTTCACTATAAATTGACCTTGAATTAAAGAGTAAAAACTTCCTCCTTGCTACTACAACTATTCAAACATAGTCTGGAGATAAACAACAATTGAAGCTGGGAGCAAATTGCACTGCAGAAGCTGACTATACCACTTTGACAGAATTATAGCAGGAGTGATACTATGTCAAATGACCTCAAAATTTTCCCTTGCCCAAATGTAATGTGTCTGGCCTGCTAACTTTAGTACAAACAAAGGCTGATTGTAATGACTCCGAAAGCATATGAATATAGAAACATTAACCAACATAAATTCTGCACTTTCAAAGCTCCATGTCGGAGCTCTGATGTAGTGTACTTATTTAAATTCTCTGCAAGTCTCCCATTAAATCATCAGCTCAGGAAGAAATTACTTTGGCCCATTTAAAAGCCCAGTTCTCTCCCTTTAATTACCACTTTCTCGGAATCGTTAAATCTCCTTGACAAAATTAGGTTCGCGATCACTGCCGGTTCGCTTCACATCGCTTTGCTTGTACAATTTTGACTCCTATCAGGAGCAGCTCAGCCTCCCTGTAATGTGCCTGTGGATAGTTCAAAGGCTCACTTCTATTCCCAGGTTCAGACTGTCTAATACCAAATTACTGGTCTGTGTATGGATGGGTTAAATTTGAGTTCTGATTAACCTATCCTTAACACCCTGTAGGCCACAGTCAAAGGTCCCAGTTACAGAAGCACTGAACCTAGAAAAACATAAATTGGAGAAGGACGTTTTGAATCCTTCAGGTGCTTAAAAAGACTTTTGGCTCTTTTTAAAAAAAAAATGATTTCATTTTGCAGTAGGAAGAATATCAACTTAAATCTTTGCTTGGCGGGGCCTCACGGTAGCATGGTGGTTAGCATCAATGCTTCACAGCTCCAGTGGTCCCAGGTTCGATTCCCGGCTGGGTCACTGTCTGTGTGGAGTCTGCACGTCCTCCCCGTGTGTGCGTGGGTTTCCTCCGGGTGCTCCGGTTTCCTCCCACAGTCCAAAGATGTGCGGGTTAGGTGGATTGGCCATGCTAAATTGCCCGTAGTGTAAGGTTAATGGGGGGATTGTTGGGTTACGGGTATACGGGTTACGGGGGTTTAAGTAGGGTGATCATTGCTCGGCACAACATCGAGGGCCGAAGGGCCGGTTCTGTGCTGTACTGTTCTATGTTCTATACCCCTCAGAGTCAGTCAGGTTGCATAGACTAACATTTAGCACTTCAGGGCAAACAAAGTCCATCCAAGTAACTGATCTGAACATCTTCACACACTCTTGTATACAAAATCAGTAAACTCTGGCTAAACTCCTCATGCTTGCATCATGTTAAAATGCTTAAAAAAAAATTGTTGGACAAGAATAATACTCAGACGATGCGAGAGATCTTCACTCCTTTCTTAGGGAGGTTCATAAATGATAAACACATTTTTAAGATTTGAATCGGCCCAAAATTTGGAGAATCCAATTCTGAACAATACGTGCATTGCCAATTTCTACTTAGTGGATAACTGCAATGTCCTGATTGATTTAAAAAGGGAAAAGGTCCGCAAGTCAGATTCTCCACCCACTGGACTAAGGACTTGAAAGGGCACATGGAGACTGATTTTAACATTGTACCCGAAGGCCAGACTCTCTGATAGTAAAAACAGTGTCAGCCGAGGTTGTGCGCTGGTGTGTCTGGAGTGGGACCCATGACCTTCTGACTCGAAAGGAGAGAAGTGCTACGGCTGACCCAAGGATGACACCTCTGATCTTTGAATGACGCCACGTTGAATTGGAGTATCTCAAAGTGTTCTTGGGATTATCCTCAGGTGGAAAACTAAAGATGCACTTTGAAAAGCAAAGCCAGGTATCCCTCTGGACCTATGCGTCGGAACTGAATGGACCACTAAGAGGATTAAATGAGTACAATCTTTATTCCACCATCAATATATTTGCTCAAAAGTTCAAAGACGTAGGGATGCAAAGTAGCATGCTATATTCAAATCACTGCAAAGTTTCTACCACGAGATCTCAGCTGAATTGATCTCGGCCCCAATAGATATTTGGGAGCCCGGCTTTTGAATAACTTTTATATGCAGTGACAATTTAAAAAAAAAAAATTTTTTTTTTTTTAATTTTTAATTTATTTTTATATACAGTACCCGATTCTTTTTCTCCCCCCAATTAAAGGGCAATTTAGTGCTGACCCGGTACCCTGGGTGGAGCCCAAGGAGATGCCACCTGTCGATGATCCTGGTGGTGGGATCAAGGTAGGCCCTGGGTTGGTTGGTAGGCCCGTGTCGCCCACCACACTAAATGTGGTGGAAGATTCGGGCCCGGAGGGCCACTGTCCAAAGGCTGTCAGCCGCACAGTGTCGGGCGTGGAGGGCGCAGTTGAGCCTCTCTGCAGTGGGGTGCAGGGCTCACTCGCGCCTGACACTGTCACCCCTCACGCTCTGAAAGACTCCCATAATCTGGCACATCATAATTGAAGGTTCTTTTGGGTTTTTTTGCCTCCATAGATAGTTCAGGCAGTGTCCCAACACCCTCCTTTCCCCTCTCTCCCCACCACACCCCCTTCCGTTCATAGAATAGAATTTACATAGAATTTACAGTGCAGGAGGCTATTTGGCCCATTGAGTCTGCACCGGCTCTTGGAAAGAGCACCCCACCCAGGCCCACACCTCCACCCTAACCCCATAACCCAGTAACCCCACACAACATCAAGGGCAATTTTGGACACTAAGGGCAATATAGCATAGCCAATCCACCTAACCTGCACATCTTTGGACTGTGGGAGGAAACAGGAGCACCCGGAGGAAACCCACGCACACACAGGGAGAATGTGCAGACTGCGCATAGACAGTGGCCCAAGCCGGGAATTGAACCTGGGACCTTGGAGATGTGAAGCAATTGTGCTAACCACTATGCTACCGTGCTGCCCTTCTGTAGGGTTGCCCTTCTGTTGGGTATGCTATTGTGCTTTTCCTTCTGTTGGTACAGAGGTGAGGGTATCTGGTCTCTCCAACGCAAAGTTTAGTGCTTGTACCATTTGTTTCTTTTACAACTGCGTTGCGAACAGTTTCAATAATCAGAGTATCCACCCTCTCCTTCCTTGTACATTGGTACTGAAGGGAGGGCACCTTGTTTTTCCAACACAAAATTAGTGTTTGTACCGTTTGGCCTTGTATATATATTTTTACTGTTTTAATAAAAAGAGACGGCCAATTCTCCTACCCTGAACATCTTTTAGGGTTGTGGGAGTGAGACCGTTGCAGACAGGGGGTGAATGTGCAAATTCCACACGGACAGTGACCCCGAGCCAGGATCGAACATGGATCATGCACACTGTGAGGCAGCAGTGCCAACCACTGCTCCACCTGACAGTGACAATTTAAAAAATATATATATAAATTTAGAGTACCCAATTATTTTTTCCAATTAAGGGGCAATTTAGCATGGCCAATCCACCTACCCTGCACATCTTTTGCATTGTTGGGGTGAGACCCACACAGACATAGGGAGAATGCACAAACTTCACAGAGACAGTGACCCTGGGCCAGGATCGAATAAGGATCCTCAGCCCCATAGGCAGCATTTCTAACCACTGCACCAGCATGCCGCCCTACAGTGACAATTTTAACTGAGGTTTTCTCAGATGAGATCCCCACACAGCAGGGTTCCCTGCAAAAAACATAAAGGCAGCTTAAATGCTTTTTTAAAATGCCATAGTGATATCTCTGATGGCACGAGTTCCAGAGGAAATCATAGTATAAATGACCTTGTACTCTCACTCAGCCAAGGAGGATCCTGATCATAAACACCACCTAAAGTGAACCAAATTCCTTTGCCCTGCCAGAATTTGCTATCAGGCATTTGGATGACACTTTGAAAACACCAATGCACCTGTTGCCAAATTGCTGTTTCCAGTTCAGACTCGGATGGGAGCCGATTTCCTTATCATAGATAAACTGATTGACCAGGTCATGTGGCGACCATGCAATGAATCAATCAAGAATGAGCACAATGTCCTTCAGAAAAGCTTCTTCGTTTAACTACATGCAAAAAGATTTCAAATGCATAAGGAACGAGATTGTAGATAGTCTGTGGCAATCCTCACTGGTGGTGTGAAATTCTGCACCAGCTGAACTTAAATGCCAAGAAAATGCGATTGCATTGCCAATGGAAATTGTGCTATAAATATATTTGGAACAGTTCCAATGCATTGCTGGCCCTTATTGGTGTTTCTGTCGCCCATTCAAATGTAATCTATTGTGGATCTCCAGTTATCTGACTATTTCGAACTATTTAGTGGTATCCTGTGTGTGTGGTGGAGGGGAAAAGGAGTAGTGAGGATGATAGCCACTGTGTTGGGCACTTTACACTGAATTGCTTTTAAAGTTGACCTTTGCAATACTGGCACACAGTAATCTTGGTGGAATGGATTAAAAATGTAACTTTTAATTGTAAGATATGTAGTTGGCTGCATTTGAACAGCGAACAATTCAAGAAAGACATTGGAGTCAAGTTTGTTTGGGTTAAAAACCACAAAAACAGACCGCAAAACTTTTGCCCTCACTGGCAAAGTATCATATTGAACAGGCTCATTTTGTGGAATGTGGATTATGTACAAGGACCAGACTTGGTGGAATTGGGCATTCTGAGTTCTCCCTCCGTGTACCCAAAGAGGTGCCAGAATGTGGCGACAAGGGGCTTTTCACAGTAACCATTGCAGTGTTAATGTAAGCTTACTTGTGGCAGTAAAGATTATTATTATATTATTATAATTAACTTGATGCTACACTGACTTGAGAAACAGAAAAGCACATTTGATTCTGGGTGTCCTATTAAGTGATTCTAATTCACAAGATATTGAACTTTAAGTGCTTGTTCAGATCCCAAATATAAATGAACGATTTAAAACAGAGATGAATACTTCTTGAAATAGGACACAATCTCTCTTCAAGATAGCGATTTGTCAGTTGCTTGCATTCTGAGGCATCTAGCCATATCCTTGGGATTAGTCAGAAACTGGGCAAAAGAAAAATTAAGATTCAAGGCAAAATAAATTATATTTTAATTTGAGTAAAAATAGAAAGTACTTCCAATTTAAAAAGAAACTGAAATTTTCCTAGATTAGGGAATAATTAAAAACATTACAGTTTCTGAAGAGATCTTTCAACGCAATGTAGTTACAATCTTGTAGTCGAGTTGAATAACCAGCTACATGAGCAGATTCAGCAATAAATATTCAATTCTGACCGAGATTTCTACAGGCAACTGATGTTACTTAGTGCTCGTTAGTAACAGTGCATTTACTTGCTGATGCTGCAGAGCAGGGCTGAATTCAAACAGGGTCAAGATTTACATATCAATATTGTTGGTGAATATACTGCAACATAATTTAAAATGACACACATACCTGATGCTGGAAGGTGTCAGGATTTGACAACATCAGGGTGTATATTAAGCTATAAAGTAATTTATTCTTAAAGGCACAAGAACAACAAAAAAAAAGATTGTATACAGAGTGAAATGTGGGGCCTATGAATACAGATAATGGTCCATTTGAAGAAGTTTCCAAATCAGTATGATGATCCAAATTATGTTTCAACAAAATCTAGTGATTTGGTAGTTGGCTCAACTTCCTGCAGTCACTTATATTAGTGTTTCATCTGCTGCATTGATACAAAAAACAAATCCAGTATGATGACCCTGCAGAGTCCAGATCATTTTCAGTCTTTGTCAGTGTACTGCAGGTCCTGGATACCTAAGCCAGCAAGGCTCCTGCCATTTCTGCCAAACAAACCATTTGTGCTACATTGAATTGATACGCCTCCAATGGCCTAATTGCAACCAGAAGGGGCTTTCAAGAGTGCAAAGTCAGCAGATAACATCAGGTCACCTAGCGAGCAAAAGTTCATAAGTGCAGTAAATTATAGTTCACTGACATGTTTTTATTGCTGTAGCACTGCATCCTATTCCATTATACACTGATATCAGCCTACTTAGAAAACACAACTAAAGGTAAAAGGCCTGGATATCATTGGCACTGCTGGTAGAATTTGCCACCTGTGATAATGATCCCTGTCCTGAGTGCAAACAAGTTACTGACAAGATATGGTCCCCTCTCAAAGCAGGCACTTGCAGATCAGCTTGGCTGATGCCCAATTTACAGGAAGTTTTCCCAGAAACAGAGCCCAGCTATTTATGAACAAAAATATTCAGTAATTAGATTTCACTGTTTTCTCTACGGGTCGTGACCCTGTGCATTTCAGGAACGAGAGCAACATGTTGGCATAGTGGTTAGCACTGTGGCTTCACAGCGCCAGGGACCCAGGTTAGATTCCCTGCTGGGTCCCTGTCTGTGCGGAGTCTACACGTTCTCCCAGTGTCTGCGTGGGTTTGCTCCAGATGCCTCCTACAGTCCAAAGACGTGCAGGTTAGGTCGATTAGCCATGCTAAAATTGCCCTTAGTATCCTAAAAAGGTTAGGAGGGGTTATTGGTTAGGGGATAGGGGATAGGGTGGAAGTGAGGCCTTAAGTGGATCGGTGCAGACTCGATAGGCCGAATGCCTCCTTCTGCACTGTATGATCTATGTAAAAAATAAACACTAATACAACACCATCTTACCCACCGCCAAAACAAATGCTAACCAGTGTGTAATATTGCCAATCTCAAGGATTGGAATTGTATGTTAATCCCCCTGCTTCCAACAACCCTGGGAGAGGAAAAATGAAAACTAATATAAAAGGTGTTGTTTCACTTGTGAACATTGTGGCAATCAGTTCTGAAAAAAAAGATATGAAAACGTATGTTTGACTAATAGTCAAAAATCATCCATTCAAATAATGGAGATGCTGCGAGGCCTGGTGAGTTTATCCACCATTTTCTCTTTTTGCTCCAGATTTCCAATATCCACAGTATGGTGCTTTTACTTAATGGAGACTTGGCATTAGGCATGGGAAGGCCATGTGCCACAAGGATGATGGAAAACTTCAATTTCAAGTTTAAAAAAAGAAATTCAGGACCCCCATCTCTTGAACCTTATTTTTCTGAAACCACATTCCACGAAACGAACAAGGACCAGACTTGAAACACAAAAGCAAGTTAGATTCCTGTTTGCACCCTATCAAGTGGGCAGTGATGGAAGTGTGTGGTTGGAGACTGGATGATCATACCTCCAGGAATTACAGCCAGAGTGAGAAACCCTATCCTGCCCAAAGTAACCAGTTGTGAATATAAAAAAGGAACAAATTCCTCAGTTACTATTTGTTGAAAATACAAAGAATGCATTAGGGATTTTGCTACAATTAGTAAAACGATCCACACCATGGTAGCTTCAATTTACATTACATATATCAACCTAGAAAACTATCTAAAGCTGAGCAACTGAAAATAAAAACATGGCATAGAAAATAGGTCTCAGTAAACCTGGAAACAGAATGAAATCAAGTGCAGAGGCAAAGGTTCACATATCCACTTAATTGCAAGAGAGATTGCAGTTTGCAACAGTGATAGATTCATAAATCAGAGGGATCGGTTGGGAGCACTGAAGACAATTTTCAGAGGGGATTTTGGAGGTAAACCTCCACTTTCCACCTTCCTTCTCCAGAGCACAGATGTTCTATTTTTGGGCACCATCTAGGTCATTGTCTAGCTCATCAAAATTCTGACTTGCAAATCAAATATATGTGCAATATGAATATAAAAATATTTTATGAACTTAACATTAAAAAGAACTTATACAGCACCTGTCATAACCTTAGGACATTCTAAAACACAGCAATGACGTACTTTTCAAGATATTCACTGCTGCAATATAGGCATATATGGCAACCATTATGGACAGTACCAAGTTTAAAGAACCAGATATAACTGAAGCAATTACCCCCAAACAGCTTATACATTGACTGAGTCACCAGGAGAAATCTACTATCCTTAAAAATAGTGCCATGGAATCCTACAGGTCCACTTGAATGGTTTAGACAGGGCCTCCGTTCAATGTCTCATTTGCACCTCAAACAGTGCAGCACTCTCTCAAATCCAACTCCAAGACTTAGTCACATCTGAACATTAATCTGTTGTATTCTCCGAATGCTGTTCAACCTTTTAATGAATTTTAAATATGTTAAACATTTGAAATAGGGGAACCTAAATCCTCGTCGTGCCAGAAGCAACAAAATAAATGTTTTTTATAAGATTATTTGAGGGGATATGTGGCATTACTGGCTGGGCCAACATTATTGCACTCAAGGTGGTGGTGGTGGTGAGCTGCCTTCTTGACTGTTGCAATCCATATGGTGTAAGTACCCCTGCAGTGCTGTTAGGAAGTGTTCCATGGTTTTGACCCACCGACAGTGAAGGAACAGCAATATTGTTCCAAGGCAGAATGCTGTGCGACTTGGAGAGGAACTTGATGGTGGTGCTCCCAAGTCTCTTCTACCCATCTTGCTGGTAGTAATCGTGGGCTTGCAAAGAGCTGTCAAAAGATCCTTGGTGAGTTTCTGCAGTGCATCTAGTAGATGATATATACTGCTGCCACTATCCATTAGGGTGAAGTGAATTAAAGTTCAAATTGGTCGTTGGGGTGGCAACCAAGCGAGCTTCTTTGTCCTGGATGGTTTTGAGCTTCGAGTGTTGTTGACCCCCCCTGGAAGTTGATAATGGGGCATTCAGTAATGGTAATGAATGTCAAGAAGAGATGGCTAGATTCTCTCTTGTTGGAGATGGTTAATTGCCTGGCACTTGTGTAGCATGAATGTAACTTGCCACTTAAAACAACACAGGAATGTCACATGAGCACACAAAAACAGTAATTTTATGGCCTATTATTTTGACTCTAGCAAAAGGTTTATTTTCTTGCACATGAAAATACTTTTCACTGCACTTCGGTACATGTGACAATAAATATCAATCAATCAATGAAAATTTTTCACTAAAATAATTTGGAAAAAAAAGAAGAAACCTCTGATTGGCTATGATGGGGACAGGGCATAAACACCAGTGTTCTCAATAGATCGGATTAATCATCTCCAGTTTGAGGTGTATAATGCATGATACTGATGATCAGCATACACGCTTTCCAGCAGCTATTGCCCACTGTCATACAGGCAGTATAGACTCTCTTCCAATTACTGGATGGTAGTAAAGTATAAACTAATTAAAATCAGACACTACACTTGTTCACAAGAGAGATCTACAGTAATTTTCAAGACTAAGCAAAGTAATCACCATTTTAATTCCATTTCTATTTTGCTTCCAAAGCCTCAGAAAACATTTAGTGATCATCCTTATATTCAAAGAGGCAGCCTATCCCACCCTATATTAAAATAACTATTGCCCAAGAATTGAGGAATTACTGGATTTTACATTTGCTAGTTATTCCAAATATGCTGCTGGACCTCAGCTGATGGTAACTTTTTGTTTCATTTGTCCCTTCGGCTCAAATTTGCTCGTTGCCACATGGTCTCTGCTATCAAGCTAAACATTCCGAACATAGTGCAACTCTCATGCACTGTCTGCCTCCTAGAATCCTCAGAACCGGAGCTCTTCCCACTCCTCCACAGCGTCACAATTTATTCTCAAGGCACACATTTGTGGAAAGCAGCCATCAGAATTCAACGTAGTTCGAAAGCACAAAGCTGCCATTATCACTTCAACATGTTAAGACTTTGTGATATTTATTATCCAATGAACTCAATAAAAGTGCGAGCCAGGTGTTAAATGTATGAGGTTAGGGAACTCCTTTCAGCTGGCGAGATTCCTCTCTTAACATTGTAGCTTCATAAACCGGTAGCCCCAGAGATAAATCACCCAGTTTATATAAACTCAGGTGATAAGTACTGGCAGCTAATCTGACTAGGAAGGTTTTTGGGGGGGGGGGGGGGGGGGGGGGGGGGGGGGGGAATGTATGCAAACATTAGGGCCCAACATAATTTTGTTCTGGCAGGACACCTGTACCCTTGCACCTCCTTCCTGCGTTAACTGGATAGTCATCAAGAACAACAATTCCAGCTAGGTTTAACTATTCCCAGATCAGGGACACAGACTATTCCTTATTCCATGTTGACATCAGATTCCTAATCCGATGGTCCGGAGCTGTACGGATTGTTGTGCCACCATGGGCGAACAGCCTCAAGCACCAATTTCTGACCTCTGAGCGCCAAAAATCTTCTGCTCAAAACACTGATGTTCAAGGGTGGCACAGTGGCGCAGTGGTTAGCACTGCTGCCTATGGCGCTGAAGTCCCGGGTTCGATCCCAGCCCTGGGTCACTCTGGAGTTTGCGCATTCTCCCGGTGCCTCACCCCCACAACCCAAAGATGTGCAGGTTAGGTGGATTGGCCACGCTAAATTGCCCCTTAATTGGGGGAAAAAATAATTGGGTACTCTAAATTTAAAAAAAAGAAAAAAACACTCATGTTCAAATATGCAAAAAATGTCCACACATACTACACCTGAAATCCAGAGGAGTTGAAAAAACTAGATCCATCTCCGAATCCTTGCCCATCCCATGTAGTTTGTGTCTTACTGTTATTTCTCTATACTGAGTGTCATGAAGTACTCACCAATTTCACTGAGTACATATTCCTGACCATTGTAGGAGAGCGTGGTGCTAGAAATGACAGGTGGAGAAAGCCCTTTCATCTTGGCTAAATTCTGCAACAGCAGGGATGGCTTCATCTGGTCACGCCACGCGTTTACTCCAGAACTGTTGAAATAAGCCAATTAAGTTAGTCACGTCCAAATCAACTATACAGGAAAAAGGGGAGGGAACAAATCTAATTAAGGATGAAAGCTCATGTTAAAACCCCTCAAACCATTTTGTGCAATTAATTATTATTTTTTAACAAGCCCAACAAGAAATGTTAAAAATGACACCCTGTCGTTGCAGTTGACTAGGTGTAACCAAGGAAAGATTCCTCCAGATTGCTCATTCTCAATCATTTGCTGAAAGGGTTAAACACATGTAATATGGACAAAGGAAAAACTGGTATTTCACACAAATGTCTACTCATGACCATAGCCTACAAAAAGCATCACACCCAAACTCGAGGGGGCTGCTTGGACCCACATTTCTGGAACGGGAGGAGTACAGGACATCTGTATGTATAAAAAACAAAGGAGGAGAGAACTGTACAAATTCACATTTGGTACTGGTGCACTTACAGACAGTACGATTGAGGCAATCCAGAACAAGATCCAAAACGCGAGAGGAGTCGGTTTTCCAGGTCAATAATAGTCTCTCCCACCTTTTCATCACGGGTCAACAAATCAAAATCATAAAGTGAAATTTTGAGATCTTTCTCTGTTGGCAAATTGCAGCTAAGCTCAAACATCCTGAGTAAAGAAAGGAGAAAATGAGATGTTAATTTTCCAGAAACGCTGCTCATTTTATTTTCCCTGAAGCAAGGATTTGCAATTTCTAGTCAGAATATTAGCATTCTTCTTCATATCACAGCTAGTTTGTTTATCCAGTGACTAGTCAAGTAGGAAGATGCCAGCTTTGATAGCTGGTCTGGGACGAGTTGGCTGATCTCAGCTGGGCCGAGCGGAAAACTAAATATCAACCGTAACACTGGCTGGGGAACTGATAAGTAATCCCTCCCGATTATCTAGTAAATTCCACTGCAACCACACATTTTTTCTTTTACATTCTCTTTCCTTATAGCCTCCCCAAATCATTTGGCTCCCCTACATTAACTGGAAATTGGTTCCAGTTTGAACCCATGTCCCTTGTTTGATTGTCATACCTAAACCTGCTGCAATAGTGGAGAGCCTTAGGCGAGACCACACCTGGAGAAGTGCGCGTAGTTTTGGTCTCCTTATCCAAGAAAGATGTGGAGATGTGATTCACCTGAGGAAAGAGCAGTGCTCTGAAAGCTAGTGTTTGAAACAAACATGTTGGACTTTAACCTGGTGTTGTCAGACTTCTTACTGTATCCAAGAAAGGATATGCTTGCCAGAGGAGGAGTGCAATGGAAGTTCACCAGACTAATCCCTGGGATAGCAGGATTGTTTTAGGTGGAGATGGAGGAGATTGGGCATGCATTCTCTAGTATTTTGAAGAATGAGAGGTGATCTCATTGACACGTACAAAATTCTCTCAGGGTAGATGTAAATGGGAAGCTTCCCCTGGCTGCCGAGTCCAGAACCAGAGGACACAGTCTCAGAATAAGAGGGAAGCCAAGCACAGCTGGGATGAGGAGGAATTTCAGCCAAGTGTGGTGCGAATCTGGAACATACTGCCTGGGAGGGTAGTTGAGGCAGGAAACCTCAATCTTTTAAAAGTACTTGGATGAAGCTTGAAATGTCATAACATTCTAGGCTGTGGGCCAAGTGCTGGAAGTGGGATTAAATGTAGATTTGTTTTTTTTATTTGTCAGTGCAGGCTTGCTGCGTCAAACGCCCAGCTCCTCCAAACTTTCTTCATGTTTAATCCGCTGAAGTCCAATCTTTGCACAGCACTGCACCCAGAATCTGAATTTCACCTATTTTGGTGAGTTCACATGGTGTAACCTGGTTAGAGGACAACATCTGACTTGTGCTCCAATTCCATAATTCTCATTAAACATTCAGCTTCCAAGTAGAGTGTCGACCAGACCTTTCAACCTCGCTTTATCAAGGTATTACCTTGGAACAAGTGTGCTACGATTCATAGAATCCCAATAGTGGAGGAGGAGGCAATTCATCCTCCAAAGTCTTCATCGACCCTCCGAAAGAGTACCCGACCGAAGCTCATTCCTGCACCCACCCAGTAACCTAATCTGCATATCCCTGGACACTAAAGGGTAATCTAACATAGCCAGCCAATCCACCTGTTTTGCACATCTTTGCACTGTGGGAGGGAACCAGAGCACCCGGAGGAAACTCAGGTGTGGGGAGAAAGTGCAAACTCCACACCGACAGCCACCCAAGGCCACAATTGAAGCCAGGCCTCTGATGCTGTGACGCAGTAGTGCTAACCACTGTGCCACCGAGTGAGACAACCATGGGTTCAAACCCAACTGCCGACAATTAAGGCGGAGAGTGTTGCGCTGGCAGGCAGGCTGCCTTCAGATGATACGTTGAATTGGGGCGCACAATTTACCCACTTCAGGTGGGCGTTAAAGATCCCATGACATTATCCAGAGGAGAGATCCCTTGTCGTCCTGGCCAACATGCATTGTTCAACCAATATCAGGCAGATCAGGTTATTGTCCCACAAATAACTATGGGATACATGTGTACTAATTGGCTGTGTTGCATCTCACTGCATTAGAAAAAGTGAATTCATTGAAGTTGTAAAACAAGCGCAAATTCAGTTTTTTGCTTTGAACCATTTCTGTACCAATGTATATTAAGCCAAATGTGCCGTACAATAACTTACTGCCATATCCATAAGACATAAAAGAAGATCTCAAAACATTACTTTCTGTCCATTTAAAATTGGATTTTGTCTACCAAAAATATGGCAGCTACCAGTCACATGATTTGAAAGTTGGCTACAGTTCTGGAAATCTTTCAACAGAAATTCCAGGACAAAGCTCAACATAGTCTCACACCAGGGCAGCATGGTGGCGCAGTGGGTTCCCCCTGCTGCCACACGGCGCCGAGGTCCCTGGTTCGATCCCGGCTCACTATCCGTGTGGGGTTTGCACATTCTCCCCATGTTTGTGTGTGTTTCGCCCCCACAACCCAAAAGATGTACAGGCTTGGTGGATTGGCCATGCTAAATTGCCCCACCATTGGAGGAAATTAATTGGGTACTTTAAATTCAACAAAAAAAACATAGTCTCATACCTACCATTATGTGGATCTATTACAATCAGTGAAACAAGAGAGCAGCAAATGGTTCATCTCCTCAGGCTGGATTTGTAACAATAGAGAACCATCAAAACTTGTATAGATACTAATCGTCATCATCCATCGCCCAAGGTGAACAATGTTACCAAATTTTGTTCCCCGTCATTTTGCTCATTTATTGGAGTTGTTTTTAAAAGGCACATGGTCATTTCTTGACTTGACGTCCAGCCTGGTTTGACACATTCTGCATTTTTGACTTTGAGGCAGAGTGGTTGATACAGGGATTCCTGCACCTATTCATGGGAAATTCCCACTCAGACCATCACCCCAACTTCAATCAAATGCCTGCTGTTCCTTCCTTTTCAGCCAGTTCCTCAACTACTACAGGATTTATCTCTCACCTCTCCACAAGTAATCTTGGATTAAATACAATCAGAATGCAAGAATCTGCCTCTCACATTATGGGAAACTCCATCAATATATTTGGATTATATCCACTTGTGCAATGTGATGTAACAGTCTCCCCAGTGACTACAGCCAACCAATTAGTTGCTGTGTATTTTAAGCATTCCTGGTTTGCAGCAATTTTACCACAATACTCAAAGTTATGGAACCATAGAATTCCTATAGTGCAGAAGCAGGCTACTCGGCCCATCAAGTCTGCAGTGACCCTCTGAAAGAGCACCCTACCTACCCCCACTCCCCCGCCCTAGCCCTGCAAACTAACCTGTGCACCGCTGGACACTAAGAGTGGAATTCTCCGCTCCCGGGAAAAATCAGGAAGGCCGTCGTGAACTCGGCCGAGTTTCACGACGGCCTCGGAGGCCGCTCCTCTCACTGTATTCACCCCCACCCGGGGGGGCTAGGAGCGGCGCTCCGTTATTCTCGGCTGCCGGGCCTTGACGCTTGCACCAAGGCGGCGCTCTGAGAATGATGCGACGGCGCAGCCTATGTGACATCAGCTGCGCATGCGCAGGTTGGCCGGCTCCAACCCGCGCATGCGCGGCTGACGTCACGACGGCTGATGGCTCAATCGCGCGCATGTGCGGTGGCTGTCTTCCCCTCTGCTGCCCCGCAAGACATGGTGGCTTGATCTTGCGGAGCGGGGCGGCGGAGGGGAAAGTGTGCGTCGCTTTTAGATGCCAGCCCGACGATCGGTGGGCACCGATCGCGGGCCAGTCCCCTCCTGAGCACGGCCGTGGTGCTCACTCCCCTCTCCGCCCCCCCACAAGCTTCAAACGGGCCTTTGGCGCCCATGTTCACGACGGCAGCGACTAGGTGTGGTTGCCGCCATCGTGAACCGGTCGTGAACGGGAGGCCACTCGGCCCATGCGGGCCGGAGAATCGCTGGTCGCTGTGAAAAACAGCTAGCAGCGATTCTTACAAGCGGGGGGTGGGAGAATCGCGGGGGGCGCCTGGGGGGCGTGAAATCAGTCGGCCGGCCCTCCCGCGATTCTCCCACCCGGCATGGGGAGCGGAGAATCGCGCCCTATGGGACAATTTATCACGGCCAATCCACCTAACCTGCACATCTTTGAACTGTGGGAGGAAACCAGAGCACCTGGAGGAAACCCACGCTCACATGGTGAGAAAGTGCAAACTCCACACAGTCACCCAAGGCTGGAATTGAACCCGGGTCCCTGGAGCTGTGAGGCAGCACTACCAACCACTGTGCCACCGTACAGCCCCATAGTTATAGTAATGAGAATGGTGTACACAGCCACTTCCAGATTTCTCACATTTCTTCATACATCATTGCAAGATTAATTTTGCTCTATTTTATTTTGTACCATTTACTTCAGACAATTATTTAGCACTGGACGGTCTAAGAATATATTTATTCTAAAACACAAGGCAAGGCACATGTTCCAGGTGAGAGGTATTAGTGAGATATGGCGAGGGGGAGAAAATTGGTGGATAAGAGAAAAATTGTTTTGTTTCAAATTAAACGATCAATGATGGAGAGGAAAGAGCAGGAAATGCAAAATAATTATTTTGTCTTGGAAATATTCAAGTTAATCATGAAGTTTCTCTTGCTCCTAGAAACATTTTAGTGTCAGATCAAAACAAAGCCCTTTAACCTAAAATAACCTCACGTTTAATGAGACTGGTCACTTGAACATATGTCAACATACCTGCCAAACACTGGGTTCAGGGTGTTAGGAATGTAGTGGTCTCTGTCTTCTATTGATTTTTTACCCAAGCTGATTTTCACATAAGGGTCACACTAAGAAGAAGAAGAAGAAGAAAAAAACTTCAGGAAAAAGACATTCACTTCAAATGTAACAAAGCATGTTTCAGGGTCCAAAATCACCTAATCTTAATCCTGCTACGGATGCTGTTTGTGTGTACGTCAGAGATTCTGGGAGGAATTTAACCCCCCTACCACAACACCAGGTCACACGCCATCCTGACTTGCATTGTCATTCTTTCACCATGTCAAAAATCTGAAACACTCTCCTCTGCAAAAGCTGTAATTAAGACTTAAAAGGGGAGGTAATTATTGATTTTTATCCACTTGATTACAGACAAAGGACTAATGGAATAGTGTTTTGATTGCTGGTGATTTCCTGGAGTATAGATAATTTCCGAGGTGTTGAATTTAGTCCTAGCTGGGCAGGTGATGGGATACAGAGGAGGCAATTAATGGGAGGAGTCAGGTCTGTCTGTAGTTTTGCTAATGCTGTTAGGTTGAGCAGAACTATACTGGATCTGCTCTAGAATGGGTCTAATGTCTACACACAGCTAAACAAGTAACCTGTTTTTAAAACTTCTGAATTTTACTGGGTTGCTTAACTGGAATTAGTAATAGGTGTAGATAGTAAGACCAAGCTTTTCCTTTTATTTAAGAATTGTTGAACTTCAAAGCTATTTATTTGATGTTAATGTGGTTAATTCAGAGTTTAAAGTTTGTTTCATAAGATACCTGTTGGTCAGAGCCTTCACTCTGGGGTGAAGTTTCCTTTCCTCGCAGTTTTCAAAATTGAAAAATAGTTTGGGGTTCTTGCCTGGTATCCTAATAAAATCTACAGGAGGAATAGGATTGATATCTGAGGAAGGGTGTTCTTGCTATAGAGAAAGTGCAGCAAAGGTTTACCAGACAATTCCTGGAATGGCAGGACTATGAGGCAAGATTGATTCAAAGTATATTCACGAGGGTTTAGAAGAATGAGGGGGGAAATCTCAGAAACCCATTAAATTCTAACAGGACTATACAGGGTAGAGGGGAAATCCAGAACCAAGGGTCACAGTCCAAGGATTTGGAGTAAACCATTTAGGACTGAGGTGAGGAGATATTTCTTCATCCAGAGAGTGAGTGGTGAGCCTGTGGAACTAGCTACCCCAGAAAGCAGTTGAGGCAAAAACATTGTATGTTTTTTAAAAGTTTTGATGTAGCATAAAGGAAATGGGGGGGTAGGGGGGGAAAGAGAGAGGGAGGCTGGAGCAGGCTGTTGAGTTGGCAATAATCATCCTTGATCACAATGAATGGCGGAGTAGGCTTGAAGAACCGAATGGTCGCTTCCTGCTCCTATTTTCTATGTTTCTAGGCTGATGACATACAAGGGATGAACAACAAATGCTAAGATTGTCAGCAATACTCACTTCCCATGCAAGTTTAAAAAAAACCAAGAAAACCACTTCAATGCCTATCAGATGGCTCAGTCTAGAAAAACACTTCAATGGCTAGCAGATGGTTCAGTCTAAAAAACCACATCAATGGCTATCAGATGGTTCAATCTAAAAAACCACTTCAATGGCTATCAGATGGTTCAGTCTAAAAAACCACTTCAATGGCGGTCAGATGGCTCAGTCTAGAAAAACACTTCAATGGCTAGCAGATGGTTCAGTCTAAAAAACCACATCAATGGCGGTCAGACGGTTCAGTGAATTTAACTCGTCATTCAGATTAGGAAATTCTCAAAGTCAAATCCTTTTAGGTTGAACCTGGGTGCTATGCAAGTTAACTTTAAATTGGCCTTCTGTTCGGGAATAAATAAAAACAAAAGATTTACTTTTATTGCTGTACTCTAACGATGGAAGATGAAAATTTGCTCGAATTAGGGAAAAAATAAATTACTTCAGCAAAAGTAATTGGAGTCAGACGGGAGGAAAGAGAGAAAAAAAGTTTTGGACTTCTGAACACCATCCATTCGGGGCTCCCCTATACTGCAGGTTAAGATTGGAACATATCTTGATCCTTTTATGAGCAGGAACAGTTTCTCCCTTTCTAGTCTGTCATCCCTCATGATTTTAAACATCGCTATCAAATCTCCTCTTAGCTTTCTTCTCATCACCAGTCCCAACTTGTCCTTTCTTTCCTTATAATAGAAGTTTCTCATCCACTCTGCAATGCATTCACATCCTCCCAGTATTGTGGTGCCCAGAACTGTATATAATATTCCAATTGAGATCTAACTGGTGTCCTGTGCAAGTTCAGACTAAGCTCCTTGCTCTTGTGCCCAATGCCCCCATTAGTAAAGCCCAGAGCACTACATGTGCTCTCTCCATCTGTTCAGCCATCTTCAGTCCTCTATGCAATATACACCCAGATCACTCTGCTCCAGGCCATCCTTTAGAATTTTACTCATTTTATGGTCTCGCAAAATTAATCATCTCGTGCATCTCTGCACTGCCACCTAACTACCCACTCCACCAACCTGTCCATTTCCTTTTGAAGTTCTACACTGTCCTTTTCAGTTTACAATGTTTCCAAGTTTTGTATAATCTGCAAAATGAAATCGTCCCCTGCACACCAAGATCTAGATCATGAATATGTATCAGGAAGAGCAAGGGCCCCAATACCAACCCTAGGGAACTGCACTACAAACCCAGTCAGAAAAATATCCATTAACCATTACACGCTTTTTCCTATTACACAGCCAATTTTGTATCTGATAGTAATGATCTTTACTGTCACAAGTAGGCTTACTATTAACACTGTCTTGAAGTTACTGTGAAAAGCCCCTAGTCGCCACATTCTGGCGTAAGTTGCTACTGTACGTTATATTCCATGAGCTACAACTTTTCTCAAGAGTGTTGCATAGCTCTCTTATCTAGTGCCATTTAAAAACCCACATCAAAAGCATTGCCCTCATCAATCCAACTTCAAAAAATTAGTTAAATACCATTTTCCCTTAAGGAATCCATGCTGGCTCTTCCTGATCTAAATACATTTGTTCATGTGGTTATTAATTCTATCCCAAGTAATTGTTTCTCAATGCTTCCCCGAAGCAGCTGGTAACTCTGTGGACAGACTTAGGACTGTCGAGACAGAGTGAAAGATTTGGTGGAGAAAACCAATGGTGATGCCAGGCAGAAGAAAAAGGAAAGAACTGCTGTTTTAGATTAACCAATGTTTTGGAGAGGGTGGATGTTTAAGGAAACAAGGATTTCAAAAAGCGAGGGATTACAGGATCACCCAGAGGGAACCTTGCAATGAGAATTCCATTTGATTATGCTCAAATAAGCTAAGCGAAGAGGCCTCGAAGATTCAATTGACGTGATGTAGGGAGAATGGATCCTTTCAATAAATAGGAGCCTTCGACTATGAAAATGTATAAATGTGGCGTTGGGTTTTCAGTTGTGTTAAGTAGTTAAGGGGATATCTTTTCTGTCCTTTAATGTATTAGTTGCCTGTAATTAATATTCAGTCGATGTTAACAGACTTAAACATGAAAACTTGTCATGCAAATCTTTTTAAACATTGGTCACTGGGAAATTCATATCTCAAAAACAATTAGCGACCATTACCCCGCCCCGATTCTGAAAAATCCACTTTGTTAACTATTTCATTCCTTTAGGTGAACTCAGCACTCAGAAATTGGACTCGTATTTAGTTCATCCTGCCTGGTATCTTCCCTGTTCCTTACAAATTGAAAAATCAGTCCCTTAGTACCAGAAACACAGCAGAGTGACCAGTGCCTGCAAGCGGAGGTGGTGACTGATAGCCCAAATACATTTGGAAATGGGGTGTCTGGGGGAGCTGGTAAGAAGAGCTGTGGAAAGATTGCATGCTGTAAATATGCATCACCCTGCAGCTGACTATCAAATAGCTGCAATTGCAGCCATGGGTCAATACACATGCTCAATGTACACAATGCTGTCCCTTTGAGGACAACATAGGCACACAGCAAGAATCAGTGAGGAGTTACCAATGTTCAAATATTGTCATCTATTGCGTTATCCAAGTTCTACTGATAGCTCTTTCGTGAACATCTCCCCACCACATGCTAGAGAACTGGCGGACATTCAGCTTGGCTTGCTTTGGAACTGGTTTTCCATTAAGGATGGCGAACCAAGTAGTCTTGTGAAAGGAAACATTATTGAAGAAAAACAAAACCCAAGACATATTATGGTGGCTGTTAAAATTTCTGTGAGAACAAGGACACTGAACAGAGCTGCTGTGCAATACTAGAACAACCTTTTTCCGACAGTGTGCGTTGACCAGAGGTGATCCATCCGGTTCAATCCTTTATGTGCAATGTTGGGCGATCATAGCGAGTGGATGGTAAATACATTCTATGGGTCTTTATGTCCTATGGTAATGAGGGAGGCAGAAGTAGGACAAGAATGCTATTATGGTTCCTGCTCCTGATTATTGTTCTATTTCTGGTTAAATGTCAGTGCGAGGATAGGATGAAGATCAGTCAACACACTCGGTATTAAAAAAAAAGCCTTTGTGATTATATGCTAACACGAGTCAGCCCCCTTCAGGGTAGAAGATAAACTTCAAGGGATAGCATTCGGTTATGTTTTTCCTATTACATTCTATTAAAACAACAACCATATTTGCATACTAATTTTACTATACCCTGCATAAGTTTAGAAGTTCTGTTAAACCCTCAAATTAGCCAAGAGTCCTAACTATGCCTGGAAAACTGCGACAATCTCCTACTGGCCCGAGGTATCTAGTTTACAACTCCATACTTTGACGTAGATTTCCTAGCCAATCCTCTGGCAGGAATCTAGAGAAGAGGGGTGCATAAAAAAAAGGAGATTCTGGGGAAGAGGGAACAGGCAACTGGCTGCTATATTTCCCTCTTAACCCACAGCAAGCCTCTGGAAACAATTGGATACTTGTTTAAAGCCAGAAAACCCAATACGCTTGTTAAATAACGTGGCAGATACAACTTTCTTACCTTGCCATTGTTATCTTTTGGTTGCAAGTCAATGGCTCGAACAATATAAATTCGCACAAGACATTCCTGAATTCCACTATCTGGCAGTTCAGCAAACTGGCGTGGGGGCGCTTTGACATTTGGATCATCACTTAAAGGGTAAATTTTGAAGGAACCCTACAATTGAAAGTCAATTGAAATAAAAACACGTTAACTCAAATACACAATGTCATATTAAAATAAATAGAGAATAATTGGAATGTTTCTCATTTTTTTTAACAACAAGATTAAAGGCAAAAACATAAAGCAGTCTTGTACATACAGGCCATCTTTGACTGGAATTGCTAGCCTGTGGTTGTCCTGTATATAATCCAGCATTGACTCAATGGGTTAAATATTCTCCTCCTGTGCTGTAAATCTCTAAATAATCATTTGCCAGATTAATTGCCCCTCCAACATTTTCCAATTTGTCTGAAGCAGTCAATTTCTCATGTATCCTGCTTATAGGTGCTCAACCAAACATCCATTATTCATTTGTAAACCTATTCTTTAACGATTAGGTGTGATACAAAAATCAAGTCAAGACCAATCTTATTCATTGCTCCAGGTTTTGAATGTGCTTTCGCTGTACACACAGAGCCACCCAACAGAATAGCACACCTGGAATACTACCGATTCCCTCTCCAGCTTGGAGATCGTCTCAGAGACTGCATGAGCTGATGAACATTTGCCATATACTCGAAGTACCACTGTTCGAAGTACCACTGTTTAAAGTGCCAATGGAGACAGTTAGGTAGAGAAACAACAGTTAGGATCTCAGATACTACTAAGGAAGGACATGCGCCTGCAATTGTATAAAGATGAGGTCCATGTTCTTCTTGTACATCAAGTTATAGACATTGACTTCTAAGGAACTCTAAGCAGGTTGTAATGAAATTACCAGGCTTGTTGTGGCAAACGTGGCAGCAAATCCCTTTGTTCGAAGGCTTTTCCCCCTAGCCTGCAGTGAGCCCCCCCACACCACCACTGCCCCACCCAGCCCACCCCTCAGGCACGAGTTAAACACATGTGATTTGACTTGCATATTGCTCCTTTGTTATGTTATTTTGACTTTTACTGAACATATGTCCTCTCTACAAGGCAAATCTGTTTGCAGACCATTGATTTTAGTTTCATCCCTTTTGGAGTTATCCATTGATAAGAACAAATTGTGCCCCATTTTGTATGATTTAAAAGCAGGTAAACTGGAAACATTTGGTGGAGTGCATTCTCAAGTAGGACAATGCTAGTGTTCCAGTTAATGTAAAGTACAATGCAGATGTATCAGTCAGCCTTGGATAAAAGATACAGAAAATAACTGGACAAACATTTCACCGAGAAAACCATTACCTTAAATTCACCCACAACTGAAGGGTCTTCATCGTCCTCTGATTTGCCTCTGAATAATTTAAACGTGTTGCAGAAATCAGTCAGCCCTTTGAATTCAGGGACATTCTCCAGTTCTGTAGTGTACACCTGTAGGGAGGAAGGTGAAGATGACTTAAAGGGAAAGACAGACATGTACACACACACACCAAAATAAAAAGCACTTTTATCTAGTCCCACTTCACTTTTTTTGTGCCTGGAAGGGAAATTCACCTTATCTAGATGCGAGCTGGTGTGAGGCCGATTATCGGCAATAGTTAGGGCCAGGTGTAATTTGAAAATATCTAGGCGGTGTCAGCTTTAAAATCATCTCTCTCAATTACATTGATGGCTACATGTCTACAGGCAATATACAATGTCAGCTCCCTCAAATTCAAGTGAAGGCAGAGACAGACCTTTCAGAATCTTACTGGCAGGGACAAATCGGCACGACTGAAGAGTCTAGGTAACTGATATCAATTCCAATTGGAACATTTAAGCATTGGCCTGATGCGTCCGTGTGTAGTTTGCACATTCTCCGTGCGTCTGCGTGGATCTCACACCCACAACCCTAAAAAATGTGCAGGGTAGGTGAATTGGCCACTCTAAACTGTCCCTTAATTGGGGAAAAAAAAAATTGGGTACTCTAAACTTATAAAAAATAAATCAATTTAAATGGCCTGACGCACCCCCACTAGGGATTATTTGGTTATCGTGCTAGCAAAAGCTTTTAAAGTAAAGTTACAAATGCAAATTAAAATAGCCACATTAAGTCTTCACAAACTATAAATGCTTCACACAACGATAAATTCTAAGATTTTTAAAAATTGAAATTGCCAACATAAACTTGGTCATGCTCCAATTAGATCATCCGGCCAGTGGTAGCATGATGCTGCCTTACTATTACATCTCATCAGCTTGAGCTGCCGAAATACATCTTTCTGGCAATCAAATCTACTTCTCAAATTGCTGGAACCCTAATTAAAACAAAAATCAGGGGGAAAAAATAGTATGACTTGACATCCTAATTTAAAGGCAGAGTACAGATACTGGAAAGCTGAAAAAAAAATCAATAGGTTGGTAACACTCAACTGGTCATGCAGCATTTGCAGGGAGAGAAAGTTAGTGCTTCGGGTCATTGACCTTTCATCGGGACCAAGCCCAATGAGTGTTTATTGACCCGAAAATGTGAACTATTCTGTGAAATGTTTAACTAGGCACAGGGGTCAACAATGCAGGAGGCAGTCATTTAGCCTATCGTATCTGCACAAGTCCCTGGGTCAGATTACCTTTACTCAAAGCAGCAAACTGATGGAGAAGGTCACTGATCCTAAAGGGAATTTCTTCCCCCCGATTTTCATAAAGGGACTTTAATGGAGGCTAATTTTATGCCTTTATACAATTTATTTTGGCGATATGCACATTTAAGTACAAACCTCAGACACTAAAAGAAAATAGAAGTGGTATTTAGTGATTCAGGTGAAACACAAGTCAACTTGAAGATCAGAACAAAACACCATCAGATTTAAGAGTTTATTAGCAGAAAGTGAATCATTCTGTTGAGCTCAAGCTCCATGACAAATTCAAATAAGCTTAAAAGCAACCAGATAGGTGATAGAGTGTTTCAAATGCAGCTTTGTGAATATCAGAAACAGAAAATGGAGGTTAAAAAATGGTCACTGCAAAACACCCAGGAGTTCAGAACTTTTTTTTTCTAACCACCAAGAATTCTAATCCCCAAGAAATTTAAGACATTGCTTGAAAAGTAAAGTTATCAACTGTACACACAAACACTATATACATATCTGGGGTGGGATTCTCCCAGCACGGGCCGGGCCCCGATGCTGGCACGCGATTCTCCGCGGGGCCTATTTTCTTCCGCGCCGGCCCCTGAACTCCCACGCCATGTTGCATCGGAGCCAGCGCGTTGAGGGAGGCCACCGCGCATGTGTGGGTTGGCACCGGAGCCACTGCACATGCGCGGATCCTGCAGCGCACAGTTCATGCCAGAGAGGCTAGGGCGGCGTGAACCACTCCTGTAGAGGCCAGAATCGATTCTTCCAGGGGCCTGTTCATGCAGTCGTGAAACGCGACGACGTTTCCGACGGCATGGACACTCTGCCACCGAATGGGAGAAGCCTGCTGCCGAATGGGAAAATCCCGCCCTAGGTTTCTTTCAGTATCATGATCCTAATCCTGGTAGTTTTCCCTCGACACCCTGCGATCACTGTTCATTATGAGGGTATCTAAACTTGGCAGCATCGCTTGGTCTCTGTATTCCAACTGGGCGAATTGAATTTCAAAATGCAGAAACCCAGCTCACTCTGCTGAAGTGATTCCCTGCAGGGATGGAGAGAAGTGGCAAAGAGCTTCATATATGTCAATGTAGTCCCCATACCGCTGCAAATTTCACCCACTCCCCCTGGACAACACTGACAAATAAAGCATAAGCAACATGGAGCAACAAAAAGATGGGGAAATATTTTTACTGTATTAGGCTAGTGAACATATTTAAACCAATTTAATTTAAATAAAGTTTCAAAGTTTTTAAAGATAAAAGTCACGCAATGAGTGAGAACATGAAAAAAATAGCACAAAAGTACATTACCTTGAGTGTATCGTAACCTTTCTGAATATAGTTGCCACATCGTTCATGCTCTCCTATTGATGCATAAAACTTGCTCCACCAATCAATAGATTCGTCCTCCTATACATACAAGTAAAATCAGGAAATCTCCTCAACAAAATAGCTGCATTAAAGATGTCAGGACATCAAGCTGAAATATTAACGACTGTTAGCAGGCTGGGACCTTCCCTACTCATTCAAACCATTAATACAGGAAGCTTATTTGCAAGTATGGACCAAAGCTCCTCCTGCAGCAGCTGTTAATATTTCCCTTAGTATTGGTTACAATAAGGGAATAAGTTAGTGTCTTTTAAATGCAAGGTGCGCTTGAACAAGCAAAATCACAAAAATTAGACTTACCTTTACAACCTGTCCACAGCATCGATTTAAAAAGAAAATAAATACCACATTGAGAACGATGGAAAGAAAGAGAAAAATAAAGTTAGTGATCAAAACAGTGAAAGTTGTTCACCAATTTAAAACGGTTAACAGTGTTCTAGGTAGGAAAGGATAATCAGCACAATTTTCTGTTTCAGGAGAGAGGGCTTCATTAGGGATAAACCCATCATTCTAAAGAGAAGATTCCTAAAGATTGAGTTTATTACATACCTCTTCAGGAAATCACACAAAGATTGATTTCCAACTTTAATTTATATCTGTTTAGTACATTATGAGTCTCGGCTCACGATTCAATGCAAAACATCACATTAAAATTTCTGGCTTTGCTTAGTGCTGTTATTCCACTCCCCTCCCGTTCAAAATTTGGATTTTAAGATGTAGGGAGCAATAAAATATTGTAGGTCGCTGAATTGTCAAAGGTATGTAATGAACAGGTATTGGTTAGTAACACCATTATTCAACACCTAAATAGAAATTCCCTTGTATTACAGACTTATGTACTCATCATGCACGGAGCTCCATAAAGTTTTTTTTTAATGACAGGGAATGGAACAGAAATTATCAACCACTTCAGAGGGTCCAGTCACAAATCCAAAAGCTTCAAATTTTCTCCATGGGATTTAGAGACACTATCCCTTTTCATCAGCCTACACAGTATCAACTGATTGTTTTAAACCCACACAGCATTATTAACATGTGAAGGCACAGTTTTTAAATAACCACTGGACAGCGCATAGTACATACCTGGGAAGATCGAAAGGCAGCCAGTCCTGCAGAATCAGTGGGCACCGTCTTTGATTTTTTTTTTAATAATAAGAAAAGATAAGGATTTTAACAATGCTGTATAGTTTAAAGATGGCCTTTGTTCAACTTCTTGCGCCATAGGTTTAACCTGTAGTCTGTGTAGGCTAGCATAGGAGATATTGTGTGTTTTCAAAGCAAGACTGTATGTAAATGAAATTTGGGAGCAAACAATTTGCATCTGTACATCAAAAGAGAAACGGTTTTAAAGAAAAAATCTTCTTTGGTCACAATCAAACAGCAGCATCTGTCAAAAGCTAGTTTTCTGTAGGATTTTTAATATTAAAATGGAGCAGACTTTGAGGGGCTTTGTTTTACAATGTACACCGGTAATAAAAAACCCAGCTATACCACAACAGAATTTTAGTTAGAGGTCTAACATACAAAAGCAGGTTCCAACAGCATGGTAGGCAGCACCGCTGCCTTTCAGAGCCAGGAACCTGGGTTCAATTCCGGCCTTGGGTGACTGTGTCGAGTTTGTATGTTCTCCCAGTGTCTGCGTGGGTTTCCACCGACAGTCCAAAGATGTGCAGTTTAGATAGATTGGCCATGTTGGGTGGGGTTACTGTGATAGGCGGGACAGAGGCCGAGGTATGGTGCTCTTTCAGATCTTGGTGCATACTTGGATGACCCAAATGGCCATTGGATTTTGGTGCTCATTTCAAACTGGTTCACTAATGATCGACTCCCTGGCAACAGTCTGAAATTAAACCACAGCATCTGCAACCTCGGTGTTATCTTTGACCCGGAGACGAGCTTCACAAGCTGCCCATTTGCACTGCCATTACTTCACCCGTCATAAGAACAGAGGAACAAAGGAATAGGCCGTTCAGCTCAGCGAACCTGCTCCACTATTCAATATGAACATGGCCGATCATTTTTTTGTAGATTTCAATTACATTATTCTTCGAATAAAAGCCCAGTTTCCTTAATCTCCCTTCATAGGGCATTCGCACCATAGAGCAAGTCTGGTGCATCTATGTTGCAATCCCTCTATGGCAATAATATTGTTTCAAGGTTCTATATCATTGAAGCAAGATTTCACTGCTTCTGTACTCAAACCCTCCTGCGATAATGGCCAACATACCATTAGCCTTCCTCATTGCTTGCTGCACCTGCATGTTAACTTTCAATGACTTATTGATGAGGACACCCAGGTCTCGTCTCTAATTTCTCACCATTTAACAGATACTCTGCACAATCATTCCTCTCACCAAAGTGGATTACCTCACATTATATTTCATCAGCCATCTTCCTGCCCACTTGCCAAGTCTGTCCAATCATTTGGAAGTCATTTTGCACCGTCCTCAAGTCTCATTCCCACCTAGCTTGTGTCGTCCATAAAATCGGATATTACATTTGGTTCCCACATCCAAAATCATTGTTATACATGGTGAAAAGCTGGGGCGCAGGTACTGATCCTCGAGGTACCCCATTAGTCACAGCATGAGAATGACCCATTTATTCCTACCCTCTGTTTTTTTTGTCTTTTAGCCAATCCATAATCCATGCCAGTGTATTATAATTTTTCTAACCAACCTCCTGTGGGGCACTTTATCAAAAGCCTTATTAAAATCCAAGTCCATTGACTCCCCTTTATCAATTCCATGAGTAACATCCTCTAGAAGCCCAACAGGTTCATCATACATGATTTCCTGTTGACAAATCAATGTTAACTCTGCCCAGATCATGATTATCCAAGAGTCCATTTAACACATCCTCTAAATTGATTCTAGCATTTTCCCAACTGCTGATGAAAGGTCTTCAGAGGTCTTCAGTTCCCAGTTTTCTCTCTCCCTCCCTTCTTAAAATAGTGGGGTGACATTTGCTGCCTCCAAATCTGTAGTAACATTCCAGAAACTATAGAATTTTAGATGATCACCAAAGCATCCTCTTATCAACATGGTTACCCATTCTAACACTCAGATGTAGAATATCAGGCCCTTGATTTGCGGTTGTGGCATGTAGGTGGAGGTCACATGATTGGTGATTCCTGCTAGAGCTGTTTTTTTTTTTTAAATCGCCTTTTTAGCCCAGTTTTTGGTTAAGATTTGTTCGTGAGGAGCTGTGGGAAGGTTTAAGGCATTTATAGAATGTCAAAAATTGGCAAGCATAAAGGTCTGCCGCTGATGTTGTGAGGGGTGCAGCAGGAGGAAAGATGGGGGGCAGGGGGGGGGGGGGGGAAGGAAAAAGGGAGCCCATTGGGTGGAGTCGCACCCACCATGGTGGAGAAGATGACAGAGGGATGGCTGGGCAGTTCGAATTTGCTGTTGGCAAAACATCAGATGGTAATGGGCCTTGCTTAAGACATGGGTGGGAAGGACACTTGCCCCGGTGAGAGAGGAGTTGGTGACAACTTAGACGACGTGTTGGAGCAGGGGAAAAAAATGAAAGGGATGGAGGAGGCCTTGTCACGGCATAGTGACCATTTCACCTCGGTAGATGAGGAGCTGTGGAGGGTGGCATAAAGCAACAGAGGGCTGAGAGCCAAGGTGGAGGACCTGGAGAACAGATCATGAAGGCATAACCTAAAGATCGTCAGTGTGCCTGAAGGGTGGAGGGCCAGAGGCCTACAGAATACTTCGCTGATATGCTGGCGAAGCTGATGGGGGAAGGAGAGGAGCCCACCTGGTATGAGTTAGACAGGGCCCATCGGTCGCTCCAGCTGAAACTGATTATGAATGAACCACTAGAGGGCAGTGATTGTCTATACCGTGTAATAATTCTTCAAAGACTATCTTTAGGGGGCAGCACAGTGGCACAGTGGATGGCACTACTGTCTCATGGCGCCGTGGTCCCAGGTTCAATCCCGGGTCACTGTCTGTGTGGAGTTTATACATTTTCCCCATGTTTGCGTAGGTTTCGCCTCCACAGCCCAAAGATTTGCAGGGTCGGTGGATTTACCACGCTAAATTGCCCCTTAATTGGAAGAAATGATTTGGGTACTCTAAATTTATTTTAAAAATGTTTTTAAAAAAGACTATCTTTAGCCTATGTACTGTTTTACCTTCCCGAATACACATCAGTAAATTTGCCCCTAGCTTCAGACTGAACTACCCCACTTATAAATATAAAGTTCTTCAAATTATGATCACTCATTCCCAAAAGGTTCTTTAAAACAAGCTTTCTCACTGCATTATTTAGATGTAAAATAGTCTGTTTTCTTGTCGGTTCTCAACATAATGCTCTAGAAAACTATCCCTAACACGCTCCAGAAATGCATCCGTCAGAGCATTAGCATTAGTGCTCATCATGTAGACCCAGTCTAGATGTAGATTGAAGTCACCCATGATTGCCATCTCAGCTGCTGAAACCATTTTTATGCCTCTAGATTCAACTATTCCAAATCACCCCGGCTGGTGTCCCACATTCTAGCCTCTGTAAACTGGGGATTATAAAACAACTCTTGGTGCCCACGTCTTAACTCATAGCAGGTCCTGTTCCCCTATCAACCCTCCACTCATCAGATCTACACTGGCTCCCAGTCAAGCAAAACCTGGATTTAAAGATTATGATTCTAGGTTTCAAATACCTCCATGACACCACACTTCCATATTTCTGTAGTCTCCTCCAGCTCCAAACCCACCCGAGATATGTGAACGCCTCGAGTTCTGGTCTCTTGTGCACCCCTCATTTTAAATGTTCCACCAATGCTGGCCATGTCTTCGGGTGTCCAGGCCCCAAGCTGTGGAATGTCTACACCACTTTCCTCACCTTCCTTTCCCCCTTTAGGACATGCCTTAAAATACCCATGTGCAGTTCACGTAACGGTGATCAGCATTGCAAATGAAAGAAAAAAAAAACTAAAATTAAAGCATAGTTTCTACTTTTCCTCTTGATCTGCAGTGCTGTTCAAGATATCCAAGAGAAAAGTAGAATTGTTAGTATTTTAAAAAGTTGCTGATAATGCAGAAGTCAAGTCCCCACCTTAGAGCCATGCAGGCCAGAAACTGTTCTGCTTGGAGTTAACCCTCAATCCCAGCAATATGTGTACAAGTGGCCATTGCATCTTCAGATTAGGAAAAGTAAACAAAAAAGAGGTAGGTTCACCGCTTTCCTGGTTTCTATGCTCAACAGTGTTGCATTACTCAGACAGGGACAGAAATCAGGCTTAGCTGTGATATCTTTCACAGACCAGGCTGCTGACAATTAAAGTCAAGGCTTCCTACACTAAATATCCAACTGGTGTGGGTAAAAATGTTCCGCCCATCCTTTGATGACTGTCAGAATTTCAGATACATTTGTCTATGTAATTGGTGCAAGGGTTAAACGCTTGGTTTGTGTGTATGACTGCTGCGAGAATGTTTTTTTAAATTTTGACACAAGACTCTTTCATTTCCATTATATCATGCCCATTGTGTTCAGTTTAGTAAGATGATGTAGTTAATGGGAGGAGCCAGGGTATGAAGCTGTCAGGTGTTGAGGTTCAGACTTTGTATGTGGGTGGAAGACAACCAAGAAGCAGTTTCTGAAGAAACACAGCCAGGAGATTCTGCATTGTTCTGTCAGGGTTCAGGCCACACAGTCTCAAAAGACAGCAAGTATTCCCGAGTCTGCTAACTGTAATTATAAAGATTGTTACCGGAGATGGTTCTGTTCTTTGCGTGGAAGTAAAGATAGCAGTTTAGGGTTATTGTGTCACTGCGTTGCATTATTTAAGGGTAATTGTAAGCTTTTTCTTGTCTGATGTTAAAGATATTTTAATACTGTGTTAGTAATGAAGTTTGTTTCAATATAACCATAACTTTATTGTGCATGAAATCACTCCCGCAGCAATGTATCCTTTCCTCAGTCTTACAAAATCAATGTAAACCATTGGGGTTTCTGTCAAGTATCCTAGCCACAGTTGGGGTCTGTGATTATAATAACCCCTCCCCCAGATCTATAGCCCAGGTTGCCAGTGCCTTCTAGGAGAAGGGAGCAGAATGAGAAAAACGTTAAAATATAAAAATTCAATGTAGCAAACAAAAAAAAGAATGGAGGGGACAGAAAGATGTGGAATCAGATGTAAACTTCATTTAAAAGATTTCATGAACTCAAAAGCATTTTAATTTCTGACATCCAAAGAGCTTTACTGATTTACCAACAAGGGCGAGGGAGGGTCAGATGTCAGTTCATGTGAGCAAAGAACAAAATGGCTGGCCCAGAAAGATGAAGACACCTGGAGCTACTGACTGTTAAAGTTTAAGCCGTTCTAAAATATATACTGTTATATTTTTAGTATCAGCATACGCAGGATAATTTTTTTTGGCAGGGCAAAAGAGCAAACAAATACCTGCCAATTTATTTACAAACCGAAATATATTTGCAGACACAACATACTTTTTAAGATATATCAGATTACTATGTATCCCGACTCTGAATGAATGTTAAGATTGCAAGAAAATGAGCTGATTTTCACTCCATTTTAAGAAATCCATTATTTCTCCAAGAAATTGCTAGTTACTGACAGATGGCTAATTACAAGACAAATAAATGCAGCAGATGTGTAACATTCCCATAATTTCATTTAACATACAGTGGTAGAAAACCATCCAGTATAGCCACCTAAACCCTGAATATTGTAATCTCTTTGCATTCACTTTCCATACATACATGCAGTGCTGATGAAGTAGTCATTTTGACGACTGCTTTGGACAAACTATCTACAAACTGAAAATTAGAATGCATTGTGAATGTTTGATCTTGTGGGGGTTTGAAAAATGATGTTTTTACCCACGCCAGTCACTCATCCAATATTACAATACTTTTCAGAAGGTTTTCATCAGCCATAAATTATACACATTGTACACATAATGAGCCTAGCAACACAGCAAACATAATATCTGCAAAATTGAAGAAACACGTTATGCAATCCATCACTTATGAAAACAAATAGAATCCGGGCCACTACATTAAATAGAGTCCCAACTTAGGTTTGAGTTAAAAAAATCTAGAATTGGTATTCTACACACCTACTCCAATTTGTCATTGAGACACAATTTACCTTAAGCTTTCCATAGTGTCTGGGCTGAACGATATTAGTGTGTGGATTCTGTAGGATTACTGAATTTAAACAAATCATGGCCTGCATCCTACCGTTACATCAATCATTGCATCATCTGATCAATTCGCAAATAGATTTTAATTCTGAGCAAGTTACTTCCCCACAGATTATTTCAATTACTTCTTTAGCTGGGGGGGGTGGGGGATATAAAATTAATGATCTCAGGAAGTTCACTTAAACATCAAAAAGCTTTGATGGATTTTTCAGGCCACTAACAAAACAAAAAGTACATCACCTGTGATTCAAGGAGAGGCTTTTGATCGTCTTCCACATTAATGACACAATCACGAGCTTTTGAAAGTAGAGATACTGTGAAATTTATAACAAACAAATCAGATTATCAGCATTTTCAGTGAGTACAAGGTAATGCCATGGCAATATATTCAGACAGTGAATACATTCCTTCAATTATATTACACATTAAAAAATTGCTATTGCTGATAGTAGTCACCTAACAATTGCACTTCAAAAGGTGACCCACAATTAAGCACTTAGGAACTTGTGAAAGATGCGACTAATAAACCACATTTCCTCTCTATACCGAAGCTGCAATTTCTGAGATGGCAATTTCTATCAGCAGAAAATTCAGAAAATACCTTTTGACTGCATTCCAACAGTCTCTCTTTCAGCATATGGATCAATCCGAAATTCTTTCAGAGAATGAATTGTGCACTGTCCAACTACGGGCTTACGTCCAAATGGTCGGTGGTCAATTACCTTTATGACAATCGGAGGAGCGTACATTTCCTCTTTTGGAAGCAGCTAGAACGAAGATCAGAAATGACAAGAGTTTAGGTTTATTTTCAGCTCCATCCACTTAAGACAAATCTTTATTCGGCGATGATAGCCAAAATTCATTCTAGTATTTGAAATGGTCAAAAAATGGGAATATGTACAAAAGCAAATTTGTGATGGAAAACTTGCTCCACGCAATTCAATCTTCAGTGATATCCTAATTGCAGGACATTAGTTCAGATTTGTGACTCATAGATAACATTCTAACTCATCTTTACTAATGGACTAGTTGCCAAATCAGACCTTCAACCCAGCCACTAGAATAAAAGCTAATAATTCAATACATTGACTTCTTTAACAATCTTACTATACTTTATAGCAAACAACTCATTTGAGATTTTAAACACTTTCTTGAACATTTCTAAGCAATTAGATTTTTTAAGTAACTATGTCCGCTGATCAAGATGAGTCAGACGACATGGTTTTAGTTTAAGCCTTGGTCACGAGTGTGAAATTCCTCAATAATTTTATTGAAAATAAGTTTGCACCCACGTAAATGTGCCTGCTATAATGGCCAAAAGTAGCAACACCACCTCAATGGGTCTAAGCTGCCTTCTAAGAAGGGCATTATTGAGTCGGATACAGAACATGTGGCTAATGAGACAGACATTCTTACAATGTCTAGTAACCCCAAGTACAAACACAAAAGTATAACTTGAAGGAGGTCAAAAAGTGCTTCCACAGCAACAGTTTGGTTAAATGCTTTAGAATATTAATGTTGGCACAAATTATCATTTTAAACCGTGCAAGTTCCACGGGATGTCATTTTATTTAAAATAAAATGGCAATGGAAATAAGAGCTTGAAGCATTATTGGCTTGGGCCAGTTCTGCATATAAACTGGATAGGCTGTGGAGAGGCCTAAATCAATGGTGGGCAACTTGCAGCCATCAGGCTTCAGAGTGCTGCCAACAAGATATTTTGTTGAGCGTTGCTCATGCGCAGGGTTGCCAGATCCCACTGGTTTCCATCAGCTTAGTTTGAAGTGATTCACAGGTAAAGCAAGGGCATGTAAAGTGAGGTACACGCTAATTGCACACAACATGGAGAGCAGTGTACTCCCTCTGTATCAAATAAAAGTGTAGGTATTTATTTGGTGTTGACTATTTGAGGTTGATGACAGTTCTATTTATGTGAATGAACGCACTTTCTAGAACACGTTTCCCTGTACCCGAACAGGTTCCAGAGTGTGGCGACCGGGGCTTTTCACAGTAACTTCATTGCAGTGTTAATGTAAGCCTATTTGTGACAATAAAGATTATTATTAATATTCCGCATGAACTAAATGCATTCAATCTTTAATCGGAGGGTCATGGTTAGTGAACAACCCAATTTCAGTCTTGCATGACTTCTGGTGGCGGACGTGGAGTGAGTGGTCACACACAAGGCAGCTCCAGCTTGAAGCTGTGAATCAGAGCTCTTTTTCCCTGAAAACAGGAGAATTTTGACGGGAACGTGTAGCTAAGGTGTGGAGAAGCTCCCCCGGGAGTGGCATGTCTGCTAGTTATCAGGCCCAGCAGAAGGTTAAAAACCTGACCAAGGAATTGGAGGAGAGACTTGTGGCGCAGCAACAATTGGAAAGATAGTCCATGGAATTTACAGTGCAGAAGGAGGCCATTCGGCTCATCGAGTCTGCAGCAGCCCTTGGAAAGGGCACGCGACCCAAGCCCACACCTCCAACCCAGCCCCTTAACCCAGTAACCCCACCAAACCGTTTTGGACACTAAGGGAAATTTAGCATGGCCAATCCAACTAACCTGCACATCTTTGGACCGTGGGAGGAAACCGGAGCACCCGGAGGAAACCCACGCAGACAAGGGGAGAACGTGCAAACTCCACAGTGACCCAAGCCGGGAATCAAACCTGGGAACCTGGAACTGTGAAGCAACAGTGCCAACTACTGTGCTATCGTGCTGCCCCTTGGCAAAGGGAAAGGGTCGTCATATGTTGGAAAACCCCAGATGGAGCAACTGATCGTGTTTATTAAAGAGTTCCGTCAACAAAGGAAGGAGATGCAGGAAGACCGATCAAAGGCCATCGAAGGTGGAGGCACAGGGGTCGCAGGTCCGGGAGATGGAGAGAGTGATGTCTGAGTGATTGGGTGCTGGCATTGGAGACGGAGGTGGGGCTCCTGGGGGACCTTTGCAAGTCATTAAGAGCAAAGGTAGAGGCAGGAAAACAGATCGAGAAGGCAGAACCTGCGTATCGTCAGCCTACCTGAAGGTGTGGAAGGCACCAGTGCCACGAGATACATCTCGAGGATACTGGCAGGGTTGGTGGTGGAGGGGGTGCTGGACAAGGCCCCAGAGGTGTATAGAGCACACAGGTCTCTAAGGCAGAAGCCAAGAGCGGGGGAGCCACCGTGGGTGGTGATTGTGAAGCTCCACATGTTTGTGGAGAAAGAGAAGATCCTGCCATGGCCAGGGAGAAGCACAACTGCGAACGGCAGGGGAATAAAGTCCAAATATATCAGGACATTGGAGCGGAGCTGGTGAAAAGCTGTGCAGAGTTCAACAGGGCCAAGGCGGCTCCCTATCGATGGTATATCAGGTTTGGGGTGTTCTACCCGGCAAAACTGTGGGTGACTTTCGAAGGCTGGGAGTATTATTTCAAAATTCAGAGGCGGCCAATGACTTTATGAGAAAGCATAAACTGGGGAGAACTGAGGGAGGAATTGGCACAACGGAGTTTGGAGGATGTGGTAGTGTGGGGGCCAAAGGGTGGGGGAAAGAGTTTCTTTCTTCTCGGATGGGGCAAGTTCATTGTGGTGATTTTTTTTTTTAAAGGAGCATTACATTTGCAAGGGGGCAACTGCCCCCTCCCTTCTTGCCGCCTGTGGTAGTGTTCATTTTTTGGAGAAGGTGACCTGTGGCTTTGGATGTGTATTTGTTTTGGTGGGGGAGGGTGGAGGTCCATAGTGAGCCATTTACACAGATCAAGGAGGGAAGGGTGAGGGGAGGGGTAGATAGGAGGCGCCTTCAGGCAAGAGCAGCCATGCTGGCAGGTAATGCTGGTGAACGGAAGTGAGGTGGGAGAGATGGCCGCGAGGGTTGGCCAAGAGGGGGTGGGGGTTGTGACATGGCAGTGTTGGAAGAGAAGTGTGGTCAAGGATGAAGAAGGGGGCCATCTTGGACGGGCCCGGTTAAGGCGAAGTTAAAGGGGATAGAATCAGTCGGGGAAGATGGCAGACAGTAGAGTGGAATGGAGGCACAAGCCTCCAGTAAGGTTCGTAACATTGAAGCCTACTTGTGACAATAAGCGATTATTAATAACATGGAATGTGTGGGGGCTGAACAGGTCGGTAAAGAGATCTTGGATATTTGCGCACCTGAGGAGCTCGAAGGCGGGGTGGTCTTCCTGCAGGAGACACACCTCTGGGTGAGGGATCAGGTTAGGTTGAGAAAGTGATGGGTGGGTCAGATGTTTCACTCAGGATTTGACTCAAAGTCACAAGGGGTGGCCATTCTGTTGAGTAAGAAGGTGGGGTTAGTAAGTGCCATGGAAATACGGGATTGGGGTGGGAGATATGTGATGGTGAGCGAGGTGCTGGAGGGGATGCCGGTGGTGCTTGTGAATGTCTATGCACCGTAGAAACCAACTATTTTCTAATACACTTGTTAGGTAAAATATAGCTATTTAGTGTAAATATTAAGCCCCAGTTTTAAATACCCATTTTAAATTAAGGATTTCAGCCTCAGGTCATGATTAAAACACATAATTCAACAGAGACACAAAAAGCCTGACACACGCATAAGCAGTAGAGATTAAAACAACACTTTTACTGGGCAAAGATGAGAAAGCCATTGTTCTAACAAATATAATTTCAAAGACAGTTTGACACTATACTTGTGCTGTATCATTTATCAGATCAAGGACACAGCAATACCATAGGAACATCAAGTCCACAACGTGGATAATAACGAAGTCAGAAGTCCAGTTTGATAATGGCACAGAATCGCATTCCATAACAAGCACAAGTATTCAAACATCAAACATTTAAAACTAATGTTGCACATTGAAGATTGACAGCTAACCGTCAAATTAAACTCATTTGATTCTGACCCAAACCAATTAGGATGGCTGAGAGGTGTAGATAGATGGCTAAAGACTGATATGTTTTCGTATAACCGTGAGGGTCCGTACAGCCATCTTTATTCCAGAATCATTATACATTGATCTAAACTATTCGCTGTCTCTATTTTTCATACTTTCACTTTTCCACTCTTACTCTTGAAGTAAATGCAAGCTGCTTTGCCGCAAGCACAAAACCATTTCTGTATTATTGTAAAAAAGTTAAATTGTGCACAAGTTGCTTCTCTAAGTCCTTTTTGCTAGCCGGACTTATTAGAGAATAAGATTTAAGTGACTCTCAATTGTAATCAAATAGAGGCAATAAACGATCCTTATTTCCACCCGAGAAGTTTTAACTCAAATTTCTACTGAGTTTTAGTGTTGCAAGATCCTCACTAAATCCGCATGGTAGATCTCTTTCATGCACCGAATTGGGACAATGTGGTGTTTGTGAGGGGGTTGTTTGGAGCGATCCCAGACTTGCCCACATATCAATTCATTATGGAAGGGGACTTCAATTGTGAGCTGGAACCAAGGGTGGACAGGTCGAGCCCCAGGTCAATGGGAAGGCTGCAGATGGCAAAGGACCTGGGAGGGTTTATGGAAAGGATGGGTATGGTGGACCCGTGGAGATTCAAGAACACAGGGAAGAGAGAATACTCCTTCTCGAATTTGTACAATGCACAGTCCAGAATTGTTCTTTTTGTGGTGAGCTAGATCTGTTGGTAGGGGTAGAGTATGTGGGAATCACACTGAAGATTCCCTATGGCAACCCCTAGAGGTGAATTTCAGACCACGCGCCACACTGACTGGAGGTTCAACTTAATTCGGGACAATTACTTAATTAGTAGAGGCCGGGTTGGAGGTTAGACTCGGGCTGTTAATGGACAGGGGTTCTGCGATAAGGCTCGGTCGGTGATTAAGGACTGAACCAAGATGGAGAGGTATCGGCGGCCACAGGTAGTGTCGGGGAAGATAGACGAGGTGTTTAGGAAGTACTATGAGAAATTGAATAGGGCCAACCCAGGGTGCGAGGAAGGGGAAATGGGGCAGTTTTTGGATGGATTGGGGTTCCCATGGCTGGATGAGGAGAGGTGGCAAGCACTAGAGGAGCCATTAGGGTTTGAGAGAGGTGATAGAAAGCACAAGGGGGATGGTTGGGGAAGGCCCCAGGGCCGAACAGTTAGTCGGCGGAGTTTTATAAAGTGTTTGCGGCAGAGTTGGCACCACATTTACTGGGGTGTTTAATGAGGCGCTGGAGAAAGGGGAGCTGCCAGAGATAATAACACAGGTGACGATTATGCTAATACCAAATAAGGGAAGGAAGGACCTGCTAGAGTGTGGGTCATACAGGCCCATATTGCTGTTGAATACAGACATGAAAGTGTTGGCTAAGTTAGTGGCGGGGAGGATGGAAGGATGCGCTCCGGGGTGGTTACAGAGGATCAAACGGGCTTTGTGAAGGGTGGGCAACTCCCTACTAATATTAGGTGGTTATTGAATGTGATCATGATTCCGTTGAGGGCAGGTACCAGAGGTAGTTGTGTCTATGGACACAAAGAAGGCTTTTTAACCAGGTGGAGTGGAGGTACCTGTTCAAGGTTCTGGGAAGGTTTGGGTTCGGGCCGAAGTTTGTGGCATGGGTGCGTCTGTTGCACGTGGCTCCAGTGGCAAGTGTACAGACAACGAGGTGAGCACGTGCAATTTCAGGTTGCATAGGGGAACGAAGCAGCGGTGTCTGCTATCGCTGCTGTTGTTTGCGCTAGCAATAGAGCCCTTGGCAATGGCCCTTAGGGGGTCAGCAGCGTGGCAGAGGAGGGGGGAGTAGGGAGCACTGGATGCCGTTGTATGTGGACGACCTGCTATTGGATGTGTCAGACCCGCTGGAGACTATGGGGAGATTTATGGACTTATTAGAGAGGTTTGGGGCTTTTTAGGGTTATAAGGCGAATGTGGAGAAAAGCAAGGTGTTCCGGTGAACGAGGCAGGTCGGGGAGCTAACTTAGGAGTGTTGCCATTTAGGGATAGGTTTAGGCATCTGGGGATCCAGGTGATGGGGGAGTGGGCAACTTTGCACAAGTGGAATTTAACAAAGTTGGTAGAGGAGATAAAGGAGGACTTTAGGAGGAGGTGGGATTGGCTACACCTGACGCAGGCAGGGTGGGTCAAAGTGGTAAAAATGAATGCCCTGCCAAGGTTCTTATTTGTATTGCAGACACTCCCGATCCTTATTACGAAGGCCTTTTTCGAGAAGCTGGATGCAATAATTTTGGAGTTTATATGGGCGGGGAAGGTGCAAAGGGTGAAGAGGGCCCTTCTACAGAGGCAGAGAGGGGTTTGGTGTTACCAAATCCAATGCACTTCTATTGGCCAGCGAATATGGCGAAAGTGAGGCGGTGGTGTGAAGGCAAGGGGTTAGGATGGAGAAAGAGTCGTGTCGGAGGTCCAGCCTGAGGGCCATGGTGAAGCAGCGCTGCCGCTAGCACCGAGGAGATATACCGGGAATCCGGTTGTTCAGTCCACGATTAGGGTGTGGAACCAGCTGTGGAGTCACTAGGATGGAGCGGCTGTCGGTCTTAACACCATTGTGTGAGAACCACGGGTTCAAACGGGGGAGACGGATGATATGTACAGCCGGTGGAGAGAGGTGGGCTGGTGAAGGCGAGGGATTTGCATGGAAGATGTAGCGAGGGTCAACGAGAAATGGGAGGTAGAGAGAAAGATAGGTTAAGGAGTGTGGAGTGAGGCACTGCGTAGGGTGAATGCGACCTCCTCGTGTGCGAGGATGAGTTTGATACGGTTTAAGGTGGTACACAGGGTACACGACTCAGGCGAGAAGGAGTGGGTTCTTCCAGGAGAGGCAGACTAGTGTGAAAAGTGAGGCGAGGACTAGCTAACCACGCACATATGTTTTGAGGGCGTGAGAAATACTTGGCGGAAGTGTTTGAGACGCTAGCAAAGATTGTGGGGGGTAGAGGCCGGGCCGGACCCTATGGTGGCGATTTTTGGGGTATCGGAAATGCCGGAGCTGAAAAAGGGGAAAAGAAACTTGTACAGACAGTCAAATTGAGTGTTGGGGGAGAATGTTCCCCAGATTATTTATATTTTTTGGATATGTTGGGAATAAAATAGATGAAAAAAAATTCGGTCTTGCAGCCCACTGAGATGAAGGGCCTGTGCTGCAACCCATTCACTAGCTTACGGTCCATCACTTGTCTAAATCATCCAGAGAGATGGTGCTAACTCTTGAATGATACAGGTGAAGTGGTGCAATCATGTATAGAGGACAATGGAGTAAGGTGCCAATTAAATATTTCGCAAGTCTGGAGTAACAGAATTTAAATTGATCCGTTGCATTGCATGCAGTAAGAAAGTGGTTGAATTCCACCAATTCAATATTGCGAAGGGATTTATTGCATGGTGATTCAGTGTCCAAATACATACCACTTTCATAAAGAGAACAGAAGCGGGGAAGTTTGGACATTTCTTAAGACTCTTGATCACTGCTGATTCCAAACGCTCGCCGCCACATTCCACAATGAGACTTGGGGAGGCAACAGCAGCCAATTGGTAGGTCTTCATGTTCCGCAACCCCCATGTTAGGATCTGTAATGATATGATATTCCAGTTAAATAACCTGAATGACACTTGGATTAGCAAACTCCTTCACTTCCTTTAGTTTGAAGCAAACGGCACAGGTAGTTATTTCAACCAATAGCTTCTAAAATATAAAGCAACATAACGGGTTGGCCCAGACTTTGAAACATTTGTGAGGTGAAGGTTTCAACACTACCGAGAGCAACTTCGGGAGTCCACACAGCCGTAGTTAAACACAGAAACTGAGAAGTTACAGACAGTGATAGCTGCTCCACCCCAGATTGTGCTGTTGCAGTCATTGCCCTTGATAAAGGGGGGAGTATCATGGGTGTGAATTTGGGCTAATTTTCCACCATTCTCACTTTTAATTGTGGACCAACGTTTTCAACTGTTCTCAAAGCAGGACGATCTGGGTTTTCGAATGCAGGTGCAAGTGACGATTACTGAACAGTTGTTCTGACCCCGAGAAAACTAATTTGACAAGTGGGGAGACTCATTCTTCAAAAGAAAATCAAAGTTGCAGAAGTAGCTTTTTCTGTCTGACTCTTAATTCTCTCAATCTCACGTGAAATACCCGATCACTATTGCACTTCTCATGCAATTATATAAATGTCATTTATACTTTAGCACCTCCTGCATTACTGTCTTCAGAGTGTCAGCAAAGGTTCTTTAACTTGATTTGTTGAACAGCTTGCCCGGCTTAGACACCACTGATTCCTTTTGGAAGACATGGAATTCAAACAGGTGCTGGTGAAAGTGGAAACATTTGGGCAACTATAAAGGAGGTAAAACGGCAAAAGCTGCTCTTTCACCAGAGATATCAAAACCTGGGCCTTAGCATATCTAGAAATCCAAACATCTATTGAATAGCAAAATAAGTAAGTTTGCATGTGGCAAACTGCTCCAGTACTAAGTGAGTTAAGTTCAAGGTAACATTGTGATTTTGTTTTTGTCTCCAGTGGATCCTGATGTAGAATATTAAAAGATGCAATATAGTAAAATTAGTCATGATTTGTGCCTCTTGTAACCCAAACAAATGCGGAATAAAATTAATGAAATTAGACTCACCTCGACTGCAGTAAGCTGCACGATTGGTCGAATGCCATGTGGCACCATGTACAGTGCGCCTGACCGGACTGGAGGAAGAATTGGTAAATTAGATCCATCAGGCTGTTGGAACGAGAAGGAGAAAAAAAAAATTAAGAGTAGAAAAGTACTACAAGAGCAAACAAGATGAAGTGTTTAAACAACATTTTGCAGTCACAAAACAGCAAGATCACTTTAAAGAAACAAATAATTCTCTTGTGTGACGGCCTAGAAAATCAAACAGAAAGTAGAGTCTGAAGAGCTATGGGGGAGGCAAGGAGCAAACAGCAGCCAAAGGCCAAAACCAGTCAAAGAGGTGCCATCTTGGTTGGAAGGGATTACAGTGCTCCTGAGTGGGCCAACAGGTTTTAGAGTAACCAGGTAGAATTTCCCTTTACATCTGGGTCATTTGTGCAGATAGGAGGGAGTAGGCAAAATTTCCCCAAGCTCCTCAATAATGATCCGGCAGAGAAAATAGTATAAACACTAAGCCAGCCGAAACTCAGATAGGAAATTGCAGATAAGGGATAATGACATTTGTTATTGTACTGGCAAAGTATAAACGTTACTCCAATGTATTTACTTTATCTTTCAGTATTAGCTCAGCAGCTACAAGGAGCTCCCCAGCTTTCTTTGTTCCATTCTTTATTGGGTACCAGAGGAGTTTGGGGGTCATATCCGTTTCTGGATTTAGCTTCACCATCGGAGGGCAGGCACATCTGCCTAAAAATTCATCTTTACCCTGCGTCGGAAAAAAAACAACATCATGTTAAATTTTATTTAAAGATCTTCAAATTTTCCTTCAACTTTACCCTCAACACAGACAAAAGCACAACATGGTCAAGCCAAAAACAAAAGAAAGACGTACAACTTGGTCCTCGTCAAATATTTCAATCATCACGTTTGGCGGATTTTTAATGAGGGTTTCAGGACTGCCGTAAATGTCAATATCATTGAAGATGAGGGTCTGGTCCCACGTTGGGTTCAAAGTGGATTTGATAACTTCGGTCGTCTTGCTTTGATGAAGAAATGAAATATGAGCGTATGGATCTGCAAAGATAAAGTTAACAATTTTGACCCGAAAGAGAACATACATTTCAGGTCAATCGGATACTCCGAAAAAGACCAGAGTGAAAAATCAGATTCCATTAAAAGCAAAATATGCAGATGGAACTTGTGCAATAGAACAACAAAAAGTAAAATGAACAGCTACACAGCTGTAGTTCAGATTTCTAAACAAGAGCATTCTTGAATGATTTACAACCATCTTAATTTATAAAGGACTTCTTAATCTTATTACTGATTTACACAATGCCACACCCCTTCCTTCTCTGCACCTTCTCACTGGACGGCTGCTGATGGTAGTTGCTGCAAAATAATTGGTCTCAGCAACTCTGGTGGAGGAAGCACACAGGCAAGGGGAAACCAAGAGAAACAAGGTTCTCTGTGCTCATTGCTCAAGCCAGTGGCTTGTGTTACAAAGTCGCTTTGTGCAGAACTTGGGAGTGAGGATAGGGTCATGCTTGGCTGAGATATCATCCTCACATCAATGGCTAAATGGCTTGCAGACAATTCACCGTTAAGCTTGCACAAGGAATGGTCACCCAAAGCCAGACACCACTAACCAGCACACAGGAAAAATTTAGAAAATCCAAAAACTGACAAACAGTACCAAGAATAAAATCTATGATGTGTCATGAGGTGCCGGTTTACATACACCTGCCACTGGAGGTTAATCGAAAGGATGTTCTTGAAGTAGTTTTGCAGAGTCATTATAATAAAAGGATCCCCTCATCCACCACAGACCAGAATTCTAAAAGAATTCCCACCCACAGTGATATTCAATCTTGGGAGCAGTCACAGTCAATAGGAGCCAGGCCGGATGTGCAATTGGAGCTTTTATTGGTCACCTGCCAGCACAAAAGCAGACAGTGCCCACAAATGCTGACCATCTGGTGAAACAGTTGATAAGTATCATGAGTCAACACCTTCCGAACAGGTGAGGAGAAAGTTAGACAGGCCAGAGGGGAAAAGATGATTAGGGAAAATTTGCAATGGTTACTGATTTGCATAGTTTCCTCCGGGTGCTCCGGTTGCGTGGGTTTCCTCCGGGTGCTCCGGTTTCCTCCCACAGTCCAAAGATGTGCGGGTTAGGTGGATTGGCCATGCTAAATTGCCCGTAGTTTCCTAATAAAAGTAAGGTTAAGGGGGGGGTTGTTGGGTTACGGGTATAGGGTGGATACGTGGGTTTGAGTAGGGTGATCATGGCTCGGCACAACATTGAGGGCCGAAGGGCCTGTTCTGTGCTGTACTGTTCTATGTTCTATGTTCTATGTTCTATTTCTCCTCAGTACTGCCTTCCCTCAAAAACATCCTAAACTAATTCATAACAAAAGATGGTTGGCAGCTGTTGGCCTCCAAAATATAGGGCGTGATCTTCCAGCCACACTGCGCCGGAAAAGCATCTCGCTGCAGTGCAGCATGGCCGGTGAAAGCCAGGCGACTCCGCTCCTGGGGACCACCCAGCTTGCAAGGAGACATTTCAAGGAGAATCCCATCCATAATGGGCGGGATGAGTTTTTCGCAAATCTGCATATTAGAGCAAGGCAGTACGCCTCTCTCTAATGTGCAGAGTTCCAAGGTACCTGGGGCGGATTCTCCGCCCCTCCAACATCTATGGTGGGCAATCCAAAATACTGTATTGCAGCTTTAACAAAATGCATGGAGTTATAGCTGGGACATATTTGCACATTTGGGCTCCAGTGAGTCTGGCATCAGCAGTACACAGAAGCCAAAAATGAATTGCTGACTGGCAAGGGTGACTCGAGGGCTGGACCTGCAAGTAAAGTTAGCTTGTTGTTCAGATGTCAGAGGCACCCATCCCATTGGTGAAGAATTGGAAATATTTAAGTTTGTAGTTACTTAGGTGCAGAAGCTCCCTGCAAAACAAAAAAGGTACAAAAATTGGGCACTTGCCAGAAAGAAAGAAGGGAAAGGAAAAGAAGGGGTGAATGAGAAAGAGGAGAGAGAGGAGAGAGAGAGAAAAAGAGAGAGCGTGCAGCAATGCAGCGACAATAGTTTAAGTAGACTGGGGAATGAAGAGTTGAAATCTTTTTTTAAAAGTTTTTAAAAAAGTTAAATCTTCAAGTTAAAATCCCAACAAAAGTCATGAGTGAAGAAACCAGGTTCAGGGTACCAAGAGGGGGAGACCGCGGAATTCAAGGGATCACAGCAAAGTTTACCGAGACACATTGAACTGGTGTATCATGTCATGACCCGGCTAATGTAAAGTATTTGTCTTTATTGTCCAGTAAACCTCATTGGTCGTTTGCTAAATTAGTGATTGCCCTTTCTTTGCCACAAAACTCATTCCTCAACAATAATTTGTTACAGTGTTTCGTAGGCCGCAGCCCACTTAACACTGCCAACAGGCCAGTCTGGAATTTCTACCCGTTTATATTTATGGTTGATTCCCCTCGTTGGAGAACAGACATCTTTGGGCTCTGGCATTATCTACAGCTCTCAATCACCTTTATCTGAACAGCAGCTACTTGGTGAACATGACTACTTCCTGTACAAGCTCTCAGCCCAGTTTCAGAAGTGATTCGACAGGTCAGGTGCAGGTCAGCCTTCAATAGCTGACTGCAGAGTTCAAGGTATTTAACTCTTCTACTGCCAACCCCTTTGGATTTTGAAGTAAAACACTGGAAATTCTGAAGGTCATCCGATATAATAAGCGTGCGTAGCAACTCTGACTATTGCCACACAATAGCCGGCAGAAGTGATTAAGGCGGGATTCCCATGATCAACAGCACCCGTACGATGGGCTGCCCCTACCAGCAAGTTATCGGAGAAATCCTAGCGTCATGTCGTAGGAGGCAGAGACCATATCAAATAGTCAGTCTCCATGTCTCCCGCTCTCTGTAAACCCAGGTTTACCCTACAATCTTATACAGACATCTCGCCATATCCAAATAGCCATTTGATAATACAGAACCTGAAAATTCCTGGAAAAGGGAGCCATGTCAGCATGCAACAATGCCACATTTCAAACAATTTACACTACAGGAGAAAAAAGGGACTGATTGGTTGACAAATCGATTCTGACTGGCCGACGCATTGCCATGGAGAAACCAATGGGAAATTGCCATGGAGAAACCAATGGGAACTATAGGCTCCCCAAACTCCCGAGCAATTCAGAAAAAGTGCAAGGATTGAACAAATTCCTTTTGTTTTCAGAGAACTGGCCCCTACGTATGAATATATGTCACTTCTAGCAATTGTGAGTAAGTCACATCATATGCTCAACTGATTATCTTAAAATGGCTTTGACAAAGGGTCATCTGGACTTCAAGAGTTAGCTCTTTTCTCTCCCTACAGATGCTGCCAGACCTGCTGAGATTTTCCAGCATTTTCTCTTTGGATCTTAAACTGGTTGTTAATGTAGCTATTACAAAAGCATACAAGGCTGTGGGCCAAGTGCTGGGAAATGGGGTTAGAACAGTTAGGTGGTTGTTTTTGACCAATGCAGATTGGCCATTTTCTGACACAGAAGGGCCTTTTCTGTGCTATATGATTCTATGTGCACACGCAGGGTTGTTCAGTAAGTGCTGTCCAAATCACAGAATCATATCTAATAGTAGACCTTATGTTTTGTTTTTGTAAGTCTGGGGTGGTTGAATATGGTCTGTATTCTGCCTTTAAAAACAAAGGAACATGTTGTTTGATTCAATCAGAAATTGTTCTTCATGGGCAAAATACAGACTTTACACAGCCAGCGAGTTAAAACACTGACAATATTTCTAAATCAGTGATTAAATAGACAATATTTCTAAATCATCAATTAAATAGACCTCACCTGATGATTACATACCTGAAAAGCTGTCTTTGTCCATAGCAACTATGGCTCTTGCTTGATAAATATAGCAACGGAGGTGATAGATTGAAGGTCCTGGAACAATATACCAGCATTAGCAAAGATGCTCATGCTCTAGTCAACATTACATTCCCAAAGTGTCGATGTGAAGAGTCAATGTGGTGTAAGGCCCAAATGGACACCCAAGTGAAGCAGTGGCAAAGGTCCTCCTCCAGAATGCCTCAATCGTGCTTTTCTCCAATAACAGATAAAAGCCAACTCAATTTAAGGCTGCATCTACTTTAGTAAAACACTGGTACAAAATATGCTTCACACCAGTATAACAATGATCATTTGAATAGTTACAAATGCAATTTTTCAGGAGTTTTGGAAAATGGCTGTAGCGACTACTCTGGCACATAATCGTGGTTACAATTCAGTAGTCACATATGGAGGGTTAACAAGGTATGTACATAAACTGAAGAGCAAAAGTAAACGTGGACAGCCCAGCGCTAAAATCTAGACCTTTATCACTACAAATGGGGGGGGGGATTAGCCTTCATTCGTCCACACCACTCCTGGTGGGAAATACCGCCTATTGCGTTATGGCCGAATAGTAAGAACTGTAGGGTTTTGCTTACGATCAAACACACAGGAGATCATTGGGGCACTTGCTCCGAACACAGAGTCTGTCGGTGATTTATCACCTTCGTCACCGGAAGACGGAGCCTTAAAAAAAGAAACAGAATGAAATTAAGCAAGATGTCTCTCTCCGGTCATTTTTTTTTCTGCTCACCCTGACAGCTTCACTCCATAAACACAGCACACAAAAGAGAAATGTTGAAACGTTCATTAGATAATAAGAAAGTAAATATGCACCCACAAATCTCGAAATATACCAGCATTGTGAAATGGAATTGGTGCAACAAGGGTATTGTTTAGTTAACTTACCAGAGCACCTTCCAGTTTGAAGACTGCAGCAGGCCCAAGTCGTCCAGACGGCGCCATTTTCCTTCGCCATCTTCTGCGTCGATAAGTATCTGATTTGCGCTGCTTCATGTGAAAATTCCAGCCAATCAGAGAGGCATATTCCCACCCTTCTAACTCAGAAGATGACAGGCTCTGAAAGTTGGAAACACGAGAAAGCCAACAAATAATTTTTTTAAATCAGCAACAGATCGGGAGGCTTTATATCAATAATCTCTTCCCCAGAGGGCTGTGCAAGTTCAGTCATCGTGATGGAGTTGATTAAGTAGGACATAGTGTATGGTGATAGCATGTGTAAAAGGCATTGAAGATTCTGATCAGCCATGATTCTATTGAATGGCGGAGCAGGCCCGATGGGCTGAATGGCATACTCCAGTTCCTATGTTCCCGTATTTCCACAGCGCCTATAATCAAAATGTTGCTATTTTACATTTTATTCACTTGAATTAAGGTGCACCAAAAGGCTTTTTTATTGTGTGGGCAGCATGCACACACATCCAGTAATTTAACTACAAAAAATAGTGAGTCAGGGGAAAAAAATAATTCAATTGTAAATTATATAATGGATTTTTCGGAGAAATTTTATAATGGATTATTTCTGCAATCCAAGTTCACCCCCTAAGCCCTTACAGCACACAAAATAGTTTTGACATTCTCCATAACTTGTTGCAACTTCCAAAGACCACCTTTACAACAGTCTGCCAGAATGTACCTTTTGTTGTTGGGCAGTTTGCTGGTGATCCTTCTTGCGCCGTCGCACCCAGCGCCTACGCCGATGGGTATGATACATTTTCTCTGTCGAGACCCAGGATTTGGGTTTGTCGTCTGGGGGTATTGTTATTCCGTACTCCCATCCTGCAGTGGAAAGAAAGGGCGTAAAATTGAATTGAAAAATAACAGATGGAGGTTTTAAAAATTCGCCAGCTCAAAGCACTTGCAAGTTACAATAGTCACAAGCGCCTTTGAAAGCAGAGTTTTACTTCTTGTTTGGCAGGGTTTTAAATAAGGAGAGAGTGTGGGGTGGTGAAGGCAACTCACTTGGTGTTGTATCTCACTCTTCACGCAAGTACAGTGTCATGTGAGAGTACCTTTGAGAAATGGGTGTTTATCAGGTAGCTGCAGTGATGTCAGAGTGTGAGTGGAGCTGGGCTGTCTGTCTTTCACTTTGCTTTGAACAAAAGCTGGTGTATGTCTGTGGGTTTTTAGTTTTGTTTTGAGAGCTAGATAGCTGCAGGAAAAGCAAGCAGCTGTATAAGGATCTCTCTGCAATCTAAAGACTGTCTCCAGATCGTTTGGATGATTTCAAAATGATAACTGCTCTCAGCAGAGAACGTAAACCTGATCTTGGTGTTAAAAAGGATCTTTTGTCTTATGGATGTTGCAAGGAAAGATTAACGGTTACTTATAGAATATTGTATCTGTGGGGTTGATTGGTGTTGATAGTTGTTAAGATTTTTACTGTGGGTTTCTGAAGTGTTAACTGGTTTCATAAATAAACATTGTTTAATTTAAAAGTACTTTAATACTCTGTTGCACCACATGTGTAAAGTAGGCCTGAGTGCTCCCCATAACCACAATCTATTAAACATTGTGGGTCAGATGAACTCCATGATACACTTTGGGGTTCTCTAAACTCTGGCCCATCACAAAAGCAAAATATAATTTCTTTCAAGATTCAATTTTATAATTACATTGCAGAGGACATTAACCAGGGGCTAGTTTAGCACACTGGGCTAAATCACTGGCTTTTAAAGCAGACCAAGGCAAGCCAGAAGCACTGTTCAATCCCCATACCAGCTTCCCCGAACAGGCGCCGGAATGTGGCGACTAGGGGCTTTTCACAGTAACTTCATTGAAGCCTACTCGGGACAATAAGTGATTTTTTTTTCAGTAATAGAGATCTTTATAAAAAGGTGTAATATATAGGGGAACAATACAGCAGGTGCATAGGCATTATTGTTGGGGCTTTGGTTTTGGGGTCTCCCAGCCTTAGCCACTCTCTCCGTGCCATAAAATGAAACATAATAAGTAGACTTAAATCCAATTATGAAATACAGTGTAGGAGATAAAACCATTTGCCGCAGCTTTGCAAACCATGACACACCCTGCGATTTCTGTTATTCAACTTGAGGAGCACAACTTTTTTTTGTATTTAATTCCATACTTTTTGGTGATGAGAAAAATCTGTAATAGTTTGTTAAAATGGTACTTTTAAAGCAAGGCGTAGTGGAGTGCAATTCTATAGCTCAAGCCCTATCAAAAGACTGGGTTTGGTTTGTGTCATGGCAATGCTGGCAGTTACTGTTATGTGTATCTAGTGACAGCCCCCTCAGAAATCTGGCCAGATTTACTACGGCCAGCGAGTTTTATGTGAGAGAGACTAGAGAAGCTGCTATTGCTGTCCCGAGAGTAAAGTCGATTAAGGGCAGGTTTATTTAATAACGGTATTTACCCAAGAGTGGTGGGAATGTGGAACTTGCTACCACAGGGAGCGATTGAAGTTTAGGAGTAATAAGGGGAAGCTAGACAAGCATTTAAGGGAGAAGGAAACGGAGGTTTACAATGGGAGTTGTAAAATGAGGAAACATGGGAGGAGGTTCGAGTGAAAGAACCTCTAGTGTGGACAGGTGGGGCCGAATGACATCCTTCAGTGCTGTATATCTTACCCATTGAAAAGTGAAGGGGGTTTTGATGGTATAAATAAGGCTAAATGGTCTGTGCTGGCAGTAGGACTAATAACCAGAGAAGAAAAATTGCAATACGAATGAGCAGCGAGTTGAGATTTTCTTTCCCCCAAAATGCAACAGGTTCTGATCTGGAATGCACAGCTGGAAAGAATGGAAGGAAATTCAATAGCAACTACCAAAAGCGGCGAATTAGATATACGATTGAAGGTTAAAAACTACAGGGTGTGGGTAAAAAGCAGAGGGAGTAACTGGATAGCTGTTTCAAGACCTGTCAATGGCATGGTGGAGCGAATAGCCTGCTGCATTATTATAAGAAGTGGATAAGATATAGCCCATGACAAAGTGGAAATAAAGCTGCTGTCATGGTGTGCCACTGTAACTCCCGAAACCTCACCTGATGGAGTATAGCACAGCACACTACACTTGATCCCACTTACAACTTTTCAAACCATTTAATACACGTTTCACACCAGAATATTGTCAAGTAGGAGCAGCGCAAAATTCAGAGCGGCTGCCGTAGCTCCCTCAAAATGTTTGCATGCTTCTACAGCACTTGCTTAGTTTCAGCACAACTTCCTGTCCTGAGATTTTTGGGCAAAGTTCCCCACGACAAATCATTAGGATGAAGTAACAAGTCATATAGCACAGAAAGGGAGGACACCAATCAGCCCATTAAACCTGGGAGCGCTGCTCCGAAAAAGCAATCCAGTTTTTCCCACCACCCCACTCTTTCCACGCATCGCTGCGATTTTTTTTTCCAACCTTGGAAGTATTTATCCAATTCCCTTTTGAATATGACACCAACCATTACCTTGTCAGACTGGGTTAAAGTCCAACAGGTTTGTTTCAAACACGAGCTTTCGGAGCACTGCTCCTTCCTCAGGTGAATGGAGAGGTATGTTCCAGAAACATTTATATAGACAAAGTCAGAGATGCCAGACAATGCTTGGAATGTGAGCATTTGCGGGTAATCAAATCATTACAGATCCAGAGATAGGGGGTGATCCCAGGTTAGAGGTGCGAATTGTCTCAAGCCAGGACAGCTGGTAGGATTTTGCAAGTCCAGGCCAGATTGGGGGAGGGGGGGTGAATGCAATGCAACATTATTCCAAGATCCCGCGACAACGCAGAATTGCAGAGCAAAAACTTAAAGCTAAGTTCCGCACGCATGTATGCGGACTCAACCGGGATCTTGGATTCATGTCGCATTACATTCACCCCCCCCCCCCCCACCACCATCTGGCCTGGACTTGCAAAATCCTACCAATTGTCCTCACTTGAGACAATTCACACCTCTTTAACCTAGGATTACCTCCTATCTCTGGATCTGTAATGATTTGATTACCCGAAAATGCTCGCATTCCAAGCATTGTCTGGCATCTCTGACTTTGTCTATATAAATGTTTCTGGAACATACCTCTCCATTCACCTGAGGAAGGAGCAGTGCTCCGAAAGCTCGTGTTTGAAACAAACCTGTTGGACTTTAACCTGGTGTTGTAAGACTTCTTACTGTGCTCACCCCAGTCCAACGGCAGCATCTCCACATCTTGTCAGACTGTGCATTCAAAGTTCAAGCCATTCGTTTCACAACACGAGCTTTCCTCACACTGCCTCAATCTGGTTTCTCAGGCCATTGGCCCTTCAGCAATTCTAAACGGTTTGTCTTTCTTTCAGATCACGTAGTGATTTGAAACATCGCCTTCACCTTCTTTGCTTTAAGAACCATTCCAGCTTCTCCAGATTATCCATGCAGCTGCTATCACTCAACGCCAGAACCATCCCGGTAAATCTCTTCTGTACCCTCTCTAGTCTGGACAATACTTGAACTGGGGCCAAACTGGTGTTTTATGTAGGTTTCGCACACATTCCTGGTTTTTATACTTTATACCTTCCAGTTAGAAAGCCTAGGATACCAAATGGTTTATTAATTGTTTTGTTAACTTGTCCTGCCACCTACCCCCATGTCTCTTCTTGCGCCTGCTTTAATATTGCAGTATTTGGCACATATTGCCTCTCCATTCTTCCTACCAATACGTGCAATGTAGTGTTCAAATGGTTTGATTGATCTATGTAACTACGAAGGTATTTCAAAGCATTGTAAATAAACCGGTTGCTGACTTGGTTCCAACGTCATCTCTGCATTGCTTGGAGTAACACAGGGTACACAAAAAGGTACATTGCTCAACCAACAAATACATTCCATGCATCCTCTCACTCTTAGTGCATTGTATTTCATCTGCTGTGTACCTACGAATTCGACCAGCCCATGTCCTCCTGAAATCTTATCTGCCTCAATGGTTACTACCCTCCAAAGTTTCAGTTAATATGCAAATTTCTAAATTGCATCCCCTGTACCCCAAGGTCCAAATCAATATTGCATCTTAAAAACAGTTTGTTGCCATCTCAGCTGGATACCAACGGGATATTAACTCTGTCTCCCCTTGCTCATCATTGAAAGTTAATTGGAATGATCAAAATTTACACAAATCCAGCCTGGAACAACAACCAATAAAAATAATTCCCCATATACAGAACAAAGCTTCTTCCGACATGTAGATTGGCATCAAAATCACCTTGTTCATCCACAGCTCGATTGACATCATATTCCCATTCCTCCAGCCAATTCCAGCCAGGTGGACACTCAGTCTCCTCTTTTGAGGAACTCTTCTCACCATTCTGTCACGGAGAAAATCAAAGCAAACCTTAGGGAATTCGCAACTATCGAGGCTTAGAAACTCCATTTGTTCATAAACCATACCAGTCACAACAGCGGAATTTCAAGCTTGTTGTGTACAACGTCTTGAAAACCAAAAGGATAGCACAGCCTAGAGGGCAAAAATGTCCAGTGCTTTGTTAATTTGGTGTTTAAATTTCAGTTAACAATGAACAAATGCAGATAACAATACAGAGAGAGAGTAGAAGCCACCAGGTGTGACATTAGTATATTTTGAATGCAAGTGTGGTCAGGTACAGCTATACTAATATTTGTATTGTTGGCATAAACATCACCCTCATCCAATAACACCACAAAAAAAAAAAAGTGGTGCAGTCCCTTGTAAACTTCAAATGCATAGGTATATTTACAGTCTGCTGAAAACATATTCAGTCTGCTAAAAACAGAGTGCAGTAGCTACATTTGACCAAAAAGTAGTCAAGGGACCATTGACAGATGGACCCGGCCAACGTCATTAAAAATATGCAAGGCCGTGTTGCATTTATGGTTTGTGCAATGTGAGGGCTTACATAACAGGATTTCCTGGTTCCCTAGAAACATTACAATGCACCATCAAAATTCATTCCAATAAAGGAGTGCAGCTGTGCTATGTGTTAGGAGTCACATGGTTCTGGGCTCAAGTCCCACTCCAGGGCACACGCACAGATAAAAACCTCCAGGCTGACACTAGTGCAGTACTGAGGGAGCACTGCATGGCCAGAGGTGCTATCTTTCTGATGAGACATTAAACAGAGACCCCCCATCTTCCTGCTCGGATGGATGTAAAGGATGCTCTGGCACTAAGGGAGTTATTGTTGGTGACCGGGTCAAAGTTTAACCCTCAATCAGCATCACAAAAAAACCCCAGATGATCTGATCATTATCATATTGCTGTTTGTGGGAGTTTGCAGAATGTAAATTAACTGCTGCATTTCCTTCATTAAACAGGGACTACACGTCAAGTACTTCATTGCAGTAAAGTGCTTTGAGGCATGTGCTGGTCATGAGGAGCGCTATATAAATGTTAAGTCACTAGGTTTGTGATCTTGGAAATTTTGCTTACACCTTGCCAAGTATTACCCAATTATAGATGGAGACCACGCTACCGACGTGTGAAACAACACACACACACATGCCTGATTGACAGCTTTCCCTCAAATGTATGATCAGTTCCACACAAGGCTGCAGAGTAACAAAATGCCGACACGGTAAACATTACAAATGCACACCAGATCAGTGTAGGGTTCCTCTGCCACTTTCCATTCAGCTCCTGGGTAGCGGGTGTCATTTTCATAAACTTCATCAATAAATTCTGTGTGGCCAGCATCGGCTTCTGTCAGCAAACTTTGAAGAAAAATAAAAGTGAGCCAAATTATGGTACTTCTTAATATCATACGCAGAAAGGTACACCATTTATCTGGTCTCAATTCTCCCCTTCAGTTGGTCTAAAGGGCTGGCCTGCCACACTTGGTCCTCAACTAAATAAATGTGTGCACTGCAATTGGCATTATTCCATGCTCAGAGGATACATTTACTCAGACCAAGAAAATTTGGTTTGAAAAGTCAACTAAGGACTTGAGTCAGAGAAACGTACTGAAAAGTTCCAAAAGATATGGTTTTTAAAAAAAATCTTGCCCAAATTAAAATATTGCCAATTTCAACACAAATCAATTCAGTTCCAAATAAATGCAGCAACCAAGTCAGAAGAATCCATGGGGCATTGGAAGGGATATTAGAAACTGCAGAGAAAGAGACCTGAATTTTCCATTCAAAAGTTGGAGGCAGCCAGCCTCTGGCTAGTTCAAACTGGAATTTTCCACAGCTCTTCAAAGCTGTGAGAAGTGAGTCCAACAAAAACTATTAAAAACTCAGTCAGGCCTACACAGCAGCAATCTAGATCCTTTATTCGACTTGCAGTTTGCACAATTCCTTTGGAATTGAAACGTTCCATTTTCAATCTATGAAGGAATAAATTCACTTCAGTTTTGAGAAGGGTACAAGGCCCGAGGTTATTGCACTTGGTTCCAATCAGCACCAGTAAATTAACAGTAGAGCTGGTTTTAAAAATTATAGTTTATTTCAAAATCAGCACAAGATTAAAATAAAATCCTTCCAAATCAACATTATGCAAGTGTTCATTAAACAGGAAGGATGCCGATTTATCCTGTCCCACACTAACTCCAATTTGTCAAGAGCCCATTTCGCACCCATGTCCATTGGCACCCCCCTCTCCTCCGAATGCACAGGATTCATTTGGAGAACCAGTGCAGACATAATGGGCTGAATGGCCCTCATGCACACTCTAAAAACTCTGTGATGAACTCTGATTCTGTACATGCTAAACAAGGTCACTGTCTGTGCGGAGTCTGTACGATATCCCAGTGTCTGCGTGGGTTTCCTCCGGGTGCTCCGGTTTCCTCCCACAAGTCCCAAAAGAAGGGCTGTTAGGTAATTTGGACATTCTGAATTCCCCCTCAGTGTACCCAACAGGTGCTGGAGTGTGGCGACCAGGGAATTTTCACAGTAACCTTATTGCAGTGTTAATGTAAGCCTACTTGCGACAATAATAAAGATTATTATTATTACAGGATAAATAACTCTGTACCTGGTGCGGTCTGGTGCCACCAGCTGACATGCACTGGCATAAACCGAATTGGTTTAAAATTATGTTTTACCCAAGTGTTATTGCTCACAGTAAAAACTGGATGATTTAAAACATGGTCAGCAAATGCCTCCTTCTGGCCAGAAGAAGTAGCACAGCAGCAAGAGAAAATTTCCCGTAAATCGGAGAGAGCATGATGGATGTTTGGCCATGTATGGGGGTTTAACTGACAGCCTGCTTTTGATCGGGTTCTGTGAGGGGTTGGGGGGGGGGGCGGAGAAAAAGAGATGGGGTAGGAAGATTAAGTAGAGTAAATATCAAGAGTACATAACTGGCCAAAAGGAATGGCAAAAGATGCACAATAAAAATAAAAGCAACAGTTTCGTTCATCTAATTATTTTTCTAGTTAAGACCCACGCGAGTGAAGCAGGAAAGCCAATAAATTTTCAGATTAAGAACATTTCTGACCTTCTTTCGGGATCAACGAACCAGTCGCCTTCCCATTCCCAGCCTCGAGGAGGCATGAAGCTTTCCCTCTTCAGTTTTATTTTACCAGTTACATCAGAAAATTTGTGACGACTCAGGAGCCCACTCGTGCCCCATTTGCCTAGCAGCTGGGCTTGGTTTTCATACTGCATAGCAAAGATAAATGAATGGGCAGAGAAGAAAAAAAAAAGAGATGATCAAATGCCAGTGTGACTAATGCGGACTGTGAGGATTAGTCCTCAACTGTGATAAGAGCTACTGTCTGGTTAAACACAAAACCATTAAATAAAATGCATCTTACACCGGATAATTATAACCTCCAATTTGGTCTGATGCACAAAAAGAACTAACTAAATGCAGCTGGTGACCAAACTAAAAATAATATCGAGCTAGCTGCTCCCGGTTGTGGTCAGTGGGGCATCTGAATTAAGAGCAGCACAAAGGCAGTTGTCAAAAGCATCTTATGCATCCCCTGCCCCTCACTGAAGAAAATGACAAGAATACTGCTCGACAGTGAACTGTGGACCGGAATGTGAGGGAGCACACTTAAAAGCTGTGGTTACATTTTTGAAAACCAGAAACAATCACAGGTTCCCACAAATCAAGGTTAAAGCCCGGGCTAGGTGCCTTTCAGCATTTCTCGCTCAATAAAAGTACAATGTACAAGTTGAAATAGTCTACTTTACGTGTGGCACTGAATTCCTAGCTCAAACATTTCGCAAAATAAAATGAATCACTTAGTATGAAAGAAATGCAACACAGTATCCAATTAGCAAATACTCACCAGACGGTGCTTTTACATTGACTAGTCTCCATCAAGTGGCAGACGTCGGTCACTGCAGGTACCAGCTGAAGTCCCAGACCTGCAGTGACCAACTTCTGCCAGTAGGTGAAGACAATGACTTCAGTGGGAGGTCAGCACTGGCAAAGCCAGAAGCAGGGGCAGCAGTAAATAGACTAAAACGCTAAAAGGGGTAAAATAAACAGTGGGAACCATTTAAAGAAACAATTCAAAATGCTTAAAAATACATTGTATTGAAAAGCAAAAAAACTCAGCAGGGAAGACCCAGCCATTGCTCACTCAGGAAGCCAAGGTACGTATTATGTTCAAGGAAGCGGCTTAGAATGGTCAAACAAAAAACAGTAGGAAGTCTAAGGATTGGAAGTGCTTCAGAAACAAGCAGAGGGCCACCAATGATTGATAAGGGGGGGGGGGGGGGGGGTGGTAAACAGTGAACTAGCTAGAAGTATAAAAAGAGTTTAAGTAGATGAAAAAGGAAAATTAATCATTGGTCCCTTAGAAGGAGAGACAGGAGAAATCATGGCAAATGAGGAATTGGCAGAGGCACTGAATAAATATTTTGTGTCTGTCTTCAGGGTAGAAGAGTCTCATATCAGAAATGGACAGTAACCTAGCAGCTACAAAGAGTGAAGAAATTAATATCAACAGAGATAAAGTATCGGAGAATCAAGAGACTAAAATCTTTCAAACACTTGGGACCTGGTGCCCACACCCCAGGGTTCCAAAAGAGAATAATGCAGATATTTTTTTTTTTTTTAAATTTAGAGTACCCAATTATTTTTTCCAATTAAGGGGCAATTTAGCGTGGCCAATTCACCTAACCTGCACATCTTTGGATTGTGGGGGCGAAACCCACGCAGACACGGGGAGAATGTGCAAACTCCACACGGGCAGTGACCCAGGGCCGGGATTCGAACCCGGGTCCTCAGCGCCGTAGGCAGCAATGCTAACCACTGTGCCACCGTGCTGCCCTGAATAATGCAGATATAATGGATGTGCTGGCAACGATGTTTGATGTTCCAAAGCTTTTTCGGGAACAGTCAGATTAAATTGGAAGTTGGAAAATGTTTCATAGAGGGAGAGAGATAAAGAATGATCTTCAGGCCCGTTAGCCTCCCTTCAGTTGTTCTGAAAATGGGGAAATGTATTAAGGAAGGCAAGCAATGCATTTGGTACGATTCGAACAAGTCAACATGGTTTTACTAAAGGAAAATTACGGGCACGATCTACCCAAATGAGAACAGAGTCCCATAGCGCATGATTAGCCAAATGTTTCCTGGCTCTCGGAGTGCCATTTAGATAGAGCTGGGGCCTCAGCGCGAAGTGCGTGGCTGAGGTCCTGCTTGGTCCTGTTTTCTGCATTGGGGAGCTCTGCTTGGCAGAATACCTCAGTGCAGGGAGAGATCTGGACGCATTTTTAAATGACGTCCCGATTTCTCGACCCCCCCCCCCCCCCCCCCCCCCCCCAAGTGCTTGGCTGACAGTGCCAGGGTGCCACCCTGTCCAGAGGCCAATCATCCAGGGGCCTCCGATCCCTTTGGAGACCCACATGAGTGCCATTCCTTCTGGTCCCCATTTGTGGGAACAGCACTGAATGTCGCTCGCCAGAATTCTCCAAGGCGAGTGAGTTGGATCCCACGCCTTGGTTAGAAGTTGGGAACATGACTTCCGGTGACGGCGGGCGGGAGGTGGCCGCGCAACGGAGGGCTCCCGATCGGGAACGGCATTTTCGGGGCTTTAAGCCCGGTCCCAGGTTCCACGGAGGCGTCAAAGGCAGGGAGAAGGCACAGAGGAGGCACAGTAGAAGAAGATGTTCAGGATCAGCAAGAAACCGACCGTTAAAAAAGCAGCTGAGGGCCCGTCGGGGAGTGGTCACCACGGGGTCACCAGGGAAAAAAGGAGGCTGGAGCACCAGGGGAGGCCGCATTGCTGAAGAAATAACCAAGGTGATGGCTGCAGAATTCGAAAGGCAGTTTACAAAACACTTGGAGGCGATGAGGAAGGAGATGAGGGAGGTTGAGAGTGTGCTGGTGGAGGAGGCGATTTGCCCGGTGACGACGGCAGTGACGAGTGCAATGGCGGAGGTGCGGGCGCAAGGGGAGGCGCTGAAGGAAGTGGAGGAGACGGTGGCACAGCACGGTGATCAACTTACCTCGATGGGGAAGGAGATGCGGAAGGTGATGGACATTAACAAGGATCTGGGAGGAAAAATGGAAGACCTGGAAAACAGGTCCAGGCGACAGAATTTGAGGATTGTGGGGCTGCCCGAATGAGTTGAAGGGCCGAGGCCGATGGAGTATTTTTCCGCTATGCTGGCAAAACTATTGGAGGAGGGGGAGCATCCCTCCCGATATGAACTGGATCGGGCTCATCGGTAGGGGAGGCCTGTACCAAAGGCGGGTGAGCCGCCAAGAGTAGTGACTCTGTGCTTCTGTAGGTACTGCGTGAAAGAGAAGGTCCTGTGCTGGGCCAAGCAGAAGCGGGTGGTGCAGTGGGATGGAGCTGGTATACGTGTATACCAGGACTTTACAGTGGAGCTGGCGAGGAGGCGGGCTGCCTTCAACCAGGTGAAGAGGGCACTGTACATTAGCAAGGTGCAGTGCAGCATTGTGTATCCAGCGAAGCCGAGGGTGACTTATAAGCTCAAGGACTTTTAGTTTGGAACGGCGGAAGCAGCGGAGGAGTTTGCGAAGGCAGGACTGTGGCAGAACTGAGAAATTGAGAAATGGCCATGTGCCGATGTAACCTCAGGACCGTATTTTCTTCTTTTTTGTCTCTTCCTTTTTATTTCACTGCGTACGGGTGTATGGGCTAAAGGAGCCAATGTTGTATATATTTGGACAAGGGAAGTGATGGGACTTGCACTCGAAGTGTGGGCTCTTTGGGGTGTAGGTGGATATGCGGGATGCGTGTGCTAAAAGGGGATTTCTGGGCTTTCCTAGGGCAGGGCAAGGGGGAAAAGGGACTCGGGCGGGGGCCTCTGTGCTGGCCGGTTTAAACCGGCCAGTGAACGGGAGTGAGGTGGGAGGAGGGGCTGCGGCCATCGGAGCCTGGCAGAACAGGATCCGAGTGGTTTAGCCGGAGTGGAAAGTTGGGGGGAAGGAACGGAGCTTGGCGGGAGGAGTTTTACAAGAGGCAGTGGGCGGGAGGAGTTGGAGGGGAGGGGGGGGGGTTTACAACTCTTGGGTATCACATACGGTACTCTTTCAGAGGTTGGACGGCGTTGAGTGTTGGGGGGGGGGGGGGGGGAAGAGTGGACTCTAGGGTGACCATTGGCGGTCCCGGACTCCTTTCTCTTTTTCTCCTTTGTTTTTTGTTTCCACCGTGGGAGGGTTTATTTTATTGGATGCATATATTGACAGGTGGGCCGTTGTTTGGGGTGGTGGGAGGATGAGATCATTGTTATTGTTAAGGGGATTGACTTTGTATTTGTGGGTGGGGTGTGAATTTGAGGAAAATGTGAAAATGGAGAATATAAACATTTTTTAAAAAAGAAGTCGGGAACATATACTGGAGTGAGATTAGCCGTCTTGCTCCAATATTCAAATTTGCCAGAATGTGGTGTCTCACAAGGTCATGTTCGATCTCATGATGTGTGGCGAGCAGGGTTTATCCAGGAAAAAGGGATCTCCCGACATCTAAAGGCCGCGCCGCTTTTCAGGTGCAATGTGGACAGTAGATCTTGCCCTATGATCTTGACAAATGTATTAGAATGTTTTGATTATGTAACCAGCAGGGGTAGATTAGGGTACATAGTCACAGGTAGGCCAGACCAGGTAAGGACGACAGATTTCCTTCCCTAAACGACATTAGTGAGCCAGATGGGTTTTTCTGACAATTAACATCATTAGACTATTAATTCCAGATTTTAATTGACTTTCACCATCTTTAATGGTGGGATTTGAACCCAGGTCCCTGTATTACCAGCTCTGCAATAGTAACCTTTGTGCCACAGCCTCCCGAATTGCAGGAAGAGACTATGTCATAATGACAGATAATTTTGTTACATAGCAAGTGCCAAGGTTCTGGAATCTTCCACAAATGATTAGGGAAGTCACATGCCACATCAATACAGCTATACGTATTTTAATTTTGGTTTGTCAATGTTTGGTTTCTGCATCTTTGTATTGTCTCAGTGCAAAACTTAAAACAAACAAACATAGTTATGGCTTACCAATTCAGAAAATACACTGAAGGTTCCTTCTGAAAAACTGTTGAATTTGCTCTCCACCGCAGAAAGGCCAAGCCAAATACGGACACGTAACTGAATTGGAATTTTGGAATTTTTGTTCTTGCCTCCCACATACTGGAAGAATAAATAAAAGTTGGAGTTTAGACCATCTGAATGTTCCGAATGAAACCATGCACATTTTGACTCACCAATATATCATACTGCGACTTTTAAAATGAATCACACCAATCTTCAAAAAATCCCCTCAGTAGCCGAGACAGTGAGTTTCCAGTCACAACTGACACAAATCAGGTTAGAAGTTTGCTGGCAGAACCCCTTAGTTTAGACAAGGTGCGGGAAGACAGGGAACTAGAAATAATCATCAAATGGACAGTGCTTCTGCCAACAAGGTTCATTCAGTGACTGGGTGTTTGGGATGTTTTCTACAGGCAGAAGTTGGGTAAGAAATGGATGGTGTTGGTCCTTCAGTGTCAGTGACACTCTTATTTAACAAGCAGCCATTCGGTTGAGAAGCTGTCAGACATCTGTGGAATTGGCAGCAGCCAAAGTCATTGGAGAAGAAAAAAAAAGATGCCTATGGAACTGGGCCCAGCATCAAATACACTCATCTGGAATTTCCATAGAGTTCTCTCAATTTCCGATTAAACAATGGAAAAACAGCGCAAATAATTTTCACACCATTTTTAACAATGTTTTTACTTCAGCCATGGCAAGGAAGCAAGAGAACACTGGTGGGAATTCTAATCCATAGTCTCCAAGTGTAAAACTGCAATGGGAGTATAATTTTGAAAGACCCACGCAAAAACAGCTGGAATATTTTAATCTCAAGACCCACAAAGGTGAATTTACCATGATAAATACCAAAACATTTGACTTTTAAAATGGTTGCTGGGTGACAATTTTCTTCGGAACCATTTAGTGTCACAATGTGGACAAAAACTACCTTAATGCAGATTGTCAATGTCCAACTTAACACAACAGTTGAAATTGCTTTGTTCGTTAGCGCAATTTATTTGAATTTATGGAGGACATGAGGAATCATACACAATACCAGAGAGCTGATTTCTCGAAGGCTTTGCAAAACAAGGAATGCAGAGAAAGTCATTTTTAAGAGTATTAAATAAAAGAGCTCTCATTAATGCCAAGCGCCAAACTCAACTTTACCTTTAAGAATATGGTTTGTGTTTTTCCACAGTATTTGCCACATGCTTCTTCATTGGTCGTGGAGTAAAGCACCTCATGAGCTGGGATTCGTGCATATGCAACTCGCTTCTCATCACATATCATCCAGATGACCACATCAGGCACGCTATTTTGTGGCTATTGGAGCAAAGTCAACAAAGAGCTTTATCATTCTAACAGGCTCCTTCTGTCTCACCAAAGCTTTTTTTTCAAAAAATCATCCTGTAAATTCAGGCTTTTCCTGTTGGGTTAGGAGGATAAACTATTTCATTGTCAATGCCACACATGCAGAGTAAGCAGTCAGTTGGGAGAGTGACTGAAGGTTCTACTATTGCCGAGAGGTAGTTACATTAAGGAGATAACAAAACCCGCCAAGTCAAAGTATTCATGTATGGATACCAGAGGCAGAACACAGCCTGACTACCACTCAAGGAATGAGCTTGCACTAACTAACACATGAAGAATTACTATTTGCAAGGATCGACAGCTCCTATGAAACTACATTCAGAAGGAGGGGGGAAAAATACATAATTGAAATTCACCTATTTTATCATAAATACATTTCCTTCGAGCTTAAAAGCAAATTACTACAGACGCTGAAATTTAATTTAAACAGAAAATACTGGACAGCAGGTCTGACAGCATTGTGGAGAGAGAAGGGAGCTAATGTTGAGCCTTTGACAAAGAGTCATCCAGACTCGAAACGTTAGCTCCCTTCTCTCCCCACAGATGCGGTCAGACCTGCTTCGATTGTCCAGTATTTTCAGTTTTGTTTCTTTTAAACATTCTGGCTTCAATCTTGCATAGATATATATATTTTTTATAAACATTATCCAATATATTCACTGCTTTGGATCGGTGTACAGTCATACTATACATCTAGAGTACAATTACACCACAATAGCAGTGAAGCAGATTCAATCCAGAGTCGGGATTTAACTTGGGGTAAAATAGAGCAAGACCACATGAAGGCGGTACTGCAGTGTTCCAATGCTTGACAACAACTGTTATGTATAAAAATGCATCCTACACTGATCACAACAATTGTAAGTACAAAAATGTACAACAGAAATCAAAATAATTGAAAAAACTATGAAATGTGCAGAGCAAGATCATTCACCCATAATGTAGCTTTATTTTCATTAAAACAACACAACAGAAGACTAATGTTCAGAAAATAAAAGATAATGGATTTTGAATCTCATCTGTTCACAATTTCCTGTTTTCAGGTGCCTTTCATAGTTAATATATACAAGGGAATTTTAAAATAAATTAAAAAAAAATTAGTTTCAACTCTTCCAAACCCTCCATTAGCTCTGATTTATCACGATACTTGTCCAATAGCCAGTAATTGATATACAGCATTTTCTCAAACTTTTGGCAACAACTAATCCTACATTTCACCCGCACGACCAATGGTTGCCCTGCCTTCAGCTGCCGACGACTCAAAATCTGTAACTTCCTCCCTCAAACGCTCAGCTCCTTTCAAGATGCTTCTCAAAACTGTTCCTGATCTTAATCTCAGTCACCTGCCCTAATATCTCTTCATATGGCTCAATGCCAAATTTTATTTGATAATGTTGATGAAGCATTTTGGAATGTTTAAACATGTTAAAAGGTGTTCTATAAAATACAACCATTCATCGAGTATAAGCCATTCTTTTAGTTTCCGGTAAGTATAGATAGTACCCAGGAGATCAAGTTTTCTATCAAAAGGCTGGATTAAAATGCTCATGCAGATTTGAAGTTGGAAAAGTGACAAGATTTTGATCCCTAACCTCTTCAGACAATGATTTAAGTTGCTGTAGCCAGCCCTCAATGTCATCAATTGTGTCTTTTGGATCCTCTGCTTCCAGTCGCATGCGCTTTGCTGACTCGAGAATACCGTCCAGAATGTTTTTACGAAGCTTCAGCATTTGCAGGTCAAGCTGAGTTACATTAGATTTGCCTTCCAACTTCGGCAGGGGTTGGCTGAAATCAGACAGATTCAAGTAAAGATCTTACAGCAGCGCGATCACCAACAACTCAAACCAAGTTTTTAAATTAGCTGAATTTAAAAAGCAGTGAGGTAGGAATTGAGAATCAAGCATTCAGGCGAAACATAAGAACTAGGAGCAGGAGTAGGCCATCTGGCCCCTCGAGCCTGCTCCGCCATTCAATGAGATCATGGATGATCTTTTGTGGACTCAGCTCCACTTTCCGGCCCGAACACCATAACCCTTAATCCCTTTATTCTTCAAAAAATGATCTATCTTTACCTTAAAAACATGTAATGAAGGAGCCTCAACTGCTTCACTGGGCAAGGAATTCCATAGATTCACAACCCTTTGGGTGAAGAAGTTCCTCCTAAACCCAGTCCTAAATCTACTTCCCCTTATTTTGAGGCTATGTCCCCTAGTTCTGCTTTCACCCACCAGTGGAAACAACCTGCCCGCATCTATCCTATCTATTCCCTTCATAATTTTAAATGTTTCTATAAGATCCACCCTCATCCTTCTAAATTCCAACGAGTACAGTCCCAGTCTACTCAACCTCGCCTCATAATCCAACCCTTTCAGATCTGGGATTAACCTAGTGAATCTCCTCTGCACACCCTCCAGCGCCAGTATGTCCTTTCTCAAGTAAGGACATCAAAACTGAACACAATACTCCAGGTGTGGCCTCACTAACACCTTATACAATTGCAACATAACCTCCCTAGTCTTAAACTCCATCCCTCTAGCAATGAAGGACAAAATTCCATTTGCCTTCTTAATCACCTGTAAACCAAAGGGAAACAAAGGGTGGGATTTTCCGGTCCCCCTGCTGAAAGTTCCTCAGCGGCAGCATTCTCTATTCCAGCTGCTTCTCAACTCCTGCTGCTGGTCAATGGGATTTCCCATTGAAGCCACCCCCCAGGGGTGGGGATGCACTGCCGGCAGGAAGAGCGAATCCCAACAGATGGAAAATTCCAGCCAAGGTAACAATCCTACTCCAATCAATGCACCATCATGATAACTGGCAGCTAAAGAAATACATTTGTATATTCATAAACTACAAATCCCTCCAACACCAGCATCAAAGTTTCTGACATAGATTCTACAAAATCTGCACTTTACTTTTTAGTACAGAATAGAATTTATCCAAGTCCTTCTCTGCTCTCAATAAGTACAAGTCTGAGGGATGTCGAAGCTGATGAGATATTTTCATCTGCCTTTACCAACAGATTAATAAAGAAGATGTAATTCATTGAATGAATGTCCACTGTCCGAATTGTAGCAAATTCATCTACTGATGCTATAAATATTTAAGTGGGCAAAATATTTATATTGGGCAAAACGTAACCTGTTTATCAAAAGATTTCACAGATGGTGCAACCAGTCAGAAGATGGGACATTTCATCTCGAGACACTTTAAAGCATCTCCTGTCGGGAGTACAACAGCTATGGAGAAACATGTAACCTGCTGTATCTCGGCTACCATGCTTTTATTAATTCTCAGAAGGTGGCTGAAACTAGCAAGGTTATACCCATGTAATTACCCCCCCATTTTACTTCAGTTGCTTCATCAAAAGTTAGCCAGGCAACATTTGGACTACACCACTGGCGTTGGCTTATGAAGAAATCCAACAGCTTTCATGGCAATGTTTTCTTGTGCCAGCCTAAAACTAAAACATCTATTAAGTTAATTTTGCAATTGCCTTTAAAGGGGCACCAAACATAATGGTTTGCTGGTCCAGTAGCATAGATCCTGCACTATCTTACCCAATTGTATATTACTGAAAAGCGAGATATATTGCTAAAGCTTTTTAAAAATCTTGCATTCATCAGGACAAATGCAAGAATGCCAAATTTCAAAGGATTGCAACAATTTATACATACAAGGGAAGATGGGTGTTTGTCAGGTTGAATCTGGTTTGCTGAGGTTTTCCCATAGAGAAACCAATGGGGAACTATAGGCTCCTCAAGTAATTTAATAGAAAAGGCACTAGGCTTGAACATATCCCTTTTGTTTGCAGAGAATGTGCCTGTGCATGAATACATGTCGCTTCCAGCATGTGTGAATGAGCCACATAATTATCTTGACTGATCATCTTAAATTGACAATTCCGTAGCAATACCACAGCCAGCACAGTTTTGCTATCTAATATCAGCTACCTTTTCTGCTGTAGTATTAATTGCTGAAATCATCAGAAATTCAACATTCTTGCATTTGTCTTGCTGAGTGCAAGATGAAAAGCTTTGACAACATTTTGGCAATTCCAGGGTCTGCACTACGAAGCAACTGCTCATGTCCAATTGTGCCAGGAACAGAGCAGAAGCAATGAAAAAAATCTACCTCACAAACCAGACGCAGGAATATTAGAAGGTTCTCTCCAGTCAAATTGTACCTATGTTTCACCAAGAGACTGCCAAATTACCTAGAAGTGTTTTGTGTAGGAGAAAAGTTGGCAATTTTTATTTATACCTTTCACAAGCACATGGTTATCTACCCCTAATTGCCCTTGAACTGAATGGCTCGCTTGGTCATTTCAGACAGCAGTTAAGAGGCAACCACATTGCTGTGGGTCTGAAGTCACATGTCTACCGGAGAAGGTAAGGATAGCAGATTTCTCTCCCTAAATAGGTGTGGTATTATCATAAACCCCAGCATTACAAGGGTCAATGTAGGACCAGGAATAGCCACTAGAGGGAGATGCATAGGATAGGATACAAGACAGTGACGCTAGACCTAAGGGCGGTGCAACCAGGGAAGACAGAGAGAGCACAACAGGAGTAGTTAGTGTGAGAAGGTGAGGGCATAGTTGAAAGCAGTGAGTTAGATTCACAGTAGCTGTGTAGTTAGATGCTATTGATCTATTCTGTAGTCATGCGGGACAAGTGTCAAAACCAGTTTTAGTAGTGTAAATAAAATCATAGCTTTCATTTTAATTAAAAGTTATGCTGTCTCTTTTAGAACATCAGCCAATCTAAACGAACAACATGAAGAACACAACAAAAGGATATTAGTGAACCAGATGGGTTTTCAAAAATCAATGATAGTTTTATAGTCACCATTACTGAGATTAGCATTCAATTCCCAATTTTATTAATTTAATTTAAATTTCACCAGCTGCCCTGATGGGGCATGAACCTCCTATCACCATGACATTAGCCTGGCTTCTGGACTACCAGTCCACTGAAGTTACCACAAAACCACCATCTCCACCTTGGGTAAATCGGGTAAAGTCCTTTCTACCTGCAGTCTTCTATGACTTGCTCAATAATTTTCAACCATCTTTCAGCCAGGCGCTCCTCATTGACTTTGACCTGAATAGCAGTCCTCAACACAGTCAAGTTCTTTTCCTGAAAGGAAGGAACACAACAAAATTATATTTTCAGCTATCCCATGAGCAAAGCTCCAGTGAAAAGCCAGCATTAAACATCGGTGCTTGATGCAGTGTTTAGGTTGGTGAGCTGCCTCCTAAAGCTAGTTATTCAGTAGTGTTTACTGCAACGATACCAGTTTAGCTCAAGTTAGCTGGATAGCTGGTCTGTGATGCAAAGCGAGGCTAACTCCATGGGTTCCAATTTACGTGCCGGCTGAAGTTATTCATCCTTCCGCTCATCGGAGGTGTGGTGCTCCTCAGGTTAAATCACCACCAGGTAGCTCTCCCCGTTAAATGGGAAAGCAGCTTTTAAAAAAAAAAAAACAGGCAGTTTCTCACTGGATCAGCTTCCAAACAACTGTGTGCAAACATTTTCACACATGCAGTTAGTTTTAAAAGTCAGAGGTGGAGCATGTCACCATGTACAGTGCTTTCACCAGGCAGGTCGATACATCGGTCACTACAGATCTCCTTTACTGCACTCTGCAAAGCCAAAGACCACCTGAATAGTTCAATCTACCAGCAACAGCACTTTTTGGGCAGCTCCAGCAGCTTTCCTAGGAGAGACAGCTTCCCCACTGAGACATGTGGTCCACAACCGAAACTCACCAGGAACCCCTTGGAATTTAATTTCACAAAAAGGCCCCCAAGATGGAACCCCTTGGAATTTAATTTCACAAAAAGGCAGGAAGAGAACAGGTGGAAGGAAAAGGAGGTCTTACCATTCGGTCAATCATTTTTAAAATGATGTTCACCAGATCCAACCTGTGACTGATATCTTCCCAGTAGGAAGTCAGTGTCACAACAGGTTTTGTGTTGGCCCAAGGTAGAAAATAGTAATAGTTGCCTGTTGAAAATAAAAGATCATAAACTTAGAAAGGCTATTCATCTGTTTCGACTGCTATTACACTTCCTAAACTACATTTCTTGTGATCGTTATAGAATCTGCAAAACAGGAGATTCAGCCCATTGTGCCACTGTTGGTTATCTGATCTGATCTAGCTGCCTTCACATCTTTTATATTATTCCTAACTGAAGCTTTTATTTCTTAGCCTCCAGATCCACACAATTTGACTAAATCAGGAAATCAGACCATTCATAACTGGAAGCTTCAGATTGGATATTTGAGGATATCTTCATTTAAACCCATATTCCTCAGGCTGTGCCACTTCACATTCCTGTGCATCGGATTGCACTGGCCATTTAGTCACCACATGGATAACCCATCTGGATGTTCCTGCAATTTCTTACAGTTCAGCTCAGCTCACTATGCCGTGTCACCCAATTTAGAATGAACAATTTCCTATGCGCTTACATTCAAATGATTTATATAAAAGACAAATTTTTAAAATTCATTCATGGAATGTGGGTTTCGCTGGCTAGGCCAAAATTTATTGCCCATCCCTTATTTACTCAAGGTGGTGGCAAATTGCTTTCTCGAACCGTTGCAGTCCACGTTGATAAGGTACACAGATAGTTATCAGGGAGGGCGTTCCAGGATTTTGACCCAGCAACAGTGAAGATAGTTCCAGGTCAGGCTGGTGGTGCTCCCATGTGTCTGCTGCCCTTGTCCTTCTAAATGGTTGTGGATTTGGAAGGTGTTGCCCAAGAAGCCTTGCAGAGTTGCTGAAGTGCATCTTGTAGATGAAACATACTTCTACCACTGACTGTTCGTGATGGAGGGGTGAATGTTTGTAGATGGAATAACGATCAGGCTGCTTTGTCCTGGATGATGTCAAGCTCCTCGAGTGTTGTTGGACTCATCCAGGCATAACAACACAAACTGTCCCAGACCAACATCCAAAAGGCACATCGCTGCCCATCCCATCAATTTAAAATGCACCCTTTGTGCTTTAGCCATCCCTCTACCTGTACATACATTTTCAACCATCAAATAGACAGTGAAAACTTGCTGGGCTATGGATCCACAGATGGTAGCTGGTCTAAGTGTCATTATTTACCTGTGAATCTTGATGGTAAGTAGAGATTAAACCATTTTTATACTTTGAGAAATTTGCTCAATAGCATTGCAGAGCAGAAATCCTGGTCAATTTTCCCCTTGGTCCATGGGTACAGATGTTAATTGCCCACCATCCTCCAGCATCAGCAAGCAGTATGAATTGAGGTCAAACATACCAGCTGATTTGTTGCAGGAACAAACTATTTGTCGAGACAGAATTGAGGCCATTAACTGTAATCAAATAGTTGGTGATCACAAAATATGTAAAGATCATATACTGTTCTGATTCACTTTCCACCATACAGACAGCAACATGGTTGGTGCGTGATGCCAATTTGTTAAGCTTAGGTTCTCCAGTCTAGACAAAGGATCAAGTGGGGACCTTATGGAGGTGTAAAAGATACTTAGCTGAAGAGAGAAAGTAAATCCAGAGTAATATTTATAGGCGCACCAGGTGCACAGGGCAATAGAGCCGTAGGTTCAGGGCTGTGAAGATTAAATTTAAGGCAGACATTAAAAAGCATTTATTTTTAATATAAATAACGACCAACTGGAGTAATTTATCAAGGAGGGCAAAATCAGGACCCTGAACTTGAGAAACAGTCAGATACTGTTATGGATATAAACAAAGGGATGGCTGAGGAGCTGTGAAAATAGTTTTCAGGTTATTATTTCACATTAGCCAGTTTAGATAGTGCAATAAACCAAACATCAACCATTTAAAATAAATAGTTTCAGTTTGGTACAGATAGCTTCTTTAGCATATATCCAAATTGCTATAGAAACACAGGAATGCACTTCATATGTATTTTACATGAATTGGCTCATTTGGTAGCACTTGCTTTGGAATCAGAAACAGATTAAACAGCCCAGCCTAACATTTCAGTGCAGCAATGAGGAAGTGTGGCATTGTCACGGAGGTTGTCTTTTGCAGACATTAAACCTAGGCCTAGTCTCATGTTCAGGTGGATAGTAAAAATCCATGCTATTATTTCAAGAGCAGAGGGATTTCAGCGCCCTCAAACAACCCTCGCAAAACAGATTAAGTCATTCATCTCAAAAACTCTGAAGGAGTTTGCCATACTCTGACTCCTACATTTGCATATAGACTAGTGACCACACTTCAGAAGTAATTAAGTAGCTGTGAAATGCTTTCATGCTTCCCGAGGACGAGAGAGACAATTGCAAGTTCACCATGTGGTTCCTGTGGAACACAAGAAAGATCACGACAAGTTTTGTTCAATAGTGACAGGATAAATTAAGTGCTTTATCCTAGTACTTTATTTATTCATCCGTGGGGTTTGGGTGTCACTGGCAATGGCGTTTATTGCCCATCCCTAATTGCCATGGAAATAGTTATGGAGATTCTTGAATCGCTGTAACCCTGGTCATGAAGACACTGCCAGAACTAAGTGGGGTAGGGCGAGCCAGGAGTTTGATGCATAATGGCATGGGGCATGGGAAGGAATCTGGAGCAGATGGCATGTCTCTATATGTTGGCTGCCTTTATTCTTCTCATCATTGCTTTGGGAGATGCTGAAGAAGCTTTGGCAACTTGCCGCAACTCTGTAGACAGTGGACATTGCCGCCACAGTAATTGAGTGGATTATGTTGACAGACGGGGTGTATTGTGCAGCTCAAAATGCTCTGAAGATTTGATCTGAAGTTTGGAGGGACATAATCTGTATTGTTCAGCGGGTTATTTTCTTTTTGCACACTAACACTAACATTTGACCAATGTACAAAAATTGAGCGCATCCATTATATGCCATTGACACCATAAGGGCTGATGAACGAGAAGGCAATGCAGTTCTTAGTTATGGCTTGCAAGGAACACACATCCTGGTTTATAAAAATACATTTGGGGTGGATTCATTTAACGCAGATGTGTTTTGTAATGGACTTACTGGATTCACAACATAGGTGATACTCACCATCAAACACTGCTCGACTGTATTGAGTTGTGGATGCTAAGGGTTTGCACGTTTTGTCAAATTTGTTGCCATAATTGCCCATGCTGACTTCGAACTGGATGGCTTCACCAACCTCACGTTGCATTGTTCCAGCATAAAAGACAGCAGAGAGACTGTACTTACGCCGGCGTTGGTATTTCTGGCATAGAAACAGGACGATTGGGATTAACTTCAAAACTGGACCAAGTTGATGACTAATAATGAATCCCACAAAGAATTTAAAACTTCTGAAGAAAGTATGATGGAATAAATTGTGAAATACAATCCCACTTCAGAAAAATGCTCATCTATTCAAAAAGAGGCTGCTACAACATGCTCGCCACCCAATGGCCGAGCCGTGGGATAGAAGCTTTGACAGTTTTGGTGCATTTGTAGCTGCAGCATGACAGCAGAATGCTTTTGATTTCTGACCAAAATTTCCAAGTTAATACATTAGTGAATTTACATGTGCACTCTTAAAAGCAAAAACAAAATATCACTTGCACAAGGCCAGTAAAAACTCTGGACGTGTAGAGGATAAATTTAGAGGGTCATTATGGAAATTTAAGAGAAAAAAATGTATCCCAATAAGGAGTGTTACATGACCGAAATGAAGACAGTCACAGGTTTAAGCATAGTTATAATTAACGGAACAAAAGGAGCTACATGACTGACCTGGACCACTAAAACATCGTCGCTAGGTATGTCCTCCAATTTCTTCTCGGGACTACCTTCAAGCTTGGTGATCAGCTCAACCAATATTCTACCACGATACGCAACTCCCTCACCCTAAAAAGGATAAATAAATTTCACTAACGTCAAGCTTAAGAAAAAAACTTTTCCGATTCAAAGCCCCAGCAATTCAGCAGTGCCAGGGAGTCATCTACCGAGACACTATGTTCCAAGGTGTCAGCAGAGTGCCTAAGGATGGGGAGGATCCTCAACTGCCCTCAAGAAAGTGATGGGCTGCCTTCTTAAACCGCTGCAGTCTGGGTGGTGTAGGTACACCCACAACGTTGTTAGGAAAAGAGCTCCAGAATTTTGGCTCAGTGACAGTGAAGGAACGCGTTATATTTCCAAGTGAGGATAGTGATATGAATTGGAGGGGAACTCGAGGGTGGTGGTGTTCCTGTGCATCTGCTGTCCTTGTCCATCTCGAGAAAATGCTGTTGATGGGGACTTGGCAAGCTGCTTGGAGCTTGTTGAGCATTTGGTGGTTTGGGGGGGGGGGGGAAAAGAGACATACAAGCACAGTTCCCACGATTCACTGGACAACGATAAGGCTCCGGAAACCCTGCCCCATTCCTCCCGCATGGTCCATAGTTCTTGAAACCAACAGTAGCAACATCGGAGTAGTGAAGGGAGTTCAGCCAATCTGCTCTCTGACTCAGTTACAAGTTTCATTTATAAACTGAGCGAACAGTGTCACACTTATTCTTGCATTTCTCATCAACAAAACAAACTAATCAACACAACAAACCCAGATTTGACCATCACTTAGTCACTGCCTCATTTCTGGTGCTGGGTAAGAATCTTCATGATGGGAATCAAAGGAAGAGAAATTTGTTTGTGGAAACACAAGCAGGATAAACGAGAAAAACTAGACACAAAAGGCTCAGGGCTGGGTTACACAGAGTAACGAAGGCTTTCAACTTTGTGACAAAGTCATTAGTGATTTCTACGTTCTTGGGTGTGTTATCTTGTTTCTCGAACTTTGCCCTGGAGTGTGTGTGTGTGTGTGTGGGGGGGGGGGGGGGGGGGGGGGTGGGGAGAAGAGGGGGGCGGGGAAAGAGGGGGGCAGTTTTGCCAGCAGGAAGTAACACAATTTTTGTTCACTGTGGTTCAATCATATTCAGATTGCTCAGTCATCACAAACTCAAACCTGCATCCCTTTGGCTGAAGAGGTGTTCATACCCAGGGCAAATTGATGAGGATGGGAGAGAGCAAATGTTTTATTGCGGCCCACACCATTGGGGTGGGAGGTATTTGAATGATTGATCAGATCAATCAATGTGGTGAATGAAGAGCCAAAAGATATCCCTTGGATGTGACAGATGCTTTAGACATTAAAATACTCAAGACACAGAGCAGGTCTCAGTAAGGATAAAGAATGCTTGAAAAGTTGCAATTAATGACTTAATTACTTAAATTTCCTGTTGTACCCAAAATTCTTGTTGCAATCTGCAGACTTTACAGTATAATTGAAGGATACTCTCATTCAAGAGCTGGATGCGTAGCCAGATTTGCCTGCAGTGATTCCTCTGGCCCATAAAGATTAGAGATGCATGGTTATATTACAGTGAAACTCTTTTGACTTAGAAAATCCCTAAAGTTGTACATTTGGTATTGGTCCTGATTACCAATGTCTCTTTGCACAAACATGGAATAAACTCCAAGACTAACATTATAACATCTGAACTAGCTACATGTGCCAATTAGAAATGTTTGCTGTGCAAATATATCCCACACAGCCAATTTTTGTTCCACTAAATAATTTCAATAAGATTGCCAATGATGCCAATGTTACAACCCGCTACAGGTATAGAGCTGGAGAACATCCACTTCCCCATGACATTTGAGAATGAACTACTCAGGTGACTGGGGCGCAGAGCTCCCTCCTAACTGGAGGAGTTCTCCACCGAATATAAACCCCGACCTGGAAGTAGTGTGGGGAGGAATAACCTATGGGGAGTGTAGTGTAGAGAGGAGGATTATTGTGGCACGTGTGGAATAAAGTGAGTTATACCCTGTCAGCCTGTCCTCTCGTGGTGTCTTTGCCTCCGTTTACAAGAGCCAATATACATGTTAACTTTCAGGGTCACATCTCTTACAAATTTGAGCTCAGATACATCAAAGTGAAATCGTAAAAAGGAGACATTTCTACGCGCAGCCGCAGACTCTCAAGCTCCTGCTGCTATGGGACATTCACTTGAGCGTTGATTGTAGGCTTGGAGCGGGGGGTGGGGCTTAGAGCTCCAACGTCCAGGGACAAGGGCGACACAACTGTAAGAGTGAGGCATTGCACCCGCCCCCATTCCCATCAGAGCTGGGGGAAAATATTTTAAAGTCACTTTCACACCCTATCCGCACCTGCTCTCGAGGCTGGGCGGGATACGGCCGTTAAATGAAAAATTGCATCTGGGGTTTGGGTGGGCAGGTTCCTGGAAAGGGGGGGGGATTCCCGCACATTAAATGCTATGCTTTCTTCCCTGCCCCCCACCTCAGGTTCAAGGAGCATAACATTCTGCCTTTGTCCTTAAATCAGGGAGATTAGCAAACAGGTCACATTTCTGACTAACCTTTCCATAGTTCAATTCTTCGTAAGGATCAGCAAAGTCAGTGTATTCCCTGGGACTCCCATAAAGGTTTACGTAACAAGGCCCAAAAGCTGGAAGAAATCCTATTTCTTCCTCTCCTGTTTCCCCTATCGAAACACAGAAGGTGATCAACAAACAAAATATACAAAATGGACATTTGGAAAACACATTTTCTAAAATGTGGGTTAGTAAGCATGTGCGCAGATACATAAAATGCACTTGCAATTAAGAAGGTTGTTTTATCTCAAGAGCGCCAAATAACTGTTTCAAGTCTATTATTTGAAATGCAGGAGTTATGTAATGCATCAATAAACTTAGTCCTCAGCAGGACTCGTCTATGAGCAATGCTCACTCGCCAGACATTGCTAGTTTCATTTGCCGGATTAAATTGGAAGCCTCACCTAATTAGATTGGGAAGAAATAAAACTATTGATTCACTCTTGTTGGACAGAGTTGAGCAGAGAGTGAGAAAAAGGAGTGTTCAGCTAATTTCATTTAGTAGCAGACAGAATAAAATTTCCTCAAAAAGTCTCAATCTCCATGATCAAGCAATAAACCATTCATACTTCCTCCACAGCTATGCACAATTACACAAACAAATCTTGCATACACATGCCATCCATTACTCCTAATACACTACTGGGTGGGAAGCTATTTTTCTCCTCCCACCCAGAGTGGGTGAAGTAAACGCACCAAGTTGGGAGATCTTTCACTTTCCAACTATCACTTTTGATGGAAAAGCATGGAGTCACATCAATATTCCTGTGGGAACATGGATTGCTCACTCTTTCCCCTTCAGCAGATGATGTATAAAGTTCTGAGGCCTCGAGGGGAAAGAACTAAAGCAAAACAATGATAGGCAAAATTAAAAAAAAACAAAATGCCGCCATGGAACCATCTGACCAGAACCCAAGATAACCCTTCACCCCTTCCAAATTAACATAAAACCAAGTTTACCAGAAAGCATGTAGCTATACTGAACTAGACAAGAAGTTTTCAAATCAATAGACTTGTACTGCAACCACAGAACAAAAGCTACAAAAGCAAAATTACTGCACATGCTACAAATTTGAAATGAAAAATAAAACCAATTGGAATTACTCAGCAAGTCAGACAGCATTGGTTGAGAGAACGTGTTTACGCTTCAGAGATAATGACCGTTGATCACTGCGACCGGAACTGTTTCCCTTTTTCTCTCCACTGATGCTGTCTGACCTGCTGAGTATTTCCAACAGTTTCTGTTTTTACTTTAGCAAACTACAAGCTAGATGCAAGAATTAGACACAATTTTGCTCTTCAATTCCTTCAATAAAAAGTTTGAAAGCCAAAATTAAAGGGGAAAATGCAAATTGATCCGTTGTCGGAAAGAGCTTGTACAAGTTGCATTCCGGAGTAATAGTAAAGAGTCTCGGTTAAGGGTCAATAAAATTGTAGCTGTCCTTAATACAAACAGTATTGTGAAAACACTGATAGCAGCCGTACATGTGGCCATGCATTAGGTACTCAACGCCATCTCGATAGCGTTGTTCAGGAGTGGTAGAAACTTAACTACAGGCAAAAATCAGCCTGGGTCTGCAAACAGTGACACTTAAAATCAAGGGACAGAGGAGAGAAAGAATAATTGACTGAATGGAAAGAATGATGAAATCAGTTACAAAAAGACAGGAAACCCACAAAACCTGGCTGAGAGAGAGAAAAATAAGTTGTGACTTGGTTGCCGGGGTTCAGGTTTAGTATGTTTTTCTAAACGCCATTGGGAGTGATCATTTAATATAGCTACTTGGAGGTGGTGTTCAAATAAATATAGAAGGGCCAAGAGCTATCCACAATGATCGAAGAATAGCTCAGGCAGACATACAGATTAGACATTTCCATACTGGAGAAGGCCAAATGTGCACGTAAGTACGAGCTCCATATTAAAGCCATCAAATGTAATCCCATTGGGCGGGACTCTCCCATTCAGGGGCAGAGTGTCCAACCCGTCGGAAACGCCGTCAAACGGGCCACTGGGAGTACCAATTCTGGTCCCTACAGAGGGCCAGCACGGCGCTGGAGCGGTTTACGCCGCTCTAGCCTCCCATCCCTGTGCGAACTGTGCGCCGCAGGATCCGCGCATGCGCAGTGGCGCTGACGCCCACCCACACATGTGCAGTGGCCTCCCTCAACACGCTGGCCCCGATGGAACATGGCGTGGGAGTTCAGGGGCCAGCGCGGAAGAAAATAGGCCCGGGGAGCGCAAGGCCGGCCCTACCGATTGGTGGGCCCCGATTGCGGGCCAGACCCCATCGGAGGGCCTTCCCGGGGTTGGTGCCCCCCCCCCCCCACCCCCCACCCACCCCCACAGACCGCCCCTGCACGCAGAGTTCCGACCGGCTGCGACTAGGTGTGGACGGCGCCGGTGGGACTCTGCCGTTTTTAGAGTGGCCGCTCGGCCCATCCCAGGCGGAGAATCGCGTGCCGGCGTCGGAGCGGCGTGGCCCGGTTGCGGGGCTCCTCCGGCCTGACCCCGGGCTGGGAGAATCCCACCCAGAGTCTTTTCCTATTCTTTACACACAACTTTCGAATCTGTTCATCAAAATCAAAATAATCTTGGGCAATGTTCAAATTTCCTTCAATTGCTCAACCACTGGGTGGCACAGTTGTCATTGGCTTAGGGAACAACCCTAACAGCGCCATCAGATAATAAAGTTCTAAAGTTGGGGACTTGCAAAGTTGAAGGCGATGCACCCACTCCAGCTCATGGCCAAATGTAGTGGACGGTTTACACTCCATTTAAAGCTGCTGAATTGAAAATCTCAATGCTTTTTATTCACTACATTCCCAATTGACTATGATCATCTTTTCCTTCCCCCCCACATCTAAACACGTAGAATGGGGGTAACAGTCCCCAAGACACGATAATAGTAAGTGAAAATGAAAAGAAAGAAAATTATATTTGAATTAATGTCCAAGAAGCAACTTTAAAAAAAATAAATTTAGAGTACCCAATTCATTTTTTCCAATTAAGGGGCAATTTAGCATAGCCAATCCACCTACCCTGCACATCTTTAGTATGTGGTGGCAAAACCCATGCAAACCCGGGGAGAATGTGCAAACTCCACACGGACCCAGAGCCGGGATTGAACCTGGGACCTCGGCGCCGTGAGGCAGCAGTGCTAACCTCCGTGCTGCCCTGTCCAAGAAGCAACTTGATGTTTGAATTGACAAACTGTAATTCTTGAAACTACATTTAACAAGAGCATCAGGTAGTAACCAACAATTGTGTCTAATCTTGAGCGGTTATGATTAGATATTTTCCAAGCATGATTTAAGAGTTTATTTCTATGGAACATGAAGCACAACAATGCAAAAAAGTCGATTTGGTGCGGCAGGTGCTTGCAAGCAATTCATCTATTTTTCAGCCAAAGTAAATAGGACCAGAGTGCATTTTAGCAGCAGAGTGAGATTCCACATTTCACTCCAATAACAGTGACAGAAAATAACTTTCTTTCACTAATTGGGCAGGAACGTGAAATTAAGTGCAACTGAAATTTTAAAATATCCACCAAATGTAAATATCAGACTGTGGAACAACGTAACATTGTCCTATGAAGGTTCCGGCAAAATTTGGGAAGCAGCTAAATATCTATGCACTGGAACTAGTGACGGACGCCAACTGGTCAATGCATAAATAAACCTCATGATGCCAAACCATGCAGTACAAACCAAGAACATCACAGTACAATCCATGGTCTGTGCTACGTTAGTTAGCCAATATCAGATTGGTATCACAATTACCTTCAAATTTGTTGTGTTTAGAGCAAAATTTTTAAAAACCCTTAAATAAACCTGATTGTTGCCCAGTAACGTCTGCCGGAAGCAAGTGTTTCTAGACAGGACCAGTTGGCACTCAGCTTGCCCACATTCGCGGTACCTCAGGGGTGGAAGACTAAAAAAAATGTTTTGGGGATGGAAAAAGTACATTGCTATTTTCTATCCCAATTTAGCACTTATCAGTGGGACTCACCAAATTTTAAATCTTACCACTTAATGCACATTTGGGCCTAGATTGAAAAACTCATCAACCTGATGTTTCAGGTTGCAGAGCTTATAAAAGAAAACAAGATTATCAAGCCAGCTAAGGCACTCAAGTCCGATAGCCATCATATGAGAGAACATCCATTGCCAAAAGTTGGATCATTTTTGAAGCCAAATTAGAGAACAAATGTTTGTACGTGATCTTTATCCTTCCCCATCCCACACCATGTCCCACTTTTGGCAACAGACGTTCAAAGATTAGACCAAGAAATAAAACCTTCATTTGCTGGAGAAGCCCCAGTTCCCTCATCATCTGGATTGTAGAAAACAAAAATAAGTTAGAATGTTACAAAGTAAAATATAATTAACCAGTCACTGAATGTTTTCAGTGCTGCGTACAACCAGCTTCACAATTCACTAAATGTGTATCACCTGGAGCACCAATGCACAGCACCACCGTGTCAATGCAGGGCCACAATCCATTATTCCACCAGATTGTGCTGCCCAAGTGTTAAGAGAAACCATGCACCTCGTGAGGTGGGGGTGAAGGAAGAGGTGCGATGATCCTTTACAGGCTGCTGCTGCACTCCTCCATACCATTAGCTAGAAGAGGAGGAGGCAGTTTGCAAGTTACCTGGCTTATGCTTCACAGGAACTGAGCTTCTTAGGGGGTCTAGAAAAAGATGATGTTGTTTAGAAAACACTACATGTCCTGTCAATATTTATTCTAGTGACCAGCCAACAAGAGCAGGTTCTCCGGGGGTGGGGGGTGGGTTTGCTGGAATGGAAAACAATGAGCATCAGAAACATTTATTAATATGGCAATTTGTTCAGTTACTTTATACACTTCAATTAGTCACTGCTAAACAATGGTGCATCAATATACTGAGGAGCGTACCCTGGAGGCAAGTGTGGAGAGGATACTCACCCCCTCACCACCCCCCAAACCACCGCTCCAGCAACTCGAAGCCCAAGCTGCCATGTCCTCGCTGGTCAGGGGCTGCACTAATTCACCCACATGCTTGTTGATCATATTAATAAAAGTGGGAATTAGTATGCTCTTGTCCACTCTGGGCGAAAGCCTCATTGGAACCGGGGCTGCAGGAATTTGATCAGGGCCGGGAGACTTGCAATGGGTTTGTTGCCCAGCGGTGATCCTGTTTTGGCCCTTGTGCCTGATTCAGCGAGCCATTGCGATGTCCTCCTTGGGCTCGTGCTCCTGGAGAATCACCCCCATTGTTTAACAAGAGAATGCACCAGTTGATACGGTTAAAGTAAAACATCAACCATAAAAGATATTTACTGAAAAAAGTGTTTAAAATGCAGAAGAATTTGGTGCTAATTTTTTGGTAAATGGAAACCCTCATCTTCTCATTCAAATTGTGGGCCACAAACAAAAGATTATGGGAGCATTAACCATTCCATCAACAGGTCCGAACAGTGTTGAATGGCACAGTGCTGACAAAAGGCCCCAATAAATTGGGTACATTTCTTAAAACACAACCTTTGAAAAACAATTGCTTGCTGAAAGCTAGGTTGGCAAAATAAATCTGTGCCACAACATCTGGACAACTTAACAGTCTCTATGTGAAATGCTGCATTCTTCGTTTTCCCGCAAAACCAGAGTGGAATTTTGCCATGGAAATACAGGATTCATGTAAACATGACAGATCAATGGGCTACAGCAATGTCTTCAGCCCTGCATCATATTTATGATCCGTAACAGATTTCAAATGCAGCTTCAGGCTCTTGTGAATTACCTCCCACTGACAATGCTGCAGTGGTTTAAAAAAAATTAGATACCTTTTCCAACAAAGATTTACTTTGCGGGGGGGGGGGGGGGGGGGGGGGGGGGGGAGGGGGATTACCTGGTTGTTAAAAATAAAATGAAGCAAGGGAAAAGAAAAAGGAGGGTTGTAATCATCAGTGTGGATTTGTTGAACTTCCAGTTTATTATTCCCCATGTCAAGCACCTTTATAAAAGTGCTTCATCTCACTGAAATGTGACCTGCTGATAAATAAATCCAGTGGCCAGCTTTTAGGGGGTAAAAGGTTGAACAATGGAAGACACGGAGGCTCAAAGAACAGAATGGGCAGCAACAGAATGTTTCAGTCCTAGCGTGATTATCATTTTGCTGCTACAGTACATCATACATATAGAACAACTGGTTTCCTAAAACAAAAAACTGACTTGGCTCATCAAGTACAATCCTTCCACAATTAATGGAACATACAAAGTATTTCAACTGAATTATTTTTGCATACTCCACAACGGTTTATTGTGCCATTTTATAATAAGTAAGGAGACTGCAGATTGACATCTAAATGAAACTCTACATATGGGCATATAATATTGATCCATAAGGTAGTTGCACATAGCTAAAAATGCAAATTAAGAAAGGAAGATATCCAGGAAGAGACAAACTATTCGTTCTGGAAGGCTGCAAACTACAGTTTGCATAAATTCCATGTTGACAACTGTTTCATTCAGCAGAAATGGTGGTCAGCGAATCTGGCCCCTGAACACACCAAAACTTTAGTATAGAAACAAAATTGTCTCCAGAACTAGCAGTGGAGCTTTGTACCAAGCTTTGCATTGTAAATGCAGTGCACCAGTAACAGGACAGTGAAAATTACACCAACCTTCAACTTCGCCTCCAGATGAAGCTATTTTGGAGAGGTACAAAAATGCTGTTCCAATAGCGTCATTCCTAGTCATCCGATCCCTAGAAGATATTGGCCATATTTTTGATATTATTTTCAGGAACTAAAGCACTGTGGAACAACATTGCACTATCAGGTAGTCAGGGTCAGTGGCTCAGAACTTGCCATTTTAACCAGCTGAACAATCAGAAGGGCTCAAAAGAAATGACAAAAAGCCCATTTCCAATTCCATGTCATGTTAATTGTATTGGAGTCTGTCGTTAGATATCTATTACCCCTCATAACATCACATCAACATGCTTTCTGACAACAGAAATTAAACAAATGGTATGTGCCACTGACTTTATTGCATTTTTTCGCATGAATGTAAAAACTACAAATGTTTATACAGGATGGTGGAAGGAGGGGGGAAAAGCAGGCACACTGTACATTTATCTTCCCATATAAAAAAGGTGAGACAAAGCTGTCTAATTTTAAGACCAAGGATGGTAAAGATTTTTAATTAAAAATATTTTATTGAGGCATTTATAATTTAAACAATTTTCAAGAAAAAAACCCAAAGTGAACAATACACACGCAACCAACAACCAAACCCAGCCAACATGGTTTACATACACAATTCTCCAATCCCAATTTCCCACCATTTAAAGGATGGTAATGATTAACTGCACAAACCCAACAGGGAGAATATGATGAGAAAATTTCTCAAGGTGGCCAGATTGAGAACATGAGCAATCAATGTAGGGCAGCACGGTGGAGCAGTGGTTAGCACTGCTTCCTCATGGCGCCAAGGGCCCGGGTTCGATCCCAGTCCCAGTCCGTGAGGAGTTTGCACATTCTCCCTCTGTCTGCATGGTCTCCCATGACCCTAAAAGTAGTGCAGGGTGGTGGATTGACCACACTAAATTGCCACTTAATTGGAAAAAAAAAGAATTGAAATTTAAAAAAAAAAATTTTTTTTAAAGTGAGCAACCCATGCAATTGAGCGCCTAACTGAACCAAAATCAACTATTTGATCCGAGAATTCCAGGTATTTTACAGGTAATAACATGTTCCAATCAATAATCACACAAAGCAAGTGCGAGCAAAATCTAAACATGGATTTCTTTTCTCATCTACAAACCTCCCCTCAAATAATTATTGCCTTTGCAGAATTTCATTCCTGCTTTTATCATCGTCCTAGTCATTGTTATGTTCTGATGCCTGCTTGTTATCAAATGCCAAAATTTAATTTATCTTAATAAAAGTTGGCTAGTGTGTTGGCAGAACAATTGAAGGGTACAAGAAATATTATTTTAAAGCAACTGCGGGATTGGCCTGATAAGACTATGTTTTTCCAGTTCCTGAGTCCACCTTATGATTGTGCACTGAACTTCAAAAGAAATTCAAGACGATTCCCTACTGCAGCTGTGTGAATCAGATGTGAATCCCGACGCAGACACACGATTCTCCGTAGAGCAGAGAATCAGCGTCATTGACACTGGCTGGTCTGGCGTGGCGCCAGTCGCGGGCATCTCCACGCGGCCGGGCTGCCGATTCTCCAGCCCAGATGGGCCTAGCGGACGCTCTAAAAATGCAGAGTTCCATCGGCGCCGTCCACACCTTGTCGCAGCCGGCGGGAACTCTGCATGCGGGGTCAGCCTCTCGCTCCCCAGGCCTATTTTCCTATATTCCTGAACTCCCGCAACATGTTGCGTCGGGGCCAGCGCGTTGAGGGAGGCCATTGCGCTCGCCTTCGTTGACGGCGACGCCACTGCGCATGCGCGGATCCCGCGGCGCACAGTTCGCGGCAGAATGAAGGAGCGGCGTGAACTGCTCCTAAGCCCTGCTGGCCCCTGTAGGGGCCAGAATCGGTACTCCCAGCAGCCCATACACGCAGTCGTCAAACATGACAGTGTTTCAGATGGCGTGAAAACTCTGCTGCCGAATGGGAGAATCCCGCCCCGTGTGTTACACATCACCCCCACCGCACCCCAGACTCCAAATCAATCCTCCCAGGAAAAAAAACGACAACATCAGCTATGGAGAAAACTTCAGGGGGTATTATGGTAAAAAATTTATCCTTTGTTAACAAAAGTAGTTGTTATCTGCCTCACTGTTACCATCTGCTGAGAGGTGACCCAATTCCAAACACTTCTACAATATCGACAATGGCACATTCATTAGTTAATTCCAAAAAGGACATTCACAGTTGATAAATTCACAAACACAATCAATCCATGAAAGCTTTTGCTTCATACTCACCAATCAAACACGGTCAAACTTATTTTTTCACACATAGATGGAAACTGCCGAAGGGAGAGAAGAAATATTTTATTTCAAGAGAGGGATTCTTCATTTAATATTTCATTGCAAAAGCCATTCAGTAAGGTCATGGCCTCAACTCCACTTTGCCATCTGCCTCCACTATGCCCCATAATCCTCGCCCGCCTCCCTCCATCCATCTATCAAAAATCTCTCTAAATCTTAATTTATGGATAGCCAGTTAGGTTTTTTTTTAAAACTTTAATAATTTATTTTTTATATACCAATTGCAAAAGCTTTGTGTAACGCGACAGATAAATAATGCTGAGGGAAGGATAATGTACAAGAGAAAGGAGTCACAATATTGCACATTTAAATATAGGGGCAATGCAAGTCAACTAGATAAAGATGTTCTGACTACTCATCAGAACGGACATCACTGAATTCGAGAAAACATCAGAGCAGGCTCGAATTTAAAATAGCAATACAGATTAAACACCAGATTACATCACCAGGTTTTAAAATTTCAGAAAAAGGACATACAATACAGAGCGCTTTTAAATGCACAAATTGTATGTGTGATGAAAGCCCACATGACTCACTCAACACTAATTTGACAAGCAGCTCCACTGGACCTTTTCCTACTTATACAATCAACAGCTCAAGACTGAAAATAGCACACTGAAGAACAGAGGAACTGCCCCAAAGTTGCTTTAAAGAGGGTCAGCATATATGCCAGTGACAATCATGGAACCCTCACAACTAACAAGTTTAACATTTTGCTCCAATCTGAAACAAAAATGAAGTGAAATGGTGAGACTCCATCGCCCGAAGAGTCCCCAGCAAAATGGCAACATGGAGGCATAGAATAATTCGGAGCCTGATTTAATGGGTGAGAATTGCACTGCTATCAAATGGGGCTGTTTTTTTGGGGGCCCTCTGTGGGAAATGCCCCAGCGAGGTCGCACTTACATTAATTTCCTGAAAATTTCCATTTTTAAATATTGCCTGGATCTTTTGATCCCCCTACCGTAGTCTCCAAACCCCCCCCCCCCCCCCCCCCCCCCCCCCCCCCCCAGCTTACGGGTTAGGGGGCCCTCAAGCCCCTCACCCACCTCATAAGGGCAGGGCACCCCCATGCCCGATCCCCTACAATGACAGCCTGCCCCACTAGCGCTGCCGGTGTACCACCCTGCCCCAAGCCCAACTTACCAGGAGCCACCAAATCACCAGAGACAACCCCCCCCCTAAAGTATCGTTACGCCTACTCCATGTTTGTGTTAAATGGCATCACGGCAAGGTCTCTCAGGCGCAGGCATTTGATCCCAGGCAGTAGGAGACTCCGGCGTAGAAACATTTAAGTGAAGCTAACTGCTGGCTTAAATGTGCAAATCTGAATCGCGCCCAGTGAGGGCAAGATCCAGGTCATGACATCTCACGAGATCTCACTTTACTGAGTTGGGCGAGACCATGCTTTTCGATCTGGCCCTAGACGGTGGTTCAGCGTTAAAGCACTTTGAAGGACTGCAACAATTTTTAAAGTCCAATGTAAGGGATAATTCACGTACTAAACAAAAATATTTTAAAAAAAGGATTGCCATGATTTTGGGCTGGATGTGCAATTATTTGGTACAGAATAACCAAGAGCCATTTTGTTATCTGATGCCAAGTGGCCACTGATCATTTCACATTGGAGTTTGTGTTTACATTTGGGAATAGATTTGCTGTGTTGAGGAAAATGAACTCCTTCATCAAAATGGTAAAAACCCTCTTTCAGGTTTACACATAGAAGGTCCTGCATGCCACCCAGAAAAACACAGAGTGATGTGACTCCAAGTCAATGACTTAGCTTAGGTGATGTGTGTTGAACTGGAGAACATGTTCAAATTTAGTTTTTAAGCGGGACTAGAAATTAAAACAATATTCGCCCTACCATCATGAAAGGGACAGGTTTGGAGAGATAGCATAGAGGCTTAGGCTACTGTGCCACCAACAGAAGGCAGGCAGATTGTGGTATAACTTCCAGAGTTATAGAAATGGGATATTTAAGTAATGGGAAGCGGGCCTTTGTGTGTTCTCAGACAACATGCCTTCATAGCGATGGTAAAGGAACAGGTAAAAGAATGGCAACTGCACATTTAACCAATTTTCATACAAATAATCAAAAAAACTTCCATCTGCGCACACACATCTGCATCAACTTGCCCTGTGGTCAAATTAGTTACATTCTTCAATTGTCTCCAGGATAAGATGTCCAGTTGCACATTTAGAATGGACAATGCCCTTGTAAACGTATCGCACTAAATTACATCCTCCTGCCATGGTAACACTGCAGTACTTCATGGTTTGGAGCTGGGGGTGTTGATTACATTGTAACCAGTTTACATAGGCAGATTATGAATTGGGACAGAGAAATTTAGGTTCATGTAAACGAAGGATCAAATGAATGACGTTACAATGGAGACGTAAATTATCTTAGTATGGTTAATCATCCTCACATGTTCTAATCATATTTCCTCTGAACACTACTTAAGTGCCCATGTCAATACTACAGGAGATCAATTAGGTGTGCAATTGAGTTAATTACCTTCCTCGTCACAAAGTGCACGCCACACTTTATCAACATTTAACACCGAAACCTGCTCATATAAACCTTGACCAAATATTCATGGTTTCAGGCCCAGGTCACTTGTTGATCGGCACATCTCCCAACAATCCCTAGTTACTCCGCCTGCCATGTTTTTCTTAACCCATATATCATCTTGCGGACAAATGTCAAGCATTTGACCAGTACAAAAATAATTTAACTCTGAACAAACTGCAATTAGGTCAGGGGCTATTTCTGACTTTTTAAATATTAGTTCATGGGACGTGGGCATCTCAGGATATGCCAGCATTTATTGCCCATCCCATATTGTCCTTGAAGGGGCACTTAAGAGTCAACTACATGGCTGTGTGTCTAGAGTCACACGTAGGCCAGACCAGGTAAAGATGGTAGATTTCCTTTGCTATATGACATTAGTGAATCAGATGCTTTTTTTCTGATGATCGACAATAGTTTCATGGTCACCATTAGACTTTTAATTCCAGATGTTCTATTGAATTCAAATTCTTCCATCTACAGTGGCGGGATTTGAACCTGGTCCCAAAATTATTACTCTGGGTCTCTGGTTTACTAGTTCAATGACAACACCACTATGCCACCACGTCCCCTACGACATATGACCAATACCACATGACATCTACTGGCAGATCGAAACCAATAATTGCAGTTAATAAAACAGAAACAGATTCTACCTTGACTTGAAGGTTGATTGTTTGGTTCCACTCAGGGTTTGCATTTTTTTCTATTATCTTTGTACAGAGCTGGAACAGAATAGAGTCCGTGTTATATATGCAGGGCAGTGGGTAGGAAGCTTGAATTCCATGCTAAAATCACAGGGATGCAGATATGGACACAACCAGATGCTCACCTTTTTCCCAGCAAAGCCAACTTCTATATATGGGTCCACAAGGTTTTTCTTATCAGAACCTGCACCAAATATTGATTTAACAGTTTCTGCAAAGGCATCGTCCACTAAAATGTAAAAGGAACAGAACATTGGCCTGATCACAACTTTGTTGCTAATATTCCATTGGTACATCACAATAGTTGGAGAAAGCCAGAAATGACTTGAACAACGTAAACATCACACAATCCAGTTCAAATGCAGTGGAAGCGATGCAACATATGCACTAAAATAGGTCCTTTATTACATTTACAAAACTCAAGTTCATTATGGCCAAACTGGAATAACAGGAGGAAGAGTAAGCTTAAGAAAAGCAGTCAAAAGGTGTATGGAAGTAGAAGATCTTTTGAAGGCGGAGTCACAGCAAAAGCAGAGATTAAAAGAGAAAATTGCCGAAGGGCTGGTTCAAAAGGCTTTGTTGCCTATGGCAAACTGAAGAGAGGTAAAGCCAGACAGTACAGCAGAATTGATGATGAATAAAACGTGCACAATGCATGCAAGAGTTGAAGGACAATATTCAGCACTGGAAGAAGTTGAACATTTCAAAGCGATGGGTAAAAACAGAAATGGGTAAGAGAGATAAAAGTTGTTTTTCAAAAATATTTTATACAAGGCATTTTTGATGTGTGGTGATCTTTGTGAGGGATTTCCAGGATGGAAGGCGGAGTGATCACAAAGACACACAAAGTTCTTTTTGAAGAACTAAACTAATTTAGTTCTGGCTTAGCACAGTGGGCTAAACAACTGGCTTATAATGCAGAACAAGGCCAGCAGCGTGGGTTCAATTACCGTACCGGCCTCCCGAACAGGCGCCAGAATGTGGTGACTAGGGGCTTTTCACAGTAACTTAATTGAAGCCTACTTGTGACAATAAGCGATTATTATTAATTTTATTAACACGACTAAATTTGAGTTCAATGCTTATTCTAAATAGCAAACATACATACAAGAATTAAACTACACTCACTAACACTATCGCTTACCTACTAATTATAACCATTATATCTTAACTAGCTCTGTAAAATACCATGAATCTCGTCTTCTTCAGCTCCAAAGTAATCTCCTCCCCCAAAGCCAAGTGCCAGTGCAATCTATCGTACTGTCCCTGAGCTCCCTCTAGTGGTTAGGCGCAACATAACATTAACTCTTCATATGCTGTACATTTGTATCATGTCACATCATGTAAACAAACAAAAGCAGAAGAACCAAACAACATTGTAAACAACACCCGCGACCCCTCTGCTCCCCTAATACCAAACCCTTCTCCTATCCCACCTTCCCCATTTTAACCCCCGATTTCCCCGCTCTCCCCCACCACCCCGCTGACCCCTCAAACATCCTTAAAGAAATCAATAAGCAGCTTCCACCTCCGGGTGAATCCATCCACCGACCTCCTCGAGACAAACTTGACCTTCTCCAGCCTCAGAAATTCCACCAAGCCGCTCAGCCACACCCCTGCTTTCGGCGCCTCCGAGTCACGTACACGCCAGCCTCTGCACCTTTGATGCCTTGGCATCCCCACAAACCTAAGGTTTTGTCTTCTGGAGTGATTCTATAGATCCTCCACCTTCTCCTTCAGCCTATTTTGGGTCTCCTGCATTACTCCCACCTCAGCCACCAATGAGGCCAACAGCTCCTTGTGCTCCCCCACCGCCTCCTCCACTTTCTTTATCACCCGACCCTGGGACTCCAGCCTCTGCTCCACTCTCTCAATCCCTGACTTTGGTTCCGCCACCTTGGCCAAGTCTTCTAGGGCCTCTTTCCTCTGCTGGCAGAGCTTTCCATTAAGGAACTCTATTAACTGCTCCGTCGACCACTGGGCAGGCAGAGCAGCCCCCTTGCCCTCTTATCCTGTGGCGCACCACAAAGACTCTCCTGTTTCAGCAGCTCTTTCCTTCTTGCCCCACTCAAGTCTGTGGATCCGTCCACCAGCCACACCAGAGGAGTAAGACCTCCCCTTGCACTCAAATCCCTTCAGGTGGGGAAAAGATGGGAAAAATCCAGCTTGAGCGGGAGCCACTAAATGTGCAACCGCTCACTCAATGGTCACCACCGAAGTCCAAAATTTCTAATATATAGATTCAGCTCAGGTTGAAGAAAACAGCATGCTCTACTCCATGGCGTGACATATGAAGGAAAGTGGGATGGGGCTAGGATCTGCAGTGCATTGCTTCTGGCATGAGCCAAACAAGACTCTTCCATCTTACCAACATTGAAGTTGACGGTTGTGATTCATCCAGACAGAAGCTGGTGGGGAGCATGAGCATAGTCAAGAAGCAAGCAGAAGGAAGGTCAGGCATCAGCTAAACCTGTGCTGACAGATTATCACCAAGCAGCAACATACAGATGAGCAATAGGAAAGGTCTAAAATTGGAACCCTGGGGCACACCCTGGGAGACTGAACAAGCATGGAAATTCACGGAGGAGAAAATTGTGTGTTATCAAGAATGGAACCAGGGGAGGGTAGGTCCAGGGTTTCAGAACAAGAAGGATGACTACCAAGATGATGAGGAAGAATAGGAACAGAAAATAACACATCACAATTACACAGGATATATAATGTACATTTTTTGGCCAGATTTCCTGGTCTCTGCTAGCAGATCACGATAAGGAGGATACTGCACCTTGAGTAGCATTTTGCATGTTGAATTTTCAAACAAATTTCAGTATCTAATATTAACACATTCTTCCCTTCAACCAGAAATCTAACTTACTCTGCGGAATATCCTCTGCTCTGTACACCTTCAAAAGGAATGTCACCCATCGAAGTGTGAGCCCTGCAGGGAGCAGCAGGTTACTTTCAACATCGTCCTGTTCTTCATTTGGGTCTTTCTTCTCAATCTATTGGACACATTTTTAAAAAAAGTTGGTGCGTTAATAGATAGTGGCTACAGTGAAGCAGGATATTGCTTAGTTTTTCCTGCTCCTCGCTGTCTGGCCATGATACCCACATCACAATTGACCGTGGGTATTTCAAAGAGCAAAGAACAATACAGCACAGGAACAGGCCCTTGGGCCCTACAAGCCTGTACCGGTCACGATACTAACCTTGGCCAAAACCCTCAGCTCTTCCTCGTGCCGTATCCCTCTATACCCATCCTATCCATGTATTTGTCAAGATGCCTTTTGAACGCCGTTAATGTATCTGCTTCCACAACCTCCCCTGGCAACGAGTTCCAGGTACTCACTACCCTCTGTGTAAAAAAAACCTGCCTCGCTCATCTCCTCTAAACTTTGCCGCACAGACCTTAAACCTATGCCCCCTGGTGACTGACCCCTCGTTTAGATGCAGTACAGAGCCTACCTCACCCATAGCCGTTCCATTTTACTATTGCTACAGCTTGGTGTTTGGTCTATTGAATCGTGCCACAGAACTAAGACCAGAGTACTCTCTCTGCCCCCACAATAGGACCCAGCATGAAACGATGGATCAGATACTCTTCCACTTTCCCCACTAGTACCATAGATTCCTTCTGAAGATATGCAAAACCTTTGCAATGTACTATTCAAAACGTTGTGTATGACCAGGGTAACTAGATCACATGGCATCTACCTGCTCCCTTGAAGTTTTCTGTGATCATTGAACACTGCTGGGCACCATCGCAAACACTGAAAGTGTGGTAGTGCAGCAAGATTAAGGTAATTTTAACTTGATTACTTTCACAGTAACTTCATTGCAGTGTTAAAGATTATTACCTACATTCGTGTTACCCTTTTTTCATCACCTACATTAGTGGCACCCTCTTTGAGGGCACTTGGCCTTTGTCCTGGTGACACTGGGCTCATAGCTGGTGCACTTGATCGACCCAAACATCAATGCCATCCAATAGCAAATTCCATTGGTTATTCCATTATTCAAAGGGCTGCATGAAGCACACCAATGACATCACAATGTTAAGAATGAATCTCAACACTTCCACTACATATGGTCAAATAAATATCCCTTCTAAAGCTATTTAACATAGGAGACTCAACATTTTATTCAGTCTTTTGCAAGCATGCATCTTTAAGCACTTCTCCAAATGCAAAATATTGAATAGCAATTCTGAAATTCGAATCACTCACTGCAGTCACTCGAGCAATCTATACAGTCCATTACTATAAATTAATTTCAGCATTCACCCAGCACATGCATGGATAGCCCTGCATTGACACCCCTTTCATTTTCACAAAAAAAAAAAACAGGTTATTTTGTAGTTAGCAGCTTTTTGCCTGCCCCCAAAATACCGAGAAGGACCATTTTGGCAAAACAGTTACGAAAATTTAACACTTCAGTTTTGGTTTCAAGCAATGAAGAACTTTGTTTTCTGACAAAAACAAATGACTTGTGCTGATTTCCCTGAATCTCTATGCCCCATTACTATTCTCCAGATAGAACTGTTACAACAAGGTGAAGGCGAGGAGTTAAATGATTCCCCTCTTCGTTTAACAGCAGGAGCTTTTCTGTAACAGGATACAAGTCAGTGAATACTTAACTGTTTACATGTTGATCATAAAAAGAACCAATAGGTCAGGGTTTTTTGAGTTTAACAAGGAGCATGTTTAGGTTTACAAATTAAACCGTGAAATACATCCCAACTCTCACACACATACTAGTGTGGAAGGATGGGGTGGCCAAATTAGAATCCATTAAAAAAAAAATAAAAGAGTAGATGATCTATAGTTGGGCTCAATTTGATGGTTTTAACTTCAAGATGTAGACAGCAGAATTGTTTTTCTTTTGGAGGCGGTACTGCTGGGATTCACTAGTCTGGAGAACAGCATCTCTGGATGGTTCGAGTGCTGAAAGTTTACCAGGTGGGTTGGAGAGGGGAAGAGGCAGGAAGAATCTCTTCTCTTCCCCCCCCCCCCCCCCCCCCCCCCCCCCCCCCCCATTGCCAATGCTTTTCAATGGTGATTTGATTAACTAACGGAAGGAAGCTACTCAGCCAGGCTTCCATTGTCCAAGCAATTACTCTGCCCTCTCCAACAGTTGAATAACTCAGGTGGTTACATCGATGCCTTGCTAATGAGACAGGAGATGCAAGTCCTTCAGACTCTCCTGAAGTAATTGTCTTTGACGGGTTTTGCAGATAGACTTACTCCACAGCTATGAGTCGGAACATGGAATAGATCATAATGCAAATAGGAATTAGCCATCTTGGGCTGAGATTGTGCTTTTGTCTGGTTTTTAAAAGTTCAATTAAGTTTGCCAGACAGTGAATTAAAAATTATTTGGGCCTTAGGCACATCTTCATGACAGGACCAATATTATTCAAAATGGCCTATTAGTCATTGATTTTCAGTCAAGGCTCATGGTTTGACATTATTGAGGTTGCAATGATTCTTTTCCTTGATGCATTTTTTTTTTTTTTTTAAGGTCCAAACTGTCAAGTTCTCATTAGCATTTGCAGCAATACAATAAAAGCTTACGGAATACCGAGTAACAGACATCTCATCAGTGACAGGATTTAGTGAAATCATTTAAAAGGCGCAAGGGAAATGTTTTTCACCTTTCTTACTTCAAGTATGAATATATACACCACTAAAAATAATTACCGGAGGTTCATCGCCTGTTGCCAAGACAAATAAGCTGACTTTCATGTATCCCTTGGATCCTGTGCTTGTGTCCTCAGGATCGTGAAGCAGAAGCCATTTCCTTAGAATAGCATGTCCTTTGGGGCAGCAAAAAAATTCAGCTTTAATTAGCTTGTTCAACAACAGTCACAGCAAATTGCCTGGCAATAGAAACTTAAAAGCACAAGAAGTGTGAGGGCCATTTACCATGATGTATGTTTTATCCAATAACCATCCGATCACCACAACCAAGCCACAGGAAGATTGGCTCAAATGATGGATTTGTTATTGAGCAATGGAAGGCACCTTCATAATAGAGGAGAAGGTTCTTGTGCAGACTGAATGTATTCCATTACATGGGCAACTAGACCTTCCTGGATATAGAGATTAAAATGAAATAGGAAAAGTGAGGAGGGGTGGAGGGGTCGATAAATGATGATCACCGGGATCAAAGCTTACCAGGTGGATTGTAGCAAAGAGGAAGTTTGACCAGGTCCATAGTTCAGTGGAGAACCAAGCTGAATTCAAACAAGTACAGAGGAAAAGGAAATTAGAGAGTACGAGAACAGGTTAGTAGATGACAAGATACAAATCAGCAAATAGTGCAGTCAAAGGAAAGATGTGACAGATTAAAGGACCAAAAAGGAGACCTTTGAGTGGATGAAGGGCTTGGCGGAGGTACAAAAAAAAGTACATAAAAGATTGGCAGTGCCTAAGGGTAGAAATGCCATGTAGTCCAGATGGAATGTATACTAAAAACAGAGAATGCTCGAGAAACTCAGGTCTGGCAGCACCTGTAGGGAGAGATAAACATAGCACTTTGAGTCTGTTTGGCTCTTAAGTCAGAGCAGAGGGGGGAGAAATCTCCACAATACCCAATAGATTTAGCCTCTCTTAGTTCTGACAAATGGGCAAACTGACTCGAAACATAACTCTGTTCTCGCTCCTTACAGATGCTGCCGGACCTGCAGAGTTTTTCCAGCATTGCATGTTTGTTTCAGATTCCAGCACCTGCAGTGTTTTGCTTATTTTGGAGAGTTTAATTGATTGATGAGGAATAGCCTCACTAGTCAGCCAATAGCATTCCTTGAAACCTAGAATTTGTATAATATGATAAATTCTTCACTGCCTCAATGAAAGCCTATAGTTGCAAAGTAATAGAAAACTTTAAATCGCTCCATCTTGATGCTTTAACCAAATGTGAAAGACTGCATCAAAAACTATTTAGAAGGAAGCAGTTAACTGGTTGAGAACGCTCGAAGCTTTCCTTTAGATTAATACAATTTGAATTTAGAAATGTTCCCGCTTGGTGCTTGCAAAGTGCAATGTCACCAGACAGATAGGCATTCATTTTGAATGGCCACACATTTATATCTCTTTCTTTCATAGAATTTACAGTGCAGAAGGAGGCCAATCGGCCCATCGAGTCTGCACCGGCTCTTGGAAAGAGCACCCTACCACCCTCAACACCATCCCCATAACTCAGTAACCCCACCCAACACTGAGGGCAATTTTGGACACTAAGGGCAATTTATCATGGCCAATCCACCTAACCCGCACATCTTTGGACTGTGGGAGGAAACCGGAGCACCCGGAGGAAACCCACGCACACACGGGGAGGATGTGCAGACTCCGCACAGACAGTGACCCAAGCTGGAATCGAACCTGGGACCCTGGATCTGTGAAGCGATTGTGCTATCCACAATGCTACTCCCGTCAAACCACACCTTGCATGTTATGGACACGGATAGCCAGAGTGTTAGCTATCATCTGAAGGGAAATGCATGCAGAATGGGTAACTGGGACATCCACCGTTTATTAATAGCATGGACTATAGTGAACCTTGGGATAGATTCAGTTTTCTTTTGCTGGGGGTAATCTTTGTCAAAGTGGCCTCCTGCAAACTACTGGCAATTCAGTGAGTCCCATGAGAGATGAATACAGCTCCCATTATAAATGTGGCCCACGGCTAAGAGCATTGGATTCAACTTAAACAGAGTTTTCAGTCACAAGTTAGACATGCATCCAGAAGATGGCCTGGTACCAAAAAACACGCAACAATCGGTGCCCTTCAAATCACTGCAAACGTGGCATTAAAAAATAATTCATCTTGTTGGTCTAAGTCCTGGTTTCTTCCTCACAGAGACACCAGAGTACACAGAGACACTAAAGTGTACACGTTGGTTAGGTCAGAACTAGAGTAGTGTGTGTAGTTCTGGAATCCACATTATAGGAGGGATATGATAGCACTGGAAAGGGAGCACTGGAAAGGGTGCAGAGTAGATATACCAGGATGTTGCCTGGGCTGGAGAGATTAAGCTAGCCAGAGAAATTGGATAGACTGGGGTTGTATTCCTTGGAGCAGAGGAGGCAGAGTGGGGCATTATTGAGATGTACAGAATTATGAGGGGTATAGATAGACAGGAAGAACATTTACATCTGGTGGAGGTATCAATGACCAGGGGCATAGATTTAAGCTAAGGGGCAGGAGGTTTAGGGGAAATGCGAAGAAAAAATTCACCCAGAGGGTGATGGGAGTCTGGAACTCACTGTATGAAAGGATGGTGGAGGCGGAGACCCTCACAACATTTCAGAAGTATTTACATGTGCATTTGTGATGTCAAGGCATATAAGGATATGGGCCAAGTGCTGGAAAATGGGATTAGACTAATCAGGAGGCTGTTTTTGACCGGCAAGATGCGATGGGCCAAAAGGCTTTTTCTGTGCAGTAAACCTCAATGACTTTATGATTGTACATTAGTATCTATCTAATTGGTCATTAACCACGTGTGAAGCAAAGTTTCGGCACAGTCCAGACGAAAGTTGCCTCGAATTTCCCGGCCTATCAGCCACCAGATGCATGTGTGAAAGGGACCACTGCTTGTTTGCACACTCATGCTGCATAGAGGAATCATTGGTCCCAGCTAGTTCAAGTGTGCAGCTGAATTGTGAGGAACGTGACTGTTGAGTCCAGCAAGTGTCCACACATACATATTTCCAGTCGGACTTACTGGAGAGCAAATAGGAGTTGGAACAACGGACTGTTTTCTCTTCCCCATTTCAGGAGGCCCAGAGAGCAATAAGACAGCCTCGCCCAACTATAGTCAGTTAACACAGCAGAGACCAGCATCAATTCTTCCCACTTGGTTCTTAAACTGGATTAACTCACTGGGAGCACCATGTTCTCTTTGCCACTCCAAGTATTTTGTCTTTAAGAGAAAACTATTCAACAAGAAAAAACAGGAAAGACATCACTGAAGGAGGATGGAATATTTCACAAACGGGGAAATGAGGCGTAACCACAAATGTTACAGCAGCAGCATCGACCTCAATAGGAAAAGCGCCAGACATAAATTGAATACTTTCCCAACAATGTGTGGCAGTTAAGAAAGCACATTTTCCCCTCACAAAATATATTAAAAAAACAATGTTACCCACCAGACTCATCATACACATAGCCAATGTCCAGCTGAAAAACAAATGAAATTGTCAGCATGTGGCAATGATAGTGAGTTATCTGGAAATTGTGCATGAACTGCCAATTTAACTTTTATTAGAAATCCCCAATTCATATTAAACAAAATGTGACTGCACTGTACACCAAAGGTCAACACACTGTCCTTTCATGCTGGGAACAAACTCCACACGGGGGTTGACCCAGGGCCGGAATTGAACCCGGGTCCTCGCCATCATGAGGCAGCAGTGCTAACTACTGTGCCACCCCCATTTCAAATAGGATTCAAAATTGGAGGAGAAAATAAAATAGGAACGTAGGAAAATAGGAACACAAGTGCACAGACTGAACACAAATTCACCCCCCCCCCCCAACCCCTTCAAAACAGCCCTGCAAACTAAGGCTCCTTTACCTCAACTAGTAACTGTGCTGAAAGAACAGAATAATTGCAAGTTCTTAAGTTCCCTTGGAGCTGTAAAAGTCCAGGAGGCAGTAAGTGATGTAGTAAGGAACTACTTTGCAATAGGGGATGCAGTAGCAGCCATATTTTCACCAACCCATAACCTCAACGCTACATGCAGTCACCACTACCAAGGTCACCCTTCGTCCCATATTAAGAAGAAAGTTTGTAGTAACATATAGCTAGGAGTACAAGAACACCAGAGGCTTTCTTTGAATGGTAAAGTAGCTGAACCCACAGATCATTGTAACATTAATAATTAAACAAATTAAGGAAAATTAAAACTTACTTTGAATTCTCCTATTAAAGAATCTGATCGCAGTGAAAAGGAATTGTATGCCTAGAGAGAAAGCAATAAATGAAACCGGTCTCAGAAATTTTCCACACTGCAGAATTGTAACTTATTGCAGAACTGAAACTTACCCTAATGATGATTGGTTCATCAAATAGTTCTTCTGGCGATCGGACTACATTGTAGAAGAAAATCTGATGGCAGAAAATAACCATTGGTTAATAAAGTGGAGTTGGGGGGAGGGGGGAGGGGTGTTGGGGAGAGAGAGGAGAGAGAGAGAAAAAGGAGAGCGCGAGCAAGAGAGAGCAAGAGCGAGCAAGAGCGCGAGCAAGAGTGAGCGAGCGAGCGAGCGAGCGAGCGGATACTGTTTTGGTTAAGATGATTCTCCTCCTATCTCCTACCCATTCAGACTCCTCAACCCCAATATTAGTATTGCACAAATAGAATCACTCTGCTGCATGCAGGGTATTTTGCAATGCTTTTTCTAAAGTGGGAATTTCTGTCAAAAGGGCCAATCCTGTGTAATCTTGAGCTATACATGTGGAGTTTTAACATTGGGAAAGGCGGTGATGGGGGTGGGCGAGCAGTGGGAATAAAGGAAAGGCAAATTCTTCAGTAGAACTCTTTTGTAGTGAACTCTAGGTTTGCAAAACTGCTGAAGGGGGGTACTTCACGGAGAAGAGATCATACAATAGTGACCCCAAGCATGGACCTCGGCCATGTTTAATGTGAGGGGCCATGTTTAATGCAAAATTCCAACTGTGTTTAATCTTCAGTCCATACTAAATTTTAATCTCATTCCAACTATGTAATGAAATATACTTTGGAATTACAATTCAAATTACTTGTGCTCGTTAGTTTCAGATGATTCTCAACAGGAGAGAAATTAGAAACTGAAGACCTAAATGAACATCTGCATTTTGTTACTTACGCTGGAAAAGCACTGGTAGCTCTTGCAGGCACCAACACTGAATATTTTGCAGGAGTGAAATTCCATATGATTCCAGAGGGGAGGAAACAATTAACTGTATCTGGCCTCGGTTCATGAATGCCTTTCATGGTAAGCAGGAAGAAGTTAGTATCTCAGACTAACTACCCAACCGCAAAGCAGAAATATGGGGCTGCAGTGTGTTTTCCAGTGACAGCTCGCCTTTGTCTACAGGATCTTATCTCGCTGATGTGTCTGGTATTTTGCATGACTCTCTAATCCCACTGTCAGGGAACTTGCCCTGGGGGACACCTTTGGGAGGACAAAAGATTCAGCCGGCAGGAAGGGCCAGAAATTCCCACTCAGTTACACCAGTATTTATACAACACCCCATGTCCCCAGGATCCCAATCGTTGGCAGTAAAATTTATTTGAACTGCAGTCACTGTTATTTCATTGATGGCAGCCAATTTGCACACACCAAGGTCTCACTGACCCCAACTACTGGTAGTATTAACTGAGGGATAAACGTTGACAAGAACACTTGGAGAATACATGTGCTTTGAGAAGTGCCGGTGAGATTCTTGGGGACAATGGGGCCTCGGTTTAACAACTGATCCAGATAGATGGCATCACCAACAATGCATACTCCCAGATGCATCAGCCTGGATTAGGTGCCCAAGTACTTGCATGCACTTTGAAGAATAATTCGAATTTCAGCAGAGTAAGACAAATACCATTGAGCCAGACATTGAAAAAAAAACAGACACGCAAGAAATGCAGTGACCCCACTGTGTAAACTTTTACATATTTCCAGTTACGGTCAAAGCTCAGCTGTTTAGTGGCTCACTAGACAGGGACAATGTTTTTCAGCATTAAAAATTTAAGCAGTGCAAAACAGAGTTACTAACTAATCCCAGCTAGTGAACTTTGGCTGATTGAAGTTGAGAAATCCCTATACCTCATCAAAGTGGGGATTGTTTCCTCTTCGAATCCTTGTCCGATGGGTCTGATTGCAGACTGTCACCTTCACAACAGGCTTTATATTATTACCAGGCAACTGACGGCCCGAAATTATTCTCACCCGAATCTAAAAAGCAAAAAAATGTAAATAGGCACGATACACTAAATATTTCCAAAAAGACAAAAGACCTCAATTTTTGTAAAATGTTCAAACCATAGCTTTTTACAGCCATTTCCATTCTATATGGATTCCTGATGGAGAGATGGTCTAATAAGAATGGTGCATTTTAAACGCAAATCATCCAGCCTCCACAATTTGGGCACTGGATTATCGGAATTGCTTCCACAAGGGAAGACATTTTCTGCAGCCATCCCTAGAGCTGTTTTATCCAAATCAGTGAATCAAAAAACAATTTTATAGTAAACTTACCAAATGGAAATTCCAGCTGCAGGAACATAAACTAAGTTTTGACCCTCACTCTTTATGGAGAGAATGTCATATACCTGGAAATCCTGAGGTTTGTTAGAAAGCAATCTCTTGCTTTTCTTCTTCCGGAGTCGTTTGTTCATATGTTTTGCTGTCTGGCCTGGTGTGCTGGGAACCCCAGGGGCTCCTGCACCCCCACCATCTTCATCTTCAGCATCCTCATCTTCATCTGTAAACCGGAGGACATCAAAAAAATAAAATCACAAGGGCACAATCTTTTACACATACATGCCCAAATATAAATCTAGAAAGGAAATCTAATGTCAACTGTACTTGGATTTTATTACATTAACCGCTCACATGTGAATCTGAACACACGCAAGAACAAATTGTGCCAGGAATTGACCATCTCCAATATGACACCCTAACCACCCTTCCTGAAGAATCAATGTCATTACCATTACTTAGTCCTGTAACTACATCCTGGGGATCACAACTGACTATCATCTGAACCAGCCACAGAGATGTAGCGTCTTCAAGAGCTTCTCGAACTCTTGACCTAGTTAATGTAGTGCGGAGGCCAAGGGTCAAACCAGGACATTATGGCTTAGTTTTGTTCAGGTTTTACTCAGTCTCCAAATGAGACCCACAAGTTGGTATAATCTTTCAAAAGCCATTCGCACATTCTCTGGGAAAAGAAACTGGCACATCTTCCCTGCCTTACACAGAACAACGCAATTCAAAAATCAGCATCACACAGAACTTGACAATTGCGGCCTCTTTTGAAATGAAGGTAATACTTCTTCCACATGACAAATACTTCCGAGGAGATGGAAGATACATAGTCTTTAAAGAAACTCTTTATATAGATCAAACAACTTTCTCCATCTTCTTTCCCAACCCTTAAATTCCAGCTCTCTTTCGGCTACACCAATATACATAGGAAGGCTACTTGCTCCAAAGCTTGCATTGTCATGCGAGTGTCCCTTCAGAGTCACATTTAGGAAAAATACTTTTTGCGGCATGCTAGGAGATGCAGACTCTTTTGGGCACAAACTGGGGCTGTCTAATCTGTTTATATTGTTTTGGTTTCTTGTTTTATCCAGTTTTGGGGGGGGGGGGGGGTTACATTCTTATTGCCTTTGATTAGATTAGAGCTTCTCTACTACTTTTTTGCATTAACATATTGTTTCCTTTCTCTTTGTAACATTGTTGTTTGGCACAACATTTAGTTGTTCGTGGAAGGAAGGTGGCAAAACCACAAAAAAGAAGAGGGGGTGACCCCACCCCGTCCTTTAGGGTTGCAAGTGAAATGGGGTTTTGTTATACACTTTTCTCCAGTTGGGAGTCTCCCTGCTAACTAGGGAGTTAATTAATGGGAGAGATTTTGGTGGGTTCACTGCAGCTCATTATAACAGTTTTTGTTTCAAGAAAATGAGCTTTAGAATTTTTGTTTTGCTTGGTTCTGTTAAATGTAGGCTTTAGTTTTTGGATAAGTCTTTGTTTGCCATACTTTTGTTTGTGTTTGGGTGTGGTCTCATTCTTCCCACCCCCCCCCCCCCCCCGCCCCCGATTGGGGGATGTCATACTCATTAAGGATTGAGGACTGGTCATTACTTGGAGTGCGGTGCTAGAAGAAGATTACGAGGATGATCCTCTCCCGTGTCTGGTCTCTGCAGCTGTAGAAGTGAGCTCCAGGGGCAGGGAAGAGGCGGCCTTCTGGACCAAACCTGGTCTACGTGGCTTGCACCGGAGACTAGGCTGGGCTTGTACCTGATAAGAGATAGAGCCCGTTCGTTGAAAGATAACGGCAGGGACCCATTGGACAACACTAGCAAAATTTCAAAAGAACACCGGGTCACCAGGCGCAATCTTCCGAATCGGCCGATGCCGAAAAATGCCATGCCCCTGCTGTTCTTCAGTGCGGCGTACTTCTGCGCCAATGTCCGGGGAAACCATGCTAAGGTGGGTGGGAAGTCTCCGGCCCATTAGAAGTTCCGCAGGAGCTACCGCAGTCACCGCATGTGGAGTGGTCCTATACGAAAACAAAAAACGAGCCAGTCTAGTGTCCATAGACCCAGATATGGCATATGCCGTTCATGTTCACGAATCTCCCAAACTCCTTACTTGTGAAAGGAGTGCCATTGTCCGTGACCAGCACCTCGGAAAAGCAATGCATGCTGAAAGACAAACGCATCTTCTCAATCGTTGTGTAGGACGTTATGCCGATCACTTTATGCACCTCTCGACATTTAGATTGGGCATCGATTAATAAAAAGGAACATGGATCCATGAAAAGGGCCGGTGAAATCTGCCCAAGGCCGCCCTGGCCATTCACAGTGATGTAGGGATGCGGCCAGAGGAAGCTTCTGATGCTCCTGGCAAATGGAGCAGTTTTGGGCCATCTTCTCAATGTCAGCATTGAGGCCTGGCCACCAGACATTCCAAGCCAACATTTGTGCAAGTCCTTTAGTATCAGCTCCAGTCCTTTTTCCGGGACGACCACATGCGGGAGTAGGCCATCTGGCCCCTCGAACCTGCTCGGCCATTCAATGAGATCATGGCTGATCTTTTGTGGACTCAGCTCTGCTTTCTGGCCTGAACACCACAACTCTTAATCCCTTTATTCTTCAAAAAACTATCTATCTTTATCTTAAAAACATTTAATGAAGGAGCCTCAACTGCTTCACTGGGCAAGGAATTCCATAGATTCGCAACCCTTTGGGTGAAGAAGTTCCTCCTAAACTCAGTCCTAAATCTGCTTCCCCTTATTTTGAGGCTATGCCCCCTAGTTCTGCTTTCACCCGCCAGTGGAAACAACCTGCCCACATCTATCCTATCTATTCCCTTCATAATTTTATATGTTTCTATAAGATTCCCCCTCATCCTTCTGAATTCCAATGAGTACAGTCCCAGTCTACTCAACCTCTCCTCGTAATCCAACCCCTTCAGATCTGGGATTAACCTCGTGAATCTCCTCTGCACATCCTCCAGCGCCAGTACGTCCTTTCTCAAGTAAGGAGATCAAAACTGAACACAATACTCCAGGTGTGGCCTCACTAACACCTTATACAATTGCAGCATAACCTCCCTAGTCTTAAACTCCATCCCTCTGGCAATGAAGGACAAAATTCCATTTGCTTTCTTAATCACCTGTTGCACCTGTAAACCAACTTTTTGCGACTCATGCACGAGCACACCCAGTCTCTCTGCACAGCAGCATGTTTTAATATTTTATCATTTAAATAATAATCCCTTTTGCTGTTATTCCTACCAAAATGGATAACCTCATCTGTCAACATTGTATTCCATCTGCCAGACCCTAGCCCATTCATTTTACCTATCCAAATCCCTCTGCAGACTTCCAGTATCCTCTGCACTTTTCGCCTTACCATTCATCTTAGTGTCATCTGCAAACTTGGACACATTGCCCTTGGTCCCCAACTCCAAATCATCTGTGTAAATTGTGAACAATTGTGGGCCCAACACTGATCCCCGAGGGACACCACTAGCTACTGATTGCCAACCAGAGAAACACCCATTAACCCCACTCTTTGCTTTCTATTAATTAACCAATCCTCTATCCATGCTACTACTTTACCCTTAATGCCATGCATCTTTATCTAATGCAGCAACCTTTTGTGTGGCACCTTGTCAAAGCCTTTCAGGAAATCCAGATATACCACATCCATTGGCTCCCCGTTATCTACCGCTCTGGTAATGTCCTCAAAAAATTCCACTAAATTAGTTAGGCACGACCTGCCCTTTATGAACCCATGCTGCATCTGCCCAATGGGACAATTTCCATCCAGATGCTTCGCTATTTCTGCTTTGACGATAGATTCCAGCATCTTCCCTACTACTGAAGTTAAGCTCACTGGCCTATAATTACCCACTATCTGTCTACCTCCTTTTTTAAAAATAGTGGTGTCACGTTTGCTAATTTCTAATCCGCCGGGACCACCCCAGAGTCTAATGAATTTCGGTAAATTATCGCTAGTGCATTTGCAATTTCCCTAGCCATCTCTTTTAGCACTCTGGGATGCATTCCATCAGGGCCAGGAGACTTGTCTACCTTTAGCCCCATTAGCGTGCCCATCACTACCTCCTTAGTGATAACAAACCTCTCAAGTTCCTCACCTGTCATAGCCTCATTTCTATCAGTCGCTGGCATGTTATTTGTGTCTTCCACTGTGAAGACCGACCCAAAAAACCTGTTCAGTTCCTCAGCCATTTCCTCATCTCCCATCTCATCCTCTAAAGGACCAATATTTACCTTAGCTACACTTTTTGTTTTATATATTTGTCGAAACTTTTACTATCATTCTGAGCAAGTTTACTCTCAATCTATCTTACTCTTCTTTATAGCTTTTTTAGTAGCTTTCTGTTGCCCCCTAAAGATTTCCTAGTCCTCTAGTCTCCCACTAATCTTTGCCACTTTGTATGCTTTTTCCTTCAATTTGATACTTTCCCTTATTTCCTTAGATATCCACGGTCGATTTTCCCTCTTTCTACCGTCCTTCCTTTTTGTTGGTATAAACCTTTGCTAAGCACTGAAAAATCACTTGGAAGGTTCTCCACTGTTTCACCATAAAGTCTTTGCTCCTAGTCTACCTTAGCTAGCTCTTCTCTCATCCCATTGTAATCCCCTTTGTTTAAGCACAAAACACTAGTGTTTGATTTTACCTTCTCCCCTCCATCTGTATTTTAAATTCCACCATATTGTGATCGCTCCTTATGATCGCACCTTCCGAGAGGATCCCTAACTATGAGATCATTAATCAATCCTGTCTCATTACACAGGACCAGATCTAGGACCACTTGTTCCCTTGCAGGTTCCATTACATACTGTTCTAGGAAACTATCGCGGATACATTCTATAAACTCCTCCTCAAGGCTGCCTTGACCGACCTGGTTAAACCAATCGACATGTAGACTAAAATCCCCATGATAACTACTGTACCATTTCTACATGCATCAGTTATTTCTTTGTTTATTGCCTGCCCCGTCATAATGTTACTATTTGGTGGCCTATAGACTACTCCTATCAATGACTTTTTCGCCTTACTAGTCCTGATTTCCACCCAAATGGATTCAACCGTATCCTCCATAGCACCAATGTCATCCCTTACCATTGCCCGGATGTCATCCTTAAAATAACAGAGCTACACCACCTCCCTTACCATCCACTCTGTCCTTCCGAATAGTTTGATACCTGTGGCTATTTAACGCCTAGTCTGACCATCCTTTAACATATTTCTGTAATGGCCACTAAATCATAAGCATTCACGACGATTTGCGCCATCAACTCATTTACCTTATTCCGAATACTACAAGCATTCGGGTAAAGTACACTTATGTTGGCTTTTATACCTCGGTTTTGAATTTTAACACCTCGATCAGTAACGTCTCCCAAGTTATATTTCCTCTTAACTTTTCTCCTAATTTTCCTTGTCTTTGAACCCATATCATCATGTAACAACCCGACGCGTCGCTTACCATTTATGTTTTTACTTACCATTTTATTCCTTTTAGTATTACTGGGCCTATTCACTGAACATCCCTCAGTCACTGTACCTTGTATTGTCGCTCTTTTTGATTTTTGACTATGGCTCCTCTGCCTTATACTTTTCCCCTTACTGCCTTTTGTTTTGGTCCCTGTTTTACTACCTTCCGACTTTCTCCATTGGTTCCCATCCCCCTGCCACATTAGTTTAAACCCTTCCCAACAGCTCTAGCAAACACCCCCCCCCCCCCCCCCCCCCCCCCAGGACATCGGTTCCACCCCTGCCCAGGTGCAGACCATCCGGTTTGTACTGGTCCCACCTCCCCCAGAACCGGTTCCAATGCCCCAGAGAACCGGCTCCAATGTCCCAAGAACTGGTTCCAATATCTTCCATGGTAAATTCCGACAGCTTGGATGATAATGCCCGCTAACTTGCCTGAGAGCTGTCTATGCTGCCCACCACACAGGACTATGTGCTGAACCTTTGACAGGACTGGATCCGTTTGGTTCCACTCACAGATCTGCAGTTTACTTTTGCAACCACCTCATCAGTCGTGGGGATTGACATGGGGCCGGTTGTTCAACAAAGGCAATCGGCTCAGTGCATCGGCATTCGTTATCTTGGTCCCTATTTTATGCTCAAGAGAATACTCGTAGGCAGCGAGCCATAAAGGCCAGCACTGGATCAGTGCCGAAGCAATGGGCAAAATTGGCTCATCCTCTCGGAAAAGTCCAAGCAGAGGATTATGGTCAGTCACGAGTGAAGTGGCGGCCATAAACATATTGGTGGAAACAATTCACCGCAAAGATCACCGCCAGGCCCTCCTTCTCGATATGCACGTACTTCTTTTCCGCTGCTTTCAATGTGCGGGAAGTGAAAGTTATCGGCCGCTCGGCTCCATTCTCCATCTTGTGGGACACGACGGCCCCAGTACTGTCTGGGGATGCATCACACGTTATGAGCAAAGGCTTTCCAGGATCATAGTGGCTTAGTAACCCAGACGACAATGATTGCTGTTTCAGCCGCCGGAAAGTGGTTTCTTGCGGCTGACCCAAAACCCAGGTGTGATTCTTCTTCAACAGAAGGTGCAACGGGGCCAGCGTAGTTGCCAGATTAGGGAAGAACTTCCCATAATAGTTTACGAGGCCGAGAAAATAACGAAGATGCGAAGTGTCAGTCAGGGCGAGGGCCTGTTGAATTACCAGGGTGCAAACCTTCACAGTCATCGCCCGACTATAGTGCAACGACTATAAACTTGCAGTGAATACGGCTTCCCGGCTCGACCAGTATCCAATGCCCTGTATAGAAGATCTCTATGCGAAGCTTGCAGGCAGACCCTCATTCATGAAATTAGATCCGAGTCACGCCTGCCTACAGTTGGAGCTGGACCCTGCCTCCCGGCTATATGCAACTATAATACACACAGGGGCCTGTATGAATATACACAGTTGCCCTTTGGAGTATCCTCTGCCTGCGCTATCTTTGAACGCTATCTTCTTCGACGTAAACGGACTCCAGCCTCTGGGAAACATCAAAGCACAGCCTCCAAACGTCCAATTTCCTGCTCCGACGTCCCTGTAATGAAAACATTGTCTGCGCAAACAGCGACACGTGGTAAACCACTCAAGATGCCCTCCATGACACGTTGAAAGATAGCCTTTATCGCAATCTATGTAGATTGGAGCGCCCCTGCAGATAAATTGGTCAACTCCAAATTTCTGGACAGTCTGCCCATCCAAATAGTTGAGATTGATGAGGGCAAAGAGTTAGACTCCCAGTTATGCCCAGACGAAATTTTAACATGTATTGAGATAATGCAGTCTGGCAAGGCCCCTGGTCTGGATGGCTTTCCGATTTACAGGAAGTTCTCGGAGAACTTTGCTCTATGTTTGGCGGGTAGGATTCATGAGCGCGCTCCTGGAGGTTTTATTTTTCTTGCAATGTCTTCCCATTTTTCTGCCCAAATACTTTTTTTTTAAATCAAGGTTAACAGTTAACAAATCTTTTTTTATTTGGGTGTGGAAGAATTCCAGAATCCATGGAGTTCTGTTCCAAAGGTTGGGGAGAGTGTGCTTGGAGGAGTCTAATTCAATTTAATATGTTACACAAGACGCACACGACTAGAGCAAGGATGAGTGGGTTTTTCCCAAATGTTGAGGATGGGTGTGATCGCTGTTCTCTTGGCCTGGCAAGCCACGTGCATACATTTTGGTCCTGCTCCAAACTCGCAGGCTTCTAGGCTTCCTTCTTCAGCACCATGTCGGAGGTACTCCAAGTGGATTTAGACCCATGTCCGCTGGTGGCCATATTTGTGGTGTCAGATTTGCCAGTGATTCAATCTGGAATAGAGGCGGGTGTTATTACCTTTGCCTTATTGATAGCCTGGAGGCGAATATTGTTTGGTTGGAGGTCTCCTACTCTGCCCACTACCTCTGCTTCGGTGAGTGACAATGTAAAGGAGACTTGGTTGAGTGACTTAATATAAAGGAGAAAGTCAAATTCACCATCAGTGGGTCAGTGGAGAGGTTCTACCCAAGATGTGGTAAGGGTCGACCCAAGATAGCTCCGTCAATTGTTATGGGGTTTAGGTTGATCTTTATTTTGTTTGTTTTTGTTTTTTTTAAAAAGCCTTTCATATAAGTTTGTGATTTTTTGCATTTTGTTTTTGTTTGTGTAAACATTGTTTTTTAATGTGGCTGTTCTAACGAGCCCCTCTAAGGGGCAGGGTAGGGTTTCAGAGGGTCATGTGCCACATTCAGCCAATCGGGTTGAAGAGCGTAGACCCTGGGGCTGAGCGCTGGCTCTCCTAGGCATTTAGAAACTGGAGTCAAAGTCATCAGTAGCATCAACATCATTCTTTCCACATAATTGTGTTAATAAATAGTTCCATTGTTACTTTACTTGGTATTACAGTGGCACACCAAATTGACTTGCCAGCATGATACATCACTGTAGCCCCTCTGGATGCAGATTTAAAAAAAAAACTTCAAAAACATCAGAAGAATGGCTCCAGTAATAGCAATGTGATCAGTTCCTTCATTGACAGACTTTATTTCAGGTGGACCAAATCAACAAAAATAAATGTAACAAGATTTTTAAAAACATTATTCAAAGTTGAACCCCTGTAGCTGGCCGCCTCATTTGAACTTACAAAACTCACATCCACCCACTCCCAGAATGCCCCTTGTGCCAGCAGTGACATAATCCTGCAGTCCACCCTCACTGACTATTCTTTCTGGTCTGCACCCCCAGGATGGACCAGTTCCACATCATGCATCACCTCCAACAAAACACGATAGCTGTGTGTCAATGACTATTACAAGAAACAAGCCAGCATTAAAAAAGAAACTTTCAACCAATTAAGCATTTATGATTTGAGTTTAGTGCCAGGTATACCAAGTGGAGTCAAAACTATTTCTGCAGAATCTAGATTAAAATTTACAAACAGGAATCATTTGGATAAATTATTGTTTTAGCTTCAACACAATATAAAGTCACTTCATTCAGGTGGAACTAATTAACTAGGGTCTGGGAGATGGGCAGGGGTGGAAATCCACTGATCAACACTGGAAGAAGGACACATTATGTATTACAAGCAGTCATCCTGGTTTCTCAGAAATGAACGTCAGAAATTCAAGTTAAATATAGAAATTACCAGCGGCAATTTTATCATATTGCATGTGACCAACAATGTAGCCAATTCACTGAAATGCCACTGCATCTCAAACAATACAAAGTCATCCCTGAACTATCTGGGCTCCTCAAATGAATCAAAGAGCAACTGAATAAGTAGGGCATTAAAACAGTCAGTTGAGAGAAAAGTCTATTTATTATATTCCGTATACAACGCATGATGTAAAAATATTGATCTTCAGTGGAATAGTTTTAAGTAAATCAATGAACTTACATCATGCAAGATATTATTCAAAAAGAGGGATTTTAAAAATTGATAAGGGTGAACCACACAATTTTCATGTCGGGGAAGTTTGGGAGTTTTCAAAACAGAGATTTACAGGAATGTGTGCAATTCTGCCTTTCACATTAACACCACCTCCATTCCAAAAAGCATGCAATTGCTTATTTCAGTCCACACAACTGTGTTTCTAATAGGAGAATCACTGGTTAATTCAGTTAAGCTAGTTTCCTCTTCGTGGTGTCCTATATGATTCATGAATTGAACATTTTGTGTCAGTCCAGAACTACCAATGCTGAGATGAGTGGAGCATTTGATGTGTTTCTCATCAGCTAGTAATGATCAAATAACACTGCATTACACAAAGGACTATAATCCCAAGTAATCAAACAAAACTATTAGGTGGGACGACGAAAATCAGATAATCCCAAGTTTATTTAGTATCTAATGAGGCCACAGGGCCTTCTTCAGCCCATCAAACTGTAATTATTTTGCCCACAATTTAGCATGGCCAGTCCACCTAACCTGTACATCTATGGGATGTGGCAGTAAAACTCACGCAAACACGGAGAATGAGCAAACTACACATGGACAGTGACCCGGAGCCGTGATTAAACCCAGGTCCCTTATTTGGCCCCTTGTTCCCCACTGTATCCAATCACTGTTTGTCAATGTACCATTTGTCAATGTTCTCTGTTGATTATTTTTTTTGTCTACTACGTACGTACGGTGTACATTCCCACAGCCGCAAAAAAATACTTTTTACTGTACGTCGGTACATGTGACAATAAATCAGATCAATTAAAGTCCTCAAGTGCCATACAGAGATTTTCCTTACACTTTCCTGCGGCAGAGGATAAATTGTCACTTGTCCTGCACTCCGCTTTCCTCCCATTCCTACTTGGAGGTGCATAGGGAACACATATTTCGGGTCCATTTATTCTAGGAAGGGAAAAGGTGTAACACTGCCTGTTCCTTCCTATCAGGCACGAAGGCTGAAATTGTCAACAAATTTGCACAGGAAAGGTTGGGTCTGAGTCATTATTATGTGGCACAGGCTATTGAAATGTTGCCCTTGGGTGTGGGGAAGAAACAATCGACTTCTTAAAACAACACAACATGACACTGAAGTCCAAGCCACTGTTTGACTGTTCAACACCATCCCAACCAGCAAGGCAAATAACACAGTAACTTAGTCGTCTGAGGTGTCAATAAATATAATTTGCTTTTGCACCAACACATTTGTTTAAGAAAGGATACCACATGATAGAAAACGAAAGACCAGAATCCAAGTTGGATTCAAGCCGATTGCAAAAGTTTTCTTGGATATTTATCAATAATCATTTAATTGCAACAAAATGTTTCTACTATGCCGTTTAGATTTTAATGTTTCACTAGCCTTTAAACGATCTGGAATGCACAAGGTCCAGTCAGAAGCAAACCTACACATACTGATGTTACAGATTTGATAACAGAATAGCTCTCCTGATAATTCTGATGGTCAGTTGAAGAATTAAGAGGGTGGTGTTCACATCAGTCAAACAAAGGTTTCCAGAAGGAGTATAGTGTAGTACAGAAAGCAAAAGACAAATAACACTTTCTGAAAGTCAATATCTTGGAATTGGACAGCTATCTTAGTTATACACTGCCACAAATTCTATGGATGAAGAAATCGGTTTTGTCCATCTTCGTTTATCTGCTCAGTAACATCCCAAAGTCTCTAATGGAGGGACGATCAATTGCTTCCAAAATGATTCCAAGGTTTCTGCCTCCACTACTCTCATTAGAACATCATTCCACGTGCTGTTCATTTGGAGGAAGAATTATTGCATCAGTCCCAAATGCATATTTTGCCTTGTGCGGTCCCATTTATTTCAAACGGATTAACATTCAGTTGCCCTGTCTTTAACCATCTTAAACTGTTGCAGGACTGTTTGATTCTTCCTTTCCAGCGTGAAGCCATTTGTCTTAATAACTCAAACTACTGACACTGGAGATTAGCCTAATTGCTCTTTTTCATATGGTCTTATTCTGTCCCAACGATCAGACCCAAACCCTGTACCAAGGTAGGAGCTAACCAAAGTACTCTACAATTTGATCACAGCCTCTTATTTCCATTCAACTATTTTAGCTATAAACTCAATATCCAATTGACTTTGTTAATTGCTGCTCTGTTTTTTTTTTGGACGTGTTTAATGTCAAGTCTTTGAGCCTTTTCACAACTTTATTTTTAGTCAGCTCAATGTAATTTATAGTATACATATTTTTGGATATTTGCTCTTTACTATTATGCAAGTGGCTTGCATTGTCTGCCATGAGAAATGTTTTCCCAAAATATTTATTTTGACCAACTCACCAATTTGAGCTGTTTTTTCCAATTTCATGCCCCTCCCAATTGTATGCAAATGAACATGACCACATATTCAAATTGAATCGGAATCACTTAAAATGAAAAAAAAAACAGTTGTGGCATCGACACCCGAGCCCTAGGACACCCCCTCCATTATTTACCCCTTTTTCCCCTCCCCATGCCCACCCGGTGATGAATATATGTGATTCTCCATTCATCAACTATTATTTATTCACTGGAGTTATCCTGAATCGTCAGACCGTTGAGGCTGGACACACCATCGGCGGGATTCGCCGTTTCGCCGGCAGCACAGTCACACCCATGGATTTCCCAATGGCGTGTGGGTGCCCACAACGGGAAACCCCATTGACCTGCTGCCGGGACGGAGAATCCTGCTGCCAGCAGGGGCGCTCCGCACCAGAAAATGGATACGGTGGAATGGAGTTTGACAAGGTGTGGGTGGTTGACAGAGACTTCCAAACACCTCAGTGATGTTACTTCTTCCAGGTCATCAAGGAAGCTGGCCAGGCACAAGGGTCCTCTTTGGAGGATAACTTGACCGCAAATGATAAACTACTTTCAAAAACATGGAACAGAAAGACTAGCGAGTCTAGAATTCCAGGATTTGTTTTATCCCTCCTTTTTTTAAAATGTGGGTACAACATTGGATCACTTCCCCTGCTGCCATCTCCACAATATCTGGCAACTCCCTCTTAACATGTACAGTGTCTCACCTTGCCCTTCCCTATCTCTGTACTCTCTTGTAATCCCTACAATTCTCCTGTAATCCCTACAATTCTCCAAGATATCTGTGTCCCTCAACTCTGGCCTCTTGAGCAGCATTGTTTTCAACCATCCTGTGGCATTATGCAAAATATCTAGGATATAAAGGGCTAATCTAATATCATAATTGACCACTAGATGGATCTGGGGACAGATCTATCAAAAGGTTCCACCCAAGTTTATTTCGACACAAGTTACACAACAGCATTTAAGCACAATTAGCCGTGCCTTAACCCAACATACAGTAACAATAGTCTGGAATTTGGCACAGCGCTCACCTGTTATTCTATTGTCACATACAAGTAATCTATTGGAAGGCAATTTAGACAAAAGGTGAACTATTTTTGAATGGAAAACCTACCCACTTTTCAAAAAGCAAAACGTTACTTCAAAAATGTAGATAAGAAAAGATAGAAGAACTTAACTAAATGAAATTAAATGAAAATCGCTTAATGTCACGAGTAGACTTCAATGAAGTTACTGTGAAAAGCCCCTAGTCGCCACATTCCGGCGCCTGTTCAGGGAGGCTATAGCTAAAAATGTAAATTTCCCTGTTATCTAAGTCAACTTTGAATTCACTATCTCAAAAGTAAATGGTCTGCTTTTGTTAAATCAAAACTGCCATTCCAAGCGAAGCATATTGATGCACAAATATACACTGGCCTTTCCTACTGCCTTTGAAGCTCAGAATACCATCAGATAGGTACATATGCAGCAGGTAATGCATCAGATAATGAATCACAAAAATTGCACAATTAGTAACCTGTAAAAACTTACCCCCTCCAGCATCCTGCTCACCCAGATCAGATGGATTCGGTGGTCCAGTCCCAGCAGGTGGTTCGTAAGTAGCCACTAGGTTTATGCTCGCCTAAAAAAAACATTTTCACCCAAGATAAGATTTGCATCATCAGAAAGAGTTCTTAAAATGCCAAGATGCTGAAACCCATTTCCCTTTACTGGAAAGGATTACACACAGTCGTTGCACTATAAAAATACTTTGTGTTTAATAGTAAGATGTTGCCAGGGAGGAAGCAGGAAACAAGATAGCATTTGAATACAACAGTACAGAAGCAGACGGACTCATCCTTTCCACCATTCATCATGGCTGATCTGTACCGTAGTTCAATGTACCCACACTTTTTTGGGTGGGTTCGGCTAGTTTTTTGGGGGCTGGTAGGCAAGAACATAAAAAAAGGGCCATGGAACCAGTTCTGAAATTTGATCAGGTTAGATCAGCCTCAAATGGCATGGTGACACAGTGGTTAGCACTGCTGTCTCGCAGCGCTGAGGGCCCGGGTTCGATCCCGGCTCTGGGTCACTGTCCGTGTGGAGTTTGCACATTCCTCAAAAGATGTGCAGGGTTGGGGAAATAACTGGGGGGAAAAAATGAATTTTGGTACTCTAATTTGGAGAGTTACCCTCATGTGAAGTGCTTCTGATTTCACCCCCCCCCCCCCCCCCCAAATAGCCTAGCTCCAATTATAAAGGCTCTGACCCCTTATTCTGGATGAATCAGTTTATCCATATGTGCTAATCGGATTCTCAAATCATTTTAAACACTTCGACTTGTCAGAAATCAAAAAAACTTTCTGTTGAACAGAATACAAGCAGAGTCTGTGTAATCGGACCTCTCACTTTAAGCTTTGATCATTCTGGCAAATTTGTACCACCCACATCCCTTCAAAGGCTAATAGAGCCTTCCCGAGTTACAATGGGCACACCTGAACAGGCTACTGGAGATATGGTCAAATTAGAGTTTTGTACAATTGTAGCCCAACTTCCATCCTTTTGCATACCCGCCCCCTTGAAATGGAGGCCAACATTCCATTAGCCTTTCCAATACTCGTCCACTAATGCTTCGTAATTTATGTCCAAGTGGATTTTATGCCTCTTTACAGTTCCTTGCTATTCACCATTTAGAAAGTATTCTAATTTATCCTTGGTCCAAAATAGATGATCTCACATTAACCCACACTGAACCAGAAAAATGTCAAAAAATCAGCTTAAAAGACAAGACGTCGTCAAGCTGCAGGCTCTAGATTAAAGGAGTGCTCACTAATTCCAGGGTGCAAAGTATGTATTTCTGATGACAGGCACAAGTCAAGACTTGCCAGGCTGTGAAAATCATGTTGTCAAAGGCATGTTAGGCATTTCCTTGCTGGAATTAGAAAATGTTTACTTTGCAGCCACATTTTGAAAACGTTACAATATTGGATGTATTGCCTGAAAAACCTCAGCGTCATCCTTTATTACAAATTCCAATAACCACGTTTATAATGGACACAGACAGGTCTTGCTGCAATTACCTCCTCCCATCAGTGGCAGCACTAAAGCGGCTCAGTTGGGCACTTCACATCTGGTTTTACTGTTTTCAAGATTCTCTGCTCCAACCAACTGGTCTTCTCTTTCCAATTTGCCTCAAGGCTTCCAAATGCAAAATTCCCTCTTTCCATATCTAGGTTTGGACCAAATTGTGTTTGCAAGCTTTTCGTTCAGGTTTATGCTGCCTTAAATTACATATACTTGGGTGTTCAGGCAAACAATTAACGTGCAGTGCATTAACATTTAATTGTTTTATGTGCAATATTTGACCCTGATGCAATGCTGTGAAAGGGTGGTGTTACAACACGGCAAGCACAAGTGCTGTGCCCAAGGTGGTTGAACACAATGAATTAAATGGTTGCAGTAACGTGTGGGTTGTTTTAATTCCCACTTCAGGTGAAATGATTCAAAGGATCACAGTTCTGCTGCACCGTACAGTTTCTCGGTTGTTACCATGAACCAGTGACCAGAGTCTTTTTAAAAACACTTTTCACTAACCCAGGCATTCCTATCCTTGGTAAACATGTGTTTAGATTTTGAAACTGAGCAGGGTATGAAGTTACACACAATCTAAACAACCCTTGGGTATGTTTAGCACGGTTTTTTTTGCATTAATGTTCATTCATCCAGATCTTGGGAGTGTCTGTACCAAGATCATTGAAAATAAATTACATAATTTACTTATTCGTTTCGATGATTCCCGGTTTACGAGTAGGACTAACACCAGTAAGATGTTAACTGCAATGCCTCATACATGCTGCAGGACTGAAAAATTATTTAATTTTGCCAAGTTTATAAGTTTTGGATTAAAAGAGCAGAATTATAGTCGATAGTCGATGATGCTGTCTCAGACAATATTAGAGTCACAGGCATGACTATCTAGCCTCATACAGATCAGGGGTAAATAACTATTGAAAGGCTTTTGGCTTTGCGGATGAGAATTTGGAATTTTAGGTCTGCTGAACCTACATTTTATTGTCATGGTACACAATCACAATTTGGCAGCACGTCTTCAGCATTTCCAAATGTGCAAGTTAGATCACTCAAGCATTGCACAGAAAAATTGTACACTACGCAATGTAGAATGGAGGATAAATCAAATTTAGTGATTGCCCAACCCCAGATCCAACACCTACAGGATTGCTTCACAGGTTTAGATTCACTTACCCCAGTTGGCTGTTTCTTTTCACTGAGCAATGCAATATTCTTGAGCTGTAATGTTTTTTGGCCACTTACAAGATCTCTCAAGGAGATTGTTGCTGAACCAAGAAACCTAAAAAAAAAACAGACAACATTGAGACAATACTGGAGGTGTTCAATACTAAAACCTCAGCATATTCCACTTAAAAAAAGCATGTCAATAACTACAGTATTTAACCATTCATTCGCACCATTTAAATAGCATTGTAAAAGAATGTTTTGGGAAGTGCGCATCGCTGACTAGGCCAGAATTTATTTCCCATCTGCAATTGCCTTGGGAACGTGGTGGTGGTGGTGGAGTCTCCTTTAATAGCACAGTGGATGCACTTTCACAACATGGACAGCAAGAGTTCAGAGGGGGTTCCAAGATTCTGTCCCAGTGGTAGTGCAGGAACAGAAATATATTTGCAATCAGAATGTGTCATGACTTGGAGGGGATTTGCAGGAGACGGTGTTTCAAGTGCCCGGTCCTTCTTGGTGGTTGCAGTCATCGATTTAGAAGGTGGTAGTGGTTGCCAGATTTAAGGCATTGTCAAAAGGAGGTTTGGATAGTTGCTGTCGTGTATCTTTTAGATGGTACACACTGCTACCACGGTCTGTTGGTGACGGATGGAGCGAGTGAATGAATGGTTAAGGTTGTGGATGGGGTACCATTCAAGCAGGCTGCTGAGACTTGGATGGTGTCGAGCTTCTTAAATGCTGTTGAAGCAGCAGTGTGTGTTTCATCACACTCCTGTCTTGCAGATGGTGGACAGGCTTTGTGGAGTCAGGTGATTTACTCGCTGCACAATTCCCAGCCTCTGACCTGCTCTTCTAGCCACTGCATTTATATGGGTAGTACAGTTTCTAGTCAATGATTAGTCCCAGTATGTTGTTGGTGGGGGATTCTGTGATGGCAATGCCACTAAACATAAGGAGAGATAGTTAGATTATGTCAAAAGAAAGTGTTTGGCGAAGACAAATGTGGTTCATTACAGACAGAGCGGTTAAATGATTACTTGCATCTGTGGAAGGTTTCAGATACTGAAAATCTCCCAATGTAGATCCAAGGGACTAGAGAAAAGGTGGACTTGCAGGGAATTGGTATAAGAAAAGAGATTGTATTGGAGAAATTAGTGGGGCTGAAAGAGAAGTCCCCAGGATGTAATATATCCTAATACATCGTAATACATCTTCCACACCAGTTTGTAACCTCGGCAGGTCTGACACTGAATATGGCCCAAGGGATAAGGCTCCAAATACATTTGCAGAACCTCAGACAAAATGTTTCCAGCTTCGGACAGGACCAGAACTTGTGAACATAATTAGCTGTGCTCCTCCCACACCACTCGCAGTTGTCCTCCACCTCCTCAAACAACCGGCTCATCGTCGCTTTTGTTGAGTGTGCCTTGTACACCACTTTTAGCTGAGTTAACCCTAGTCTCATGCGTTAAGGTGGAGGCGTTAACCTTCCGCAGCACACTCGCTCAATAATCCCTCCTCCAATGCAATCCCTAGATGCTCCTCCCATTTAGCCTTAATCCCTTCCATGTACACCTTATCCTCCTTTATGATCCTACTGCAAAATCGCCCAAATAAAAAACCCTCACCCCTCCCTCCACCCAGCTGGTCCCTCCCCTACCCCCCTTCCCCAAACAAATAGCACCTCCATCAGCAACGAAGAAGACAGCGCAACTGGAAAGTTCGGGAAGACCTTTCTCCCCTGGATGTATCATAAGCCTTCCCGCTGGAGCCCAAACTTCACCCCCAACTCCTCCAAGCTTGCAAATCATCCCTCCAAAACCAAATTCTTCACCTCCTTCCTCCCTCTTTCCTCCAATCCTCGGAACCTCACACCATCCTCCCTGCTCAAACCCATGGTTCCCTCTCATCGGCATCACCCTCAAGCCTGCCCTCAATTTAGAAGTGCTGCCGGAATTGCCCCCAAGTCTTCAGCCTGGCTGCCACCACAGGACTACCAGAGTACTTCCTGGGGGCGAACGGTAACCCTTACAGGAACTTTACTCCAGGCCTGCACCTTTCCCGCATTTGCCACCCAGGATAAGTGTAACAGGTTCGGAAGGGCCAACTCACCCCGACTGATGCCCCACTTTGGAGCATCACTCTCCTTATCCTAGTCATCCTCCCTGCCCACACAAACAACAAATACCAACCTATCCACCCCTTTTAAAAAAAAGACTGGTTAAAAAGACCAGAAATTGAAACAAGCAAAATATTTGTCTTCACTGTCTGCACCTGGCCTGCCAGCGACAAGGGGAGACTCTCCCACTGTAACAAGTCCTCCTTCACCCTCCACACCAGGCTCGTGAAATTCAGTTCACAAAGCAGTGCCCAGTCCCACACCACCTGCACCCCCCCCCCCCCCCCCCCCAAATAAAATACTTAATGGGTTAATACACCCGGAAAGGCAACCCTCCTGCTCCTAGAGAAGACACTTCAAAGCATTCACTTTTCCCTAAACTCAACTCGTATCCCGAAAACACCTCAGTAGATCCAGATCCTTCTCCTTTTTAATTAATAGGGAGATGGATGCCTGCCCCATCGTCTCCGGTAATACACCCCCAACTATCACATCCTCAAACATTTCTACTACCATCAGGAACCCATCCAGCCCCTGACTGCATCGTTCCTTTCACTGCCTGCACTTCTTCCACCCCCATTGCTTCTTCCAACCATGCTCTCTCATCTCCCCCCACCCCCTCCAGCACTCCATAAATTCCCTCATCCTCTGGCCACTCGAACTTCTACAAATCCCGATATAAAAGTCTGCAAATGCCTTATTCACCTGCTCCGGTGGCACTACCAACCCACCCGGCACATCTCTAATCCCCACAAACTCTCGCTGCCGCCTGCTGACGACCTGCAAGCAACCAACAGACCTCTCCCACTTCATAAGATGAACACCCCCCCCAGCCCCAAACTGCTGGACTGCCTTCCCCTTGGATAGAAGATCAAACTTTGCCTGCACTTCCTCCTCACCAACAGCCCCAGCTCCTCCGCACATCTCCCACATACCTCCAAAATATCTCCTCCATCAACTGCTGCCATCCCTCCTGCGCCTCCCCATCTACTTTTAGGTCATTACATTCAAGGTCATCATTGAGTATGTTTAAAGCAGAAATGGATAGATTTCTGAGTAACAATACCAAAAAGTATATGGTGTGTAAAAGGCATTGACATGTCCAATCAGTCTTGATCGTATTGAAATGGTGCATCATGCTCGATGGGCTGAATGGCAGACTCATGTTCCCATCATTCATCTCTCGTCAGAGATGTGCAGCACATATCAGTGCCATGCAAGTGCTGCAATTTGCCACTCTGTCCAGGTGTTGCTGCTTGCAGGCACAGACTGCTCCAGTAATGAGGAATTGCAAATTGTCAGTGGTGATACGACACCCCGGGGCTCAGGCATGGTCAATTGCAGCCCCACAGGGTCTGGAGTCCCAACACAAGTGAATTAACCAATAATTTGTACAAAATTGCCAAAATATTTGGTTCTTGGCTGCTCAATAATTTACAGTTACCAGGTTTGTAATTTGAAACACAATTACTATTTAGAAAATCTAAAATATGCAGGAATTACTTTGGAATAACAACAAGCTAACATAATATGCCCATTTTCAATTCCCCATCCTCTATCCACACATAAGACAGATAAACATAGAAGGGTGGAAAGGGATGAAAACAATAAAAGGTTAAGATAGGAAGATAAAAGTCCTTGTTTTTGATGTTATATCCTTTGCTGTAGGCTTTCTTCCCAGCACACCGAATGTTTAAAACTGTCGTATAGTAGTCAATGGTCTTCTAGCAGAAACATTCATTCGGTAATCTCAGGCTGTAGGCTTTCTTCTGGAGAGACTTTGTAGCCATAATTAAACTTGCACTTAAAACTCAAAGATCCACCTTTGAGACTACTTCTTTCATTAGACTTTTGGTCTTGCATGAAACCCAGCTCCCAGCCCGAGTTCTAATTTCAATCCCATTGCCGTTTCACTAGAATGGCCTCCAACATTACTGGGGAAAGAGGTTCTTACACTGGACTTTTCACAGAGATTTCATCATATTCGAAAGTACAACTTCAGAGAACCCTCTTCCAGCTTCTGAACTGAAAACCTTATTGGGGGAAGAGAGACATTCCAGAGAAATCAGAGTCAATCATCATGGGCTACCAGCATTTTCAGTCAGTTTCTTTGGCCACCAGCCAAGTCCATCAATCTGAGCAATTACTGATTTCAGTCAAATCGTTCTGAAATCTGTGGTTTTGAATTAAAGGCAGCAGCGCCCTTGGAATTGGCTTGTTTGAATTAAAAGACTGCTTCAGGCAGACGGGTTTTTTTTTTTTACTGTCACTGCTTCTGCTGGAGTTACAGTACAGGTTCCCTTCAAGATCCAAAAGGTCCAAATTGTAATAGCAAAGTTAAAAGGCAAGGGAAAACAGGAAACAAACCGGGTTTAAGCAGGTGAATCCTTACAGTGGACGTTCCCACTTTTGACCACAGAAGAGTCATTGATAAAACAGTTGAAAATAGGAACTCTTGCAGAAATGCCCTCAGCTCGAGATGAATGCCGAACATCGATTTCCCTTTGCGCTAGGCAAGACTCCATTGAGTTAGCTTTGCTCCCAATTTCCTATTGGCTTCAATTTTACTCGGTTCCTTGATGCCATGACTTGGGTTGTCCAGGGCAGTCACTCTCACCTCATTTCTAAAATACAGCATTTTGTCCATATTTGGACCAAGATTGTAACAAGGTTTGGTGCAGGCTGACCCTGGCAGAACCCAAACCGATCAGTGTACAGGCTATTGGCAAATATTTCACAGCACTATTAACAACCCCTTTCAGGCAGCACGGTGGCCTAGTGGTTAGCACAACCGCCTCACAGCGCTGAGGGCCCAGGTTCGATCCCGGCTCTGGGTCACTGTCCGTGTGGAGTTTGCACATTCTCCCCGTGTCTGCGTGGGTTTCGCCCCCACAACCCAAAAATGTGCAGAGTAGGTAGATTGGCCACGCTAAATTGCCCCTTAATAAGAAAAAATAATTGGGTAATCTAAATTTTAAAAAAAAAAACAAAAAAAAAAAACAACCCCTTTCATCACTTTACCTAGGAATAACAATGGGCCGGTAAATGGTGCGGTTGGCAAACCTGGGGAAATTTGCCCCTTTGTCCGGAAGACGCTGGTGTTGTGACTCTGCTGAAACGGTTTGGCGAGGAGAGCTGCTAGTTCTGGAGCCTTCAGTACTACAGCCAGAATGTTGCTTTTGTCCTTAGCCTTCGCTGTCCAGCATGCTCAGCTATTTCTTCAGATTATGGGAACAGAATTGAATTAGCTGAATTCTGGCATCTGTGATGCAGGGGACCTCATGACGAGGCAGAAATGAATTATACCGATCTACATGTCTCCATATGCTATTCACAAATCACCCCTGTACTTGGCGATGACAGACTCCTGGTCCAGCATTCCCATTTTTAAATCCCACCCTTCCCACGTTAAACGTTCATGTAGTTCTACCGTAGACAGTGTCAGAATTGTTGAGTGGCAACGGATTATGGTTTTAAATTAAGAAAAACATAGGGCTGGATTCTCTTGCCCCACGAACGCCACGGGCAATGGAGAACACCATTGACCTCGGGCAGGATTCTCCGGTCGCAGGACGGATACAGCCGGAGAATCGCGCCCATAGTTGGATTTCATTTTTACTAAAAGAAATACCCATTTCCAACCTGTACACCAAGTGGCTTTGTCAGTCTACAATAAAGAAGCTACTTCAATGCATTCCCAAGACGGATGACCATCAATCTCTTGGGAACCAGGACACAAACAAAAGCAACAATATTCATCTTAGATTTCAGCATAAAGAAATGAGCAAACTCTTGTGTGTCCAGCAGAACGTATTGTACTTCACTGTGAAATCTGAGCTAGGAGGCAAATCAGGAAGAGCTGCAAGTGGAACCTTAGATTTAATCCATTTTCTTTCCTCCGAAATGGTGCAGGGACGAAACACTCGAGCCAAGTGAATTTCATGGATGTTGCAGACATTGAATTAAGCAAACTTGGCAACAACGAGGGTAAGATTTAAAACTAAAATAAGCAGCATGCACGTGCATCATTTGTGTGAAAATTTGAAGCAATTCTACACACATGGACTACAAAAGAGCTGTCATGTTGGGTGCATGTTGTAGCTCATGACATATCCTTGGCATGCCAGTGACACAGGCAAGGGAATTTTATAACCCATCCCTCGACTGGAATCAGTTAAAGTTGTTGTAACTCTGACAAACAGCACTAAAACCACACCCAGATTGCTGATGAATGACTTGCCCCAGAAACAAACATCAGCTTATTATTCCTGATGCACTGTAAATTGCACAAGACACAAGTTTAAGCGTTGTACATACAAGTTACAAGTAAAAAGTCAAAAACCACATTGTGGAAACTTTGCAGCTTTGCACGGGCACAGAAGTTAGTTGCAACGTGAAGCAACAAATTTGCATAATGTGCACATTACGACCAAAGTTTCACTTGATGACTCTCCCATCAGGATTGGATCGCAAGGAAATCCAAATGAAATAACCGAATGCTTCAGGTTCCTATGCCAAAAGAAGCACAATTAAAGCTGACAATCGCCCTTATAATTGTCCTCGCGCCCTAGTTACCTGGTCAATGCTGAGTACCATTACCATCAACCGGAAAACAACCAACGAGCACCCCCCCCCCCCCCAACCACCTAAATACCACCAGATTAGGGGTGGGGGGGGGGGGGGGGTTTGTTGGGTTACGGGTATAGGGTGGATACGTGGGTTTGAGTAGGGTGATCATTTCTCAGCACAACATCGAGGGCCGAAGGGCCTGTTCTGTGCTGTACTGTTCTATGTTCTATATGTTCTATTGCTGATGAACCATTGAATCCCTATAGTGCATTTGGCCCATTGAATCTGCACCAACCCTCTGAAAGAGCACCCTGCCTAGGCCCACTCCCCACCCGATCCCTGTAACCCCACCCGAACCTGCACATCTTGGGACATTAAGGGGCAATTTAGCATGGCCAATCCACCCAACCTGTACATCTTTGGGCTGTGGAAGGAAACCGGAGCACCCGGAGGAAACCCACACAGACACGGTGAGAAAGTGCAAACCTCACAGTAACACAAGGCCAGAATTGAACTCTGTTCCATGGCACTGTGAAGCAGCAGTGCTCACCACTGTACCACCCCTCCAAATTGATGCAAGACAATTGTGCAGGTCATGATGATCAACAGCCCAAGGGACTGCTATCCACAAGAACTAGGCAAATACAAAAACCCAAATTTTACATTTTAAACACTCGTGATTCACGATGCCAATATAATTTACTGCAATTTACTGCAAAGGAGTAAAAACAATGTTGAAAGAAAATCTCAGCAAGTCTGGCAGCATCTGTGGAGTGGAAGAGTTAACATAGACGCCAATATATGACTTAGCATCCACTGTACTTTGATTTCACTTTGTAAAAGGAGTGCTGCACATTCCCAACTGCTGGAAGGATCATCATCATGTTCAGACTGGCCTCAACAAGGGATACATTTCTATGTACTGCAAATGAAATCATATGTTGCACAGCGACAAGCTGATTCTTTGCAAGCTACAAGAATGTCCTGTTGAACAGGTTATCACAGCCCAAAAGGCTGAACTCATTTTAATACTGGTGGTTTAAAATTGGCTCACCCTCAGAATGAGCTTTTAAAAGGGATCAGGCAGCAATGAGAGAACTGGCAATGTGCACTCCAAAAACCGGCATCGACATATTTTAATTTGCTGGAAATAATTAGTCTCCACATGGAACCACTTTCCTGTTTTCTCATGGCCCTATTGTTCTTCCCCATCGGAAAACTTTCACAGATGACAAAGTCATTTTCTTCCTTGCATCATTGGTGAAAGCTCAGGAAGTTTGAAATTTTCCTGAGAGTGGTAGAACAAAGAGTCATCACAGCTAACGTGGTTGAGGGTCATGGAATGTCTTCCACCACCCCGCCCCAAACAACTGCCGTTTCCATAGATTACAGTCAGCTTCGTGCACACATTGGAGAAATAACGAGTACAGAGGTTGCTGTTTCCCTCTTGTTTAGCAACAAGTAAACCCAAGTGTACAATTGCTTGACCTTTTTTTTGTTGAATGGAATTGATCAGGGCAGTGACACAAGGGCAGCAATTTAAATAGGGCTCAAATAATTTGGGTGAACTTTGCAAATCCAACAGTAGCAAAGGGGTGTAGAACCAGCGGTATTCATACAGAATCAGAATAGTTACACCACAGGGGAGGCCATTCAACCTGTTGAGTGCATGCCTACTCTTTGAAAGAGGAACTCCCTTATCCACTCGTTCCCTGCAAAATCTCGCTTCAGAATGATCCATTTCCTTATTGAAAGCCACAACCAAATCTGCTTCCACCACATTGCCCGTCATTACATTACAAACCCTAACCACTCGCGGCATCAAAACAGGTTTTCCTCAAGTCATTTTGGGTTCTTCCATTCATTTAAATCATTGTTCGCTGCTTCTCCTTACTTGGGGGAACAGTTTTTCTGCATCGACTCTGCCAGGCCATTCACGATTTTCAACACCTCTAAAAAAACCTCCGCTCAACCTTCTCTTCAGTTTCTCCAATCTACCCATATAACCAAAATTCCACTTCCATGGAAATATAGTCTTAAATCTTTTCCACACTCTCAAAATTCCTTTACATCCTTCCAAAAAGCATGGTGTCTAAAATTACACGCAGTACTTTAGTCGAGGGTCAACCAGTTATCATAGCTTCCTTGCTTTCATACTCTTGGGTCCCTATTTATCAAACCCAGGCACATATACGCCTCATTGACAGCTTTTCCAACCTGCCCTCCCACCTTAAATTAATTGCACTTGTTTACCCTTGGATCCCTCAACTCCGACATCTGTTTAGAATGATCTTTAATTTATGTTGCCTCTCCTTGCGTTTTTTAACCAAAATTTAATACTTCACACTTTTGCATTAAAATTCCTCTGCCACACGTTTGTCCACTCAGTCAGCCTCAAGCTCATCACTATCCTCTTCACAGTAGCTTTGTGGCATCAGCGCATTTTGAAATTGCGTCCTGCACACCCAAGTCAAGGTCATTAATATGCAAGCAAATCAGTGGTCCCAACATTGACTTTTGTAAAATCCCATTACATTCCTCCTGTCCAAAAGAAAATAGTTTTGTATCCTGGCTGCCAACGCATTTTTGTTCCAGGAACTTAGACTCTACTGTTGCACTTTATCAAATGCCTTTTGGAAGTCTATTGACACAACATCAACTGCATTACTCTCGTCAATCCCCGGTTAGCTCATCAGAAAGCTTAAGCGATGCTGGTTGTCCTTTCACGTGACTGCTAATTCTGACCGAATTATCATTTCCAAAAAGGTTTTTCCTCCACCACGTTTAAACTGACTGGTCGGCGGTGGCTAGATTTATCCTTACGCCCTTTCTTGAACAAGTGTGTGACATTTGCAATTCTCCACTCCTTTGGCTTCACTCCTGTATCCAACAGAACTGGATCCCGCCCTCCCCCCCCCTCCCACACACCTTCACTTGGGTGTATTTTAATTTGATCCAAGACTTCACTTGGGTGTATTTTAATTTGATCCAATGACTTTACAGCCAGCCTTTCTCAAACATCCTCTCAAACAGATTTTGCTCATGCAGTGTCTAAACAGATATGCTATCCTATGTAATGAGTGTGCAATAAATTGCATTAAATCTAACCGCGATTCATGAAAGATAGCTTCTGGTTTTCAAACAGTATCATATTGTTAGCATAAAATCATGAAGAACAGTCACCGACTTTTTCTCCAGGAATGCTACCTGACTTTATCTTTTTAGATCAGCAACAACAAACAGAAAAAAGGTTTGTTTTTACACGGAACTTGGTCAGAGTTGTCCATCAGAACCAAATGGGTTACTGACAGCAAATGTCACAAATTCACACAAATCAAGATGGTCAAGTAGAAACAGAATGCCAACAGTACAGAAGGAGGCTAATCATCCCATTAAGTCTGCACTGACCTAATCTCAATATAGTTGCCATTCTCTGGTTTGTAATCAAAACAATACAAACTGCACCAATCAAAGTATTAATACTTTCATTGTCGACTGCATCTAGCTCTTAAGTGTTGGGGAACTGTGCTCCTTCGGCTAAACGATACTTTTCAACCATTTCCCAATATGTTTTGTTCTAAATGTAATGTCTATACTCACTGGCTCATACACATCAAATGTCACCCATACAGTTCAGCTGACCAAAATTCCTTTCCTACAAGAGTAGCTGGCCTGGAATTCCCACCAGATATCTCTCCCTCGCTTTCCTCCATTAAGACATTCCTTAAAACCCTTGGGACATGTGTCATATTTTGTTTAAAATGGTCTTGTGAAGCATCTTAGAAAATTTCATTAGGTTAAAGGCAGTATACAAATAGTTATTTTTGCTTTATTTTCTAAATTTCCCAATCATGAGCTTCAACGTCAATTATCTACCTTATTAATGTCGACAGATTACATGCGAAATACAAACAGGACACCATAATTTAGGAAGAATGTGAAGGCACTGGAGAAGATGCAAAAAAGATGAACAAAAATGGAGTTCCTCATCCCTGGAGCCAACTATATGGATAGATTGGAGAATCTGGGGTTGTACTTAGAGGCAAAAATATTTAAAGGCAAAATTATTTAAAGGAGATTTGATAGAGGTACTGAAAATCATGGAAGAACTGGACAGAGTAGATAGAAACTAGTGTCATTGGCAGATGGATCAGGAACTCAAAGAACATGGATTTGAAGGAATTGGCAAAAGAATCAAGGGCTACATGAGGAAAAAAACTCTTAGGCAGCGAGTGGTTATCATCTGGAATGCAGAGTCTTAAAGAGGGTAGAAGAGCTCAAATGTGGCTTTCAAAAAGAGAACTGATAAGCATCCAAAGACAAAAATTGCACGACTATGGGGAAAAAGGTAGGGAGTCAGCTAACCGTGGGCAGCATGGCAACAGTGCTTAGCATAGTGGCTTCACAGCTCCAGGTTAGATTCCTAGCTTGGATCACTGTCTGTGCGGAGTCTGCATGCTCTTCCTGTGTATGGTTTCCACCCACAGTCCAAAGATATGCAGGTTAGGTGGATTGGCTATGCTAAAATTGCCCTTAAGTGTCCAAAGAAAGGTTAGGTGGGGTTACGGGGGATATGATGGAGATGTGGGGATCAGGTGGAGGTGTGGGCTCAGTTGGCGTGCTCCTTCCAAAGGTCGCTGCACTGTAAATTCTATGATCTAAGTTGCTGTTACAGAGAGAGGTGGCCCAGGTTCAATAGGATGAACTGCCTCCGTGTTGTAAACATTCTACACCTCTTTAAATGAATCCATTTCTCCAGATAGGTAATTCTTATATACAAATATATCACAAATTTAAAAAAGGACAGAGTTACATGTAAACCTAAAATGTTCTGGGCAAGCCATCTGTGTCAAGTCCATGTCAGTGTCAAGTTAAGCAACAATAAGGATGAGTGGAAAAATTTAAATGCTCAAAAAAACCCAAAAAGGGATAACCTATTTCAGAAGTAATTTAGTTGGAAAAACTGTTATTGAGAAACCAAATCTAATATTTCAAACCAAACTGATAGCAGGAGAAGGGAGCACCACAGGTCTAAACTAGCTAATGCATAAGAAGTTGCACTTATATCACCCCACTTGAGTAAAAAAGTATCGCAAGGCACTTCAAGAGGTGGAATCATGTAAAAATGGATGCCAAGCCATAGGAGGAAAAACTCTTGGTCAAAGAGGTGCATTTGAAAGCAGACCTTAAAGATACATGAAGGGGTGGAGGTGGGGGGTTGGGGGATGCGTCAAAACCCAGAGTCAGTGGAGTGGAGAAAGAACCTAGTCAGGTTAAAGAATATTATACAGAAAGCCATAACAGAATTAGAATACAAACAAGAGGAATTTTATATGGGATATGTTTGCTGATCAGGAATCAAGCTAGGCTGATATTGGAATGAAAGGTGAGTGGGACATGGTACAGGACAAAACACAGGCAACAGCGTTGGATTGAGGGACCAGGCAGGAGCGTGTTTTAGCAGTCTGAAGGGGACAGTGGCATAGAGGGGTTCAACAGTAGATTAGCTGAAACATGGGTACAAGTTGGCAATGCTACGTAGATGAGAGCAGGAGATCTCTGTAATAAAGAGGAGCTAGATGCCTGGAAGCTTAGCTTGGGGTCATATAGGACAGAGGCTGTGAACTGGCCCCAAATTTGCAGATTAAGGGCAATTAAGTTGTGGTGTAGACATAGAACGTGGACTGTTTGCCCAATACAGCATTAAGTTCAAAGAACTTGCGACTCATCCAACACACAGGGAGTGAAAGGGTCAAGACAGGTATTAGTGAGGGGGAGTTGGGTATCAACATATGCCATGTTTCTAGGGTGGTTGCTAAGTGGCAGCATGTCGATAAATAAAATGAGCAACTGATGGAAGATCATAGAATCCTTACAGTGCAAGAGGTCAGTTAGCAGAGTCTGCATCAACCCTCCAAAACAGCACCCTGCCCCATCCCCATAATGCCACCTAACCTCGGACACCAAGGAGCAATGTAACATGGGCAATCTACATAACCCCTGCACATCTTTGGAAGGAAACTGGAGCGCCCGGAGCAAACACACTCGGAAGCAAGCAAGGTCGGAAGCACGAACAGAGAGAGTGGAACATTTAAAAACTGCACGGCAACAACTGTACAAAGAATAGAGAGCACAGATGATTTAAAAATGGGCACCACTGACAGCAATTTAAAACATATATCCAAATGCAGCATCACAGGAAAGCAGTTGGCCTGTAGCATCTTCACCTCTAAATGAGGGCATTGATTTAAACTAAGGGCCAGGAAATAAAAGTAAAAACCAGGCTGTAAAACATTGTGAATTAATAATAGCATTAGCCCAGAGCAGCTGCACAGAGGGCCGATTTCAACAACGTACAAGGCAATATGGCGAGATGGGGATAAGAGGTATTGTTTGATATATTAAAAACAAACAATGTTAAAGTAGGATGTGGGCTATGCTACACAGACCTAAACGTATAAAATCAAAGAAACCAAGAAACTAGATACTTGAAAATATCAAATTGAAATATCAGATTAGTTTAAAAAAGACAATAAAGATGGCAGGGCATGTGCTGAATTGAAGGTGTAGCATATGGGAGCTGGTGGACACTGTTTTGTTATGCTCTTGACGTAGCATAAGCTGCTTCCTTGATGTGCACTCTGACAAAGGAAGGTTCAGACTTGGAGATAACAGTTTAATAAATGTGTTAAAGCTAACGATTCTCCTACTTAGATTCGACTCTCCTGTTAATCCTGCTATAGCTACTCAGACTGATGAACCAGTCTGCTACAATCCAGGTGGTGGGTATGATGTCTTCCAAATCAACCGTGTGCACTCACCGAGTGTCTCCACTGGAAAGAGAAAGATCATGTGTGCTGTGTCCTTTTATATGGGTTGGTGTAATGCCCTCCTGTGGTAGTGTCACCTGTGTGTGTGTCTCGAATGCCCATTGGTCGTGTCATGTCCTATCTTACTGGCCTATTGGTCGAGTGTCTGTGTGTCATATCTCTGGTGCTCCCTCTAGTGTCTAGCTAGTCTACGTGTAATTACATTAACCCCTTGTGTATTTACAGTGATGCATATCACCACAGACACCAGTGTGATTCACAACAAGCACATTTGTAGGGCCTGCAGCGCAACAAATTTTGGTTCAGAGTTGATGTCCTGCAACGTATTAGGGATGGAGAAGGTTATCTGGACACATGGTACCAGGACGCGGTCAAATCCCTTCAGGAGTAAAGTATTTCAGATCTGCTCAGGGGCAGGAGGGCATGACTATGACAGAGGACGAAATGCAGATCCAGAAGGTAGGTACGAGAGGAGGCTTAAGCCCTTGCACTTGTCCAATGGGTATGCAGCCGATATGGATGAGGGCAGGGTGATGTGGGCGAGTAAACTGACTAGAGTACTGTGGTTCTGGATGAAAAGGAATATAGAAAAGGCAGGAGCACTGTAGTTGGCTCTGTAGCTCGGACCCAGCAGCAGGACCCCACGCAACACCGTTCTGTGTTTGTGGAGAGTGGTGGACGAGGCCGTCAGCGCCGTCGGGCTGACACCCAGTACAGGCGACCAGTGTCGTAAGAAGCTGAACGACCTACTCGTGCATTACCCAGCACTGTGCCCCTGGCACCAATCCCCCCCTATCCACCACACATAACTCTGCCCCCCTCCTCCCCAGGGGGATGATCCAACCCCTGCCCTGACCCACATGGCCGCACCCACCCATGCCAGCCACATTAGCCGTGTGCCCTGTGCACCTATGCCGTCATAGACCCAACCGCTGGGCTGCATGCGCCGGACTGCCAGACAATGCTGATGTTTGTGTGCCCCCCAGGAAAAGAACGCCCATAACCGCAGGGAGCGGGAGAAGATCGGAGGGGGTGCACCTGTATCGCACCTCCTCACCATGCAGGAGCAGAGGGCACTGGACCTCGCAGGCAGACCAGAGGACCGGGAAGATTGGGGGCGCACCATTTCCCCCCCCCCCCCCGGACTGGCCCGACCCCCTCACTCCGCCTCCCCCCACTCAGCCCCTCACTCCACATCCTCCATCTATCCCTCAACGCCCCCTCACCTCAGTCCCCCCGAGCCCTCACTCCACCTGTCTAACTGTGGACAGTGCTGTCTTGCGTCTTACAGGCCCATCCAGCGCCCCCCCCCCCCCCCACCAGCCAGTGCCAGGGATGGCAGATCCCAGGGATGCAGGCAACGATGGGGAGAGCAGCCATCACAACAGGCCCACGTCCGACAGAGTCCCAGGACACAGGAACGCAGGGGATCGACACCCCGAGTACGCACACCCATAGGGCGGACATCCAGAGGAATATCGCAACACGGATCGACACAAGAGATCCCGGACTTTGCCTCGGATGAGGACATAATGGACTGAGCATCACCCGCTATCTCCTATACCCTCCACCATCACAGAGACTATAACCTCGGTTGGTCTCTTTAGTGATGAGACTTCTTGGACACTCACTGGTGAGCACCACACAGCCACTCCAGTACAGCAGGTGGAGGTATGGAGCAGCCGAGGGGCTGGACGGTCGGAGGGCAGACTGGCCCCAGCAACCAGCTGCCGCCCAGACGGTCCCAGGTTCCTGCAATTTTCCCACCCACCCAGACACCCGACGCAGACAGAGACCCAGGGATGAGAGAAGGGGATAGAACATAGAACAGTACAGCACAGAACAGGCCCTTCGGCCCTCGATGTTGTGCCGAGCAATGATCACCCTACTCAAACCCACGTATCCACCCTATACCCGTAACCAAACAACCCCCCCTTAACCTTACTTTTTAGGACACTACGGACAATTTAGCATGGCCAATCCACCTAACCCGCACATCTTTGGACTGTGGGAGGAAACCGGAGCACCCGGAGGAAACCCACGCACACACGGGGAGGTCGTGCAGACTCCACACAGACAGTGACCCAGCCGGGAATCGAACCTGGGATCCTGGAGCTGGGAAGCATTTATGCTAACCACCATGCTACCGTGCTGCCCACGGATGACGGCCGGTTTCCAACACCTGCAGGTGCAGGAGGAGGAGTGCATCCACATACAGGAGCTGGGAATGGTGCCGGTCAGGAGTGCCACCCAGGTGGCATCCGCGGTGGAGGCAATGGTGGTGACAGTGTCGGTCATGGGTCAGAGTATGCAAGGCCTGGGGCTATCTGTGCAAGTGGCGTCCATGGCCCGGGACAGGGCGGCCCTCTTCTCACAGGCAACCATGTGCCAGAGCCAGCTCCAGATTGCAGCAGCCCTCATCACCGTGGCCCAGTCTCAGCAGGCCATCGCTGGGAGGATCGGCACCATTGCCCGGATACTGGCCGGCGTTGCACAGGCCCAGACAGGGATGGTCCACTCCCTGAGCTCCATGGCTGCGAACTAGCAGAACCTGGTCAATACCAGAGAGTGGGCCTCCAGGACTGGCAGCACCAGGTGCCAGGGGTGCTTCGGGGGTTGGCTTCTCTCGCACTCCCGTCCCATGGAGAAGCCGGGGGGGGGGGGGGGGGGGAAATCGGGCACACCGAGGGAGGAAGAGGAGGTGCTGCGGCCCGTTCCGGGTCCCCCTGCAGGGGATTTCCCGGAACACCGCGACACCTGTGTACTTGGTCTGATGCGTGAGGGGGGTTGGGGCGGGAACAGAGTGCCACTGTGGGTGAGGGGCAATGGACCAGCCAGTGGCATTGTGTAGCCTCCCATCAATGTCCAGCCCCCATGTCCCGTACATTGACCCTGACCCCTGACCCCCCCCCCCCCCCCCAATCCTCATTTGGAGGGGCCCGGGCCTGCATAGTGATCCTCCCACTCATCACCCCTCTGCTGGGTTATGTTATGGAGGACGCAGCATACCACAACGATGCGGCAGACCCTATCCAATGGGGACTGAAGGACCACTCGAGAGGCAGTACATTTTCAGCAGACCAAAGCACCTCTCAATCACACCCCTGGTCACACAATGGGCCTCATTGTTGCAGTGCTTAGTGTTGGCCTGTGGCCTCCGTATAGGCGTCATCAGCGAAGACTGCAACGGGTAACCCCTGTCGCCCAGCAACCAGCCCCACATCCGGGGAAGGGGGTGGGGGGTACACGGTGCAGACATGCAGGATCTTCATCTGGTGGTCACAGACCACCTGCACGTTCATAGAGTAGGACCCCTTCCCATTCATGAATGTCGGCCTGTTAGACGATGGCGGCCACTTGGCGACGTGCACCCCATCGATGACCCCCTGAACCATGGGCATTCTGGCGACTGTGGTGAAACCTGCTGCCCGGGCATCCTGGTGGGCACGGTCCACAGGGAAATAGATGTACCAGTTCGCAACGTCATACGGGGCATCTGTCACTGCACGGATGCACCTGTGCACCGATGCCTGGGAGATGCCGGACAGGTTCCCACTCGGCGACTGTAAAGACCCCATTGCGTAGAAGTTGAGCGCAACCCTCACCTTGGCGGCCACAGAGGGCGTCCTCCCCTTGTCCCACACGGTGCCAGCCGTACCATCAGGTGGCAGATACGGGCGACGGTTTCCCAGCTCATCTCTAGTACCCTCCTGCAGGCCCTGTCCAGGAAGTCCTGGAGGGACATGTGGCGCCGGTACACACGGGGCCCCATCAGGTGCCTCCGTGGCACCACTTCCTCCTCAGAATCCTCATCCTGTGGCCCTCCCTTGCCGTGGTCCTCCTCCTCCTCCTCCTGCGCCTGTCAGGCAGGTGGCCCTCCAGCCCAAGCGGCTGGCACCTACCCCACGCTCCTCTGCTGCAGCCTTTGCTGCCTCCCTGCAGGCCAGTGGCCCTCGCCACAGCGGCCTAAAGTGCTGAAGATTCCCAAACAATATGATGTGCGGGGGGTGGGGTAGAAAAAGTTCCAATATGGCTCATGGCGCACACCCCCCTCCACAACCAGGTGCCATAGGCTACATGGTTGTCCCGGTTGGCAGGTCACCTCTCCCTCATCCACGCATGCCACACACACCCCTCGGTGCCCCGACACCAGTCGCCCATTCCTCCTGCCAGGGCCGTTTAATGGCACTGCCCTCACTGGGGGCTGCCATCAGTGCAGCCTTGCATCTACCCGCCAGTGGGTGCGGGGGCCCCGTGGTGAGGGGTCCGGCACCCCTCCGAATGGGCGAGAGGCCTGGGCTGAGCCAGTGGGTGTGGGGGCCCCGTGGTGGGGGGTCCGGCATCCATCTGAATGGCCGAGAGGCCTGGGCTGAGCCAGTGACCGGGCCCCGTGGTGGGGGGTCCGGCATCCATCCGAATGGGCAAGAGGCCTGGGCTGAGCCAGTGGGTGTGGGGGGGTCCGGCACCCATCCGAATGGTCATGCCGACGGGAGTTTGGCCCATCTGGGGCACAGTATTGTTGGGAGGCTGGAGAATAGCCACCTCTCGCGATTCTCTGGGCCGCGCGGCACCCACCACGTCCCCGCGGTTCTCGTGGGTTCGGAGGTTCGTGAACCAGCGTAAACGCCTACTCTCCGAGCCGGCTCCGACAAACCCGCCCCGGCTCTTGACAAGACGACCTTGACATGGAATTTCAATTCTGTTTCACTGTCTGCCTCACCCTCTAAGTCAGCAAAACAAAAATACTATAATCACTCTCTCTCGACTCATCCTGAACCACACGGATCTGCTGGTTTGATTAACATCTCCATTTTATGTATGTTGCAGCATTCAAGCATTCCTGCCTTGTCATAACCAAAAGCCTAGAATCCAAAAGAAAAATGTTAATTGCCCCAGAAGTTAACATAGACATAGAACATACAGTGCAGAAGGAGGCCATTCGGCCCATCGAGTCTGCACCGACCCACTTAAACCCTCACTTCCACCCTATTCCCAAAACCATATAACCCCTCCTAACCTTTTTCTGGGAGGAAACCGGAGCACCCGGAGGAAACCCACGCAGACACGGGGAGAACGTGCAGACTCCGCACAGACAGTGACCCAGCAGGGAATCGAACCTGGGACCCTGGCACTGTGAAGCCACAGTGCTAGCCACTTGTGCTGCCCACAAAGTTATAATTTTTAATGCTGCCAAAAGTCATTTAAAAGTAAAAGTAACTGCTCATACAAGCTAATGACTTGCATTCCATCCATTAAGTGTAAAGAACACAAAAAGGACAACACAATGCTGGATAATCAAAAAGGACAAAATCAAAATCCTTATTTATTTTAGCCTCATAGTGCAATAATGTATGTACTTGGTCAAATTGGAGAATCGGCGGTTTGATAAGAGTCACAGAAGTTGTCCTTCGGCCCATTGAGTCTGCATTGACAAAACTACATCAATCCCACTTTCCAGCACTTGGCCCATAGCCATGAATGAATCAACAGCCACATTATGGTTCCGCCTATCCTGCTTGGAGGAAATGCATCATCCTCCAGCTGGGTTTAGTTAACTAGTTTTTTTATGTAAAACTATGTCCAACCCTTTCTTGCTCGGTTCATTCCTATTATACAGATTTCCTCCACATATATGTTGACTACACAAGTTTCCAAAATAAAAGTTTCACTTTCTAACCCACCCTGAATATAAAAATTTATGATAGCAGCACATTTTAAACCTAGATTATTACACATTTTAGTTGGTTCAGCAAGCACCCAAATATTCATCACCTTACACAAGCAAATGCACCTTTTTTTTGGAAATTGTACGTTTGGTGGGCCATGGCCAGTCTTTTTCTGATGGGTGGGCAAAAAAAAGTGTGGGTGTAAAAACCATGGACTGATCTGCAACTTAATGGCAAGTTGAAAGACTGAGTATTCAATCCCTAATGATAACCCTCACAACAACAGATGTAATTGTCATTTTGGACTTTAAAAAAATGGGCCATAACCTTCTGCTGAATTAATCACGAGGCTAACATTGCCCTGGAACTATTGATGGCAAAAAAAAAAAATGGACCAGCAAATTCAGGCAATTTGCAGAAACACAGCTAACCAAAGCATTCCTCTCAGGAGTTGGGTTATTACTCTGTTGGCTTCATGAAAACGGCATTTGCTGTCTGGCTCCACTATTGAAACATTGGGAATTGTATCTGCCCGGCAAGTCCAGCCAAACTCCACATTCACAACACACATTGCATTAACGGATCAGTGATGCATCCGAGGAAGTGATGTAACTGCTCAAAATCATAAAAGAACAGTCAGACATAAAAAACAGTCTAAGAATAATTTGCTCTCCAATTTGAAATAGTGCTAATTTCTGCTCAAAAGACGGTGTTTAAATGTCTACTTCATATTCTTTGGAGCCATAGTTGCACTACATTGCAATGGGTATTTAATTTCACCACTGGCTGCATCTCTTCTCGCCCACTGTGGTTGTGGCAACATATTATCATTTCCCAGAAAATTGTGGACATTACTCACTGTAAAAGAGGGAAGCACAAAAGGCCCATTTATGGTGTTAAGTCACCATTGGAACATTGAAGGATGCATCATCCTTGGATGACCAAAGATGTTAAGTCGAGTATCAAATTGAAAAATAAAGTGTACACAATATGACAAAGATTAATGGAAGTGTTCCAGGAGAGCATCCACATGGAAGGTGATAACTGTTAGAAAACTCTTGTTTTACATACTAGAATACAACTTCTACTCCTCCGAAGGGTCTCGCTCACCCAGCCACACTTGGGCCTAGGGTATTTATGTTGCAGTGAACCCTTACTTAAGGGTGTAGCTCTGCCCCCTCACCTGGGGAGATCATATTCAGATGAGGCCCCTGGGTTTCCGGTCAGGTTATAACAGGTGGGTAAGAAAAAGTAAAGTGATCATCAATCCTTCAGAGAGAGAAGCTGGAAAATCAAATTGAACCAACAGTATAGAAGAGAAAAAAAACCCCTCAAGAATTCTTGAAAAAAGTCATGAGGGAGGGAGGAATGATGATCGTGAGGGAAAATGGAAAACCACTGGAATTAAGAGGCTGACCAAGCCTTCTGGACTGGATGACCTGCATTCAAGGCTTTTATACGAGTGGGTGCATGAAATAGTAGATGCTTTGTTTGTTCCAAAATTCGCTAGATTCTGTTGTTAAGGGCTCTGCAGAAATCACAAATGTAATATCTCTATTCAAGAAAGGAGGGATTCAGAAAGCAGGAAACTCAGGTCAGTCAAACATCTGTCCTGGGAAAATAATTATTAAGGAGGTAGTAACAGGACATATGAAAGTGATATACAGAAGTGACCAGCAAAGTGGGTTTCCAAAGGGCACCCAATCCTCTATCCATGCTAACAAGAAGCAGTGTGATAAATGACTCACCATTCGAGCTGTTATTACTGGAGTGCCGCAGGAATAAATGCTGGGGCCTCAACATAAATAACTTGGATCAATGGAGGAGTTTTTTGGGGGGGGGGGGGGGGGGGGGGTGGTTGGGATTGAAGGCACTAGCAACAGCGCTGCTCCCGATGGGCCCAGGGAAATACTCAGGGAGGCTGCTAGTAATAGCATCATTGAGAATTTGGAGGAAAGTTACGGCAGCACTTCAGGTTGGGGGCAGGGTCAAGGGAAATGCCAATTCGGGGGAAATCACAGATTTGAGCAAGGGAAGTGGGATGGAAATTTTCAGATGGGAGGAGAGGGAGTTAAGGCACTAAAGGATTTGTTTCTAGAGGGTTGGCTTGCAGGAGCTGGGAGCGAAGTATGGGTTGGTGCAGGGGGAAATGTTTAGATACATGCAGGTTCGAGACTTTGCCAAGAAGGAGATACAGAGCTTCCCGGTAGAGCTGGCCTCATCATTGCTGGAGGAGGTGCTGATGACAAGGGGACTGGGGAAGGAGGAAGTGTTGGCGGTTTACGGGGTTATTTTGGAAGAGAAGGCAACGCTGTAAGGGACCAAAGCAAAGTGGGAGGAAGAGTTTAGAGAGGGTATGGAGGAGGCGTTCTGGTTTGAGGTGCTCCAGAGAGTGAAGGCCTCCACCTCATGCACAAGGTTGGGACTGATACAGCTGAAGGTGGTATATAGAGTACACCTCACAAAGGCAAGGATGAGCCAGCTCTTTGAGGGAATAGACGACGTGTGTAAACGTTGCGGGGTGGGGGCAACGAACCATATTCATAAGTTTTGGTCCTGTCCAAAGCTGGAGGATTACTGGAGAGTAGGGTAATCTCTAAAAGGTGGTGCACGTGAAACTGGGCCCGGGCCCTCTGGAGGCTGTATTCGGGGGGTCAAATCAGCTGGGGTTGGAAGCTGGTACGGAGGCAGATGTTGTAACCTTCGCTCGTTGATTGCCCAAAGGCGGATCCAGTAGGAATGGAGGTCAATCTCTCCATCCTCTGCCCTGGCATGGTGGGTGAACCTGCTGGAACTCTTAACTCTTGAGAAGGTGAAGTTTGAACTGGGGGGGGGGGGGGATTCTGCTATTCGGGGTGGGGGGGGGGGGGGGGGAGAAGGATTCTGCAATTTGTGGGCGTTATTCATTATGCACTTTGAAGAATTGGATGACATTGAACATGGGGGGTGGGGGAAACTATGTTGATGGTGACTATGGGTGATTCCTGATACCTTTTTTATTTGATGTTTGTGTTGACATGTGGATTGTGGTTTGGGGGAGGATGGGATTGTTGTTGTTAAGGGGACTGACATTGTTGTTGTTACCTTTGATTGTTTGTTGGTGGGTGTAAATTTTGAAGAAAATGTGTAAAAGGAGAATAAAAAATATTTTTAAAAAAAATTTAATAATTTGGTCCAAATGTGAAGTAGCTAAATTTGTGTTCTGACATTTGATGGAGGGAAAGAAATTAATGATGAAGCAGCTGAAGATGGTTGGACATGGAACATTACCCTGACTAATGCCTGCAGTGATGTCAGGGCGACTTAAAGAGCAGAGATTTTAAAAGGGAGCGGGAGCCGGGAGTCAGAGCGGACATTTAAAAGGGAGCGGGAGCCGGGAGTCAGAGCGGACATTTCAAAAGGGCGGGAGCCGAGAGTCTCAGCGGACATTTCAAAAGGGCGGGAGCAGAGTCTCAGCGGACATTTCAAAAGGGCGGGAGCCGAGAGTCTCAGCGGACATTTCAAAAGAGCGGGAGCCGAGTCTCAGCGGACATTTCAAAAGGGCGGGAGCCGAGAGTCTCAGCGGACATTTCAAAAGTGCGGGAGCCGGGAGCCAGGGCGGGAGCCGGGAGCCAGGGCGGGGATTTAATAAGAGTGGGAGCGGAGAGTCAGAGTGGGGATTTAATAAGAGCCGGAGCTGAGAGTCAGAGTGGGGATTTAATAAGAGCGGGGCTACTAGGGACACCAATGGGCAGTAGGCTGATCTTGAAAAACATTCCAGGAGTGACATCATGGGAAAATGGTAAGTTCATTGGCTGGTAAATAACTGCTAATTTGCATTACCTATTCTTTTAAAAAAATTAAATTTAGAGTATCCAATTATTTTTTCCAATTAAGGGGCAATTTAGCCTGGCCATTCCACCTACCCTGCACATCTTTGGGTTGTGGGGGTGAAAGCCACGCAGACACAGGGAGAATGTGCAAACTCCACATAGTGACCCAGGACCGGGATTCGAACCCAGGTCCTCAGCACCTTAGGCAGCAATGCTAACCACTGGCCCACCGTGCTGCCCCTGCATTACCTATTCTAATTTGCTTTCAGATTAAAGGATGATAAAGACTAAAACCTAGTTGGAAATTTTAAAATAAAATAAAAAACAGAAATGCAGGGCAGGGCGAAGAAGTTCACCAGCATGATGCGGGAGCTGGTGGACCACATTGTGATTCCTAGTGAATATATGTAGCAAGAGTTGGTTGCTTGAGGCACTTCACAGTTGAGAAGCTTCAGACCCTGTCACATATCAAGGGAGGGGTCAGTTATCCGTCGCGGTGTTTCAAAAGGTAGTTACACCCCTTAGATTAAGTACCTTGACTTCAGCCAGTGGTCAGGGACAGGAGTCTGACTATGAGTGAAGTAGGCAGAGGGGTCCAGGAAGTAGGAGTGCAGGTCAGCAATGAGGATTTTAAGCTGTATATGGGTGGTGATGATCTGACTTCAGGCACAACAAAAAAGGGGACAATTATGAGAAGGGGGGGGGGGGGGGGGGGGTCAGCGCAGGACTGAAGGTGTTGTATCCAAATGTGCACAATGTACGCAACAAGATAAATCAGCTTGTTGCGCACATTGGCAGGTATGGTGTTGTGGGCATAGAGACGTAGCTGCAAGGGGATCAGGGCTAGGATCCAAATATCCAAGGATGTGTCCTATCAAAAGGATAGGCATTTGCACGAAGGGGACGGGATTGCCTTGTTATTAATAGGGGCTGGTTTCACACAGCGTTAAATCGCTGGCTTTTAAAGCTCACCATGATATGCCAGCAGCGCGGTTCAATTCCCGTACCAGCCTCCCCGAACAGGTGCCGGGATGTGGTGACTAGGGGCTTTTCACAGTAACTTCATTTGAAGCCTACTTGTGACAATAAGCGATTTTCATTTCATTTTTCAAATTAAATCAAATCGATAGCAAGAAGTGATATAGGGTCAGAAGGTGTAGAGTCTGTGGGGTTAGAGTTGAGGAATCAAAAAGGAAAAAATACCTTGATGGGAGTTATGTACAGATCTCCTAGTCAGGATGTGGGGCAGAAAAATTGTCATTTAAGAAAGCCAATATTATAATAATCATGGGGGACTTCAATATGCAGGTGGACTGGCAAAATGAGGTTGGTAGCAGATCCCAAGAAAAGGAATTTCTGGAATGTCTACGAGATTTTTTTTGGAGCAACTTGTGCAGAGCCCACTAGGGAACATGCAATTCTGGATTTGGTCATGTGTAATGAGGCAGATTTGATTCAGGAACTTTAAGGTGAAGCTGTATAAATAGAGCTGGCCAATGTGGTACTCGTGAGAGAAGGAAGCAGTGGTGAACTACTGCTGCTGTGTACATATTGTGGTCAATAAAGTTAATTTCTGTTTGACTCTGCAAACTTGTGCTGGATTCTTTGTGGCCCTCACAACAAAAAAGGGAAGTCAGGGACAGCATAAAAGTAGGAGAAAAGGCATACAATGTGGCACACAAAAGTGGGAAGCCAGAGGATTGGGAAGCCTTTAAAAGCAAACAGAGAACAACCAAAAGAGCAAAAGGGGGTGCAGGGGAAAGGAACAAAGAGAGGAGACATTGGAATGGCAGAGAATCAAATAGGTACTTTGCATCAGTCTTCGCGGTGGAAGACACCAGTGGCATACCAGAGTCAGGGGGCAGAGGCGAGTGTAGTGACAATTACTGAGGAGAAGGTACTGGGGAAGCTGAAAGTCTGAAAATGGATAAACTTATTCAACTGGATGGACTAGGCCCCAGGGTTCTGAAGGAGATAGCTGAGGAGATTGTGGAGGTATTGATGGTGATGTTTCACTGGAGTCAAGGAGGGTCCCAGAGGACTGCAAAATGGCTAATGGAGGAACAGTTGAGGCGTCTGGGTCTGTATTCTATGGAGTTTAGAAGGATGGATGGGGTGGGGGAATTTCATTAAAATTTACTGAAAAAGGAAGCTTAGATAAAGTGAATGTGGAGATGTTTCCACTAGTAGGAGAGACTAGAACCCGAGGGCACAGCCTCAGACTGAAGGGACGATCCTTTAAAATGGAGGAGGAGGAATTTCTTCAGCCAGAGGGTGGTGAATCTGTAGAACTCATTGACTCAGAAGGCCGAGGAGGCCAAGTCACTGAGTGTCTTTAAAGATAGCGATATTCTTGATTATTAAGGGGATCAGGAGTTACAGGGAGAAGGCAGAAGAATGGGGATGAGAAACATATCAACCACGATAGAATGGTGGAGCAGATTAGACAGGCCGAATGGCCTAATTCTGCTCCAATACCTTATGGTCCTGCAAAGATGATTTACCTCCAAAAGTCACCACCACCTTCTTTTGTGCTAGGTATGACTCCAATCAGCGGAGAGATTTTCGACTTAATTTTGCTAGAGTTCTTTAATACATCAAGTCAGCCACTCTCACTTCAAGTTCAGCTATTTTATCCATGTTTAGTGCAAGGAGGAACCCAAACTGAGCAGGTTATTGCTCAGCAAGTGTCGTTGATAGCACAGTTAAAGACTCCTTCCATCACTTTGCTGATGGAGAGTAGATTCATAGGGGAGTGGCTGGGTTGGATTTGTCCTGTTTCTTGTGCCCAAGACATACCTGGGCAATTTCCCACATTGCTGGGTAGATGCCAGTGTTGCAGCTGTATTGGAACAGCTTGGCTAGGAGTGTGGCAAGTTCTGAAGCACAAGTCTTCAGTGTTATGTCTAGAATATTGCCAGGGCTCATAACATTTGCAGTCTCCAATGCTTTCAGCCATTTCTTGATATCACGTGGAGTGAATGGAATTGGCTGAAGGCGGACATCTGTGATGCTGGGGACCTCTGGAGGAGATAGAGATGGTTCATCCATTTGGTATTCCTGGCTGAAGGTGGTGGAAAATGTTTCAGCCTTATCTTTCACACCGATTTTTTGAGCTCCCCAATAATGGGGAATTATGTTATTTAATGGTCCAGTCATTAAGACTGGTTCTGGAGAGCGTGGCCTGATCCGTTGGTTACAAATGAAATCAAAGGCTCAAGACATGTCAGAGGACATTCACACACTTCATAGATCTGGATAAAAGCACGGCACGCTTTACACAGTCTGCTCATCATCCCTTTCTTATTCTTGAAAAATGAAATAAAAATTGCTTGTCACAAGTAGGCTTCAAATGAAGTTACTGTGAAAAGCCCCTAGTCGCCATATTCCGGCAACTGTTCGGAGAGGCTGGTACGGGAATAGAACTGTGCTGCTGGCCTGCCTTGGTCTGCTTTCAAAGCCAGCGATTTAGCCCTATGCTAAATCAGCCCCTTCTGCCTTATTGTGGCCCTTCTATTTTATGTTTTAAACTGAGTTTTTCTAATCTAATATATTTGTTTGCCCTTTCTTCTGTTCTGATGGTGTTCCTCGATTTAAACAAAAAACTGGTTTGTAGTTTGAGGCATTCATCAGGTATTTACTTTGAAGTATATCATTCCAAACAAATGGTTCCACATTTTTGGTGCAGATACTAATGCTCGACTTACAGCAGCTGATTTGAGTTTGGCTCCAAAAGAAAAACAAGTTTGGCAAAGGTGAGGGGGAAGGGGGCACTGCAGAGGGTTACTGTTTAGCAGGATGCACAAACCCCAGATTATGTCATGCACAAAGCCATCCCATTTCAGCGACTGTTGACGTATTGTTGCTAAAGCTCAACCATCTACATCCAAACATACACCACCCACTAAATCTCATTTCACAATCATTCTCATTGATCGGCACCTAACACATTACTAAGAATCTTTAGCCTGGTTTAAAAAGCCATTTAAGGCTTCAGCTTCTACACCTGTAAATGCCAGTGGACTACACCCTTTAGTTAACTCACTGTCACCAATGTACACCCCTCCTTCTGTTTCAGAAAAGGTGGACTGTTGACAATGACAGAGGTCTGGATGGACGGGTTTGCTTATTTCCTGTCTGGTTTTTGATACAAATATAATTTCCTCAAATTCTTTTACTTTGCTATTTAAAAAAGGAGCCTGCTGAAAATCTCTTTTTCCTCTTAAAGCTCAATCATCCGTTCTTCCTCTGTTGCACATCAGGGCATTTCCTGATGGCACCGATAAACAAAAGCGGTGATTAGCGCATGAAACTTTGTCTTCTGCGTAGTTGCCACTAGATTTGGAGAAGAATTTGAAGGTTCACATGTGAAAAGATTCTCACACAAATGCTTGAAAACCATAAAGACCTCTTGAAGTTTCAGAAGCCATTCTGCACTGCTCGACAGACTGGAATTTTCAATGTATTCTGTACAAGTACTAAATTAAATGCAAGACAAGACCAGTTTAGTTCCAAACACCATTCCTTTCACCAGTGAGTCAGAGCTAGTCTAAATATTTAGCTCTGTGGCATAACAAAACGGTCCCTCCCAAAAATAATTTTCGAAAAGGTCTGCATGTATTGCTGGGAAGGCAAAGTTGCTAGTCGAAGATTACACAGGCCACCAATACATATTTGATGCCGTAGAGCAGCGGAGTATGGCACACCCTTGGGGGAAAAAAAAAAAATGAACATTACACATTTAAGCTTTCCCCTCCCATCCCTCATCAGCTTCACTCAAAATTAGATCATAACTGGTCTGCATCTTCACTCCTTTGTACCTTCTCCTGCCTTCTGCTCATAACCCCCGATCCCCTTATTAATCAAGAACATATCTATCTAACGATTTGTCCTCCACAGTCTTCTGTGGCAGAGTCCCACAGATTCACCATCCTCTGGCTGAAGAAATTCTTCTTCATCTCTATTTTAAAGGATCGTCCCTTCAGTGGGAGGCTGTGCCCACAGGCTCTAATTTTTCCTCTCAGTGGAAATATTCTCTCCACGCCCACTCAATCTAGGCCTCTCGGTATCAATGAGATCCCCCCCTCTCATCCTTCTAAACTCCAATGAGTCCAGACCCAGAGTCTTCAACTGCCCCTCATATGACAAACTCTTCATTCAAGGAATCATTCTTGTGAACCTCCACTGGACCCTTTCCAAGATCAGCACACCCTTCCTTAAAAGGCCCCAAACTACTTACAATAATCAAAATGGGGTCTGAACAATCTTGCATTTTAGTCCTCTTGGCATGAATGCTAACGTATTTGCCTGCCTAACTGCCAACTGAACCTATACGTTAACCTTCAGAATCTTGAACAAGGACTCCCAAGTCCTTTTGTGGTTCTGATTTCCCAAGCCTTTCCACCACCCCCCCCCCCCCTCCCCAATTTAGAAAATAGCCTATACCTCCATTCTTCTGAACAAAGTGCATAACTTCGCACTTTTCCACCAATATATTATATAACATCAAAAGCCGAGGCCTTAGCCCAATTTCTGGGGATGATTCTTCATTTGAAACAAGATGATGTTCCTTCAGATTACGGTGCAAGTGGATGATAGGGTTTCCATGCTCCTTGTACAGATTTTTCTGTTTTAAGCCTGACACCACATGGGCTGGTTGGACCAAATGGCATGTTTCCATGTTGCAACTTGTGTGCACATCTATGCAAATTCTAAACAGGCACTGAAAGACAACATTCTCTCTCATCACTACCAACTCAATAACCGATAATGACCATTCATCTCATGGGAAGATCTAATACTGTCACGCAAATTTTGCCAAATAATGATTTTTAATCTAACAGTTGGAAATTCCAAAGTAAAAAAAAAAAGTGGCCTGGAGCTCAAAAAAATGGCTACCCAATTTGCATCACTGGACCTTCCACATTCAAACACCTTGTGATGGTAGCAGAGGTCCCGATGGGACGGAGAATTCAGCATCGGGGAACAAAACTGGTCTGGCGTCAGGCACCGATCCGTTTTGGATGCTCCGACCCTCCGCTGGAGTCGGGATCAAGGTTTGCGTCCATGGAGGATGAAAATAGGTCATCAAGAACCATCTACATCATATTAAACAGGCCGGCCACCATATTCTCTGGTCCTCTGGGCCAGGAATCACATGGGCGAGAATTGATGCTGGTCCTGACAAGTGTGTACCTGATGCAGTGAACCAAAGGGGTAACATTTGAAGGGAGATGTAGGGAGTTGCCACCAAAGTTTATTGGGGCACCCCCCACAAACATGCAAGACCTGCCCCCCATCCCCACTAGAAAGAAACCCTCTAAATAAAAAGGTACCCCCAGAACAGAGAGAGAGATCTGTGCCTGGAAGCTAGAAAGCAGTACAGATGGAGGCAGTGAAAAAATCATCTGAGCAATATACCTGCTGGCTCCAACACAGGAAGTAGCACCTTTCAATTTCTGGAAAGAGAAAACCAGTCAGCTGAGTTTAAACCCCCTCAGATCTTTGATCTGCAAGCTATTCATTCATTCGTCTTTGATATTGATTTTACTGGAACAAAGAAAGGTTCAGCACAGAAGCAGGCCCTTCGGCCTTCCAAGCCTGTGCCTATCATGATGCCCCAACTAAAAAATAACCTTTTGCCCTTGCTCAGTCTGTATCCCTCTATTTCCTCCCTATTCATGTATCCATCCAGATGCCCCTCAAATGTTGCTAATGTGCCTGCTTCCACCACATCCTCTGGCAGTACGTTAAAAGCACTCCCCACTCTCTGCGTGAAAACCTTATCCCGCACATCAAACTTTCCCCCACTCACCTTGAACCTGTGCTCCCTTATAGTTCACACTTCCACCCTTGGATAAAGCCTCTGACTATCCACCCCATCGATGCCTCTCAATTTTGTAGACCTCTTATCAGGTCTCCCCTCAGCCTCCATTTTTCCAGTGAAAACAATCCTAGTTTATCAACCTCTCCTCATAGCCAACACCCTCGAGACCAGGCAACATCCTGGTGAATCTTCTTTGCACTCTACCCAAAGCTTCCACGTTCTTCTGATAATGTGGTGACCAGAACTGCACGCAAAACTCCAAATGCGGCCTAACTAGCTGCAACATGATTTCCCAACTCTTTCACCCAATGCCCCTGCTGATGAATGAAAGCATGCGGTTATGGGAGAAATGTTTTCAGAACCCCAAAATGCATCGTGGAGTTCAACCAACCCCACCTTTAATGGATTGTTGCTTTTGAAGCACACGGTTTGTTCTCCAGGTGTAGTATTACAATTATGGACAGGTGGGTTTTAAAACAAAACAATGTTTATTCCATCAGCTCAAATTAACCTTTTAAATAAACATTGGATCTCTTAACACCCCTTACTTCAAAGATAGCCCCGAAAATAATACAACACTACCCAATCCTGCAAACTGTTCCTTTCCACATCCAAAAGACTTAACAAATCCTTCAAACAGAAGCACATTAGATTTATATTCAATACAGAGACCTTTTTACAATTCCGATTTCACCAAATGATTAAGAGATAGTCCTTCATGGCAGAGATCACCAGCAATGCAGCTCCACAGCCACACCCGAGCTTTCTTCAAACCGAAACTAAAAACTCCCAGAAAGCAGAAGTGAGCTCAGCTCTCCCCCTGTGACATCACTTCAGTAACACAAGAACATAAGAACATAAGAACATAAGAACTAGGAGCAGGAGTAGGCCATCTGGCCCCTCGAGCCTGCTCCGCCATTCAATTAGATCATGGCTGATCTTTTGTGGACTCAGCTCCACTTTCCGGCCCGAACACCATAACCCTTAATTCTTCAAAAAACGATCTATCTTTACCTTAAAAACATGTAATGAAGGAGCCTCAACTGCTTCCCTGGGCAAGGAATTCCATAGATTCACAACCCTTTGGGTGAAGAAGTTCCTCCTAAACTCAGCCTCAAAATAAGGGGAAGTAGATTTAGGACTATGTCCCCTAGTTCTGCTGTCACCCGCCAGTGGAAACAACCTGCCCGCATCTATCCTATCTATTCCCTTCATAATTTTAAATTTTTCTATAAGATCCCCCCTCATCCTTCTAAATCCCAACGAGTACAGTCCCAGTCTACTCAACCTCTCCTCATAATCCAACCCATTCTGCTCTGGGATTAACCTAGCGAATCTTCTCTGCACACCCTCCAGCGCCAGTACGTCCTTTCTCAAGTAAGGAGACCAAAACTGAACACAATACTCCAGGTGTGGCCGCACTAACACCTTGTAGAATTGCAACATAACCTCCCTAGTCTTAAACTCCATCCCTCTAGCAATGAAGGACAAAATTCCATTTGCCTTCTTAATCACCTGTTGCACTTGTAAACCAACCTTCTGTGACTCATGCACTAGCACAGATCACCCCACTCAAACCCACGTATCCACCTCCACCCTATACCCGTAACCCAACAACCCCCCCCCCTTACTTTTTAGGACACTACGGGCAATTTAGCATGGCCAATCCACCTAACCCGCACATCTTTGGACTGTGGGAGGAAACTGGAGCACCCGGAGGAAACCCACGCACACACGGGGAGGACGTGCAGACTCCGCACAGACAGTGACCCAGCCGGGAATCGAACCTGGGACCCTGGAGCTGTGAAGCATTTATGCTAACCACCATGTTACTGTGCTGCCTCATGATCAGCTTCATTAATTATAGGTACATTTCTTCAACATCCAATTCTTAAAGACACTCAGAGGACAGTGCCTATGCCTCCTTAATCACCGTGGCCACCTATGTTGCCACTTTTAGGGAACTGTGGACGTGCCCGCCCAGATCTCATGTTAATATTCCTAAGGGTTCTACCATTTATACCTAGATTTGATCCTACAAAATGTATCACCTTGCATTGGTCCGGATTAAACACAATCTGCCATTTCTACACCCAATTCTGCAACTGATCTATACCTTGCGTCCTCTGACAATTCTTGGCACCATCAGCAGCTCCGCCAATCTGAGTGTCGTCTGCAATCTTATTAATCAGACCATCCACATTTTCCTCCAGATCAATTATGTTTACGACAAACACCAACAGAGGTCTCAGCACTGATCCCTGCGGACCACTAGCTCCAGATCTCCATTCAGAAAAACACCCTTCCACTGCTACTCTCCGTCTTCTATTACCAAGCCAGTTCTGTACCAGCCCAGCCCGTATCCCATGTGATATTAGTTTTTGTACCAGTCTACTAGGTGGTGTTTGACAGCTTCCCTACACACCCAGCTGTCAGCATTGTTCCATTCATCTCCTTTCAGTTGAGAGACTTTGAAATGGTCAGCTGTGAAACTAACAGAAAGGACTCAACTCTGAAGTGGTCCAGGAGCTGTCAATCAAATCTTCATTCTTCTAAACATTGCATTAGTTTCACAGCTGACCACTTCAAAGTCACTCAACTGCAAAGCGAAATGAATGGAACAATGCTGACAGCTGGGTGCGTGGGGAAAAAAAAATCAGTCAATCACAGCCTAGTAAAATCAATATCACAAAGAAATGAACGGCTTGCAGATCAAAGATCAAAGGGGATTCAAACCCAGCTGACTAGTTTTCTCTTGCCAGCAATTGAAAGGTGCTGCTTCTTCGGCCCGAGGCAGCAGATGTACTGCCCAGGTGAGTTTTAAAGCAGTGAGGGGGGCGGCGCACAGCCACAAGTCTATACTAATCGGGTCACCCGTTCAGAGTGCTGACCCAATTGCGGGATTCCCTCGCAGTGGAAATCGTTTCCTGACTTGTGCTCCCAGCGAGCGTGCAAATCAGGTGCAATTCAGCCCCGGCAGGAAAACTGAGCTTCCAAATAGAGAATCCTGCCCCACGACTACAAAAACCCATCAAGGACAATGGCATCAGCAGAATGAATGAGCCACATATCCTACACCCATTAACAAGACAATCACCTTGGATAGCCAACAGGGAGTTCCAGTGCATGAACACATCAAGCTATTGCGGGGCAAAATGCTAAATCCAATCACATGAATAATGGGACACTGTCCAGGAGACAATGCTCAGACATGAACTAATCAAGTTACAAAGGGAAAAATACACTAGGCAAAAGTATGTTTGAGTCACTCACCCACTGTAATAATAATCTTTATAAACGTCGCAAGTAGGCTTACACTGCAATGAAGTTACTGTGAAAATCCCCTAGTCGCCACATTCTGCTGCCTGTTCGGGTACACGGGAGGGAGAATTCAGAATGTCCGTTTCAGCTAACAAGCACGTCTTTCGGGACTTGTGGGAGAAAACCGAGGCACCCGGAGTGTTTAAACTTCCAGTTTCTCTGCCGTAAGAGAACAATCAACTGAGATACTGGCAAGGAGAAGATCCGACCGGTGTCGCTCCTTCCAGTCTCTCTCCCCCCAACTGACCTTGCAAACTTTGAACCCTGGTTGCTGACTGACAACCCAGGACACCCCTCTTGCCGACAGAGAAAATCAACCCCACAGGCAGAGTCACTTCTGGACTTATTTGGTTAATTTCCCTCTCCTACTTTAATCTAGATTTGTGTGGAAGAATTTTGAATGCAAGAGATTCTTGGGAATCCATTTCATTTAGATTGATAAGTATAATAAAGCTAACTTCTGTCCATTACACGCAAGAAAACATGTTGGGGATGGACACACACCCTGCCTCTCCAATTGTAATACTATGCATGGGTTAAGCACGCTAGATACCTCATGGCTACATTTCAACCACATGTTCAAAAATAATATATTAGATGTGAAACATTTGATGCAATGGCAGAAATACTATACAAACAAAACATTGCAGTCTGATGTTGCACTCACTGAAGTAGGAAAGCGATTGCAATACTTAACTTTAAGCTTACCAACCATAAGCTTACCAACCAATCACACACCCAAGGGGTTTAAAATTTCTGAAAGGTCATCGAGAACTATGCTGTATTATAATACATTGGTTGAAGAATGGAATAATTCTGTGTGGCTGAATACAGGCCCAGTAATGGAAAGTAGTTTTTACAAAACTAAAAAAAAAACAAGTTCTTAGCTGTAATACTTGGTGTCATGATATGTAGACTGGCATGAAACTAAGGGGTTAATCAGAACACCCGGCTGTGGCACGACCACTAGAGGAAACTACACAACTCATTACAAAACCAGACACACACTAGACCCTCCCTCTCACTCCTGGCAGCGACTGTAGGATTAGAACCAGAATAGTTTAGATCTCAGGCTGGGTCACCACGTGGCCTAGATCCCAGATGTACAGTTAGTCATTACAGTAGTCCCCCGTTATACCGCGCTCCGCGATATACGGCGGGGGGGGGGGCTTATGGACCCCAACTTACTTGACTCATTTTAAACTCTTTTTGAAACAGCACCTTTTTTAGCCGCGATGATTAGACCGATTAGCAGCGATGATTACCCGCGATGATTAGACCGATTAGCAGCGATGATTACCCGCGATGATTACTGTAGAACGATTAGCCGCGATGAGTAGCCGCGACCGATTAGCCCGATTACCCAGCCATAAAAGGGATACCTTTTCCAGTGCAGGTATCTTCAAGTTCAGTTACTGTCGTTCAAAATGTTTAAGCGCAAGTCTTACACGGTGAAGCAAAAGATACATTTGATAGACCGGCTTCGAAACGGGGAAACGAAGGCAAAATTATCCAGAGAGACTGGTGTACCAGAGTCAACCTTCCGTGGGTGGGTGAAAGATGAGCCCAATTTAAGAACATATGTTGGGACAGTTTCTCAGAGTGAAGGGCTTACCAGGAAAAAGGCAAGGAACGCTAGTGACGTTAACTTGGAGAAGGCTGTGTTCACCTGGTTTGTCCAGGAACAGTCTGGTGGCACCCCCCTATCTGGACCTATCATCAGGACTCAGGCTGAGAAGTTCCATCACCAGCTCAACCCAGAGGACAGCAATTTCGTAGCCAGCAAGGGTTGGCTCCATCGGTTCCAGAAAATACATGGGATAGGTGCAGTTACCATCAGTGGTGAACAGAGATCCGCCGACTCAGGAGCAGCAGCAGCCTTTCCTGACATCCTCAAGAACTACATGGTGCAAGAGGAGCTGACCCCAGAGCAACTCTACAATGCGGATGAGTCAGGGCTCTACTGGAAGATGCTGCCTGACAAGACCCTAGCTGTCAAGGATGATGCCCACAAGACTCTGGGGTACAAGCAAGCCAAGAACAGGCTCACCATCCTGTTTGCCAGCAATGCCACGGGAACACACAAGCTGAAGCCATTGATTGTGGGCAAATTCAAGTCTCCTAGATGCTTTCACCACATCAACATGGAGAACCTACCCATTACCTACCGGAACTCTGGCAAAGCCTGGATGACAGCTTCCTTATTTGAGGAGTGGTTCTTCGTACCCAGTGTCAGGGACCACCTTAGTGCCTGCAACTTACCGCAGAAGGCCACACTCCTACTGGACAACTGCTCAGCCCACCCTCAGGGAGATGTTCTCAAGACCAGGGATGGTCAGATCCAAGTGCTCTATCTCCCAAAGAACACCACCAGCAAGATCCAGCCATGTGATGCTGGCATCATTCAGACCTTGAAGTCTGTGTACAAAAAGGAACTGATCCTGGAAATGATAGACTCTCCTTTCACTGTCCCAGATTACCTGAAAGCCATCACCATCAAGGATGCCTGTTATCTGGCAGGGAAGGCCTGGGGAGCTGTGACGGAGAAGACCATCGCCAACTGCTGGAACAAGGCCCTAGGAGCAGCACTCCCACGACCCCAATATTACCCGGATGAAGAGGACTTCGTAGGCTTTACTGAAGCAGAGATCAGGGCAGCTGAGGAGAGGCTAGAGGACCACCTGGATGAGAACCTAACACTCCAGGATTGGGTGAACAGGTGGGCAGCAGCAGAGGATGACATGGCACCCGCAGAAACATTCACAGAGGAGGAGATCATCGACCAGGTCACCCAAGAGGAGGCAGAAGAAGCAGAAGAACCCCAACGCACAGTGGCAAAGAGCCACTCGGATGCCATCACGCACCTGAAGTGGCTCATAGCATACACAGAGCAACAGGACTTCGACCCGATATACATCCTACACCTTAAGAACCTCCAGAGGCAAGCACAAGTCAAGATGAGGAAGGGGATGTGCCAGAAGAAACTCAGACTTTTTTTAAATGATTTTTAAAAATATGCTTGTAAGTACAATTTTAAGTATATTATTGTACGTATATATTATTGTATATATTTTAATAAATTTAAAACTTGATTTAAGACTTGAACGAACTTTGATGTTTTTTATTTAAAACGCCCTTCCATTCAGCAATGTTCAGCATAGTCAGCGATGTTTCCTCTTGTTCATTCATTTGGATATCCGCCATCATGGATATCCGCGGCTCGGATACAACGCGGGTGGCTGTCTTGGACCCGAACATCCGCGGTATAACGGGGGACTACTGTATCACTGAGTTACTAGAGTTAGAGTGTCAAACTCATTTATCTAGTTGTTGTTACTGAAAAAATCCTTTCAACTTACTTCAAGGACTGGAGTGTCTTTCAACGTCACCCATGGTCAGTAGCAACTTGTGTTAATCAACAGCATAACATAACACTTGGGTTTACATTCCAGAAAGCAGGGCTCGAAACATGCTACGTAAAGGATGCAGCAAACTATTGTCAGATATACATAGAATGTGTAATATTTTCACCAGGTCAATGTAGGTGTGGCACAATGAGTAGAGTCCCCATGCCTTAGAGCCTCAAGCGCTGGGTTCATGTCCCACTCTGAGGTTTGACGACCACACGAGGTGCATTCAGAACATGGCCCTGAATAGGTTGGCTATCAAGCTGAAAAATCACTCCAATAGGCCTTCGGCAAGCAGCATGTACAGGAAAGACTCCTGGTTAGCTATTCTTGATATGGAGGAGTTCAGGTTTTGGCTCCAGTTTATGGCTAGTGAACTGTTTAAAGAAAAGCAGGCTACAGGTATGGAGAGATAAGCAGAAGTTTACCTTGTGCATCTCTGGACACAGGAAGAATTAGAATTAGAATTAGTCCGAGATCAAATGAGTGGTCAGCAGTGCTAGGTTGGGCTGAATTACTTTGCTGCTCGTACCCACAATCCTATCTGCCTGACGGGAATAAAATTATAGCTAACTGACCCTGCATCATCGTATCGTACAAAAACAAATCACACTTGCTGAGAGACAGGGTCCAATGGTCGAACCAGTGTGAACTGAAATCTGCCCAGAACAACCATTTATTGAATTCAAATTTCAGCATCTGCCACCAGGGAATTCAAAACCAGATTCCCAGATCATTACCCTGTACCTCTGGATTATTAGTCCAGTGTGACAGTGCCATCAAGCTCCCACCTCAGCATTTATACCACACTATAGTTATCCAAGGCCTATCAGCTTTCAGACACAAACAAAATCCAAGTATGGTTATTGCAATCCCAAATACTAGAATAAAAACAAACAGCAATATAGTCATCCTCAAACTAAATTTGGAAAAACTTGACCAGCTTGTTAATCAGGAATGTAAAAAGGTAATCAACGCAAATAAAATGGCTGAAAATCAAGTTCATCTTCAGCTGAAGGGAGGGTAACATAATCCTTGCACAAGTTTGCATACATGAAAATAAATCCGCTTCCAAAAACAAATTCTACAGTAAATGTTGTGTGCTGCAAGATCATTCTAAAAAAAAATCAACAATTCCTCGATGCAAAACAATTATTCAACACAATAAACAAGGGTCAACTCCAAAGCTACAATTCAGTGATTTCTACCCCCTCCCCTGCTCCAAATGGAATTGTTTAAAAGGTTAACTTATTTTTTGCTTCATGGCGCTGGCTCAGAGCCAGTTTTCTGATGCACATTAGCCAACAGTTTTAGAGACTAATAAACATTAACACATACAGCACTATTACAGGAAGACACATTGCTTTTGTTCTCGGAATGTAGAATAAATTCTGCTAATAAATGGATATTTTGCTAATCTATTGCAACTATGTCAGGCAAAGACAGACTTCCAAAGTCAAGCAAGAGCTAGTTAAAGTCTGCTTCACCTTCCTGCATTTCCAATATTCGAGGGGCGTGCCCATTGCAATGCGGTTGCTAGGTAACTTGCAATTTTGGAAATGCAAAGACATGTGCAACATTTAATAGCAATCTTGCTCAACCATTCAGCTTCTTTGTGGTGACTGTCGTACAGAGAATAGTTTACCTTCAAACTTGGAATTCTAATTCTGGAATGTTAATTTAGCTACAGATTTCTTTCAACGCCTTTCCCAGAGCTGAAGTTAGCAGTGACCCTTTTCAGATGCATGACACAACCAAACATGTCAGTTTAAAATAAAAGCATTTCCGACCCATCCCCATTAAATTCCTGCAACATTTTTCGAAGGGGGCAAGAACTGGCTCAGTTCTTTAACATTATATAAAAAGGGATGGGAGACAGAGAAAGGCGAACACACTGCTGTATTTTCATACCCACAAGTAATGGATAAGAATCAATACACATTGTGGGTTATGAAACAATATGCCCCACCCTCCAGGATAAGCACTTCTATTACAGTGGCCAGGTGACTAAGCTCATTTCACTTTTGTATGAGATAGGTTTATAAAATCTGTTGTCGCTGGGCATGAGAGAAAGATGCCCTCGGAACCATGATTGGCCATTGGAGTTCAAAATTATCTAGGCACATATCTAATAGGGAGAATTTTTCATTGCCGAGATAAAAGCAAAATACTGCAGGTCCTGGAGATATGAAGTAAAAAAAAAAAATGCTGGAAAAAAACTCCGATAAAGCAGCATCTGTGGAGCGAGAAACAGTCAATGTTTTGAGTTAGAACAGAGAACAAAACAGCACAGGAACAGGCCGTTCAGCCCTCCAAGCCTGTACCGTTCATAACACACTTGCCGAAAACCCTCAGCACTGGCAAGTGCCGTATGGGCAGCACGGTAGCATTGTGGCTAGAACAATTGCTTCACAGCTCCAGGGTCCCAGGTTCGATTCCGGCTTGGGTCACTGTCTGTGTGGAGTCTGCACATCCTCCCAGTGTGTGCGTGGGTTTCCTCCAGGTGCTCCGGTTTCCTCCCACAGTCCAAAGATGTGCAGGTTAGGTGGATTGGCCATGCTAAATTGCCCAGTGCCCAAAATTGCCCTTAGTGTTGGGTGGCGTTGTGGGCTTGGGTAGGGTGCTCTTTCCAAGAGCTGGTGCAGACTCGATGGGCCGAATGGCCTCCTTCTGCACTGTAAATTCTAAGAAAGTATCCCTCTATACCCACCCTTTCCATCTATTTGCAGAGATGCCCTTTCCACGCCATTAATATATCGGCTTCCACAACCTCCCCTGGCAATGCGTTTAGGCACTCACCACCTTCAAGTGCAAAAAAACCTACCTCGTACGTCTCCTTTAAACTTTGCCACACATGCCTTAAACCTATATCCCCTGGTGACCGACCCCACCACCCTGTGAAAGAGTGCCTTCTTATCCACTCTATCCATTCCCTTATTATGACCTCGATCAGGTCATCCCTCAACCTCTTGTCCTTCTAATGAAAACAGTCCAAGTCTATTTTACCTCTCCGCATAGCCAACACCCTCCAGGCCATGAAACATCCTGGTAAACTTCCTCTGCACCCTCTCCAAAGCCTCCAAATGCTTCTGGTAGTCTGGTGACCAGAATATTTCAAGTGCGGCCTTACCAAGGTTCTTTACAACTGTAGCAAGACTTTATACTCTATGCCCCGTCCAATGAAGGCAAGCATTCTGTATACTTTCTTGACTACCTTGTCCAATTGTGTTGCCATCTTCAAAGATCTGTGGACATGCATGCCCAGATCTCTCTGACTTTCTATATTCCCAAGAGTTTTGCCATTTACTGTATGTTACCAAAATGCATTGAGGCAAGGGATTGATGTTTAAATACTCTAGGTCATGTCGGCATAAGGAAGGGGGAGGTTTTGGGTATTCTAAAAGGCACTAAGGTGGACAAGTCCCCAGGACCGGATGGGATCTATCCCAGGTTACTGAGGGAAACGAGGGATGAAATAGCTGGGGCCTTAACAGATATCTTTGCAGCATCCTTAAGTACGGGTGAGGTCCCGGAGGACTGGAGAATTGCTAATGTTGTCCCTTTGTTTAAGAAGGGTAGCAGGGATAATCCAGGGAATGATAGACCTGTGAGCTTGACGTCAGTGGTAGGCAAACTGTTGGAGAATATACTGAGGGATAGGATCTATTCACATTTGGAAGAAAATAGACTCATCAGTGATAGGCAGGATGGTTTTGTGCAGGGAAGGTCATATCTTACAAACCTAATAGAATTGTTTGAGGAAGTGACAAAGTTAATTGATGAGGGAAGGGCTGTAGAACACATATACATGGACTTCAATAAGGCGTTTGATAAAGTTTCCCATAGCAGGTCGATGGAAAAAGTGAAGCCTTATGGGGTTCAGGGTGTACTAGCTAGATAGATAAAGAACTGGCTGGGCAACAGGAGACAGAGTAGTGATGGAAGGGAATGTCTCAAAATGGCGAAAGGTGACTAGTGGTGTTCCACAGGGATCAGTGCTCGGACCACCGTTGTTTGTGATATACATAAATGATCTGGACGAAGGTATATGTGGAGTTGCAGATAGCGAGGAGGACTGTCAGAGACTACAGCAAAATATAGATAGATTGGAGAGTTGGACAGAGAAATGGCAGATGAAGTTCAATCCAGGCAAATGCGAGGTGATGCATTTTGGAAGATCAAATTCAAGAGCGGACTATATGGTCAATGGAAGAGTCCTGGGGGAAATTGATGTACAGAGATCTGGGAGTTCAGGTCCATTGTACCCTGAATGTGGCAATGCAGGTCGAGCGAGTGGTCAAGAAGGCATACAGCATGCTTGCCTTCATCGGACGGGGTTATGAGTACAAGAGACGTCAGGTCATGTTACAGTTGTATAGGACTTTGTTTAGGTCACATTTGGAATACTGCGTGCAGTTCTGTTCGCCATATTACCAGAAGGATGTGGATGCTTTAGAGAGGCTGCAGAGGAGGTTCACCAGGATGTTGCCTGGTATGGAGGGTGCTAGCTATGAAGAAAGGTTGAGTAGATTAGGATTGCTTTCGTTAGAAAGACGGAGGTTGAGGTCTACAAAATTATGAAGGTATGGACAGGGTGGACAAGCTTTTTCAAAGAGTGGGGGTGTCAATTACAAGGGGTCACGATTTCAAAGTCAGAGGTGGAAAGATTAAGGGAGATGTGCGTGGAATATTTTTTACGCAGAGGGTGGTGGGTGCCTGGAACGCTTTACCAGCGGAGGTGGTAGAGGCGGGCACGATAGCATCATTTAAGAGGCATCTAGACAGGTATATGAACGGGTGGCAACAGAGGGAAGTAGACCTTGGAAAATAGGAGACAGGTTTAGATAAAGGATCTGGATCGGCGCAGGCTGGGAGGGCCGAAGGGACTGTTCCTGTGCTGTAATTTTCTTTGTTCTTTGTTCATTACCTCACATTTGTCTGGATTAAATTCCATTTGCCATTTCTCTGCCCATTCTCTGCTCAGGCAGCATGGTAGAACAAGTGGATAGCACTGTGGCTTCACAGTGCCAGGGTCCCAGGTTTGATTCCCTGCTGGGTCACTGTCTGTGCAGGTTTCTTTCGGGTGCTCTGGTTTCCTCCCACAGCCCAAAGACATGCAGGGTAGATGGATTTTCCATGATACATTGCCCTTAGTGACCAAAAAGGTTAGGAGGGTTTATTGGATCATGGGGATAAGGTGGAAGTGAAGGCTTAAGTGGGTCGGTGCAGACTCGATGGGCCGAATGGCCTCCTTCGGTGTATGTTCTATGGCTCGAACCAATGTCCTGCTGTATCCTCTGACAATCCTCAACACTATCTGCCATTCCACCAACGTTGGTATCATCCGCGAACGTACTAATCAGACCAGCTACATTTTCCTCCAAATCATTATGTATACTACAAACAGAGGCCCCGGCACCAATTCCTATGGAACAACACTAGTCACAACCTTCCACTCAGAAAAAAACACCCTTCTACTTCTACCCTTTGCCCGTGACTGAGCCAGTTCTGTATCCACTTTACCATCTCACCACCGATCCAGTGTGATTTCACCTTTTGTACCAATCTGCCATGAGGCACCTTGTCAAAGGCTTTACTGAAGTGCATGTAAACAACATCCACCACCCTCCCCTCATCAAAAAACTCGATAAAGTTAACGAGGCAAGACGTCTCCTTTACAAAACCATACATGACTCCTTCAGAACCATATTGGACTCCAAATGTTAACTGCTTCTCTCACCACAGATTGGATTTGGGTTTATTACCACATGTACCAAGGTACAGTGAAAAGTATTGTTCTGCGTACAGTCCAGAGAGATTGTTCCATACATGAAAAAACAAGGACATAACGATAGAGGGCCATTCAGGAGTCTGGCAAGTGGGGAAGAAGTTGTGTTTGAATCGGTTAGTGTGTTTCTCCTGCCCGATGGAAGAGTTTGGGGAGAGAGAATAATCCGGGCGGGAGGGGACTTGGATTATGCCTGATGCTGCCAGACCTACTGAGTTTATTCAACATTTTCTGTTTTTGTAGGAGTTATTACACTCAAACAGCTTCAAACATGGAGAGGTGGATAACGAGACTGAGAGTACACGTTGTAAAAGGATAACTGCAGTACAGCATTCTAATGGAATTAGGCAAGTTGGAAGGAGAAATGGAAAGGAAAATGTTGCCATACATCAGAACACTTTTTAAAATTGCGAACAGTGGAAGCAGCATTTGATTTCACAATAAAACACGAGGAAACAACTTTGAAGGCATATTCAAAGCAAGTTTTATGGACCACTTTAACATAGCAGGCATAAAACATTCCGACGAAAAGTGGAAGCCACTCCTGGATTGCAGAACATGCCTCTACAAAACGTGAACAACGCACAACTATAGTCCAGAACCCAACCTGTCGCAGCGAGATCAGACAGACTAGATGGCATTTGCTGATTCTTCAACATTTGAGTTCCAATTTCTAGTAAAGTGAAACCATGCTTGTTCAACTAGTTATATTCTTCACCTTACTGAACCAACACAAAAAAGCTAGACGTCCCTCCTTTGTGTGCTGTTTTCTTCACCTGGGGGCTGCACGAGAGCAGAGTGGTTAGCACTGTGGCTTCACAGCGCCAGCGTCCCAGGTTCGATTCCCAGTTGGGACACTGTGCGGAGTTTGCACGTTCTCCCCATGTCTGCGTGGGTTTCCTCCCACATGTGCTGAAAGATGTGCTCTTACGCGAATTGGATATTCTGAATTCTCCCTCAGTGTATCCGAATAGGTGCCAGAATGTGGCGACGAGGGAATTTTCACAATAACTTCATTGCAGTGTTAATACAAGCCGATTTGTGACAATAATAATAATAAAGATAAAGATCTGCACAAATGTAGGTTACCTGATGGGGCTGTGAACTACATTGAACCTGAAATCTGGAGGCGGATTTTACAAAAAGATTTGCAGAAGGTAGAGCAGTCCTTCATTCCCAACTCAAAATTATCAACCAAGTTCAAGGTGATCCCCAAGATGAAGCTGGCCACGACCATAAAAAGGTCCTATTCTTGGGAACCTCAATTCAGTGGATGCCTGTAATCTCCTATGCAACAGTTAGAATTTGGGATATCCAGCTGGAAAATTAATTTGTAAGCACTGGAAGGGTTACTCAGTGACTAACGAGTCAGGAATTTTGCATGTTATAACACTTCCTCCCATCCACATAAGGCAGAAAATGAACTTTAATACTTCATTTTTAAGTCGTCAATGAAAAGGTGCCGAACCAAATTTATTGACCATTACTACAGCGATACATATCTCTCCAGCTCAGGCAAGCAAAAATGATTTGATCCTATCTGGAGAACAGACTCGAGGGTTTGATCCTATCTGGAGAACAGACTCGAGGTTCACATCGAACAGCAGTTTAAGGAACATTAATTCGTGTGGGCCTCGCATACAGGAAACTATTTCAAAAATGCCCGAGGGGAAAAGGACGTAGCAGGCACAGAAAAGGAAAACAGGGAAGGGAAAAAAGTCATGAGAGGCCAGGATGTGGGGAAAACAAAGGATGCACTCAAGGGAATAAAGGGCCTTGAAGCAGCAAAGCAAGAGTGCAAGTAGCAGAAGACCCCCGCCCTCCCTTCCCCTCTTTCACTGCTGTTCCCCATTTTTACCTGCTTTTAAATCTTTTTATTGGCATTTTAAAAATTATATACATTGCTGTTCCTTTTCATTTATTGTACAGTGACAGAGGTTCCTTCTTTGGTTTGGCTATTTACAGTCTGTTGCCATTTGGTTGGCTCAGCCTACAATCTCCCCCCCTCTCCCTCCCCAGTCCTCCCTTGCTTTCCTCTTTCTATCTTGTCCTGGCTATTTCCCCCTGGCTACTGATTTATGTGTTGGCACAAACAGGCCTCGGAACAGTCGGATGAATGGCTCCCATGTTTTGTGGAAGCCCTCTTCTGACCCTCAGATGGCGAATTTGATTTTCTCCATTTGGAGAAATTCTGACAGGTCGGACAGCCAGTCTGCAGCTTCAGGTGGTGCTGCTGATCACCAACCAAGCAGAATTCTATGGTGGCCGATCAGGGAGGCAAAGGCAAGGGCATCTGCCCTCCTCCCCATGAAGAGATCTGGCTGGTCCGATACCCCGAAGACCGCCACTTTCAGGCATGGCTCCACCCTCAACCCCACCACTTTGGGTCCAGGGGCTGGTTTAGCTCACTGGGCTAAATCGCTGGCTTTTAAAGCAGGCCAGCAGCACGGTTCGATTCCCGTACCAGCCTCCCCGGACAGGCGCCGGAATGTGGCGACTAGGGGCTTTTCACAGTAACTTCATTGAAGCCTACTCGTGACAATAAGCGATTTTCATTTCATTTTCATTTCATTTCATTTCAGTACCCAGCAACGTGTGGGCGTGGTCGGCCGGGCCACCTTGGCACCATTCACATCTACCCTCCTCCTCCGGGAAAAACCTATCCGGGAAGAACCTGCTCATTCGGGTTCTGGTCAAGTGGGCTCTATGTACCACTTTTAGCTGTGTTAGGTTGAGCCTCGCGCATGTGGAGGTAGAGTTGACCCTGTGCAGTGCTTTGATCCAGAAACCCCACCCTATTTCGAACCCCAAGTCATCCTCCCATTTTCTCCTTGTTGTGTCCAGTTCGGTGTCAGCCTTCTCTAGCAGTCATTCATACATGCCACTACAGTTCCCTCTGCCTAGGATGTCTGCGTCCAGCAGCTCTTATAATACTGTCTGTCGTGGGTATGTCCTTGTCTCCTTCTGTAGGAAGTTTTTAAGCTGCAGGTATCGGAGTTTGTTGCCTTTAGCTATTTGGAATCCCTGCGTCGGTTCTTGCATGTTGTGACCCTACCGTCAGTGTATAGGACCCTGACAGTCAATCCCCGTTCTGTCTCTACCTTTTGAAGGTGGCGCAGTAAGTGCTGGTGTGAACCTGTAGCTATTGCAGATGGGGGCTTTGTTGGACATTTTGGTCAGTCCAAAATGCTGCCATAGTTGGTTCCACGTCTGGAGGGTGGCTATCACCACTGGGCTGCTGGAGTGTTTCTTGGGTGGGCATGGAGGTGCTGCCATGGCGAGGGCCCGGAGGGAGGTCCCCTTACAGGAGGCCTCCTCCACACGCACCCACTCAGCCTCTGACTCCTTTATCCATCCCATCCTGATCCCCTTATTAATCAACATATCTATTTGACGTCCACAGCCTTCTGCGGCAAAGAGTTCCACAGATTCACCACCATCTGGCTGAAGAAATTCCTCCTCAGCTTAGTTTTAAAGGATCATCCCTTCAGTCAGAGGCTGTGGTCTCAGGTTCTAGTTCTTCCTACTCGTGGGAGCAGCCTCTCCATATCAACTCTATCTTGGCCTCTCAACATCCTGGAAGTTTCTAAACTCCAATCAGTACAGACCCAGAGTCCTCAACCGCTCTTCATTCGAGAACACATTCTTGTGAACCTTCTCTGGACCCTTTCCAAGGCCAGAACGTCCTTAATTAGATTCGGGGCCCAAAACTACCTCTCAATACTCCAAATGAGATCTGACCACAGCCTTAGAAGTACATCCCTGCTTGTTTTATGGCCCTCTCGACAGAAATGCGAATATTGCATTTGCCTTCCTAACTGCCGACTGAACCTGCACGTTTACTGAAAAAGGATCCAACATTAAAGGACATTAGAGGTGGACCACACATGGAGGAAAGAGAGCAAGAGTATAAACCAGAAGGATTTTCTGATGTAAATAAAGGGACCAAGTCACTGGGCTACAGGAAGCCAAATGAGTATGGAAACTGTAAGCTGATGGAAGTGGAGGAGATCAAGTGGATAACAGGGTGCAACATTTCAATGCAGGAGGACTTGAAGTAGGAATTCCAGTTGGAGGTTAAACCTTGCATTAATGAAAACATGGGTTACGGTTTCAACAAAAGGGAAAATAATCAGAATAGAGCTGGGCAACAAATGGCAGGAAAAAAAAAACCTAGGTAGTCCAGGAAAAGGTAGCAAATGTTGCAGCCAGGCAAGCCAGTTCCATACATGGGTGATCTTACTCTATGCATCAGGTTATCAACCATTAAGGAAATTAAATTCAGAAATCCTAAGTGGAATACAAACACAGAAAATTAAGCTTAATTAAGCTACGGGCAGCAGGGTAGCATGGTGGTTAGCATAAATGCTTCACAGCTCCAGGGTCCCAGGTTCGATTCCCGGCTGGGTCACTGTCTGTGTGGAGTCTGCACGTCCTCCCCCTGTGTGCGTGGGTTTCCTCCGGGTGCTCCGGTTTCCTCCCACAGTCCAAAGATGTGCGGGTTAGGTGGATTGGCCATGCTAAAATTGCCCGTAGTGTCCTAATTAAAGTAAGGTTAAGGGGGGGGTTGTTGGGTTACAGGTATAGGGTGGATACGTGGGTTTGAGTAGGGTGATCATGGCTCGGCACAACATTGAGGGCCGAAGGGCCTGTTCTGTGCTGTACTGTTCTATGTTCTATGTACATCCTCATTGTAACACTAGAGTCTATTGCATCATGGTCATTTCTGCAATTAACTGCTGAAACACAGAAATAGCACCATATCCAAGAAGTAAAATCAGGACCCACATTACTTGCATATTAAGAGTATTAATAAAATGACATTGCCAAGTGCACAAAAACAGAAGGCACCCTCCAGGTAGTTAATGTCCCTTCCAAGTACTAATCGTTCAAACTGCTCATTCATATTCATCACAGACCTTCCGGACAACTCTGAAGTTTATTTGTTACTACAGCTATTTGTAGTTATAGGATGTATATTTAGCATAGGAAAGTAACCAAGTTATTTCAAAGAGGAAAACAAATGTATGGATGTGAAGCTTTAGTACGACAGATGCAAGGGTTTGAATGTTTGCTGAAAAAAAGATCCTTCTAACCTTTCTACAAATAAAAATAAGAGGAAGCAAGCAGTGGGTGTTGAGGAAGATCTGAACACACCAGCCAACTGAAAAGCTCAGCCTCAGAATTGATTAAAAGCCAGAGTCAGACCAGAAGGCATGGGAGGGCAGCAAGGTTGGAGGACAAGATGAAACTGTTGAGTGATACAGATGACAGAAGAATTTTGACTCAATACATTGGGGACAGAGGACCAGTATAGATCAGCAGAGATGGGAGAGATGAATGCAGATATCCAGAAATTGCTCTTTGAGAAGTTGACAAATGTTCAAAATAAAAAACTAATTAGGATTTTAAACAGATGGGCAAGGCAGTGATGGTGGCAAAGGTTAAAATGTGCGTTTCTTGAAACAGAGAATATAAGGTTTGAAGCTGTGGATCTGGGTAGGAAAAGGATGCTCAGATTTCAGAAGGTAGGATGGGTGGGGGTGGGGGGTGGCGGTGGTAGTGTACATTTGGTCTTTCTGGCCCATCCACATGTTAAAATGTCAAAACTGCCATGTTGACAGCACCAAGATGGCAGTGAAGAACAGTTGAACCAGTTTCAACTTCCACATTTATGGTATGTCAGCAGATATGGTCACTGAATGGGTAAAAAGTTGATTAAAAAAAAAAAGCCACAGATGGATCACTCGATTACACATTTGAGGTGTAGCAGCAGAAACCCTTGATGGAAATGGTCAGGCCGAGTGAAGTCATTAACGTGTGGAACCAAATAAGTCCAGTAACATTGAGAACAAGGGGAGGGTTACAGCAAATTCAATAAAAAAATATGAACAAGGTGCTGCAATGACCAATGTGGATTTTTGAATCCAGCTGAGGAGAGAGGAGGCAGTTAAACTGAGACCTCACCAATTAGTCGAGTAAAAAAAGTCCCATATCACACAGCTCCAAAACAATCAGGGAATTCTCACGGTCCAATTAACATTGTTCCATCAATTATCAGCAAAAACATATTAATTGCTTATTATTCTGGTTGGTTATTTGTGGGGCCTTAGTGCTAAATTTAGCTGCAATATTTGTCCAGATCAGTAACTGCACATTAAAGCAATTATGTTGCAAAGTATCCAGGAAATTCCTGCAGATGTAATAAGGCATTATGTAAATTTAAGCTCTTTTTCTTTCAAGAAGAAAACAAGGTTAGAGATTGGATAGTTATGATAGACAGGACAAAAGGAAGGGATTTTTAAAAAATAATAATAAGTTACAGGATATGGCTATCATTGGTTAGGCATTTATTGCCCATCCTTAGTTGCCCTTCTGGGGAGTTGATTTCTTGAACCGCTGCAGTCCGAGGTGTAGGTACACACACTGTGCTGTTAGGGCAGGAGTTCGCCCCAGCGACAGTGAAGGAATGGCGATATATTTCAATGTCTGGGTGAGTGACTTGGAGGGGAACCTCTAGGTGGTGGGGTCCCCAGATATCGTTTGCTCTTGTCCTTCTAGATGGTTCACTGGTTGTGGGTCTGGAAGGTGCCGTCTAAGGCAGTGTTCTTCAAACTTATTTTCTGGGGACCCATTTTTACCAACCGGCCAACCTTCAGGACCCAACCCGGCCGACCTTCGTGACGCATGCCAGCCAACCTCGGCGATCCACCATCTTCTCTTACCTTGTCTCCAACTGTCCAAAGTTCTGCATTTTTTTCCTGTAAAATCTTATCAAATAAAACCCCCCCGAACTTGTAAAACAAAAAGCTGCGACCGTTTTTAAAAAAAGCGGCCGCACTGCACATGCGCATCGATGATTGGGCACGCATGCGCTGTGCAGCTGCATTTCTTTTTACATGTTTGCGGCCATTTTGAAGGCTGCTTGCAGCCAAGTCGCGCCCCGAGTTTGACAATGCCTGGTCTAAGGGACCTTGGTGAGTTACTGCAGTGTATCTTGTAAATGGTAAACAAGGCTGCCACTGTTAGTCTGTGGTGGAGGATTGAATGTTTGTGGAAGGAGGGGCAAACAAACAGAGTGCTTTGTTCTGGATTGTGTCGAGTTTGTTGGAGCTGCACTCATCCAGGCAAGTGGAGAGCATTCCATTACACTCCTGACTTGTGCCTTGTACATGGTGGACAAGCTTTTTTTTTGGGGGGGGGGGGGGGAAAGCTGTCAGGTGATCTGCCCTGGTAGTCACAGTATTAATTCGGTATATCCTGCTAATATTATTATGGCTAGTCCAGTTCTTTTGTGGGAGATTCAGCAATGGTAATACCATTGAAGGCCAAGGGACTGTGATTAGATCCTCTCTTGCAGGAGATGGCCATTGGCTGGCATGTTGTCTTCACAAGTGCCAGTAGCTAGATTTCACCATCTTGTGTCATGTGAGAAATGCGTGTTTATAAATGGGTGTGTATATGTATCTATAATGAGAGTACCTTCAACAAATGGGTGTTTACTGCTGCAGTGATGTCAGAGAGTGGGTGGAGCTGGGCTGTCTGTCAGTGTTTTACTTTCATTTTTGAGTAGGCTGCAGGGTGTGTTGTAGTTTCATTTTCAGTTGGAGCTGAAGCCAGACCAAGCAGGTGTACTGCTGTTCTCTCTGCCATCAAAAGACTATCTCTTGATCATTTGGTGAATTCAGAATTATAAATATTTTCAGTAGTGACTTTAACCTGATGTGCTTCTGGTAAAAGGTGTTTTAAGTCCAGTGGATGTTGAAAGGAAAGCTTAAATGATTAGTGTTGTAGTCTTTGGGGGGTTGTATTTGAATTAATGGTTGCTAAGATGTTCACTGCATGTTTTTAAAAGGTTAACTTGAGTTCATAGAATAAACATTGTTTTGATTTAAAAAATACTTGTCCATTTCTGTAGAGTGGGCAGTGTGCTCCTCATAACACAATCTATTAAAAGTTGTGGGTCAGGTGAACTCCATGATACACTTTGGGGTTCTCTAAACTCTGGCCCATAACAGTTTGCAGACCTCCAATATTCGAATATAGTATTGGGAAAACAGCAGGAGTTGAGAGATCTGATGATGAGAAGAAAGCTCTGCTGTCACGTTGACAGCAACATTGGTGTTTTGATAGATAGAGGGTTAGAGAATTTGGAGCTTGGCAGTAAATTGGTGAAGGAACTGCAGGAAGTGGGTAGTGGAATTGGCAGATGTGGATACAGAGAAGAAAATGATCTAACCCAGTCACAATGTTTTGAGGTTGCAGGTGTCCAAGGGTGTTGATGAGGGAACAGGTGAGCTCAACTGGAATACACAAATTCTTAATACAAAAAATTCATGATGCAATATCAGTCCAGCCTCAAATCCAGAACATGCATGATAGAAAAAGATGGTTGGAGCCATTGGAGTACCCAAGTATGGAGGAGAACTGTACTCTAAATTGAGATACATTTAGGCCTGGAGTTTGCAGTCAGCGGCAGTGTTTGCTATTGACCTTGAAGGTGGATATTGACAAAGACTTAGCAATCATAATGGCATGGATTTTGCCTTTCCAGACATCAATTTGAATCAGCAACCCTGATGTTGTCAAACAGGACAAGCAGCCAATCAGAGGATTACTACAATGCAGGAGGCAGCCATTCGGCCCATCAGGTCTGCACTGACCCTTGGAATAAGATGCCGATTCACACTCCCCTGTCTGCCCTGCCATATTCTTGTATCTCCATAACCTAACCTGCACATGCCTGGACATTTAAGGGGGAATTTAGCAGGGCTAATCCACCTCACCTGCACATCTTTTGACTATGGAAGGAAACCGGAGCACCCAGAGAAAATCCTTCACATTGAGAAATTCACAGACAGCAGCAAACCAGGAAGTTAAAAGCACAAATTATTCTTTTGTAGAGAGCAAAATAACATTTAAGAAATAAAGAAGCCGAAATATCAAACTTTTATATGTGGAACGTAAATTTGACATTCTACAAATAAAGAATTAAGTTTTCAGGGGCAAAGATATTGTTCTGTAGAAATGGTGAATGGATGCTTTTAAAAAACAGTTGCACCCGATTTCAAAAGGTGTGACTTAAGGGTTTTTACAATAAGATTTGTAGCAAAAAAATTTGCGTTGTCATCAATTCCATAATTTCTAACTGATTGCAGTCTTGGGGATTTTAAACAGCACACCCTATGGAGCAAAGCAGAATCTGACATCACTATCTGGATCTTTACTGTAGGAGCTGAGATGTGGATTGCCATTACAAAGATCTGAGTCACTGATTCACTCCCAAATTTATAATGTCACTGAACATCAGCACTTTCATGACAGTTTGATGGATTTCACCAGTCAGGAATTCAGTGGACACTTGCATATCTAAATATTAAAACTGACAATTGCATTTGTAATAGATGTCTTGAATCGAATAGGTAAATGCAGCAGCCATTTTGCACAAAAGTAATGTTTGGTCACATGACTAGTAACTGTGTATTTTTACAAGCGAGTGTGTGTTTTCTGTGCTGGTCACCAAGAACAGATTATCTTCTCAAAGCAACTAGACTGGTGATGATTTAAGTACTAAAGAATTGCTGGATTGGGCCTTGTTGGAATTCATTTCAGTTTACTCAGAAGACTGAGTGGAGTGACTTTCAAACCCAGGAATGGCAAGGAGCCAACTGAAAAGCTGGAACGAGTTGGAATTCTCTACTTTACATATTTACTGGAGACAAGGTATGAATTATTTTGGATGTGTTACTTAGTTAATGGCAAAATTCCCTTTTCTATAGTTGGGTGTATTAATTGTCTATCAAGAAAAGTTAGAATTGATTTTAGGTTTGTTACAGCAAAAGTCAATATTTTTCTAGTTGCTGGGAAATTGTATCTTTTTAAGCAAATTATTGGTCGCTCTGGGAACTGTAAGATCAATGGTGCCGAGGTGGGGATGGTTGACAGCTTCATGTTCCTAGGTGTGCACATCAACAATCTGTCCTGGTCCACCCACGTTTACGCTACGACCAAGAAAGCACAACAGTGCTTATACTTCCTCAGGAAACTAAGGAAATTCGGCATGTTTGACGTTTAGCAATTTTGACAGCTGTACCACAGAAAGCATCCTACCTGGCTGCATCACAGCCTGGTATGGCAACTGTTTGACCCAAGACTGTAAGAAACTACAGAGAATCGTGAACACAGCCCAGTCCATCACACCAACCTGCCTCCAATCCATTAACTCTGTCTATATTCCCTGCTGCCTTGGGAAAATAGGCAGCATAATCAAAGGCACCCTCCTATCCAGGTTATTCTCGCTTCCATCGGGCAGGAACAGATTCAAAAACAGCTTCTTTCCCACTGTTACCAGACTCCTGAATAGCCCTCCAATGATCTCTCCACGCAGCTTCTCTATTGTGGTAGCACTGTACTTCATATGCTTCACCCGATGTCCATGTATTTACTTGTATTTTATCATATGTCCTATGTTTTATCATGCATAGAATGATCTGCCTGGACTGTACGCTGAACAATACTTTTCACTGTACTTCGGTACACGCGACAATAAATCTAAATGCGATACAGAATTTATGTCAAGAATGTCACACTACACAAGATACTTCCAGAAACTGTTGTAAGATGGGTTTAGTTCAGTTGGCGAGGAGCGCAAAGACTTAAGTTAACCGCTGTCTTCATGGTTGCCTTTACACACATCTGGCCAGTACAAGACTGCACTCTAGACTTGGGTCATGTGTTCGTCTACATCACATTGTACTACAAAACAACATTGTAACACTTTGGCCAATTTCCGCATTAACACCAGTGCAGGTTTGGCAGCACAGAACTCCAATGTTAGAAATAAATACACAAAATTAACCATGAAAATACATACTTGTCTTTTCCGATTGTCTCATAGTCCTTAACCACAACGATAATTGATGAAGAAGCATTTAGGGACTCTCCCTTCAAATCAAATTCAATTTTCTGTGCGCAGAGAAATAAGGAAATGGTTAAAAAAATCTCAATCCCTAAAGTCTATTATTTAACAAGCTTTGTATGATGTCCATGTTAACAAATGCTGAGTGACTGACATGTTTGAAAGGCAAGTGGGGAACTTTAATTGTTAAGTATCTACTCAGCAATGTTATCTGAAAACGCGTAGAAATGTAGGAATATTTAAATCAGCACTTAACCCTGATGGTTTAATCAATTCAGATTTTTCTCAAACGTGAAATTTAGTTGCGAGGACTATTGTTTGCTTGGCACGTTGCGAAAGAGAGATTTATTTAAAAATGCACTAGATCAAAGATGTCCAGACACAATACAAGAACAAAAAAGTTAAGCAACACAAATCTCTACTAGACTGTAGGACTCAATGATATCCTTCACACTCTGCAATTTCTGTTACCATATGATTGTTATTTAGTAAAAAAGGGTTAGTGTTGCATTCTTACCTCATTCCATACTGGATTCAACTCATTGTCAATTGACTTGGTTTTTTTCTTTTCACCTAGAAAAAGTTGAACATGTGTCACATTTGAATGTTACTTTACAAAATGTGTTTTATTCCAATTAGCAAATCAATCAAAAGATGCCAATTTGTCATTTTACTCTGAATGAACTCAAACCTCCTCCCGGCCCCGGGGCTGAAGGCTATGCAGTCAGGTAAAGCCCCGGGGCCGGACGGGTACCCAGTGGAGTTCTATAAAAAGTTCTCTGGGATATTGGGACCGTTGTGGTGAGGACATTCAATGAGGCAAGGGGGAAGAGGGGTGCTGCCCCCGACAATGTCACAGGCCACGATTTCGCTGATCCTGAAGCAGGACAAGAACCCGGAGCTGTGTGGGTCCTACAGGCCTGTATCCCTATTGAACGCAAAACTACCGGCCACAATTTTGTCCTCCAGGATTGAGGATTGTGTTCCGGACATTATTGGGGAGGACCGGGGGGAGGGGGGGGGGGGGGGGGTTTGTTAAGGGAAGGCAGTTGGTGGCCAATACAAGAAGGTGATCATGACGCCCCCAGAGGTAGGGAGGTGGAGGTAGTGGTCACAATGGATGCAGAGAAGGCCTTTGATCGAGTAGAACGGGAATATCTGGGCAAGGTGCTGGGACGGTTCGGATTTGGGTGGGGCTTTATTGACTGGGTCAGGTTGCTGTATCAGGCTCCTGTAGCGAACATACGGACAAATAGGAAAACATCAGACCATTTTAGGCTGCATCGGGGGGCCGAGAGAGGATGCCCCCTCTCCCCACTGTTGTTCGCATTAGCCATAGAGCTGCTGGCAATTGCACTGAGAGCTCCAAGGGGCTTGGGGGGGGGGGGGGGGGGGGGGGGGGGGGGGGGGGGAGGAGGAGGAGGGTGTGGAACACAGTCTCGCTTTACGCAGACAACCTGCTCATGTACGTATCGGACCCAATAGAGGGGATGGAAAAAATCATGAGGATTCCAGGGGAACTTGGTCGGTTTTCGGGGTATAAACGAAATATGGGGAAAAGGGAGATGTTTGCGGTCCAGGCGAGGTGATTGGGAGAGCTGCTGTTTAGAGTAGTTGGGGGAAGCTTTTAGGTATCTAGGCATCCAAGTGGCGCTGGAATGGGATCGGCTGCACAAACTAAGTCTGGCCAGATTAGTAGACCAAATGAAAGATGATTTTCGGAGGTGGGATGCGCTCCCGTTGTCACTAGCTGGGAGGGTGCAGATGGTGAAGATGACGGTCCTCCCGAGATTCCTGTTTGTGTTTCAGTGTCTCCCCATCTTTATTCCACGGTCCTTCTTTAAACGGGTCAACAAAGTGATCACTGGCTTTGTCTGGCCGGGCAAGACCCTGCGAGTAAGGAAGGGGATGCTTGAGTGGAGCCGGGGAGAGGGCGGGCTGGCACTGCCAAACTGTAGGAACTACTATGGGCGCCGAATATAGCCATGATCAGGAAGTGGGTGGTGGGGGGAGGGTTGGCATGGGAGTGTATGGAGGTGGCTTCTGCAAGGGCACCAGTCTGGGGGAGTTGGTAACGGTGCCTCTGCCGTTCCCACCAGCATGGTACTCCACCAACCCAGTGGTGGTGGCGGATGGAGAGTCTGGGGGCAATGGAGGAGACATGTGGGAGCAACAGTTTGGTCTCCAATCTGTAATAATCACTGGTTTGCCCCGACAAGTATGGATGGGGGCGGTTTCGGAGATGGCAGAGAGCAGGGATTGAGAGGATGGGGGATATGTTTATAGAGGGGAGCTTTGTGTGTTTGAGCACACTGGGAGGAGAAGTTTGGATTGGCGAGGGGAAACGAATTTCAGGTACCTGCAGGTGCGGGACTTCCTACGTAGACAGGTTTCAACCTTCCCGTTCCTACCACCAAGGGAGATACAGGACAAGGTAGTTTCAAGAGGGTGGGTGGGAGAAGGGAACGTCTCTGACATTTACAAGGAACTTATGGGGTCAGAGGAGACACAGACCGAGGAGCTGAAGCGCAAGTGGAAAGAGTGGGTTGGGAGGAGAGATAGAGGATGGTCTATGGGAGGACGTGTTGAGTGGAGTGAATGCGTCCGCAACACGTGCCAGGCTCAGCCTGATACAATTCAAGGTCATTCACCGGGCTCACATGACAGTGGCCCAGATGAGAAGATTCTTTGGGGTGGAAGACAGGTGTGCAAAGTGTGCGGAGGGCCAGCGAACCATGTCCACATGTTCTGGGCATGTCCGAAGCTTAGGGGATTTTGGCAGGGGTTTGCAGATGTCATGTCTACGGTGTTAAAACAAGGGTGGCATCGAGTCCAGAGGTGGCGATTTTCAGGGTGTCGGAAGATCCGGGAATCCAGGAGGACAAAGAGGCAGACGTTCTGGCCTTTGCTTCCCTGGTAGCCCGGAGACGGATATTGTGAGCATGGAGGGACCCAAGTTCACCATGCCTCTTTGTCCTCCTGGATTCCCGGATCTTCCAAAACCCTGAAAATCGCCAACTCTGGACTCGGTGCCACCCTTGTTTTAACACCTTAGGCATGACATCTGCAAACTCCAGCCAAAATTCTCCAAGCTTCAGAATGGGGGGTTAGTTTAGCTTAGAATAGGGGGTTAATAAAAGGCGAGACCTGCAAGGGAGGAGGACGGCTTTTGCACTATGTTTATAGATTCATGTATATTGTTTATTTTGTTGTTGGTGTAAAACCCAAAATACCTCAACAAAATGCTTATTTAAAAGAAAATGAACTTGACCCCAGCAACCAACACTCCCCTCCACCCACCTCCCGGTGACAACAAATCCTCGAGAAAAAAAAAGACAAAATCAGCCTCGATCTTACATAAAATCCCTCTTTTGACCCTCCAAGAGCGAACTTCACTTTACTCCGCCATATCCTGCAAATGGGCCCACCCCATCAGTGGGGATGCCCCATTACAATTAGTTGGTGGTGAAAGGCACACATGGTCCCCCTCCTTTCCTCCAGGGGCTCCGGCTGCTCAAGGGATGGCCAATGGACACGGCGCCATCCGCATCTCCCCCCACCTCCTTAAACTGTATCAGGCTCATCATGGCACAGGATGATGTCCAATTAACCCAGTGCATAATTTCACTCCATGCCACCCCACCTTGGCAACAAAGGGAAAGACAGTAGCTCCTTGCATCCCAAGTCCCGAACCATGTACCCAAATTCACTCCACCTTAGTAGCTGGTATTTCTTCTGCAACTCTTCCAGACTCGTGAATCTCCCTCCACAAACATATCCTTTACCTGTTCTACCCCCCTCCCTATGCCAACTCATGTGCGTCGCAGGGATAGACATGATTCCTGCATATGGGGGCCAGTACAGATAGCCCCCTCAGCTGGTTCCATACTCACCCCAAAAAGGGCCCCCTCAGCTGGTTCCTTACCTTTAGGGGCAACACCATGACTTGGCTATTGATGTACCTAACCGGGGAGATGTGGGGGCACCGGTTGTGACTATCAGCATGGCCCCTGCACACCCCCACACAGTAGGCCTTCTCCACCTGTAACCAATCTGGTCCCACCCACCCTGCCCCCACCACTGTTGCACCGTCTCCACATTATAGTAATACAACAGGTTTGGGAGCGTCGGCCCCTTCACCCACTGTCCCCACAGCAAGAAAGGCCTTCCGAATTCTCAATATCTTGCCTGCCCATACAAATTCTCAAGATTAACTCCGAATGAATGCCGATGTAAGGAATATCGAAAGGGACTTCAAATAAGAACTAATTTGTCAGGGGGATGGGAAAACGAGCTGTAGTTCAGAAGCCAGTGTTGAGAGTAGTGAGGTACTGAGGAGGTTATCAAGGTCGCAGGAGTGTACCAGTAGACAGAAAGGTGGGTTGAAGTGTGTCTACTTCAATGCAAGGAGCATCTGGAATAAGGTAGGTGAACTTGGAGCGTGGATTGGTACTTGGGACTACGATGTTGTGGCCATTACGGAGACATGGTTAGAACAGGGACAGGAATGGTTGTTGGAATTTCCGTGGTATAGATGTTTCAGTAAGAGGAGGGAAGGTGGTAAAAGAGGTGGAGGAGTAGCATTGTTAATCAAGAATAGTTTAACAGCTGCAGAAAGGCAGTTTGAAGGGGATCTGCCGACTGAGGTAATATGGGCCAAAGTTAGAAATAGGAAAGGAGCGGTCACGTTGTTAGGAGTTTTCTATAGGCCCCCAAATAGTAATAGAGATGTCGAGGAAGAAATTGCAAAATAGGTTATGGATAGGTGAGGAGGTCTCAGGGTAGTGACTTTAACTTTTCAAATATGGATTGGAACCTCTATAGGTCGAAAAGCTCGGATGGGGCAGTTTTTGTACAGTGTGTGCAGGAGGGTTTCCTGACACAATATGTGGATAGGCCGACAAGAGGGGGGGGGGCCACATTGGATTTGGTACTGGTGATATACCTTCAATTCACCGAGAGGCAGAGAGAGAGAGAGTGAACAGTAGGCTTTATTAGAACAAAGAACAGTACAGCACAGGAACAGGCCCTTTGGCCCGCGCCGACCATGCTGCCCATGTAAACTAAAATCTTCTACATTTCCTGGGACCGTGTCCCTCTATTCCCATCCTATTCATGTATTTGTCAAGATGCCCCTTAAATGTCACTACCGTCCCTGCTATCACCACCTCCTCCGGCAGCAAGTTCCAGGCACCCACTACCCTCGGTGTAAAAAAAAAAACTTGCCTCGTACATCTCCTCTAAACCTTGCCCCTCGTACCGTAAAACTATGCCTGGTAATTCACCCCTCTACCTTGGGAAAAAGCCTTTGACTATCCACTCTGTCTATGCCCCTCATAATTTTGTAAACCTCTATCAGGCAGCCCATCAACCTCCGTCAGTCCAGTGAGAACAAACCGAGTTTATTCAACCGCCCTCATAGCTAATGCCCTCCATACCAGGCAACATCCTGGTAAATCTCTTCTGCACCCTCTCTAAAGCCTCCACATCCTTCTGGTAGTGTGGCGACCAGAATTGAACACTATACTCCAAGTGTGGCCTAACTAAGGTTCTATACAACTGCAACATGACTTGCCAATTCTTATACTCAATGGCCAGGCCAATGAAGGCAAGCATGCCGTATCCCTTCTTGACTACCTTCTCCACCTGTGTTGCCCCTTTCAGTGACCTGTACACCTATATCTCTGACTGTCAATACTCTTGAGGGTTCTACCATTCACTGTATATTCCCTACCTGCATTAGACTTTCCAAAATGCATTACCTCACACTTGTCTGGATTAAACACCATCTGCCATTTCTCTGCCCAAGTCTCCAAACGATCCAAATCCTGCTGTATCCTCCAACAGTCCTCATCGCTATCCGCAATTCCACTAGCCTTTGTGTCGTCTGCAAACTTAATCAGACCAGTTACATTTTCCTCCAAATCATTTATATATACACTATGGCCAGCAAAGGTCCCAGCACTGATCCCTGTGGAACACCACTAGTCACAGCCCTCCAATTAGACAAGCACCCTTCCATTGCGGCTCTCTGCCTTCTTTGACCTAGCCAGTTCTGTATCCATCTTGCCAGCTCACCCCTGATCCCGTGTGACTTCACCTTTTGTACCAGTCTACCATGTGGGATCTTGTCAAAGGCCTTACTGAAGTCCATATAGACAACATCCACTGCCCTACCTGCATCAATCATCTTTGTGACCTCTTCGAAAAACTCTATCAAGTTAGTGAGACACGACCTCCCCTTCACAAAACCATGCTGCGTCTCGCTAATACGTCCATTTGCTTCCAAATGGGAGTAGATCCTGTCTCGAAGAATTCTCTCCAGTCATTTCCCTACCACTAACATAAGGCTCACCGGCCTGTAGTTCCATGGATTATCCTTGCTACCCTTCTTAAACAAAAAGCAAAAACATTAGCTATTCTCCAGTCCTCCGGGACATCACTTGAAGACAGTGAGGATCCAAAGATTTCCATCAAGGCCTCAGCAATTTCCTCTCTCACCAACTTCAGTATTCTGGGATAGATCCCATCAGGCCCTGGGGACTTATCCACCTTAATATTTTTCAAGACGCCCAACACCTCATCTTTTTGGATCTCAATGTGACCCAGGCTATCTACACACCCTTCTCCAGACTCAACATCCACCAATTCCTTCTCTTTTGTGAATACTGATGCAAAGTATTTATTTACGACCTCGCCCATTTCCTCCGACTCCACACATAGATTCCCTTGCCTATCCTTCAGTGGGGCAACCCTTTCCCTGGCTACCCTCTTGCTTTTTATGTACGTGTAGAAAGCCTTGGGATTTTCCTGAACCCTATTTGCCAATGACTTTGTGACCCCTTCTAGCCCTTCTGACTCCTTGCTTAAGTTCCTTCCTACGTTCCTTATATTCCACAGAGGCTTCGTCTGTTCCCAGCCTTCTAGCCCTGACAAATGTCTCCTTTTTTTTTTGACGAGGCCTACAATATTTCGTTATCCAAGGTTCCCGGAATTTGCCGTATTTATCCTTCTACCGCACATGAACATGCCGCTCCCGAATTCCTTTCAACTGACATTTGAAAGCCTCCCACATGTCTGATGTTGATTTACCCTCAAATATCCTCCCCCAATCTAGGTTCTTCAGTTCCCGCCTAATATTGTTATAATTAGCCTACCCCCAATTTAGCACATTCACCCTAGGACCACTCTTATCCTTGTCCACCAGCACTTTAAAACTTACTGAATTGTGGTCACTGTTCCAGAAATGCTCCCCTACTGAAACTTCTACCACCTGGCTGGACTCATTCCCCAATACCAGGTCCAGTACAGCCCCTTCCCTAGTTGGACTATCTACATATTGTTTTTTAAGAAGCCCTCCTGGATGCTCCTTACAAACTCTGCCCATCTAAGCCCCTAGCACGAAGTGAGTCCCAGTCAATATTGGGGAAGTTGAAGTTGCCCATCACAACAACCGTTGTTTTTACTTATTTCCAAAATCTGTCTACCTCTCTGCTCGTCTATCTCCTGCTGGCTGTTGGGAGGCCTGTATAAAACCCCCAACATTGTGACTGCACCCTTCTTATTCCTGATCTCTACCCATATAGCCTCGCTGCCCTCCGAGGTGTCCTCCCGTCATACAGCTGTGGTATTCTCCCTAACCAGTAGTCATCAACTTGCTAGCCAGAGTCGGTTGTACAGCTGAATGCCGCCATAGGCGGCCGGTCTATATGTGGCTCCCGTGAGGGTGGAGACAGAGGCATAGCCATACCGGGGTTACAGTACAGTACCTGGGTTACAGTACAGTACCTGGAAGCAGCTCGTATCACCACTTCCAGGTCATAGGTCACAGTATCATACATGCATTATGGTGAATATATTCACCATATTCACCCCGTTAAAAAAGAAGTCCAGCAGGGGTGACGTGGGGTCATTACATATTCAGTCTATCGGGAGGCTGGATCGTTCTTTCCGACCTCCTTAGCTCTGGCGGTGCAGCGGGCACAGTTGTCACAGGTGGTGACTCCGGGGGCATTGTGTCTGGAGCTGAAGCCTCAGTCCGGTGTGTCGGAGACGGTTGGGGTGTGGGGGTAGGCAGCAGGATGATGGGTGGCGGCAGTTTCGGAGCGGGACAATACAGGAGACCCAGGGGAAGCATATGGGGCGCTGTGGGTGGCGGCGGGCAGCAGGGGTGGGGGGGAAAGAGGAGATGTAGGCAGGGGGCGTGTTGGTAGGGGAAACAGCTGGCACCAGGTCCCGTAGGGAGACCGTGTCTTGCCGTCCGTCCTGGTGCGCGATGTAAGCGTACTGGGGGTTAGCGTGGAGCAGCTGCACCCTCTCGACCAGAGGGTCGGTGTTATGGCTCCTCATGTGCCTCCGGGGAAGGACTGGTCACAGAGTTTTCAGCCAGGATGGAAGCAAGACCCCGAAGATGGACTTCCTGGGGAAGATAAACAAGCGGTCGTGAGGGGTCTCATTCATGGCTGTGCAGAGGAGCGATTTGATGGAATGGAGGGCGTCGGGGGGACCTCCTGCCAGCAAGGGGGGGGGGGGGGGGGTGAAAATCGAGAGACTTATAGACCCAAGGGCCAGAAGAACGGCTTTCCATACCATTGCATTCTCCCTCTCTACCTGCCCGTTTCCTTGAGAGTTATAGCTCGTAGTCCTGCTCGAGGTGATGCCCTTGTTGAGCAGGTACTGACGTAGCTCATCGCTCATGAACGATGTGCCCCGGTTGCTGTGGACGTAAGCAGGGAAACCAAACAGTGTGAAGATGCTGTGCAGTGCCTTTATCACAGTGACCGAGGTCATGTCAGGGCAGGAGACTGTGAAGGGGAATCGGGAGTACTCGCCGATGACGGTTAGGAAGTATACATTACGGTTGGTGGCGGGGAGGGGCCCTTTGAAGTTATGCTTTAGGCGCTCTAAGGGCCAGACGGGCCTTGTCTGGCCGGTAGAAGTACGGTTTGCACTCCGCGCAGAGTTGGCAGTCCCTGCTCATTGCCTTGACCTCCTTGGTGGAGAAGGGCAGATTGCGGGCCTTATGAAGTGGGTAAGCCGGGTGATCCCCGGGTGGCAGAGGTCATTGTGGATAGCCCAAAGTTAGTCATCTTCCGCGCTGGCGCATGTGCCGCGGGACAGGGCATCTGGGGGCTTGTCGAGCTTCCCAGGACGATACTTGATATTGTAATTGTAGGTGGAGAGTTTGATCCACCTCAAGATTTTATTACTTTTTATTTTGCCCCGTTGTGCATTGTCAAACATGAAGGCGACCGATAGTTTGTCGATGACGAGGATGAACCTCCTACCGGCTAGGTAGTGCCACACGGCTTCGTCTAAGCCTTGTGCTTCCTTCTCGACCGTGGGGTGTCGAATTTCGGATGTGTGGAGTGTCCTAGAGAAGAATGCTACTGGCCTGCCCACCTGGTTGAGTGTGGCGGCCAGTGCGACGTCCGACACATCGCTCTCTACCCGAAAAAGGAATTGACTCGTCCACCGTGTGCATTGCGGCCTTGGTGATGTCGGCCTTGATGCGGCTGAAGGCCGAGCGGGCCTCATCAGTCAGGGGAAAAGTGGTTGTTTAAATAAGTGCACAGGCTTTGTCCACATAGTTGGGGACCCACCGGGCGTAGGATGAGAACACCCCTAGGCATCATTTTAGGGTATTGAGGCTGTGGGGAGGGGGGAGTTCTGTGAGGGGGCGCAAATGGTCAGGGTCGGGCTCTAGGACTCCATTCCCTACGACATAGCCGAGTATGGCTCCTCGGGTAGTATGGAAGACGCACTTTCCTTTGTTGTATGTGAGGTTGAGGGATTGGGCGGCCTGGAGGAACCTCTGGAGGGTGGCGTCATGGTCCTGCTGATCATGGCCGCAGATGGCCACATTGTCCACGTACAGGACCATACTGGTCCACCATTCAGTCCATCGTTCTCTGAAAGACCGAGACTCCGTTAGGGATGCCGAAGGGGACTCTGAGGAAGTGGAAGAGTCGGCCGGCTGCTTCAAAAGCAGTGTAGTGGCGCTCTTCCGGGCGGATTGGGAGCTGGTGGTAGGCCGACTTCAGATCGACCGTTGAGAACACGGTACTGCGCCATCTGGTTGACCATTACCGCTATGCGGGGGAGAGGGTACGCATCCAGTTGTGTGAAATTGGTTAATTGTCTGGCTGTAGTCCAAAACCGTCCAATTCTTTTCCCCAGTCCGGACGGCCACCACTTGCGCTCTCCAGGGGCTGTTGCTGGCCTCTCCTGATCCCTTCACTCTACAGTTGCTGGACCTCCGACTTGATAAACCGTCATGTCTAGCGAACTGTACCGCCTGCTCCTGGTGGCGATGGGCTTACAGTTAGGAGTGGGATTCGCAAGAGAGTGAAGGGAGGGGGGGAAAGACCTTGAGGCTGCAAGGGCAAGGCGGGAGGGGGGGAGGGGGGGGCAAGGGTCCGCTGAACTGTAGGGTCAGGCTTCGGTGGTTACATTGAAAGTCCAATCCGAGCAGTAGGGGTCTAGAGGTGGGGGAAGACGTAGAGCCCAAAACGAGCATACTCTGCGCCCTGCATCGCGAGATTGGCGATACAGTACCGCCAGATCTGAACCGAATAGGACCCAGAAGCAAGATGATTGTTTGGGAGGCTGGGTAGGTGTGGAGGGAGCGGCGCCTTACCATGTCGGGCTGGACAAAGCTCAGTGCTCCTGGAGTCGAAAACACAGGGGGGTCTCGTGCCCATTGACCCAGACGATCAGCATGGAGTTCTTCAGCTGTTTTGGCTGCGACTGGTCCAGGGTGATTGCGCTCAGCTGCGGGTAGTCTATGTGGTCGGTGGAGTCACAAGGCGGCCGCCGCCATGAGTCGCACATGTCGGGCTGAAGATGGCAACCAAGATGGCCGCCACCATCGGTCACACGTGTCGGTTGGTGTTGGGGCCGTGACCAAGATGGCGGCCCCCACGAGTCGCACGATGATGCATCTGACGGGGGTGTTCGGGCAGGCTCGCAGCCGCATTGCGGGGTTTGTGGGGCTGCAAGTCCATGGATGGGGCCCGGTGCGTTTTTGATTTCCATGCCTTAGGCCGGCCCACACAGACTCTAGCGAAGTGCCCCTTTTCCCCCCACAATCGCTACACATCGCTGTGCGGGCTGGGCAGAGCTGCTGGGGGTGTTGACCATGGCCGCAGAAGTAGCACTGCGGTTCCCCGGCTGGGCCAGCAGACGCGCAGCACAGGCTTGCGACATAGTCGGGTCCGACGGGGGTGCCCACGAGGGATTCGCTAGGAATGCTCGGAGGTTCTGGTAGGCCACCTCTAGCGAGGTAGCTAGCTTTACTGTGTCCTGCAGGTTGGAGGTCCCGATTTCCAGCAAGTTCTGTCTGATATAGTTCGAGCTGACCCCCGCCATGTAGGTGTTCCAGATCGGTGAGTTCATGTGTTCCTCCGCTGTCACATCTCGATAGCTGCAGTTCCTCACGAGTAGGGTCAGGGTTTCCAGATACTCGTCCAGTGATTCCCCGGCCCGTTGATGGCGAGTAGTGAGGTGGTGTCTGGCGAACACCTCATTTACGGGCTTCACGAAGGGCGCCTTGATAGTTGCGACGGCTGCCTCATACGTGGCTACTTTCTCGATCATTACTGAGATTCGATGGCTCACCCGAGTGAGGAGGAGTCGCAGCTTGAGAGTCTCTGACGGAGGTGTTGTGGAGGAGTCGAGATAGGCCTCGAAGTTTAGGAGCGAATGTTCGAATATTTCCTTAGCTTCGGACATACGGGCATCGAGTTCGAGCCTGTCTGGCTTTAGAGTTGGTTCCATAGTGCTGTCTATGACTAATAAATTGATATACCATCAATTCACTGAGAGGCAGCGGGAGCACGAGTGAACAGTAGGCTTTATTATTCATGAACTTGCTTGGCCAGAGTCGGTTTTTCAGATGAATGCCTCCCACAGGCAGCCGGTCTATATATGGCCCCGGTAAGGGCGGAGCCAGAGGCAGAGTCATACCGGAGTTACAGTACAATACCTGGAAGCAGCTCGTATCATCACTTCCAGGTCATAGGTTACAATATCATACATGCATTTATAGTGAATACATTCACCACAACTGGGTAATGAACCGGGCCAAGTGTTAGATTTGTTTGTGGGAGAGCACTTTGGAGATAGTGACCACAATTCAGTGTCTTTCACTATTGCAATGGAGAGGGATAGGGCCATACTGCAGGGCAAGGTTTATAATTGGAGGAGGGGTAATTATGATGTGATTAGGCAAGAATTAGGGAGCATAAGATGGGAACAGAAACTGTCAGGGAAAGGCACAAATGAAAAGTGGAGATTGTTCAAGGAACCAATACTGCGTGTCCTTGATAAGTATGTCTGGCAGTGAGGAAATGGCTGGTTGAGGGAACCATGGTTCACAAAAGAGGTTGAATGCCTTGTCAAGAGGAAAAAGGAAGCGTATGTTAGGATGAGAAAACAAGGTTTAGTTGGGTCGCTTGAGGGTTACAAGGTAGCAAGGAATGAGCTAAAAAAAAGGGCTTAGGAGAGCTAAGAGGGGGCATGAGAAGTCCTTGGTGGGTCAGATCAAGGAAAACCCCAAGGCTTTTTACTCTTATGTGAGAAATAAAAGAATGACCAGGGTGAGGGTAGGGCCGGTCAAGGACAATAGTGGAAACTTGCGCATGGAGTCAGAAGAAATAGGAGGCGTTGAATGAATACTTTTCTTCAGTGTTCACCAAGGAGAGGGGCCATGTTTTTGAAGACGAGAGTGTGATACAGGTGGGTAGGCTGGAGGAGGTAGACGTTCCGAGGAAGGATGTATTTGCAATTTTTAAAAACCCGAGGGTCGACAAGTCCCCTGGGCCAGATGGGATATATCCAAGGATTCTTTGGGAGGCAAGGGATGAGATTTCAGAGCTTTTGGCTTTGATCTTTCGGTCCTCACTGTCCACGGGGATAGTGCCAGAGGACTGCAGAGTGACAAATGTTGTTCTTCTGTTCAAGAAAGGGAATAGAAATGACCCTGGTAAATATAGGCCGGTTAGTCTTACTTCGGTGGTCGGTAAGTTAAAGGAAATGGTCCTGAAGGATAGGATTTATGACCATTTGGAAAGATGCAGCTTAATCCAGGATAGTCAACACAGATTCGTGAAGGGCAAGTCTTGCCTCACAAATTTGATTGAATTCTTTGAGGAGGTAACCAAGTGTGTAGATGAAGGTAGAGCAGTTGATGTCACATACATGGATTTTAGTAAGGCGTTTGATAAGGTTCACCACGGTCGGCTTATGAAGAAAGTAAGGAGGTGTGGGAGAGAGGGAAATTTGGTCAATTGGATAAGTAACTGGCTATCACATAGAAGACATAGGGTGGTGGATGGAAAATTCTCAGACTGGAGACCAGTTACCAGCGGTGTACCACAGGGATCAGTGCTGGGTCCTCTGCTATTTGTGAGTTTTATCAATGACTTGGAGGAGGGGGCTGAAGGGTGGGTCAGTAAATTTGCTGATGACACCAAGATTGGTGGAGTAGTGGATGAGGTGGAGGGCTGTTGTAGGCTGCAAAGAGACATTGACAGGATGCAGAGCTGGGCCGAAAAATGGCAGATGGAGTTTAACCCGGATAAGTGCGAGGTGATTCATTTTGGTGGAAAAAATTTGAATGCGGATTACAGGGTCAATGGCAGGGTTCTGAAGAATGTGGAGGGACAGAGAGATCTTGGGGTTCATGTTCACAGATCTCTGAAGGTTGCCACTCAAGTGGATAGAGCCGCAAAGAAGGCCTATAGTGTGTTAGCGTTTATTAACAGGGGGCTTGAGTTTAAGAGCTGCGGGGTTATGGTGCAACTGTCCATGACCCTGGCGAGACCACATTTGGAGTATTGTGTGCAGTTCTGGTCACCTCACTATAAGAAGGATGTGGAAGCATTGGAAAGGGTGCAAAGGAGATTTACCAGGATGCTGCCTGGATTGGAGGGTCTTATGAGGAAAGGTTGAGGGAGCTAGGGTTTTTCTCATTGGAGCGAAGGAGGATGAGAGGAGACTTAATAGAGGTTTATAAGATGATGAGGAGGATAGATAGAGTGGACGTTCAGAGACTATTTCCTCGGGTGGATGTAGCTGTTACAAGGGGGCATAACTATAAGGTTTAGGGTGGGAGATATAGGAGGGATGTCCGAGGTAGGTTCTTTACTCAGAGTGTGCTTAGGGTGTGGAATGGGTGTGTAATAGTGGAGTCGGACACTTTAGGAACTTTCAAGCGGTCATTGGATAGGCACATGGAGCACACCAGAATGACAGGGAGTGGGATAGCTTGATCTCGGTTTCGGACATAGCTCGGCACAACATCGACGGCCGAAGGGATTGTTCTGTGCTGTACTGTTCTATGTTCTACCCTGTTAGAAATGTATAAAATTCTATGAGATCCACTCTCACTCGGGCAGCACAAGTGGTTAGCACTGTGGCTTCATAGCTCCAGGGTCACAGGTTCGATTCGCGGCTTGGGCCATTGTCTGTGCGGAGTCTGCATGTTCTCCCCGAGTCTGCGTGGGTTTGCTCAGGTGCTCCGCTTTCTTCCCACAGTCCAAAGATGTGCAGGTTAGGTGGATTGGCCATGATAAATTGCCCTTAGTGGCAAAAAAAGTTAGGTTGGGTTACAGGGATAGGGTGGAGAAGTGGGCTTAATTAGGGTGCTCTTTCCGAGAGCCGGTGCAGACTTGATGGGCCGAATGGCCTCCTTCTGCACTGTAAATTCCAGGATCTAAGAGCCTTGGGAGAGAATGTTCATTTTTATGGCTTGCACCCTCTCGGCGAAGGTAGTGGTCCGGCATCCTTCAGATCCCCTTCTACCCCCTCTTCCAGCCTGACCAAGTTACACGCGTGCATCATGGTCACCTGAATTCCCAAATACTGAAACCGGTTTTGGCCAAATTGAATGGCAAATTAGCACTCCTCCCCTGGGAATACCTCAACTCTTTGCCACGGGACTTCCCCTACACTTAGGAGGGAGTACCTCAACTCTTTAGTCATATTCAAAATACTCCCCTCGAGCAACCGAGCCCATCGCCTTCCCCATCAGGACCACCGAGTACCATTAGTCCAGATCCACAATGTTATCCACCAAACTCTGTCTCCGTGCCCTCTCAACCTTGCCCCTGTGGTTCTTTTAGGATACAACCTCCCCTGGACCACTGCCTTCGATGTCTCCCAAAATGGAGGGTGAGACCTCAACTGCTTTGGTCCAACTCCCACATCGCCTTCGATCATTGTGGCCACCTGCTCACAGAACCTATCTGCCAGGAGCGTGGCAACGAATCTCAACAAGGGTTTCTGGGCTCAACCCATTTCAACTCTCACGTCCACACACCAACCTCCCTGCATTTGTTACGGGCCACAATCCCAACCTGACACGGAACTCTCTCGACCTCCAGACTACCCAAAATGGCTACCCCCGCCCCTCTCGCCTAAGCCGAGCCACAAAGTCATCAGTACATTCCCTGCCCCCCCCCCTCCCAATCCACTCAACATCACCCCTTCAACCAGCCCTTCCCTGGCTGCAGGCTCCTCCCCGCCACTGCTTCAATTTACTCGCATCCCTGCTAGCATGGCAGCTCCCACCTGGAGATCTACACCAAGAACTTCACCTGTAACACCCAAACCACCCCTCTCCCCAGCTTCACCCTTCAGAAAGGCACTACCGCCACTCGCTCTTCCCTCTCTCCTATCGCTCCAGAACCCCCACATTCCGCAGGAGGAATAAACATAGGACTTGCAACCAACACCCAAAATCAACCATAACAAAGACCACACATGCAAAGATCAACACGTGCAAAGGCTGAATACTTTCAAAACTTGTACATATTTATAAAAACCAAAAGAATGCCTAATATTAGCCATTCCCCACCCATAGTCCTTGACAAAGTTAATTGCTTCCTTCGGCATTGTATAATAATATTCTCTGCCCTTGAAAGTCAGAGTTTGCTGCAAAAGAGCACCATTTTGGCCCTGCTAAAACATGCCCGCCCCTTGGCCAGAGTCAGCCCTTAGGAGGGTAATCCGCAGACCATCCCAACTACAATCTCACGTCAACTTCACCCACCTCAGAATCTCTTAAAACACATGCAACGGACGATCATCCTCCGCAATGGCTCCCCAACCCTCTGCATCCATCGCAACAACTGGTGGGCTTGCTCCACCTCTAGGGGGCTTCTTGAAAACCACCTTCTGAACACAATCCATGGCACTCATTCCCTCCACTCCCTGGCAGTCCCATGAGTGGACTCATCCCTTCCACCCTCTGGTGGACACATGTTCTAAATTCTGCCGCTTGGACTGATGCTCTGGATCATCCACCTCCACCAGGCCTCTCCCTCTCCAAACATGGCCACCTCAGACTCCAACGGCATGATCTGGTCGCGATGATCAGAATCGGCCCTTTTGACTCCAAACGTTTCTCTATCCATTCCAAAGTCACGCAACGAGGAGATACTGCTTCCTCAAAAAAAAAAAGCCTTGGATCAATCCTCTTGCATCTCTTACTGATGGTGCCTAAACACCCTCTTGATGAATTCGATCATCTGAGCCTGAAATAATAGAGCAGGCGAAGTTGCTCCCGACTTTGGGCTTTGTTTCTGACAACACAAATCCTCCACCTCTTAGACAAATGCTTTCCTTGACTGGCTGGGTATTGTAACCCACCGACATTCCACTCGAGAAGAAACCAACTCCCTCCAAATATTTTGCACTTTTTTCACCAAACAAAGCACCTATTAACTGGGTAGAAAGGGCCATAACCAAAGCCTCAAAGCAGGAGCCACCTGGTGTGCAGCCAATCAGCTCATGGCCACCCCCTGGAAGTCTCTTGCATGTTACTTAAATGTAGAGCAAGTCAATGTTTTGAAAGATTACAAGAGAAAAATATTAAAAATGGTCTGAATTTGACCATCATTCTAGTACCCTTCATTAGTGCTTTGGAAGCAGACTAAAAGGAGGAGTCAATTTGCATGCCAATTACAATATTTACTTCACATTACAGTATGGAAACAGGTGTCAACACAATTTGGCACATTTAACGTACAAAACAATAAGTTGTTTCATTCATTCTTAGGTGGCCAACCAAGTGGGAACCTGAGGTCCTAGGATAAGCAATACTCTGAGTCATATGGAATAGATTGAATAAGGGAAACAAATATTTTACAGCCAGGCCAGGAACTGTACCAGAACCACCTGTAGCATTTTACATGTTGCCGTATGTTTAATAATTTGTGAAGAATTAGATTGATATAGATGAGACTTCTAGGAAATGCTAAGTTCCTAACTCAAGGGCAGATGTGTGTTTGTAGATTGTACCATTGCAACTATACTACCAAAGATAATTTAACAGTCCAGCTAAATTAAAACTGGCAAGATGCGCAAAAGAGGACATAAAAAAGGTCCCAGAAATCACATGTCAATTATGGACAAGAAACGATGACCAATAAACTCCAAAGCAGTCTTTTTCAAACTTCTTACACACAGCCCCCCCCCCCCCCCCCACCAACTTTTACCAGCCAGCCGACCTTCACGACCCACCATTTTCAATCACCTTTAATGCAACAGGTTTAATCTCACTTGCTTTGTCATTCAATGTTACAAGTCTGCAAATCTCACTTGCTTTGTCATTCAATGTTACAAGTCTGCAAACTTGACACGGTGAGTCTTCAAATGCCTTGGAGGATTTGTCAGTATTTCCCTTCATATAAACGTTAATGGACTTTGCATCCTGATTTGCATTGGCTAAATTAATAAAGCCACACCTCAAGATATCATCTTTGTACTGCTTTGTTCCCGATTTCAGTTTCTTCTTAATGGGCTGTTCATCAGAGCTTTATCATGCCATGGATTCTCCCGAGAAGCGCTCTGCAGCAGATTCAGTTGTGAGATCCTGGTCTGTTTGTGTTTCTGACTCTCTCTTCATTAGAAAATAATCCATCTTCACACAGTCCTATTGCTTACAGGCAGCTGAAAAAAAAGTGGAGGAATAGCTCCACTGTGATTTCACGCCCAAAGCACGGACCATGTGACATCAGTGTACATACCAGGCAGGTGACCTGCTCTCTGCCGCTGCTTCTGACAACTCTGCAGCCAACACATTGGCATCAAGAGGAGCCTATACTGGGAGAGTGCGCTGATGTCAGGAGGTGGCAGTCTGCCCCGCTGGGCACAGGGCCTGCACACAGGGCATACATGCACGGGCAAGTGATATTCTCAACCTAAAAACCAGTCGTGGCTGTTGGACATTTCTCCTATGGTCAGGAATTCCACGACCCACCCAGAGTTGGAAAAACCCCGATATCTCAGCTCCAGGGATCTAGGTTCAATTCCAGCCTTGGGTGACTGTGTGGAGTTTGCATTTTCTCTCCATGTCTGTGTGGGCTTCCTCTGGGTGCTCCGGTTTCCTCCCATAGTCCAAAGATGTACAGTTAAGTGGATTGGCCATTGCCATCGAGTAGGATAGGGCGAGGGTGTGGGCCTAGGTAGAGTGCTCTTTCGGCAAGTTGATGCGGACTCGATGGGCCAAATGGCCTCCTTCTGCACTGTAGGGGTGATGATTATGATTAACTCCTTTGCAGGCACAAATTTACATTTCACTATGTGCCATAGTGAATTTCCTATTTTAATTCTTTCCATTTCCTTCATTTTAAATTATATTCTACCTTGTGCTCAGGAATGTGTAAAAGTATTGCTTAATCTACGGATTATTAGATCAGAAATTTAAAGGTTCAATATTCCCCGCACAGTCTATATTTCTAAAAATTCATAATGATGTAGCGGTGTGAAATAAAAATGCACCATTCGTAATAGCAGACGAAGGCCGAGACCTAATATATTTGTAATTGTTGACTAGAGGATGACACAAGACCAGTTCCAATCGGAAGTATGTTTTTGTAGGAGTGTTTTCTGGGATTTTCAGAGGGCAAGGTGTGGAAATAAAGGGGAGCTTTGTTTAATAATCAGATAATTGTTAAATTTTTGGCTTTTTTAGGATTTTCAGAAGGCAAGGTGTGGAAATAAAGGGGAGCTTTGTTTAATAATCAGATAATTGTTAAATTTTTGGCTTTTTTAGGATTTTCAGAGGGCAAAGGTGTGGAAATAAAGGGGAGCTTTGTTTAATAATAAACAGAATTGTTACATTTTTGTGTTTATTCAAAAGAAAGTGGAAGACCACATCCACGGTGACTGGAGGGTCAGCTGAATAAAATTGGCACAAGATGTACCACGAGAGTCTGGAAAAAACTGGAAGGTGCTACCATCTGACCCAAGTTACAGCAATTTTTTTCCAAAAATCTTCTTCCTGTTTAAGCTTGTTCTATTAAAAGAGCATGGATCTGAATCATAAAATAACCACTTCAATTGTTAATCTCAGCTGTTCTCACTCTACATTGTGACACACTGAAGCACCGGTAATCAGCAAGATATTACTTGATACCTCAAAAGTAACAAACATCATACTGCTCACATGTTGAGCATAAGACTGCAAATTAAACAGACTAGACCAGGGGTGGGCAAACTTTTCCGTGCAAGGGCCACATTCAGAAATTCACAATTTTAAAGGGCCGCATAGTATATTAATTAATAGTCCCGGTTGTAACCAATTAGCGTGCGGCATATACCTCAGCGCTTCCCCCGGCAGCATCCTGCCTTTAGCCCTCTTTTTCTCTACTTTTCAAAAACGGCACTTCACCCGGTTATGATTCTGGGCGCCTCATATAGAACATAGAACGGTACACCACAGAACAGGCCCTTCGGCCCTCGATGTTGTGCTGAGCAATGATCACCCTACTCAAGTCAACGTATCCACCCTATACCAGTAACCCAACAGCCCCCTCCCATTAACCTTATTAATAAAAAAAAAATTATTTAAAAAAAAAATTGTTTTTTTTTTTGATGGCTTGACCTTGGTGGGCCGCATAAAGACCTTTGGCAGGCCGCATGCGGCCCGCGGGCCGTAGTTTGCCCACCCCTGGACTAGACCTATAGTTCACTATTATACTCTGGAAATAAATGAAGACAAATTAAACTAAACAGCTTTTCTCTCTCCCAGGTCTACACAAGGATGGCATTCTAGTCCAATTAAATGCAAAGAGGAAGAAAGTGTTTGTGACAAAGGTGTACAAACTAAATTCAGCATTTAAAAAATATATAGATATAATTAATACCCTGCAAGTGGCTTAAACTTGCTGCGCTGAAAAATATGTTCAGTTTCCAATTATTTGAAAAGAGAACAGGGTGGGAACTCGTTTTGGACAGTGTTGAGTGACTTGCCAGTTATGCCCTGACTGGATTGCATCGAAGTTGTCAACTTCAAACATTCAGAGATTTCAGCTGATAAGCTCAACTTTTACAATGACTAATGTGCTTCAAGTTACTGAAAACTGTTGCAGCTACAAGTTGACGGAAGAGCTGGATGGATACATACCGAGATGGGAACCATTAGGGTGAAATCTAGGATTTGAGAGGCGGGTGACCAGGTTTGGAGGGGGGGGGGGGCATAGAACATGGAAAAATACAGCACAGAACAGGCCCTTCGGCCCACGATGTTGTGCCAAACCTTTGTCCTAGATTAATCATAGATTATCATAGAATTTACAGTGCAGGAGGCCATTTGGCCCATCGAGTCTGCACCGGCTCTTGGAAAGAGCGTGCAGGAGGCCATTCGGCCCATCGAGTCTGCACCGGCTCTTGGAAAGAGCACCCTACCCAAGGTCAATACCCTATCCCCATAACCCAGTAACCCCACCCAACACTAAGGGCAATTTTGGACACTAAGGGCAATTTATCATGGCCAATCCACCTAACCTGCACATCTTTGGACTGTGGGAGGAAACCCACGCACACACGGGGAGGATGTGCAGACTCTGCACAGAGAGTGACCCAAGCTGGAATCAAACCTGGGACCCTGGAGCTGTGAAGCAATTGTGCTATCTGGAATGCTACTGTGCTGCCCTTAAGAAAAAATTAATCTACACTCCATCATTCTACCGTAATCCATGTACCTATCCAATAGGCGCTTGAAGGTCGCTAATGTTCCCGACTCAACTACTTCCAAAGGCAGTGCATTCCATGCCCCACTGCTCTCTGGGTAAAGAACCTACGTCTGACACCTCCCCTATATCTTCCGCCATTCATATTAAATTTATGTCCCCTTGTAATGGTTTGTTCCACCCGGGGAAAAAGTCTCTTGACTGTCTACTCTGTCTATTCCCCTGACCATCTTATAAACCTCTATCAAGTCGCCCCTCATCCTTCTCCATTCCAATGATAAAAGGCCTAGCAGCCTCAACCTTTCCTCGTAAGAACTACTCTCCATTCCAGGCAACATCCTGGTAAATCTCTATTGCACCTTTTCCAAAGCTTCCACATCCTTCCTAAAATGAGGCGACCAGAACTTCACACAGTACTCCAAATGTGGCCTTACCAAGGTTTTGTACAGCTGCATCATCACCTCACGGCTCTTAAATTCAATCCCTCTACTAATGAACGCTAGCACACCATAGGCCTTCTTCACAGCTCTATCCACTTGAGTGGCAACTTTCAAAGATCTATGAACATAGACCCCAAGATCTCTCTGCTCCTCCACATTGCCAAGAACCCTACCATAAGACCTGTATTCCGCATTCATATTTGTCCTTGCAAAATGGATAACCTCACTTGTCAGGGTTAAACTCCATCTGCCACTTCTCAGCCCAGCTCTGCATCCTATCTATGCCTCTTTGCAGCCGACAACAGCCCTCCTCACTATCCACAATGCCACCAATCTTCGTATCGTCTGCAAATTTACTGACCCACCCTTCAACTCCCTTATCCAAGTCATTAATGAAAATCACAAACAGAAGAGGACCCAGAACTGATCCCTGCGGTATGCCACTGGTAACTGGGCTCCAGGCTGAATATTTGCCATCCACCACCACTCTCTGACTTCTATTGGTTAGCCAGTTCGTTATCCAACTGGCCAAATTTCCCACTATTCCATGCCTCCTTACTTTCTGCATAAGCCTACCATGGGGAACCTTATCAAATGCCTTACTAAAATCCATGTACACTACATCCACTGCTTTGCCTTCATCCACATGCTTGGTCACCTCCTCAAAGAATTTAATAAGACTTGTCAGGCAAGACCTACCCCTTACAAATCCAGTTGTAATTTATACACTAAATTATTTGTATAACTAGGATGTTCGCAAATATAGCTAACAATATTTCTAGAAGTGTTTGGTTTATGGGATAGGCTTCATGGAAATGGCGTCAACAATTGCAAAATTATGTTTATACAAGATTACAATGAATTTACTATCAAGAGAAACACCAAAAAGACAGACACTAGTTATCCAAGCTATTGCATCTTAATTTTACAAGGCATCAGAAGTCTTTGTGAATACTGAAAGATATAACCAAGGATGATTCATACACAGCTACCCACAAACATTCCCAAAGAAACATGTCTTCATTTTGGTTTTGCAAGTTCACCATCAGAAAATGGACACATTTTATCTGATTGAAACAAAACCCTCAGATACTTCTTTTTCCAATTTTCTAGCTTCCTCCTACAGACATCAACTCTTGGTACAGCTTTGGGCATTTGCCCCTTACCCTCTCTCCTTCCCCACACCGACCCCTCACCATAACTCAATAGCTGACTATTCAGTTGTGTCCCACAATGCAGTGGGTGGGTGGCAGGCAGAGGAGGTCATCACAGCCAGATCCCATCCTACTTTCAGTTCATATTCCCACAGCAATTCCAGCAGGGAGTTGCTGAGCAGCAAAAAAAAAACAGGAATCAAACTTTCCCCAACTGGGACAGAGCCCAATAGCAGCAACCAGCGAGAGATCCTCAGTACCAGCCAGGGACCACAGCTCTGCAGTTCAAAGGCAACAAGTAGAAGGTGTCCATTTTTGTTCTGTATACAACTGTTCTATCCCTTCATCAACAAAACTCAGCGAAATGCCAACCCGTCCTCAACAGATTATCTTGTTACAACTGGTAGTGTCCTGCTTGTGCACACAATAGGGGACAGGAGAGGATAGCCATGGGGGCCGGCAGTAAATTCGGGAGGTTTACTCCAACTGGGACACAAGTTCCTCTGCCGGAGTTCCTTTATGGCTTGATATGCACTACATAAAAATATTTTTTTGTAACCAACATTTACCATATTTAGTTAACCGGAGGAAGTTGGGCAAATTATAGTTAACCGGAGGAAGTTGGGCAAATTATGAGCTCCGAAGGGTGGAAAGTTTTGTAAACATCTGCACAACGTTATGAAAACATAAGGGTTAAAAGTGAGCAAAAGAATTTCAGCATTAAAATAAACCATCTCCAAGGTAACGTCGGACTTCCAATGCAGCAATTCTCAAAAGGAAGGGGGTGAGTCACTCCGCAAGAACTAACTTCAGCAGTTGTTTTCCAAGCTCTTTAAAAAAAATGACCACACCTTAAGGCAACACAAATGGTGCTGCATTTGAATTAAAAGGAGGCTTGGGTGGGATATAAATGGGACAGCGATGATTTGGTCAAAAGGTTCTGATATGTCCGAAGCAGAAATATCGATCATGTGGAAGCATAAAGGAGCGTTGGGGTGGAGGGATTGAGAGTCCACCATACATCTGCAATTCATCAACCATTAAAATACCAAACAACTTCCAACGCTTGTAATGGAATCATAAACAGGTTTCACTTGGCCAAGCTCTATTTCAACGATGTGCCGTTAGGTTTTTTTTAAAAAGTGTGTTTGGTGTATGCATAGTTCGGTTACATATTAACACACTCACCTTTAAAAGTGACCGACGCTATTGGGTCCGGTGTCCCAAATTTTGCATCAGGGAGGTTACTGGCTGATTCTAGCAGTAAACGAAGCATCTCGGCGTCCCCCAAGCAGCAGACAGGCGTCTACAGCAACTGCATGCAATCTGACATCTTTACCAAATCTGCCAGCTCTCCTGCAGTGAAAGGGGAAATGATTCAGTGGCTCCTAATGAGTTCTTTAATAGGAGATGGAGAACTTGAGGCGGATTGGTTACCACACCTGTAAGCTGATACCTGCGTCACCTCGTCAAAAGAGCTAGCACCGAAATCCAGACAGGAGGGTTTTTAATGCTGTGAAATCCATTGCCACGTAGCACAAGCATGAAAAGAAACTTCTTCAAAAATAGTGGAAACGTTCATAGACACGCCTCGGGGATAGCCTTGTTTTCAAGTGCTGGAGCGTCACAGCTGAGGGGTAAATTGTGTGTGTGTTTTTTTTTGGGTTGAACCCACATCATGTGGTCCAATAACCAGTGACAAGGTCAGTCAGTTAAAACAATCCCGTTCTCCTGCTGTCAAACGGTGGGGGTTGTTAAGGTTACAACCAGACTACAGACTATTTGTCTTTAAAAGACTGTGCCTCAAATGTTTTTTTTTAACGGGCTCTGGTCGGCCACGGTTGGCATTCCTGAGCTAAACATGATCAGCCATGTCTCGAAGTTTGATCAGATTATAAAGCAGCCTGTTTCTGTCACAAAGTCAGGGAATGGTAAAATACTGATTCAATGAAATCACGGTTACCACTGCCATTTCTGCAGCGCACACCCATTTGCTGTTCAATTTCAATGGGCGGGAACTTGGATGAATGGCAATGACTGTAGCCAATAACATCAAGAAAACAAAATTGCCGGCGGTCTCTGGAGTACTGTGTGCAGTTTTATGTTTTCACATTTAAGAAAGGATATTCTTACATTGGAAGTGGTACAGGGAAGGTTGGCCAGATTAGTCCCTGGGATGAGGGGGTTGTCCTATGATGAGAGCAGTCTGGGAGATTGGGAAACTTTCAAACATAAAAGGTTACTAAAAAAGTAATAAAAAGAGCTGAGGGAAACTACGAAAGAAAGCTAGCGCAAAATATCAAAAAAGGATAGCAAAAGCTTCTGTAAGTAGAAGCGAGTCGCTAAAGTGAATGTTGGTCTCTTGGAAGATGAAACGGGAGAGTTAATAATGGGGGACACAGAAATGGCGGACACTAAATCAATATTTTGCCTCAGTTTTCAGGGTGGAGGACAGGAATGGGTAATTCAGTGGTAATAGTTGGAACTTAGAACAATCAGCAACAATAGGGAAACAGTACTCAACAAACTATTGAGATTGAGGGCAGACAAGTCTCCTGGGCTTGATGGCCTACAACCTAGGTGCTGTGACCATCAATTCACAAGACACGCGGTTGGAAGTGAAGAGTGGTTTTAATAATTTTACAACAGAGCCTGCCTGTGACGAGATGAACTGGCAGCAGGCTCACAACTGCAGAGCTTTATACTTCTGGTTAGTAGGAGGAGCCATGGGCGGAGCCAAGGCTGGAGCCCAGTACAAACTCCTCATCTCCCCCTATGGGCAGAGCCGCGCAACGGCTCGTATACAGAGCCCACAAGGACACAATACATATAATAGAACACAGTGTGAATTACTAGGTTTATAATTCACCACATTCACCCTCTGTAAAATATCAAGTCCGGCGAGGGTGATGGGTCTACAAATTGAGCCGTTCCGGCGGCCAAGTCGTCCTTTGGGATCGGCGAAGCACCAGGGTTGCAGCCTCTTCGGGTGGCTAGGTGGTGACGGTCGGTGAGGGTACGATAGTGGACTCCGGGGTTGATTCGGTCCGAGCTTCATACCCGACTGGTTCAACAGGCGACAGGGAGCGCAGGAAACCTATAGGTGCGGGGGCGCGGAGCACGGGCCGTAAACCTGTAGGTGCGGGGGCGCAGGGCACGGAGGGTTGTGTGGGGTGTAGTGTGAGGGATACCTCGGCGGTAGTAGTGGTGGGATTGGATCCTGCAGGCGCCAGGTCCCGGAGGGAAACAGTGTCCTGACGGCCGTCAGGGTATTCGATGAAAGTGTATTGGGGGCTGGAGTGGAGTAGGAGCACTCTTTCTATGAGTGGGTCAGTTTTGTGTGCCTGGACGTGCTTCCGGAGGAGAACCGGGCCTGGTGTCTTCAACCATGCTGGGAGCGAAACCCCCGTGGTAGTGCCCCTAGAAAAAACAAATAGCCGTTCGTGAGGGTTCTGGTTGGTGGCTGTGCATAAGAGGGACCTAATAGCATGGAGCGCGTCGGGGAGGACCTCCTGCCAATGGGAGGTTGGGAGATTCCTGGACCGGAGGGTCAGTAGGACGGTCTTCCAGACCGTCGCGTTCTCCCTCTCCACCTGCCCGTTCCCCCAGGGGTTGTAGCTGGTAGTCCTGTTTGAGGCGATGCCCTTGTCGAGCAGGTACTGACGCAGCTCATCGCTCATAAAGGACGAACCCCTGTCACTGTGTACATAGCTGGGGAACACGAACAGGGTGAAGATACTGTGCAGAGCTCTGATGATTGTGTGGGAGGTCATATCGGGGCATGGGATAGCAAAGGGGAAGCGGGAGAACTCGTCGATGATGTTCAGGAACTGCACATTCCGATTGGTCGAGGGGAGTGGCCCTTTGAAATTGATGCTCAGGCGTTCAAAGGGCTGGGATGCCTTTATCAGATGGGCCCTGTTTGGTCTATAGAAGTGCGGTTTGCACTCCGCGCAGATCGGGCAATCCCTGGTGATGGCTTTTACCCCCTCGGTGGAGAAAGGCAGATTTCGGGCTTTGATGTAGTGGGCGAGCCAGGTGACCCCCGAGTGGCAGAGGTCATTGTGGATAGCTTTCAGGCGGTCGTCTTGCGCACTGGCGCACGTGCCGCGGAACAGGGCATCTGGGGCTCATTGAGCTTCCCCGGTCGATACATAATATCGTACTTGAGCTCTCCAGGGGCTGTTACTGGCCTCTATGACCCCCTCACGTAGGAGCCCATGGACTTCGGTTCTGATAAACACCCTGTCCTGGAGAGTTCGATCCTCCACCGCAGGATTTTATCATTTTAAATTTTGCCCCTATGTGAGTTGTCAAACATGAAGGCAACCGATCTTTAGTCGGTGATGAGGGTGAACCTCCTACCTGCGAGGTAGTGCCTCCAGTGCCGTATAGCTTCCACGATGGCTTGTGCTTCCTTTTCGACTGAGGAGTGTCGAAGTTCCGAAGCAGAGAGGGTTCGGGAGAAAAAGGCGACTGGTCTCCCTGCCTGGTTCAGAGTGGCGGTGAGAGCGACCTCTGAGGCGTCGCTCTCCACCTGGAAGGGGACGGATTCATCCACCGCCCGCATGGCCGCTTTGGCGATGTCCTCCTTGATGCAGGTGAAAACCTGGCGAGCCTCACCTGACAGAGGAAAGAGTGTGACCTTAAATAGTGGGCGGGCTTTGTCCGCATACTGAGGGACCCGCTGGGCATAATACGTGAAGAATGCCAGGCACCTTTTGAGGGAGGGGGAGCTGTAAGAGGGGGCGCATACGGTCCGGGTCGGGGCCCAGGACTCCGTTTTCCACGACATAGCCGAGGATGGTTAGCCTGGTCGTGCAGAAAACGGATTTCTCCGTGTTATACGTGAAGTTACGTTTCTGGGCAGGTTGGAGAAATCGATGGAGGTTAGCGTCGTGGTCCTGCTGATCATGGCCGCAGATGGTGACGTTATCCAAGTAAGGAAACGTGGCCCGCAGCCTGTACGGATCCACGATTCAGTCCACGTGACGCCAAAGGGAACCCGGAGGAAATGGAAGAGGCGGCCATCTGCCTCGAATGCCGTGTAGTGGCGGTCCTCCGGGCGGATTGGGAGCTGGTGGTAAGCAGACCTCAGATCCACCGTGGAGAAAATGCGGTACTGGGCGATCTGATTCACCATGTCTGCAATCCTGGGAAGCGGGTACGCATCGAGGAGCGTGAACTGATTAATGGTTTGGCTATAGTCCACTACCATTCGGAATTTTTCCCCGGTCTTGATGACCACCACCTGAGCTCTCCAGGGGCTGTTACTGGCCTCTATGATCCCCTCACGTAGAAGCCTATGGACCTCGGTTCTGATAAACACCCTGTCCTGCAGGCTGTACCGCCTGCTGCGAGTGGCTACTGGTTTGCCGTCCGGAGTGAGGTTAGCAAAGAGTGGAGGGGGGTTGATTTTTAGCGTCGCTAGACTGCAGATAGTGAATGGAGGTAGGGGCCCGCCGAAGCTGAGTGTGAGGCTTTTGAGGTTGCACTGGAAGTCGAGTCCCAGGAAGAGTGGGGTGCAGAGTTCGGTGAGTACGTATAGCTGGAAGTTCGACTAGCTGGCGCCCTGAATCATTAGGGTTGCGACGGTGCACCCTTGGAGGTGAACAGAGTGTGAGCCCGAAGCGAGGGAGATCGTTTGCCGTGCATGGAAGATAAGGAGCAAACAGAGTCTTACCAGATCTGGGTGTACGAAGCTCTCGGTGCTCCCGGAGTCGAAGATGCACGGTGCACTGTACCCGTTGATTTTAATGGTCATCATCGAGTTGCGGAGGTGTTTCGGACCCGCCTGGTCCAACGTGACTGCGCTGAGTTGCGGGTAGTCGGCGGCTCGATCAGCTGTGCTGGAGTGGCCCCGTGATGACTGTCCGCTGAGATCGCAGTCTTCGAGGTGAGTTTCAGAGGTTGAAGAGGATGGATCCCAAGATGGCCGCCCCGTGGATCGCACGTGGCGGGCGGCGAGGAAGATGGTGTCCAAGATGGCGTCCCCCATGAGTCGCACGTGTTCGGCCATATGGAGGAGGATTGCCAAGATGGCGACCCCCATGAGTCGCACGTGTCAGGTTTTGGGGCCTGCAGCATTTTGGGGCCTGCGGGCCTGTGAGTTTGGAAACGAGTGCTCTGGGCTGCGGGAGTTTGGAGAGGGGGTTTTCTTCACCAGGCAGACCCGGGCATAGTGTCCTTTGCGACCGCAGCTGCTGCAGGTCGCGTTGCGGGCCGGGCCGTGAGTGTTGGTGCGGCCCACAAAAATGGCACACTGGAGCTGCGTAGTGGGTGGGTGGCCGCGTGGCACAGGCCTGGGCAGTCGCTGGTCGGGGGCCCATGATGGGGTCGCTTGGTCCGCGGGGAATGAGGTGAGGCTGCGGAACGAGACCTCCATAGTTGTAGCTAACTCTACAGTGTCCTCCAAGTTCTGGGCCCCTTTTTCAAGCAACCGCTGGCGCACATAGTTGGACCTGAGCCCTGCCACGTATATATCTCGGACAGCGTGCTCCATATGTTGGACGGCTGATACAGGTTGATAATTGCAGTCCCGTGCTAAAGCTTTTAAATCACGCAGGAATTCTTCCAATGACTCCGCGGGGCGCTGGCGGCGGGTCGTAAAAATGTGGCGCGCGTAGACCTCGTTGATGGGCCTCATGTACATTCGATCGAGCATGGCCAGGGTCTCCGTATACGAGGAAGTACTGTTAAGTTGAGTAGATATACTCACCCTTGTGGCTCACCCTTGCGTGCAGTCGGCTGAGTTTCTGCTCCTCCGTAGTTTCTGAAGTGCTTGATTCAGCCAGGTAGGCCTTGAAGCATCTGAGCCAGTGTAGAAAGATTTATTTTGCCTCTGCAGCCTGCGGGTCGAGTTCTAGTCGGTCAGGTTTGAGGGCTGATTCCATAGTAGTTTTCTTCAAGTTTCCTAAGATTATTAAATTGATGTGACCATCAATTCACTAGACACGCGATTGGAAGTGAACAGTGGTTTTAATAATCTTACAACAGAGCTTGCCTGCGACGAGATGAACTGGCAGCAGGCTCACGACTGCAGAGCTTTATACTTCCAGTTAGTGGGAGGAGCCATGGGCGGATTCAAGGGTGGAGCCCAGTACAAACTCCTCGGGCACGATTCTCCCGACTTACGAAAAATCGGAGAATAGTGGACGGCGTAAATTTTTACGGACACGCTGGTCCAATGCCCTCCCGCTATTCTCCCCCCCATGCCCGCCTCCCGACACGAATCGCTGCCCGCCGTTTTTTTACGGCGAGCAGCGATTCACTCCTGGCCGATGGGCCGATTTCCAAGGCCTTTACGGCCGTTTTTACAAGCGTAAAACACACCTGCTCTGACCATTCGTAAAAACGGCCGTAAAGTCCCGTTCTCGGGAACCATGGCACCGATTGCGGGCAGCGGGTACTTACCCTGCGCACTCTTTCTCCCTCCGCCGCCCCGCTGGATCCATTCGCGGGGCGGCTGAGGGGCATACCGGCCCGCGCATGCGCGGGTTTCACGCATATGCGTGATGACGTCATCCGCGCATACGCGGGTTGGAGTCGTCCAAACCGCGCATGCGCGGCTGACGTCATCTGACACATCAGCCGTCGCTAACTTTGGGTAGCGGGCTTAACGAAATTCATTAAGCCCGCGATGCCGGAGTTCACGGCCACGCGATGCTAGCCCCGACCGGGGAGATGAATCGGTTCCCGGTCGGGGGGGCGGAGGCTGGCGTCAAACGCGCCCGTTTTTGACGCCAGCTTCCCGATTTTTCGTAACTCGGGAGAATTGCGCCCCTCATCTCCCCACATGGGCAAGGCGCGCAACAGCTCGTATACAGAGCCCACAAGGACACAATACATATAATAGAACACAGTGTGAATTATTAGGTTTATAATTCACCACACTAGGGTAATGAAGGGAGTGGCAGTGGAGATAGTGCATTCATTGGTTGTAATATTCTAAAATTCCCTGGACATGGGAAAGGTTCCAGTGGATTGGAAAAATGCTCAAGTTTATTCAAAAAGGGAGGAGGCAGAATGTGGGAAATTATAGACCAGTTAGTTTAACATCTGTTGTTGGGAAATTGTTAGAATCAATTATTAAGGATGTAATATCAGGACATTTGGAAAGTCAAAACATAGTCCATCAGAGTCAGCATGGTTTTAAGAAGGATAAATCATGTTTAACTAATTTGCTGGAGTGGCACAGTGATTAGCATTGCTGCCTCACAGCGCCAGAGACTTGAGTTTGATTCTGACCTCGGGTGACTGTGTGGAGTTTGCACATTCTTCCTGTGTCTGTGTGGGTTTCCTCCAGGTGTTTTAGTTTCCTCCCACAGTCCAAAGATGTGCAGGTTAGGTGGATTGGCAATGCTAAATTGCTCCTCGGTTATGTTATGGGGATATGGTCGAGGTTTGAGCCTAGGTAGGGTGTTCTTTCAAAAGGTCAGTGCAGACTCGATGGGCCAAATGGCCTCCTTCTGAATTGTAGGGATTCTATGATTCTTCGAAGATGTAACAAGCAATGTGTATAATGGGGATCCTGTAGATGTAGTATATTTGGACTTCCGGAAGGCATTTGTTAAGGTGCCACACAGAAGATTAACCCCAAGGTTAGATCACATGGGGTTAGGGGTAATTTACTAACTTGGACAGAACACTGGCTGATTGACAGAAGACAGAGAGTTGGGATAGTTCTTATGTTTATGTATTTTAAGAAAGAACTATTCTGTCTAATTCCACCTTACAGCTCTTGGCCTGTAGCCATGTAGGTAACAGCACCTCAAGCACAAATTTGGTGTTCTTGATTAATAATGGGATTTCTTGATTAATAAGGCAATCAGGGGTTATGGCGGGAAGGAAGGAAAAAGGATGAGGAACATATCAGCTATGATCGAATGACGGAGCATATGCAATGGGCCGAATGGTCTAATTCTGCTCCGATATCTCGTGGTCTTCTGGAGAGGTTGAGAAAATTGAGTCTATAATTCTCCGGAGTTTAAGAAGAATGAGAGGAGATCTCATTGAAACATGTAATTTTGGCCTATTCGGCCCAATCTGCATTGGAAGGTTCAGTTTCTGTATTTCAAGTTGTTCTTCAAGTTGTGTGTGTTTTTTTAGCCTGGAGAATAACCAGGCAGATTTTTGTAATACACCTGAGATAAAGAGAAGATATAATTTAAATACCCTTTTGGCGACTGGATCTATGTGCTGCCCCCAAAAGGACCTTACATCTTTGAAAAGCTGCAGAGCATGTACTTCTGAATCTGATCTCTCTGTGTGTAGAGAGTAACTACAGAAGACTTTGAATTTTCATTATTTTTGAGCATGGTCTTTATAGTGTTCTTCAAAATACAGTCTTACATAACATACATCGACATTGATAAATGCTAAATGGCTGTAGATCAATTGAACTCTCGTGCACACACCAAAAAATGAAAAACCTTTTTGTAACCTTACTACAGTTCAAGAATGAATGAGCCATACTAAATCAGTCACTGGTTAATACTGTGGTGTCCAACCCCAGGTGGGGTTCCCCTAAACTTATTGACCCTTCGATTTGTCACTGACCTGGTTGGGATACCCACTAAGTGTCACAAACTCAGATGAGGGGGGTGTAATTGGCTCCATGTCTTTTATCAACCCATTCTCTGCTGGTAGCAACAAAGGTTTAATCTAACAAGGTTCCCTTTCCCATGGGTATCTTTTACAAACCCAACAGTTAGGTGTAAAAAAGAGGCAATTCCACTAGGCTTTCTTGAGTTAAGATAGAGTGCGTTTATTAACTACTAATGGGTTAAGGAGAAATGGTAAAACACATGCATCTACATTCATACGGATTAGAAATAAATTTAAAGAGAGTTATGGTCCTTGAATTGCGAGAAGCAGATGATGATGCATTGCAGCCGTGAGAAATGGATTTCGGTACAGTTGGCTTCTGCTGGCAAACAGTTGATTCTTCATTTTAGGTGTCCTGCTGTTCGATATAGAGATTTGAGTTCTTTTTCCAGCTGCAATCCTTTGCATGCCCTGCTGTGCTCACTAGTATCACCTTCAGTGTGTGTGACTTTAAGCTGCTGTTTCTCAGCACCCAGACCAACCGCCAGATAGACCGAGAGTGAAAGGTAGAATCACAGAATGGCGCAATCATAGACTGGCCCCTAGGCAGGCAGGCAGCCTAGATTTAAAAAATATATATATTTATTAACATTTTGCAGAATAAAAACCATACAACACAATTAACCAATTACACAATAGAAGAAAGACATATTTTAAAGTCCACTTGTTCCATGTATGACTCCCACGTTTTTCTCCATCATCGTAACAATACCCAAATCCCATTACCCAAGTATGGAGATGCCATGTACACAACTGTCCTGCTTGTGTAAGTTTCTATCTTCGGACCCATTACCTCATCTATTTTGACCATTGGGACTATTATCAGGCACAGCTATTGTAGCACAAAGGGACATAATTTTAAACTAGAGACATATGGAGTTCTTGATGGTTAATGGTTCCTGTGAAGCACCCATTAATTTAGACTTAGCAGAGATACTGGTTCGTCTTTTCCTGTTTACAATATTTCAACAAAGTTATATCTGATCTTGTGGTTCCCATACTCTCCACAATTTGCTCTGTTTTATTCCATGTTTTCGCCTGTGGCGAGCATCCGTCAACTTACCACTATTCAGTTCCATGATTCTACTGTCCTTTTATTAACCCATCTGTTTATTACTAAAGAAACATCTAAAATAGCTTAGGTTTTTTTCAGCTTGCATGTTCCAACATACACTTTTAAAAATGTAATCGAGGTAAGTCGCACAAAAGGTAGCTCTCGCCAGAGTCCTGTATTTTCGATCCTTTTTGCCCAGTATTCAGGGGATGTTTGTGGTCAAACCCGGCCTGCCAAACTGTGTAAAGAATTGCTGACAGAATTATGTCCAAAAATGTTGTCAAAGAAACCTGCTGGAAAGAAGTCTGAGGCCGCTGGTCCAGTGAGGGGGGTTGGAAGGAGGGAAGATGGTGGGCATGACCACATCCGTCATGGAAAACATGCTGACTTAGTGATGGCGCAGGAGTTTGAGAAGTCTGGGAAACAAATAGCCAAGCAATTTGGTCGGCAAGACAAAGAGCTGAGGGAGTCCTTATTATGGACACTTGGTCAACTCTCAACAGTTGCTATGAGGCTGAAGAAGAGCCATTACTTTTTTAAGTTTTAAGATGGTGAGGAAAGATTGATTCATTCCAGAAGTGACAGTATAAGAAATAGGGCTGTTTATTTTATTAACAAACTTTATGAAAACAAAAGAAAAGGAAACAATATTTAAACTTTTAAATTTCAACCCTAACAATAACAGATTACATGTAGTTTACTAACCTTAACATATTAGTTCCTGTTAAAATAAAAATGCAGCTCTCGTTCCACTTACACAGTCAGGCAAAGACAATACTTGCATTTAACAAAGCACTTTTCCTTCTGTTAGGGACATTCTTGAAAAATACATTGATTGGATGGGTATCAAGGGATACAGCACTGGGAAGTGCAGAGGGTTTTCGTCAAGGGTGGTATCATGACCGGTACAGGGTTGGAGGTACAGAGGGCTTGTTCCTGTGCTGTATTGTTCTTTGTTCTTATTCTTTATCCTTTCAGAACCTTTTTCCAAAGCCTGCTTCGGTGGCAACCTTCATGACGTCTCTCGGTCGATTTCCAAAACCTTCCCCTCTGTAACTTTCATGACCTCTCTCAGTCGATTTCCAAAGCATTCTCCTTGTAACTGTTAAGAACAGCATCCTCTCTTTCTCTCTCTCTCTAAGATCTGCCCGGCCCCTCAAACAAGTTTCTTTGCTGGGGTTTACAGGCTTGAAAACATCAGCGTCATCTTGGCTGTTTGATTGGCCACTTCCGTTTATACAAAAACAGAGCTATGCTATTGTATGCAAGTAATCTCCCATTGACAGGTAAAGAGGCAATCAGACTCTGCAATAGGCTAATAGCTAGTCAGACGGGAGTGTCTCAAAGAACAATGGCTACTGTGTATTCCAACTAATGAGTATAGCTCCAACTGGGAAAATGCAACTCAGCCAGGTGCGGGCAGATCCATCTGACTTGTGCAAGCAGGCTTTTTTTCCACTCAGCCTCTTTAACTCCTAAATTGCTTGCTACATTGGGGTCTCATTTTCGGACAAAATTTTCTAATATTTCTCTTGCATAACATACCATTGAGGAATATGTGTAAAGATTGGCTCCAGTTCTATCCTTCACTGCCTGGCTTTATGGAGATTAGTAGTAGCCATCTACTTCCTAGACCAAGACTTATTCTCAATCAAAATTGCAAAAATAGTCTGGCGTCAACCATCTCCACTGTTGAATTAATTGGTAACAAGCCAAAGGTGGCACTGTGGTTAGCACTGTTGCCTAACGGCGCTCAGGACCCAGATTCGATCCCGGCCCTGGGTCACTATCTGTGTGGAGTTTGCACATTCTCCCCGTGTCTGCATGGGTCTCACCCCCACATCCCAAAGATGTACAGGATAGCTGGATTGGCTGCGCTAAATTGTCCCTTAATTGGAAAAAAAATGAATTGGGTACTCCAAATTTAAAAAAAAATTGGGACAGGCCGTGGCTGGACTTGCCAATGTTCATGATCTGACCTCTCTATGAGGAGAAAGTAAGTACAAAAGATGTTCAGTGGTCATCATTTTTAGGTTTAGTCTTTGTTGTTTCCATGATTCTCAAGTCTTTCTCAAAGTCTTGATTTTGGTTTCAATCTGGCTAATAGTTTTCTCCTCTGTACTGATTGTAAATGAAAATAAAGAAGTTGCAATACTTATGTTGCCATGAGGTTTCCAAAATCCTTGCCGAAAACTAGAGTTTCACAGAACAATTTGGAACTATTTGAGGAGATGTAAAATTGAAAGCCGAAGATGCTCAATTTGCTTTATTGTTGGGGAAGAAGCACCAAATGTTTATCATACTTTCAACTTTAAGGAAGCAGAGAATCTGGAGAGATTAAACAGAAAATTTAATGCTGGATGTAACAATTATGTTTGAAAGATATTGTTTTCCAGAATCTATGAATCATATATAAATCACTGATATTTTCATATATGTGCAGAATAAATGACAGTATGCAACCAAATTAGGCATTCTGAGAAAGATTTGAGAGTTTTAGGAACCTACAGGATGACTAATGGTGAAGAGAATAATTTTTAGCAGAGATGTAAGTATTTCCCAACCTTACAGGAAATAGGCACTAAAATAGCAAAAGGAACCACCATGCTAGATGAGCCAAGTTGTGCAACAGGTGAAGTTATTGTGAATGGTTAGGTTCTCTCTTCTTGGAGATGGTTATTGTCTGACAGAGGCAATTAAACATGATCAATACTCTATGTTGAGGAGCAGATTCATATGGTTTCCTTTGCAATTGCTTCAGCTCCAGAGTTATATCCAAAATGGCCAAACGTTGGGCTCCTCAGCGTTGGATTGGGTGTTACTCAAACGATGTACTGGGGAGTACCTTATGGAGGTTTCCAGGTAAGTAGTGCAAACTACCTCTAGGCAATTGCCCTGTGCTGGGAATCAGCTGAAAATGCGATTTAAATTGCAAGTTGCACACAGCTGTGACAAGCACAACCTAGTTACTCATGAAAAGTTTGAAGACCTAACCCGACCCGACCTTCCCCACTACCCAGCCTGAACCTCATCGCATGTACTGACCCCCCCTCCCCCACCCAATACCCACCCCACTGCCCCAACCTCTCCTCTCAAGATCCAACCTCTCACCCCCAAAGTACAACTTCCCAACCCCCCGCCCCAACCCTCCCCTTCACACACCTTTCACCCCCCCCCCACCCCCCCCCGCCCCCGCCCCCGCCGCCCCGCCCCCGCCGCCGTCCCCCCCCGCCCCCCCCACCCCCCCCACCCCCCCCCCCCACCCCCCCCACCCCCCCACCCCCACCCCCCCCACCCCCCCACCCCCACCCCCCCGACCCCCCCGACCCCCCCGCCCGCCCCCCCCACCCCACCCCCCACCCCCCCCCCACCCCCCCCCCCCCCACCCCACCCCCCACCCCCCCCACCCCACCCCCCACCCCCCCCCACCCCACCCCCCCACCCCCCCCACCCCCCCCCCACCCCCCCCCACCCCCCCCCACCCACCCCCCCCCACCCCCCCCACCCCCCCCCCCCACCCCCCCCCCACCCCCCCCCCCCACCCCCCCCCACCCCCCCGACCCCCCCGACCCCCCCCCCACCCCCCCCCCCCACCCCCCCCCACCCCCCCGACCCCCCCGACCCCCCCGCCTGCCCCCCCCACCCCACCCCCCACCCCCCCCACCCCCCCCCCACCCACCCACCCCCACCCCCCCCCCCCCCCCACCCCCCCCCCCCCCCCACCCACCCACCCCCACCCCCCCCCCCCCCCCCCCCCACCCCCCCCCCCCCCCCCCACCCCCCCCCCCCCCCCCCCCCGAGTCAGAAGGTTTGGGCCATACAGGATTGAAAGAAAAACTCCGGAAGTAATTGGGCAGTGAGAGACAATCACATGCTGATTACCACCCCGTGGAAGGAATGGCCCATAATCCTATAATGTATGAACAAGTTGATGGTGTGAACACACAAATGGATGACACAATATTATGGTGGTCATTCAGAAAAAGCTTGAGAGATTACCGCAAATGTAAACCTGAAACATAATTATGCCAAATTTGTATTTGGAGACACAAAGCTGACGTAAGTTAATGACATAATTGTGAGTAAAGGCATCAAATCTGGAAAGATGAAAGTTTTAGTTTTGAACACTTGCCATAGTTACAGTGCAAGGAAGAATGCAAGAGATTCATAGTCCTTTGTTTTGGCACAGAGCTATCCATCAACCTCTTACAGAGACAGTTTTTAGAATGACATCTGTCAATAAAATATGAAAATATATCAAAACTGTGTATTAAAATTTTATCCTTTTTTGCTTTTCTTAAAATGGACTTTTGCAGAACCACAAAATGCAGCTGCAGGTCACATGCCTCAAAATGTTGGCTGTCTGTCCTGGAAGCTTCCAGTAGAGATCACAAGAATAAAAGAGTTTCGCTCTCACCCTTATGAAATCTCACACCCAACTGGAAGGCCACATTCTAATCACAAAACTGGAAGGCTAGTAGATGAACTGACTGCTCCAGCTGGGACAATAACATAGACCGAGATATTGAAGCCTATTGGGCAGGATTCTCCCTTCTGGGGACTAAGTCCCCACGCCGGCAGGAAAACTGGCGCCAACAACTCTGGCGCCAACAGCCCCTGAAAGTGAGGTATTCTCCACATTTTCAGGGGCTAGGTTGATGGCGGCGTGGTTGGCGCCGCTCCAGCCGGTGCTGAAGGGCCAGCGCGAGTTCGTGCATGCGCGAAACGGCCGGCGTGATCTCGCGCATACGCGGACCAGCCGGCGTATTTCCGCGCATGCACAGACTGGCCGGCGTATTTCCGCGCATGCACAGACCAGCTGGCGTATATCCGCACATGTGTGGGGGTTCTCTTCTCCGTGCCGGCCACCGGGCAATATGGCGAAGCCCTACAGGAGCCCGGCACGGAGGAAAGAAGGCCCCCACGGAAACAGCCCGCCCGCAGGATCGGTAGGCTCCTCCCCGCGCCCAGCCCCCCCCCAACCCCCCGGACCACTCCCGCACATCTACCTGCCAGGTCCCGCCGTGCGTGAAGTGAGTAATTCACGCCGACGGGACTGGACAAAACTTTACAGCCACTCGGCCCATCGGGGCCCGGAGAATCGCTGGGGGGGGGGGGGGGGGGGCGGTGGCACTGTCAATAGCCCCCGACCGGCATGCCGGGAATCCCGCCTGCCCCTGAAAAACGGCGCCGAAGAATAGGGCAGCTGGCACAGGGGCAGGTTGGCGTCATGCCGGCGGGCCATTATATCTGAAGAGGTATTAACAGCCACCATGTCGCTCCTAAGGGAAACAATGGATTTGGCCAGAAGCACAGAAACTGCTTCCAAGGCTGTAAAAAACTAATTAATAAGCTATGTCATGTGAGCCTCTGCTTCTAGCCTTTTGGATAGTTTTAATGTTACATTTCTAGCCTCACAGCTCATTCTACTGATTTAGCACCATCTGGAAAGAACTCCAGCAGATCTCCTGGATGAGCACGAAGCCGGCCACCATCTCTCAATTCTTCAAAGCCTGGTTGATTTTAAAAGTCTCTGATCATCACCTGCCAGACACAGAAATCCCATCATGTTGCGTTAAGGAATTTTGTGTTGCTGTCTCCAATCAGAAACTCATCTGGACTTAACTCTGCCACAAAGGAAATACCCTCTCGTGCTTGACTTCTTGGACTTTGGAAATTATGTGACCTATATTCATCTCTGTGGTTCTTGCACTCTTGTTGCCCATGGTTGTAACTCTTCATCATTTCTGTCCCCCTCACAGTATATGGGTGTGCGTGTGTGAGATATTGAAATCCCCTCCCCAGAATATATTTTGTTCCCTTGCTTCCCTCAGTGCTTCTTCCAAGTGGTGTTCAGCATGGAGGAGTAGGGATCTATCAGTTAAGGGAGGGCAGGAGGTGGTACTCAGCAGGAAGTTTCCATGCCCATGTTTGACCTGATGCTCTTTGAGACTTCATCGGCTCCGGAGTCAATATTGAGGACACCCAGGGAAACCTCCTCTTGACTGCATACCATTGTGCCACCACCTCTGGTGGGTTTGTTCTGTTCGTGGGGGAGGACAGGTCTGGCACATTGCCTGTACTGTCTGATTTGTTGAGAATTCTGCCAGGCTGCTGTTTTACTCGTCTGTGGAACAATCCCCCCACTTTTGGCACAAACCCACGAATATTAGGACGGTTATGCGGGGTCCGCTGAACAGGGGATGTTCCATTGTAGTTTCCAGTGACTCGCTCAATGCCAGGTTGTTTGTTCAGTTTTATTTCTTTTTGACTTTTCGATGATGGTTTGGTACAACTGTGTAATTTGCTCAAATACTTCAGAGGGTAGTTAAGAGGAAACTATATTGTGTGGATATGGAATGATATGGAGGCCAGTAAGATTAAGGATTTGCTTAATGCCATGGGCAGGCCCTTCATCAGAAAAACCTACTGCAAGACACAACATGCCACAATCATTCTGAAGACACTGACTGATTTCTGTTGCAATATTTGGTGTAGTAATAGACCTTCTGCTTCTGAGTCAGAAAGTAATTTGGTGTGATTTTAATGTGATGATGAAGTTACATCATGGTGTACCACACTGAGCAGCAGGGAATCTGACAGCTTTTTCAAAGTGAGGACATAGTGGATCTTGCCTGATACAACTACTTTCCCTCGACTCACTAACCTCTCCCAACCCCCACCAGGCCCAGATTCCTCTCCAAAATCCTCATAATCCTCTTATTGCAAAGCCATCAATTTTCCCCTGGGGGATTGTCAGTCTACCCAAACAAGGAGATATATCTCATTTCCTTCACTGCCACTGGGTCAGAATCCTGGAACACCCTTCCCAATAGCATGGTGGATGTACATACATCACATTGACCGCAGTGGTTCAAGAAGGTTCATCGCCATCTTCTCAAGGGCAATTAGGATTGGGCAACAAATGCTGGCCGAACCAGCGAAGCCCACATTCTGTAAAAATGAATTTTAAAAAAGGCTCTTCCTCTTTGCATGCCCCTTTATCATCAGTCAACCCCCAACCTTTCTCCATCCCAGATTGCTGCCCCCTCTTCCCCATGTTCTCCTGCTTGTTCGACCTCACACAAGTTATTCTCTTCTCTCAGACCACCTATCACCAACTCCAAGATCACACCTCCTCTGATTAACCCCTCTCCCACTCTTAGTTTACTGCCACTCGCAGGGTGATCATCCCCCACCCACCCACACCCACACACACGCACACACCCTTGTTGGACTCCCTGTCCCTGGAGTGGACTTGTCTGTTACTGTGGCCAGTGATCAGCTCACTGAAGACTGAAGATTGAAGCGGGCCAGCATGTCAACCAGGTTGGGCTCTGGATGGGGAACTGGTCACTGAAGCCATAGACATGCTATGGAGTTAGTTTCAGTGTTGGAGGGAATCCCTAATTGTAGTTCCCCCACAGCTTCCGAAAGACCTACTCCCTGAGGGTCAGCTCAGTGAACACCTTACACAAAGAGTCAGGGGTAAGTATTAGGATGGAGAACAAGTTGGCTACAAAACAGAAATACACAGTCGGGTTTAACTCAGATTGGCAAAACTTGAAAAGTGGTGTTTCACACTGATCAATGTTGTGGGACCATTGTTTTTTAAAACATTTTTATTTGCCATATTTTCATGATTTTCTCCATATATAAAAGAAACTGAAACAAAACAATCCCAACAATATAAAATAGAAAATAAAGCAGTTACCCCCACACCCACTCAACATTCAATGGCAATGGAGAACCCCTCCTTTGCTTCTCCTCAACCACAACCTTAATCCCCTCCATCGACACCCTGTCCTCCTCCAGGATCCTCCCATAGATTGCCAAAGCAATCCCCCTCGCCAACCCTCCCACTGAGAGCACTGCCTCCAGTAACGAGGAGGCCCGCACTATCGGGAAGGTCGGGAAATCCTTCCTTGCAAAATCTCAAACCTGTAGGTAACGAAACCCTTCCACCTGCGCCAAACCGTACTTCGCCCCCAACTCCTCCAAGCTCATGAATCGTCCCCCAAGAAACAAGTCCTTCATCTCCTTGATTCCTCCTCTTGTCCCACGTCAGAAACGTCCCATCCATCCTTCTCAGCTCAAACCCATAAATCCACCTAATTGGCATCCGCTCTGACCCGGCCCCCAGCTTAAAATGCTGCCTCCAGATTTTCAAAGTGGCCACCACCATTGGACTCATTGAATACTTTCCCGGAGACATCGGGAGTGGGCTATTGCCAGCGTCCGCAACACCGACCCCCTACATGATCCCTTCTCCATCTGAACCCATCGGGTCACCCCCTCCTTGGTCCATCCCACACATCCGCCACATTCGCCGCTCAATAGTAGTACAATAAGTTTGGGAGGCCTAGCCCCCCCAGTCCCCTTGCCTGTTGCTGTCTCTGCAGGACCACCCTCCTAACCCTGGCCACCTACCCCCTCCACCCCACCGATTAAACGAGGAGATCAATTTCTCCACCCCCTTGAAGAAGGACTTCAGTAAAAAGATCATCAGGCCCTGGAATAGGAACAAAATTCACGGTAACACATTCATTTTAACTGCCTGCACCCGGCCTGCCAACAACAGGGAGAGATGTCCAACCTTGCCAAATTGGCCTTCACCTTCCCCACCAAACTAGTAAAATTCTACCTTCAGAGCCCACCCCAGTGCTGAGCCACCTGAACCCCCAGGTACCTCCAGACAAAATGGCAGCAATAAGGAACGCCTTATTCTGTAAATATTATGTGTTTTATTTGTCAAATTGTTAAACTGTTAAAATAGGAAAATGCCAATAAAAGTATTTTAAACAAATACAAAGGGCTGGAGCAAAACACAGGAAGACATTAATAAACTTGCAGAATGGGCCTGTAATTGTCAAATTTAAATTCAAATAAATAAGTCTTTGAAGGTGGCAGGATAGGTTAACAAAGCAGTTAATAAAGTATGCAAGCTTCCGGGATTTAATAAACAGAGATGTAGAGTACAAAAGACAGGAAGTTATACAAAACCAATATCAAATGCTTGTTTAGTCCAGCTGGGGTATTGTGTCCAGTTCTACACATTTCAAGATAGACGTGGAGGATTTGGAGAACGTACAAAAGAAATTTACCGGAATAGTTACACGGAGACATAGGGGAAGCTGAATTGGATGCCCTTCGAACAGAAAACAAACAGGAGGTGATTTGACAGAGGCGTTTAAAATTGTGAAGGGTTTAGATTTAGTAAATAAAGAGCTGAAAGATTGATAACCAGAGGGCTCAGATTTAAGTCAAAAAAAAGTCAGGGGGCCCATGAGGAAAATCTCTTTTACAAGAGTGGTTAATATTTGGAATGTATCATCTATTGAGCAATGTCAATGTCAGTTTCTTCTTGGATTTCAACCTTTCCATCCTGTAGATGATGTCCACTCCATTGAAGCTTCCTCTTGACAAGGTGAACAAGTGGTGATGATGATTGAGAATAGAGTGGGGGTGATGACACATCCCAGCTTGACTCCAGTCTTGACCTCAAAGGTTTCTATCATATTTCTGTTGGTGAGAACTGTTACACACAACTTGACATGGAGAAGTTGGAGGATGTTGATACGTTTTTCTGGATGCCAGCTTTTGGCAGGGTGTCCCATCACACTTCCCGATTAACTGAGTCAAAGCATTGCTCAGATCAATGATGGTCATGTAGAGTAGTTGATGTTGGTCCTGGCATTTCCCTTTAAGTTGCCGTGAAGTGAAAACCATGTCCTTTTCCAACCCGCCTCAGGACAAGATCCGGTCTCTCCTTCCATCAAGATCAATGGAGAAACCCGAATAAACATGGCACATTTCCCATCAAGAGTATTTGATGACTGCGATAAATGTGGCGACATCAAGACCCTCGTGTACAAGGTGGTCATCCTCCCAGCTTTTCTATGCGGTTCAGAAACTTGGACTACGCATGGGCAGCATGGTGGGGCAGTGGGTAGCACAGCTGCTTCACGGTGCTGATTCTATGTCACTGCCCGTGTGATGTTTGCACATTCTCCCCGTGTTTGCATGGGTTTCACCCTCGTAACCCAAAAGATGTGCAGGGTAGGTGGATTGGCCACGCTAAATTGCCCCTTAATTGGAAAAATGAATTGGGTACTCTAAATTTTTTTTTTTTAACTTGACTATACACAGACGCCACCTCAGAAGTCTACAAAATTATGAGGGGCATAGACAGAGTGGATAGTCAGAGGCTTTTCCCCAGGGTAGAGGGGTCAATTACTAGGGGGCATAGGTTTAAGGTGCGAGGGGCAAGGTTTAGAGGAGATGTACGAGGCAAGTCTTTTACACAGAGGGTATTGGGTGCCTAGGACTCGCTACCGGACGGGGTGGTGGAAGCAGGGACGATAGTGGCATTTAAGGGGCATCTTGACAAAAACATGAATAGGATGGGAATAGAGGGATACGGATCCAGGAAGTGTAGAAGATTTTAGTTTAGACGGGCAGCATGGTCGGCACGGGCTTGGAGGGCTGAAGTGTTAAGTAATGGGTTAAGAGACATTGCAATTAGTTGTCTCATTTATGTTAAGTGTCCAATAATTGGTACTGATATGTAAAGGGGCTTCAGGTGGCCCCTGTGTCAGGTAATGTGTAGAGTTTTGTGCAGAGTCTGTTGGGAGAAATAAAGGTGTGTTGGTGAAAAAGGAACAGAACTTTTGTCTCTTCATACAGCATCGAATACATCTAACATGAAGGGCCTGTTCCTGTGCTGTACTTTTCTTTGTTCTTTTGTTCTTTGTTCTCAGGCCCTGGAGAGGTACTATCAACGCTGCCGGAAATGGATTCTCCGCAGCAGCTGGGAAGACAGGTAAACTGACTTCAGTGTCCTTGAAGGAGTCAAGATCACCAGCATCGAGGCCATGATCATCTGAAACCAACTCCGTTGGGGCGGGCATGTGTTTAGGATGTCAGAACTCCAACTTCCAAAGGGAATCTTCTTTGCCCAGCTCCAGGCAGGCTTCTGAACAAGAAGAGGACAAAGGAAGTTCTTCCAAGACACCTTGAAGGCTTAACTCAAGAAATGTAACATTGACGTCAATGCCTGGGAGACCCTTGCTCAGAAAAGAACTACTTGGAGGAACGTCCTGATTGAAGGAACACAATCATTTGAGGACACCCAACGACAAGAGGAGGACTGGAAAAGGAGCCTAAGAAAGGAATACCAGCATTCTAGAGCCCAAAGATCGATCCCACCTCCTGGAAACACTGGCCAAGTGTGCAGTCGAAAATGCGACTCCAGGATCAGGCTCATCACCTATGCAAGAATCTGTGCCCAATAATGCAAAGTTTTTTTAGTGGACAATCATACACATTAGCAAGTAAATGCCGAAGGAGAAGAAGAGAGGTTTTAGTAGTGTGAAGTGGTATATTTTGTCAGGAAAAATAAGGGACGCGATTCTCCCAAAGGGAGACAAAGTGCCGACACCGGAGTGAAAACCGAGTGTTTCACTCCGCCGTCGGAGGCCGCTCCTCGCCCCCTATTCTCCCACCCCCAGGGGGCTAGGAGTGGCGGCGCGTCAATCTTGCGCGCCGTGCCTTGACGCCCACGTCAAAGAGGCGCCGCTTGAATGACGCGGCCGGTGGTGCCTAAATGACGTCACCCACGCATGCGCAGGTTGTCCGGCTCCAACCCGCGCATGCCCGGTTGCCGTCCTCCCCTCCGCTGTCCCGCAAGACATGGAGGATTGATCTTGAGGGGCGGTGGAGGGAAAAGAGTGCGTCTTTCAGAGACGCCGGCCCGACGATTGGTGGGCACCAATTGCGGGCCAGACCCCTCCTTCCGCACCCCACAGGCCCCACACGCAGCGGTCGCACGCTGTTCACGTTGGCAGCGACCAGGTGTGGTTGGCGCCAGCATGAACCGGTTGTATTAGGCAGGCCGCTCGGCCCATCCGGCCCGGAGAATCGCCACTCAACTGGAGCGACATGCCGTTTTGGGGGGGGGGTGGGAGAATCGCGTGTGGGTGCCAGGGCGGCGTGGTGTGAATCACCCAGCACGCCCGCGATTCTCCCACCTGGCGTGGGGGTCGGAGAATCGCGGTCAAGGAGACCAGATAATCCTTGGAAGTGAAGTGTCCGACTCTGGTACAACAGCAGAGAGATCTGCAAATACAAAATCACTAAAAGTCGTGCAAGTTCACATTGCCATTAAAGAAAAGCAAGCAAAGTATTGGGGTCCATTTATATTGGCCCTGTAGATAATCTTGGTGAGACCACACTCAAGTATTTTGAACAATTCTGCTCTCCACATTAGAAAAAATACATGAAGGCATTTGATATGGGGCATAAAAGATTTACTTGGATGACACCAGACAGAACCTAAACAGCCATGGCTCTTTTCTCCAAAAAGATGTGACATGAGTCTTCAAGATTGGGAAAGGGTTTGATGGGGCTCCATACAAGAGTTCCTTCCAATTGTGGGGTCAACAAGAATTAATCAACTAGGGGCTGGTTTAGCACACTGGTCTAAATCGCTGGCTTTTAAAAAGCAGGCCAACAGCACGGTTCGATTCCCGTACCAGCCTCCCCAGACAGGCGCCGGAATGTGGTGACTAGGGGCTTTTCACAGTAACTTCATTGAAGCTTACTCTTGACAATAAGCGATTTTCATTTCATTTTCAATTAGGGCCCATAAATATAAGATAATCAATGTTAAATCCAATAAATAATTCAGGAGAAAGTTCTTTACCTAGTGACTGGTTAGGCAGCACGGTAGCACAGTGGTTAGCACAGTTGCTTCACAGCGCTAGGGTCCCAGGTTTGATTCCCGGCTTGGGTCACTGTGTGTGCGGATTTCCTCTAGGCGCTTCAGTTTTCTCCCACAGTCCAAAGATGTGCAGGTTAGGTGGATTGGCCATGCTAAAAAAATTATCCTTGGGTTAGGTGGGGTTACAGGTTTACGGGGATAGGGTGGAGGTGTGGGCTTAAGTGGGGTGCTCTTTCCAAGAGCCGGTGCAGACTCGATGGTCTTCTTCTGCACTGTAAATTCTATGATTCTATGAATGCGAAACTTGTTGACACAAGGATTAGTTGAGCTGACTAGTATGGAGGAAAACCTGATGAACACATGAAGGAGGTTAGAACACAAGGATATGTTGATTGGGATTAAATGGTAAATGGTTAAGGATGGGAAGAGGGGGCGGCATGTGGTGCAGTGGTTAGCGCTGGGACTGCGGCACTGAAGACCCGGGTTTGATTCCCGGCCCTGGGTCACTGTCCGTGTGGAGTTTGCACGTTCTGCGTGGGTTTCACCCCCACAACCCAAAGATATGCAGGTTAGGTGGATTGGCCACGCTAAATTGCCCCTAAAAAATTGGAGAAAAAATGTAATTGGGTAATCTACATTTATTTTAAAAAAGGATGGGAAGAGGATCATATGGAGCATAAACAGTGGCATGAGCGTGTTGCTCTCAAACATTCCAGATTTCAATTGATCCACGAATAGTGGCCATTCCCTTCAGATGTCAAGGCTTTGAGCTCTGGAATTCTCTCCTTAACCTCTTTGCCTCTCTTTCCTCCTTTGGAGGTTCCTTAAAACCTTAGTCTTTGACCAAGCTTTTGGTCATCCATTCTAATATCTCCTTATGTGGCTATCAAATTTTGTCTCATAACATTCCTGTGAAGCACCTTGAGACATTTTATTACATTAAAGGCCAGTTTCCCTGCTGAAAATACTATATAATAGCTCTCAAGGAAGATATTTACTTTCTCAATATGTGACAAGAGGCTTATTTTGGTTGAATACTTTTAATCCAGTTAGTAAAATGTCTGAATTAAGAATTAGGACTCTGTCCGTGAGCAGAAATATTGTTTATTCAACATTCAGACAATTCCCATCCAAAACTTTACTAGTCAATTAACTCTGTAATTGGTAAATTTCGAAGAAGCTATTTTAGCATCTTGTGGATGAATTCAATCTTCATTTTTTAAAAAAATTGCGTCTTCCGTACTTGGCTGATCATCCAGCCCATAAACAGGCCATTCAGTCCATCAAATCCATATCAATATTGATGCTCCATCCAAGTCTCTTCCCGTCCATCTGACTTTCATAGAATTTACAGTGCAGAAGGAGGCCATTCGGCCCATCGAGTCTGCACCGGCTCTTGGAAAGAGCACCCTACCCAAGGTCAACACCTCCCCCTATCCCAATAACCCCACCCAACACTAAGGGCAATTTTGGACACTAAGGGCAATTTAGCATGGCCAATCCACCTAACCTGCACATCTTTGGACTGTGGGAGGAAACCGGAGCACCCGGAGGAAACCCACGCACGCACGGGGAGGATGTGCAGACTCCGCACAGACAGTGACCCAAGCCGGAATCGAACCTGGGACCCTGGAGCTGTGAAGCCATTGTGCTATCCACAATGCTACCGTGCTGCCACTGACAGCATGATCCTCTATTTCCCGCTCTCTCGTGTGTTATTTAGCTTATCTTTAAATGCAACTAAACAATTTGCCTCCACCAATGCCTATGATTTCCATATTCTCACCGCTCTCTGGGTGAAACTGTTTCTTCTGAATTCTCGGTTTGATTCTAAGTTGATGATTTTATATTTATGGCCTCCAGCTTTGTCCATGCCCAGAAGTGGAAAAAGTCTTTGTTAATGCGTAAATGTCCTACTTGAAAATCAATCTATAAATTTTAGCTTGAATATAACACCAGTTTGGTGTTGACATTTTTTGGCATAGAGAGAGCATAAGAACATAAGAACATAAGAACTAGGAGCAGGAGTAGGCCATCTGGCCCCTCGAGCCTGCTCCGCCATTCAATTAGATCATGGCTGATCTTTTGTGGACTCAGCTCCACTTTCCAGCCCGAACACCATAACCCTTAATCCCTTTATTCTTCAAAAAACTATCTATCTTTACCTTAAAAACATGTAATGAAGGAGCCTCAACTGCTTCACTGGGCAAGGAATTCCATAGATTCACAACCCTTTGGGTGAAGAAGTTCCTCCTAAACTCAGTCCTAAATCGACTTCCCCTTATTTTGAGGCTATGTCCCCTAGTTCTGCTTTCACCCGCCAGTGGAAACAACCTGCCCGCATCTATCCTATCTATTCCCTTCATAATTTTAAATGTTTCTATAAGATTCCCCCTCATCCTTCTAAATTCTAACGAGTACAGTCCCAGTCTACTCAACCTCTCCTCATAATCCAATCCCTTCAGCTCTGGGACTAACCTAGTGAATCTCCTCTGCACACCCTCCAGCGCCAGTACGTCCTTTCTCAAGTAAGGAGACCAAAACTGAACACAATACTCCAGGTGTGGCCGCACTAACACCTTATACAATTGCAACATAACCTCCCTAGTCTTAAACTCCATTCCTCTAGCAATGAAGGACAAAATTCCATTTGCCTTCTTAATCACCTGTTGCACTTGTAAACCAACCTTCTGTGACTCATGCACTAGCACACCCAAGTCTCTCTGAACAGCGGCATGCTTTAATATTTTATCGTTTAAATAATAATCCCGTTTGCTGTTATTCCTACCAAAATGGATAACCTCACATTTGTCAACATTGTATTCCATCTGCCAGACCCGAGCCCATTCACTTAACCTATCCAAATCCCTCTGCAGACTTCCAGTATCCTCTGCACTTTTCGCTTTACCACTCATCTTAGTGTCATCTGCAAACTTGGACACATTGCCCTTGGTCCCCAACTCCAAATCATCAATGTAAATTGTGAACAATTGTGGGCCCAACACGGATCCCTGAGGGACACCACTAGCTACTGATTTCCAACCAGAGAAACACCCATTTATCCCAACTCTTTGCTTTCTATTAATTAACCAATCCTCTATCCATGCTACTACTTTACCCTTAATGCCATGCATCTTTATCTTATGCAGCAACCTTTTGTGTGGCACATTGTCAAAGGCTTTCTGGAAATCCAGATATACCACATCCATCGGCTCCCCGTTATCTACTGCACTGGTAATGTCCTCAAAAAATTCCACTAAATTAGTTAGGCATGACCTGCCTTTTACGAACCCATGCTGCGTCTGCCCAATGGGACAATTTCTATCCAGATGCCTCGCTATTTCTTCCTTGATGATAGATTCCAGTGGCGTCACGTTTGCTAATTTCCAATCCACCGGGACCACCCCAGAGTCTAGTGAATTTCGGTAAATTATCACTAGTGCATCTGCAATTTCCCTAGCCATCTCTTTTAGCACTCTGGGATGCATTCCATCAGGGCCAGGAGACTTGTCTACCTTTAGCCCCATTAGCTTGCCCATCACTCCCTCCTTAGTGATAACAATCCTCTCAAGGTCCTCACCTGTCATAGCCTCATTTCTATCAGTCGCTGGCGTATTATTTGTGTCTTCCACTGTGAAGACTGACCCAAAAAACCTGTTCAGTTCCTCAGCCATTTCCTCATTTCCCATTATTAAAACTCCCTTCTCATCCTCTAAAGGACCAATATTTACCTTAGCCATTCTTTTTTGTCTTATATATTTGTAAAAACTTTTACTGTCTGTTTTTATATTCTGAGCAAGTTTACTCTCATACTCTATCTTACTCTTCTTGATAGCTTTTTTAGTAGCTTTCTGTTGCCCCCTAAAGATTTCCCAGTCCTCTAATCTCCCAGCAATCTTTGCCACTTTATATGCTTTTTCCTTCAATTTGATACTCTCCCTTATTTCCTTAGATATCCACTGTCGATTTTCCCTCTTTCTTCCGTCCTTCCTTTTTGTTGGTATAAACCTTTGCTGAGCACTGTGAAAAATCGCTTGGAAGGTTCTCAACTGTTCCTCAACTGTTCCACCATAAGTCTTAGCTCCCAGTCTACCTTAGCTAGTTCTTCTCTCATCCCCTTGTAATCTCCTTTGTTTAAACATGTTGGGGGTCAACATGTTGTCCACTTCATCATACCATATAAAGGTAATTATTAATTCCCCCATGCTAAACCAGGAGCTGGTTTAGTTCACTGGGCTAAATCGCTGGCTTTTAAAGCAGACCAAGCAGGCCAGCAGCACGGTTTGATTCCCGTACCAGCCTCCCCGGACAGGCGCTGGAATGTGGCGACTAGGGGCTTTTCACAGTAACTTCACTGAAGCCTCCTCGTGAAAGTAAGCGATTTTCAATTTTTCATTTTCATTGGGGATCAGAAAGTATCTGAATATATTCGCTCTCTGGAGCTGGAATCTTTCTCGCAACTTGTCTAGGGTGGCAAACCTACCCTCCAGAAACATGTCCCAAAACCTCTCCAATCCCTCCCTCTCACATGCCCTAAACGATAAGTGTAAGCCAGACGGCATAAACCCATAACATACATTTATGTATCTAAGTGACTCAGGCTGCTTGTGCAGGTTGACTATTTGCCTTGGGTGCTTAATTTAAATGCTACGAGAAAGTGCTAATCATAACTACATTGGGAGCGGGGGAAACTACATTGGGAGTTTGGAAACTGAATCAACAATCCTATTGTTGAGCCACTTCAAAGAACACATGATTACTGAGACTCCTCTGTACTAGTGAGCATGAAATTTTGGTTTAAAATTGGAAAAATTCGATAAATGTTGCCTTGCAGCTCCAGTGAGGACTCAGGAAAAATAAGAAAGGGGAGTTTCAATTATTGATTCGCTGCTTCAAATGACTCAGGCCAGCATTAAAAAGAAATTGTGTTCTACGATGAAAGAAGTGGCCACCAATTTACAGGAGTATTACAGACATGAACAAAATCCCAGGATAGCATGACAGGTTTTGTTGGGTAGTTGCAGGAGTTCCGTAAAATTATTTAATGATTTTCTTTTCATTAACCCTCTAGTTGGTTCTATCGCTGCCTGGATGACAGTTAATGTCCCCAACTCACAACAGTTTGGAAGGTATCTTGCAGGTCTTGTTCTATGTTAAATACCACTGGGCGGGATTTTCAGACCGGTGGGATCTTCTGATTCCGCTGATGGTGACCTCCCATGGGTTCTCCGACAGCAGAGAGTGCAAGCAACGGGAATCACTGTTAACAGTGGTGGAATGGAAGATCCCGCCATCAGCCAATGCTGGGCCACCTCCACTGGCGCAAAACATGCCATGGGGTCAGCCAGCCAGGCAAAAAGATGAGCCAGACACAACAACAATGTTTTAAAGAAAACATTAATGACAGGTACAACTACTTAACATGCAAGGAAAAGGTTGATATTGGGGATTCAGAGATCAGATACACTCTGTGGGAAACTTTGCCTGCAGTGAGCACAGGTCAGAGATAGGTCTGCAACACTGAAACTCCATGGGTGGGATTCTCCGTTGGCAGGAATCGGCAAACGCGATTGGGTGGAGAATTGGTTCCGATGCCGAAATAGCAACGGATAACGATTTCACGCCAAATCGCAATTCTCCGTCACCTCGACAACACTGTCAACGCATTCCAGAGGTCACATACAGCAAAAATCCTTGGCGTATCAATAGCGGGCCCGACCCAGTATTCTCCAGAGCATCTGCGATTCTCCACCTCCAATGGGCCAAATTCCCGACGGTGAGGTTCACTTGTACTTTTAAAACTCTGAAACAGGCGCCGTGGCTGCTGAGGAAGCGAGGGCGTACGGAAAGTGTTCAACATTGTCAAAGGTTGCTGACAGTTCTGCCGCTGGCCAGAGGACTTCTGCTAGGGCCAGGGGGAATAGCGGGGGGTGGCCAGGAGGTGGGCTGCGGGGTCTGGGTCGACAGGCACGGAACACCATTGCTGCAGCCGGAAAGGCAGCCATGCAGCTGCGCAGACTGCTGACTGCCCACTGTGAACTGAGGGCCACGGGTCATATGGATGTCTCTCCAGGCCACCCCTAGGTGTCTCTAGCTCCACCTGACCCAGCAACCATATGGGGCCATTCCAGCGCAACCAGTGCGATCTTTTTGGTTGGGATGGTGTGTGTAGGGAGTGAAGTTATATGTGCAGCTGCAGCTTGTCGGCTTCCTGAGTGTCAATCGTGAATCCGACGAATCCCGCACCACTACTCATTAGAATCGATTTTGTTCCACGTGGCGCCAGTGCTAGCCCTTCCACAGTCACTGAATCAGTCCAGGTGCGGTGCAAGTTTTGCTGTTGTGGAACTCCACGAATCCTGCCCCAGCGTCAACACTTAGTCTCAGGAACGGAGAATCCAGCCACAAGTCTCTTTACCTCTCACTTTGTGAGTGTACTAAGAACACAGGATCAAGGAATGACCCCTAGTATGCACATGATCTTGTTGGTACTTGAACTCTCTCAAAAGACAAGGATCAAAGTGTCTAATCTGACAGCAAAACACAAATGTCTCTGGCACTGAGCCATACATATCAGGTTTTAGTCTGAGTTCCCAACTTGTGCCAAGTTGGTTGACCTTCACTCATGCACCAATTTGAATACAGCAATTGGCCTCTGTGTTCCTTGGCCAAGAAGAGCAAAAATGAGCCAGGATTTTGGTTCCTGATCACTCTACAGCCCGATTCTACAAATTTACAGAAAGGACAAAGAATTGTCAAGTAGTATTATGAGGATGTGGATATATTTGTAATGGAGGTTGCAATGAACAAAATAAAACCCTTATCGTTTTCAACTTCTGAATGCTGGAAAAACAGTAAACTGCACATGCTCAGAGTGTGCAGATACAATGGAACATTTAGAGGCATGGCATCATGTAGTGTTATTGTGCAACATTGACATTTTCTTTGGAGCAACCCCTAGTGGAGTGTCAGGTAATAGGTGGAGGTAAGCACAACAGGTTGACGTTTAGAAAAATATATTTTTATCAAACAAGATAACAAAAAGAAAGTTCAACAAATCCCAACCGTATACTATACCAAAAGTACACACACCCAATCCCCCAGTCGCCCTCCCCCTCATAGAGAAAACAGAGTCTTAATAAAAAATATTAAAACAATAAACCCCTCCCCACGACAGCTGATGGTAATCAGTTCCCTGAAAAAGGAGATGAAGGGCTGCCACTTCAATTCGAACTCTTCCACTGACCCCTTCATATACTTGATCTTCTCAAGGTACAAAAGTTCCATCAAGTCTCCCAATCAAGCCAAGGCCTCAGGCGGCACCAGGAACCTCGACCCAAGCAGAACTCGCCTCCAGGGTATTAGCGAGGTGAAGGCGAGGACATCTGCCCTTGTCCTTGTCTGCAGCACCGACGAGTCCGATACTCCAAAAATGGCCACCAACAGGCACAGGTCCAGCTGAACGTCCAAAATCCCTGACAGCGTATCAAAAAAGGAGTCCCAGAAACAAGTGCATGTGATTTGCTGGCCCCCTAGATTAGTGTTTTTCTAATTTTGTTTAGCGGGATCCACTTTTACCTACCGGCCGGCCTTTGTGATCCACACCGGCCGACATTCGTGACCCACACCATATTGGCTTACCTTTACTGTGACAGGGGTGCCTGCTTGATCCTCATGATCTCACTCCAATCAGGTTCAGAGGAGGAGAGGGAACTGCGCATATCAGGTGCAGCATTTAGCGGATTCTTTGTGCTCTTCATCTTTTTGAGGACGGAAATCCAACCTCGCAAATGTAGGTTGCACATGAAGGGCAATAGCAGCAAAATACTTTTGTTAATCAGCACTGCTTACTCCTTGGAGCTGCTACTCCAGAATGTTGACAGCCTCGTGGGCTTGTGACATGTTTTTCATATGCTGTCACAGTTCAATGTCTTCATTTGGAGTCAGCTGTAAGTTAATAATTGACTCAGGGGTCTCAAACACCAAAAGGATTTTCACCCACCTCTTCTCTTTCAAAATCTGAAACTTCTCCTCTGGAAAGTAGTGACAAAGGCTGTTGATCAGCGCAGCCAGATCCGACTAAGTAAGGCTTGCCAGGCAATTGACAGTTCCCTTACTATAGCTGTTTTCTTCGATGTGTCGTAGCTGTGTGCAGGAATATGTAGTAGTTTTGGCTTTGTACTTGCAATTGCCAAACTTTCAATGACTTTTGGAAAGCATCTGTTTATTACCAATGCCTAAAGCAATCATCATCCTTCTCTTGCAATTTGAGGTTCAGTTCATTTAGAATTGAAAAGATGTCTGCAAGGTAAGACAAAGTTAGTATTCAACTCTCATTTGCCAGTGCTTCCCTGCATATATACACATTGTCGTTGCATCCTGATCTACATTGGCACAATTAAGAAGCCATAACTCAAGAAATCATCTTTGTACTGCTTTGTTCCTGATTTCAGTTTCTTCTTAGTCAGCTTTTCACTGGAAGCCCTAGAGCTCTGTATGCATCTTACACTAGCATTGCTTTGTCCTGCCATGGACTCTCCTGGGCAGCTCACACTAGCACTGCTTTCTCCTGCCGTGGAGTCTTCTGAGCAGCTCTCGCTAGCACTGCTTTGTCCTGCCGTGGACTCTCCTGTGCAGCTCTCACTAGCACTGATGTGTCCTGCCGTGGACTCTCCTGTGCAGCTCTCACTAGCACTGATGTGTCCTGCCATTGACTCTCATCAGCAGCTCTCACTAGCACTGATGTGTCCTGCCGTGAACTCTCCTTAGCAGCTCACACATGCATTGCTTTGGCCTACCGTGGACTTTCTTGAGAAGCTCTCCAGCAGATGCAGTTGTGAGATCCTGGCCTATTTGTGTATCTGGCTCTCTCTTCCTTATACCAAAATGATCCCTCTTCAGTTTTTCACACCCTGTTGCCTTGCTTGCTGGCAACTAGAAAATGAAGCAATCTATCCTCCATGATTTTGCGCCAAAATCACAGATGTATAGGGTGCATGACATCAGTGTATGTGCCAGGCCCGTGACCTGTTCTTTGCCGATGCTTCTGGTGGGAAGACTGCCTCATTCACAATTAAAGGCTGGTCGAGGCCGGCATTATCAACTCAAAAGCCTTTGCGGCTGGAATTCTTAAAATCTGGTCTCAGCCATTGAGCGCTCCTCCCGCAATAGGGAATGCCGCAACCAATCGATCTGCAATCCTCCCGACACCTACCCTCGACCCTGCCCTAGAGCACTGCTCACATCTATCCTCCAGCCCCCAGAAGATCCTACTCTTACGCGTCCTAGTCAGGCGTGCCCTGGGCACTGCCTTGAACTGGGTCAGGCTTGACCTTGCACACGAGGAGGTGAAGTTGATACTATGAAGAATCTCACACCACACTCACCCCTCAAAGACCAAACCCATCTCCCCCGCCAACTTCCTCCAACAATGCCTGCTCTATTACCAAAATCTATCCATAGACATCCAAAATCTTATCCTCCTGTCCATAAGCGAAGGCGACAGTACCAAGGGAAATGAAGCAAACTCCTTACACAAAACATTACGCATCCGAAAGTACCTGAATATATTTGCTCTCTGGAGCTGGAACCTCTCTAGCAACTCACCTAGGCTGGCAAACCTACCCTCCAGAAACATGTCCCTAAACCTCTCCAACCCCTCCCTCTCACATGCCCTAAACGATGAATCTAAGCCAGACGGCACAAACCTATGCTTCCTGCAGATCAGAGCTAGCTGTGACATGGAACCCAGTTTAAAATGCTTCCATATCCTCAAAGTAGTTATCATCTTGGGCTCAAAGAGAATCTAGCAGGGGAAAACAAGAATAGTGCAGTAACCAGACCCTATGCACGAAACCTCCTCCATCTGCCTCCACATAGAGTCTGGATCCTTGAACCACCCTCTCACCTTCTCAATATTTGCCGCCCAGTAGTAGCATAACACATAAGGTAGTGTCAACCCCCACGACTGCCTCTCCCTTTGCAAAAACGTCCTATGAACCCAAGGAGTCTTACCAGCCCAAACAAAAGAAGACATTAATTAACGCTGCAAAATAAAGTTTTGGGAAGACAGTCTGGGAGACACTGGGAGAATATTCATTTCACTATCTGTACCCTTCCCGCTAAGGTCAGAGAGAGGGCACCCCACCTTTTCAAATCAGTCTTCACCCCATCTACCAGACTAGAAAAGTTAAGTTTACGGAGTGAAGCCCAGTCATGGGCCATCCAGCTTCCCAGATATCAGAAGCTAATCCTTGGTGGACAAAATGACAGCCTCCCTTGGGGGGGGGGGAGGGGGGGGGGGGGGGGGGGAGGGGGGGGGGGGGGGGAGTTCAACTCGGATTCAGTTTGTATCCTGAAAAGGAGTTAAACTTCCTGAGCAACTCCATTATCTCCCCCACGTTGGAGAGTGAGTCCGTGATATATAGTAACAAATCATCCGCATACAAGGGCACCATATGCTTCCTCCTCCCACCCTATATCCCCCTCCATCTGTTAGATGACCTCAATGCAATGGCCAGTGGCTTGATTGCTAAGGCAAACAAAAGTGGAGACAACGGACACCCCCACCTTTTACCCCTTTTCAGTTGGAAATAACCCGAGCTCTGGGCGTTAGTATGTACACTCGCGGTGGGGTCCTATCCAAAAGCTTAATTCATGAAATAAATTTTGTCCCCTAAGCCAAACCGCCCCGGAACCTCAAAGAGGTCGCCCCACTCAACCCTATCAAACGCCTTCTCGGCATCTATCAAAATAATCACCTCTGGCTCAGTCCCGAAGGAGGGCGACAACACAACATTCAACAATACTGGCCGACATTTGCCGACCCTTAACAACTCCAGCCTGCTCCTCCGAAATCACCCCAGGTAGGCAGGGCTCCAAATGCATTGCCAACCCTTAGCCAACAACTTAGCATCAGTGTTTAACCATGGAATAGGCCGACACAAACTACATTCCACAGGTTTCTTGTCCTTCTTCAGGATCAAGGAAAGTGATACCTGCGCCAGCATGGCTGGCAACATCCCCCGGGAAACAGAATCCTTAAACATATCCATGAGATGTGGGACCAACTGACCAGCAAACCGTTTGTAGAATTCAACGGGGAATCCATCCGGATCCGGCGTTTTGTTCATCTGTGTTAACCAAATATAGCTGATGATCTCCTCAGGCCCGATCCGCGTCTCCAACCCCTGCCTTCTCTCCTGCTCCACCTCCAGAAAGGTCAACTCATCCAAAAATTGCTTTACTGATGAACTCTCCTCCGGGGACTCTGACTCATACAACCCATGGTCGAGGGCCTCAAAAGCCTCACCAAAATTCACTGGGGCAGAATCCAACTTGCCACCTGAGTCCCAAACCTATCTCCCGGGAGGCAGCCTGCCATCTCAACTGGTGAGCCAACAGATGACTGACCCTCTCCCCATACTCATAAAAGGTCCCCCTTGAGCATCGCAGCTGGCTCACAGCCTTACCTGTTGACAACAACTCAAAATCCATTTGCAATTTATTTCTTTCTGCTAATATTGGGGCGATCGAGTAGTGCTGGTTCCCCTCGAGAACGGAGTCCAACAGCTCCTGCCTCTCCACCTTCCCAGATTTATGGAATGCACCCTATAAGAGATTATCACCCCCCTAATTACCGCCTTCAGACTTCCCAGAACGAAGTGAAAGGCAAGACCGCCTCATTCCTGTGAACTCAAAGTACTCCCCAATGGCAGAGGATACACATTCACAAAAACTCTTTTCCGCGAGCAACACCACGTTCAGTCTCCTTGGGGATCACTGAGAGCAACCCAGCTCCAATATCAGGTTGACATAATGCGGAGTAAAATCTGATATTCCAACATAACGATCGCCGAGTACCTGCCCCCATAACCCCAGGGAGAAAAGACCTATCTCAAATAAGTCAATCCAGGAATAAACCCGATGGACATGGGGGGAAAAAAAGAAAATTCCTTGGCCAGGATTCTCCTGCCATCGGCGGGATGGCCCGTACCGGCACCAAAGAGCTGCGTGAACCACTCTGGCATCGGGCCGCCCGGAAGGTGCGGAATCCTCTGCACTTCCGGGGGTTAGGCCGGCACTGGAGGGGTTGGCGACGCGCCAACCGGCACCGAAGGGTCTCCACTGGCTGACGCAAGTTGGCCCATGCGCAGGACCACCAGCGTGTTCTGGCGCATGCGCAGAACCACTGCCGTGTTTCCTGTGCATGCGCAGGGGGTTTCTTCTCCGCGCCGGCCATCGCGGAGCCTTACACAGGCCGGCGCAGAGGGAAAGAGTGCTTCCACGGCACAGGCCCACCAGCAGATCGGTGGGCCCCGATCGCGGGCCAGGCCACCATGGAGGCCACCCCTAGGGCCAGATCCCATTGCACCCCCGGGGATCTCGCTAACCGCCCTCCAAGCCAGGTCCCGCCAGTACGGACCTTGTCTATTTCACGCCGGCGGGAGTGGCCGAAAACCGGTGCCCGCTCGCCCGGCCCATCTGGGCCCGGAGAATTGCCGGGGTGGCTGCTGCCAATGGCCCCCAACCGGCGCGGCGCGATCCTTGCCCCCGCCCAAAAACCTGTGCCGGAGAATTCATCAGCCCGCGTTGGAGTGGCGGGGCAGGATTCACGCCGCCCCCCCCTCGGCGATTCTCCGACCTGGCGGGGGTCAGAGAATCCCGCCCCTTATTCCTCGGAAACCTAAATCTCTATGGGTCTGCCTCCACCCTGTTCATCTGTTCCATGAGCACCAGTAACTCCTTTGCCACCCCTGCTGGACTCAGATACCTGGGACACGACATATCCAACCTGGAACCAAAACACAATTAAAGTCCCCCCCATAATTAGCTGATGTGAATCAAAATCTATGATAGACGCCAGCACCTTATTAATGAACCAAGATCTGGGGTAGATGCCAGCATCTTATCAATGAATGCCGTATCATACTAGTTCAGTGCATACACATTGACCAAAACTACTGGCATGCCTGCCAAATAACCCACTGATGATTACGTACTTCCCACCTGGGTCTGCTAATAATCTCAGGAAAAGCCCCCGTGCCCTACAATCAATACCCAAGTGAAATGCCTGCCCCACCCAGCCCTTGCGCAACTTTGTTTGATCCTTGATTTGCAAATGGGTCTCCTGTAGAAAAACCACATCCACTTTCAACTTCTCAAGCGTGTAAACGCCTGGGACCTTTTTACTTGGCCATTTAACCCTCTAACATTCAAAGTTATCAACTGGACAGTGGCCTCTGACCTCCGCCCCCCTCCCCCCGACTCAGCCATGTGTAGCAATCCAGCAATGCCCCAACCTGCACCAACTCCGGCCCAACCAAGATGGACGTCACTTCCCCATCAAGCCAGTCCAAAAACAAATGGAACCGTCACCTTCACCAATCTATCCCTCCCTGCTTAGAGATAGAACAGTACAGCACAGAACAGGCCCTTCGGCCCTCGATGTTGTGCCGAGCAATGATCACCCTACTTAAACCCACGTAACCCGTATACCCGTAACCCAACAATCCCCCCATTAACCTTACACTACGGGCAATTTAGCATGGCCAATCCACCTAACTCGCACACCTTTGGACTGTGGGAGGAAACCGGAGCACCCGGAGGAAACCCACGCACACACGGGGAGGACGTGCAGACTCCACACAGACAGTGACCCAGCCAGGAATCGAACCTGGGACCCTGGAGCTGTGAAGCATTGATGCTAACCACCATGCTACCGTGAGGCCCGGCTTCCTACCCCCTCCCCCTCCAGCCCCACTCCACCCTGAGAACCAAACAAACAACCAACAAAAAAGCCCCCCTCCACCTTTCCTGTCCCCAAATCCTAACAGAACAGAAACAAAAAGCCTAAGCTCATTGCCTTAAAGAAACAAAAAGAAAGCACCCCAATGGTAACAAGCAGACATCTCCCCTTCTCTGCTCCCATTAACTAGCTGTACTGCTGACAGGGTAAGCCCTGTACAGGGTAGAAAATCAATGTCTACTAAAGAGTATATCAACAATCAGCCACCCCCCCAGCCCAAAATAAATAGAGGAAAATGAACACCCAACACCCCTCCTCCTCAAAAAAACTCCAACTGTGCAAAATACAAATCCCAGCTTCATCCAGAAAACAACACCCAACACAAACCCAAGCACAATACCAAGCCCTCCCCCACATTACAAAACTCCCAGAAAAAGAATACAAATACAGATTAACTTAACAACGAACAATCAACAAACTCCATAGTCCTTAAACACTTTAGTTCACCCCAAGTCGTGCTTCTTGACTGACTAACTTGCATCCTGCGGCGCATCAAAGTAATAGTTTCTGTCTTTGAAACACACTCAAAGATGATCTGGGTACACCACACCATACCTTACGTTGCTCTTGTACTGTGTGGCCTTGGCCTTTTTGAATGCCGCACGCCTTCTCGCCAGATCTGCCCCACCATCTTGCTATATTCTGATGGCATGGCCCTCCCATCTACAGGCCCGATGGTCCTTTGCCTAACTCCGAATCCACTCCTTGTCTAGGTAGAGGTGACACCTATGATCACACATAGTCGCTCCCCAGATCAGGGCCTCTGCTTCAGTGAACAATGGGCCCAGTCGAACTCAGTTATGCACGATCAATCACTACTGAAGCGAGATTGTAGTCCAATTGAAGATTTTAATGAACAAGTAGTTACCCCAGCAGCTCCGGTACAGAATGTCTGCTGCGGGTGAAACACAGACTCTTATGCCCCGCCTGCTGGGCGGAACCAGCAGGCAGGTTCTACCACTCATACTACAGTATAAGGTACATCCCACCTGGGTACCGCGATACCCCTAATATACCCTACCACACTCAGGAGGGGTTGGAAAGACCCTCTCCGCCAACAACTTTTCGAATATCTTGGACATATAGTCCGTGGAGCCTGAGCCCTCCAGACCCTCTGGCAGCCCAATGATTCTTAAGTTTCGGTGTCTGGAGCGGGTCTCCAGATTGTCAACCTCGGCCTTTAGCACTCTATACTCCTCAGCAAATAATGCCATCTCAGCCTCAAGAGAGACAATCCAATAGCTATGGCCAGTGAGCATCACCTCCGCCTATCATTGCCCCTTGTACCTCTATCCACTGATCCACCTTGTTCATGGCTTCCTGAATTGGGGCCAAAGTCTCCTCCATTGCATTCTCCAGATTGCCTGCCACTGCTCCTTAAATTTGTTGCTCAAGAAGCTAACCAATGTCTCAGTCGACAACTAAGGGGCCAAGGACACAGCAGAAGCCTTGGACATATCCCCCCCTGCTGGGAATGAGGAACCTCTGAGTCGGAGGGCAATCCCTTGCCTGACTTCTGTCTTGTGTTATATTTATTGGACATTATTCGTATGAGGGGATCTTATTCCATCAAACTACACCAATTTCCTCCAAAAATCACCCATAAACTGGGCAAATAGGGCTAAAAACAAAGTACCCTGGCGGGAGCCACTGCATGTGCGACTGCTCACCACACAGCTGCCACCGGGAGTCCGATTAACATTTTAGAGTTTCCATGATGGAGAGCATATACTATATAAGATCTGTAAGACATTGCACGAAGGAGGCAATAATAGTGGTAGTATCCCTGGTCCAGACTAGTGGCCTAAGGACATGGGTTAAAATCCCATCAAAGTAAGTGGTGGAAGTTAAATTAATGATTCAAAATATCTGGAAATGAAAATTAATCTCAGTAAAGGTGCCATAAAACTAGCAACATCTTTTGTAAACACCCATCTGGTTCACTAATATCCTTCAGGCAAGTAAATTTGCTGTCCTTAGGTGGTCTGGCTCACATGTGACTCTAGAGTCTAGACCCACAGCAATGTAATTGACTCTGAATTGCCCTCTGAAAAGGTCCACAAAGCTACACAGCTCAGAGACAATTAGGATGGGCCTTGCCAGCGATGCCCAGATATCATGAATATTAAAAAGCTCATCAGCTGCAGTAATAGAGCTCTTTCTATTTCTGGGCAGCATGGTAGCATAGTGGTTAGCATTGTGGCTTTACAGCGCCAGGGTCCCAGGTTCAATTCCCTGCTGGGTCACTGCGGAGTCTGCACGTTCTCCCCGTGTCTGCGTGGGTTTCCTCCAGGTACTCCGGTTTCCACCCACAGTCCAAAGATGTGCAGGTTAGGTGGATTGGCCATGATAAATTGCCCTTAGTGTCCAAAAAGGTTAGGAGAGGTTATTAGGTTCAGGGGATTAGGGGGTTAGGGTGGGAGTGAGGGCTTAAGTGGGCTGTTGCAGACTCGATGGGCCAAATGGCCTCTCTCTGCACTGTATGTTCTATAGCAGTATTCCTCTATTATTTCAGCATCAAAATGTGCAAGCTGGATTTTTTTCAAATGCCTGTTTATTGGACTTTTCCCATTTTCACACAAATACGCATCAAACAAGCAAATGCAAAAAGACAGCTACAGGTGTCAATGCACAGCAGGTACAGCCCAAAACAACAGTCATTACAGAGTTAGGAACAACAAGACTGTATAAATCAGAGACAGAAAATCCCCAAGACGTTCCCCCACAGATAAACAACCCGTCTACACTCAAACAGGATACAGGCAACAATTTATATCTACATCACACCCTTAGCTTCAAAACAGAATGAGAGGACAAAAAAAAGACAGAGATCCTCAGTGCTGAGGGGAATTCGGCTAACTCTTATAGTGCAATGTGAACTCTTCTCCAGATCCAGACTAGAAAGGGTAGCCTTCGAGATGGCAAAAGATAAAGACAAATTCAAAGAGAGGACCGGGCACACAACCAGACCCATGTTATCAACACAGTGTCTGCCATTGAAAAAGTCAAAAGAGACTTTTTCAGCAGGGCAGCAGGGTAGCATGGTGGTTAGCATAAATGCTTCACAGCTCCAGGGTCCCAGGTTCGATTCCCGGCTGGGTCACTGTCTGTCTGTGTGGAGTCTGCACGTCCTCCCCGTGTGCGTGGGTTTCCTCCGGGTGCTCCGGTTTCCTCCCACAGTCCAAAGATGTGCGGGTTAGGTGGATTGGCCAGGCTAAATTGCCCGTAGTGTCCTAATAAAAGTAAGGTTAAGGGGGGGTTGTTGGGTTACGGGTATAGGGTGGATACGTGGGTTTGAGTAGGGCGATCATGGCTCGGCACAACATTGAGGGCCGAAGGGCCTGTTCTGTGCTGTACTGTTCTATGTTCTAGAACAAGAACAAGAGCCAAGAGGGAGAAACTGAGCCCCCACCGCCCCAACTCCCAGCCCCATGTCCAAGGACAAAACAGATCATCAAACCGCCAGTGCCAACACCGTTCCCAAAAAGGCAACAGGCAACCATGGGCTGGAGAGAAACATAACCTGGTCCCAGTCGAAAAGACAGGGGGGATACTCGCACCAGGACTGGAGGACCAACAGAGCCTGGGAGGGAGGGCCAGCTTACTACCCCCTGGAACCACCGAGACCATCACAGAAAAAAAGGATTTGGCCACCCAAAAACTAACAAACATTGATATCTGCTTGCCCATACCACCAAAGGCCACCTACCAACACTACCTCTGCTAGTTCACCAGAACATGAAAATTAAGAGGAATATAGGTAACACCTTGCCAGGCCTGAAGAAAAGTAAAGAAGAAGAGCAAGAACTGACAGAACGAACCCATTGAATCCACCAAACTACGACAGAACAAAGTCCGTCCAACTCTCAGGATGAATTAACCAAGGTGAAGATTGGGCCCTATCTTCAGACCTATCCCACTTCAAAAAGTACGTCAGGGCTCGAAGAAGAAGGAGTGTAGCCAAAAAGAAAAGGATTAGATCAAATTACGGCAGACCTTCCTCGGACATAGCGAAGGTAGAACTAACCACATCACCCACACCCTCCACCTTTCACCCCACTCTTGCTCTGTTCATCCTCTCCCTAGGGATAGAATAGTATAAAAAACCTGTGCACAAATCCCACAATCAATATTCAGCTTGACATGATAAAACTTTATTAGTTTAGGATAATAAACAGTGTAGGACATCAACCCCAAAAAACCTACTTTACTGCAAACAGCTAAAATGACAAGATTAACAGACAGCATCAACGGACAGCATCATTAATTTCAAGGAGTAAAGTCCAGGATCACAACTGGGGAACGAGTTAGTCATCAGGATGGTATATTAAGAAAGAAGACATGTAGGATAAAGAAGGATCTGAAATGGTGAGCATTCATCAGGATTTTCCAAGGATTTCAACAATCAGAACATGAGCTTCATTAATTCCAGGCTGCCAACATGACTGAGCCGAGGTGGTCAACAACATAGGCTCCCACAGTGGGGAGGGCCCGACTGGCTCAGGCCACCCCCATCCCTCTCGGCCAACAACAGGCACAGGACCACACAGAACCAGAGGCTAGAAGGCTACCGCAACCCCAGGCTTTGAAGACAGCATTAAATGAGCTCCACTGAATTTGAGCGCTCGCCCTCCAGATTGATATTTCCAAAACATGGCAGCCAGTTCTTAAACTCAGCTGGGAACCTCTCATCGGAGACACTACGCTCAGCAGGGCTCCTCACCGGCTCCCCATCGTCCTCATCCAAACATCTCATGAAACAGGATCTCAGCCACGACGAGGCAGGTTCCCACCAAAGCCAGTCATCTCTCTATCAGAAGAACCTCCTCGTGCATTGCCATTGCCTCCATAAAGACACCTTGGAACTCCTGAAACCGGACTTTGACATCCCACACCACAGAGCAATGCCATTCAGATGGATTAACTTCATTGCTAGTAGCCATCACTCGCTGGTTAACGTTGTACCGTCAGGGTGAGAATCCTCTCAAAAGTAGCTGTGCCACCAAAGACAGGGCCGCATCCCAACTCCTTCCAGCTGCCACCAATCAAAAAGGATTAAAGCCTTTCACCTTGACTCAATAAAGCTGTAACACTGACCAACAACTCTTGGGACACTGCATTAACCATGCAGACCAAGAAAACAAAAAGGTGCACAAGGATAAAAATAAAGATGAGCCGAGCCAGGGCTCATGACAATGCAGCCGTTCCCACATTCCCATCATGTGATCCCCTCTGAGCAGAATTATTTTTAAATGACGAGCACACAGTTGAAAAGTCCCTTGTACTGTGTGGGTAATAATAGCAGTACTAAATTGTGGAAGTCCAGGAAACAAAAAGAATCAGAACATAAAAATAGGCCATGTGGTTGATGAATTTATGAATAAGTGTGGTCTGCGGTTATTGTTGGATAAAACAATGAGGTACATTCATCAACCTGTGATCTCATGTCAAAAGAAATATGACATAAACCCTCTTCCATAATTATTTATAATAAATATTCTCCACTCCAACCATTTAGCAATCTTAAGAAATACCAAGTTGGTTCTCCAAACACGCCTGAACACAAAATCAAGCAGTTCTGTTTATATTTCTATATCACTGATTACCTTATTTGAACAAATATTGAACTTGAACATCACTAAACTTCCCCTTCTATTCCACAAGTATCTAAAGATATATCTAAAATACACCAGAAATTTGGTGGGCATTTAAGATTTCAAACTTCTGCACAACATTCTTAACTTACTTCCACATGTGATATGACTTACAGCCCCATTCTCTGTGACTGCATATGTCAATTCCTCCTTTGTGAGAACTGATATGAAGAATACATTCATTGTGTCTGCTGCTTCCTGATTATTTATATTAGTTTTAGCCTTTAACAGATGCACTTGTTCTTTGACCTTCATTCTTTCTTATAATCATTGCAAACATTAGTAACATTATGGTGGGACAGGCAATAAACAAAGAAATAACTGATGCAGGTAGAAATGGTACAGCAGTTATCATGGGGGATTTTAATCTACATGTCGATTGGTTTAACCAGGTTGGTCAAGGCAGCAATGAGGAGGAGTTTACAGAATGTATCCGCGATAGTTTCCTAGATCAGTATGTAATGGAACCTACGAGTGAACAAGCGGTCCTAGATCTGGTCCTGTGTAATGAGACAGGATTGATTAATGATCTCATAGTTAGAGATCCTTTCGGAAGGAGCGATCACAATACGGTGGAATTTAAAATACAGATGGATGGTGAGAAGGTAAAATCAAACACTAGTGTTTTGTGCTTAAACAAAGGAGATTACAAACGGATGAGAGAAGAGCTAGCTAAGGTAGACTGGGAGCAAAGACTTTATGGTGAAACAGTTGAGGAACAGTGGAGAACATTCCAAGCGATTTTTCACAGTGCTCAGCAAAGGTTTATACCTAGAGGGTTGATTCTTCCTCCTCGTGTGCGCGGCTTAGCCTCATCCAATTCAAGGTGCTGCACCGAGCCCACATGACTGGGACGAGGATGAGTAGGTTCTTTGGGGGTGAAGACAGGTGTGTCAGGTGTTCGGGGAGTCCAGCGAACCATGCCCATATGTTCTGGGCATGCCCGGCACTGGAGGAGTTCTGGAAGGAGGTGGCGAGGACGGCGGTGGGATCCAGGGCCAAGCCAGGCTGGGGACTCGCGATTTTTGGGGTTAGGGTGGAGCCGGGAGTGCAAGAGGCGAAAGAGGCCGGTGTGCTGGCCTTTGCATCCCTAGTAGCCCGGCGAAGGATTTTGCTACAATGGAAGGATGCGAGGCCCCCAAGCGTGGAGACCTGGATCAATGACATGGCGGGTTTTATTAAGCTAGAGAAGGTCAAATTCGCCCTGAGAGGATTGGTACAAGGGTTCTTTAGGCGGTGGCAGCCTTTCCTCGACTTTCTGGCTCAACAATAGGGTACAGGGACAGTAGCAGCAGCAACCCGGGGGGGAGGGGGGGGGAAGGGGGAGGGAAAAGGGGGGACGGGACGATGACTATGTTATTTTATTTAATTTTAATTTATTTTTGAGTTCTCTTGTTGGGGTTGGGGGGGGGGGGGGGGTGTGATATATGCGTTGATAAGTTCTGGGGAGTGTTACAGTTTTTATGGGTTATTTTGTTGCATTTCATTGTTTGTTGTTATATTTTATATTTTCTGTAAAAAATTCCAATAAAAATTATTTTTTTTAAAAAGTAAAGGTTTATACCAACAAAAAGGAAGGACGGTAGAAAGAGGGAAAATCGACCGTGGATATCTAAGGAAATAAAGGAGAGTATCAAATTGAAGGAAAAAGCATACAAAGTGGCAAAGATTAGTGGGAGACTAGAGGACTGGGAAATCTTTAGGGGGCAACAGAAAGCTACTAAAAAGCTATAAAGAAGAGTAAGATAGATTATGAGAGTAAACTTGCTCAGAATATAAAAACAGATAGTAAACGTTTCTACAAATATATAAAACAAAAAAGAGTGGCTATGGTAAATATTGGTCCTTTAGAGGATGAACAGGGAGATTTAATAATGGGAGATGAGGAAATGGCTGAGGAACTGTACAGGTTTTTTGGGTCGGTCTTCACAGTGGAAGACACAAATAACATGCCAATGACTGATTTTAATGAGGCTATGACAGGTGAGGAACTTGAGATGATTGTTATCACTAAGGAGGGAGTGATGGGCAAGCTAATGGGGCTAAAGGTAGACAAGTCTCCTGGCCCTGATGGAATGCATCCCAAAGTGCGAAAAGAGATGGCTAGGGAAATTGCAAATGCCCGAGTGATAATTTACCAAAATTCACTAGAATCTGGGGTGGGCCCGGCGGATCGGAAATTAGCAAATGGATACCACTGTTTAAAAAAGGAGGTAGGCAGAAAGAGGGCGGTGGTTGATGGGAAATGTTCAGCCTGGAGTTCAGTTACTAGTGGTGTACCACAAGGATCTGTTTTGGGGCCACTGCTGTTTGTCATTTTTATAAATAACCTGGAGGAGGGCGTAGAAGGAATGGTGAGTAAATTTGCAGATGACACTAAAGTCGGCGGAGTTGTGGACAGTGCAAAAGGATGTTGCAGGTTACAGAGTCATAGATGGGCTGAGAGGTGGCAAATGGGGTTTAATGCAGAAAAGTGTGAGGTGATTCATTTTGGAAGGAATAACAGGAAGACAGAGCACTGGGCTAATGGTAAGATTCTTGGTAGTGTGGATGAGCAGAGAGATCTCGCTGTCCATGTACATAGATCCCTGAAAGTTGCCACCCAGGTTGATTGGGCTGTTAAGAAGGCGTACAATGTGTTAGCTTTTATTGGTAGAGGGATTGAGTTTTGGAGCCATGAGGTCATGTTGCAGCTGTACAAAACTCTGGTGCAGCCGCATTTGGAGTATTGCGTGCAGTTCTGGTCGCTGTATTATAGGAAGGATGTGGAAGCATTGGAAAGGGTGCAGAGGAGAATTACCAGGATGTTGCCTGGTATGGAGGGAAGATCTTATGAGGAAAGGCTGAGGGACTTAAGGCTGTTTCGTTAGAGAGAAGAAGGTTAAGAGGTGACTTAATTGAGGCATACAAGATGATCAGAGGATTAGATAGTGTGGCCAGTGAGAGCCTTTTTCCTCGGATGGTGATGGCTCGCACGAGGGGACATAGCTTTAAATTGAGGGGAGATAGATATAAGACCGATGTCAGAGGTAGGTTCTTTACTCAGAGAGTAGTAAGGGCGTGGAATGCCCTGCCTGCAACTGTAGTGGACTCGCCAACATTAAGGGCATTTAAATGGTCATTGGATAAACATATGGATGATAAGGGTATAGTGTAGAAGGGCTTGAGTGGTTTCACAGGTTGGCGCAACATCGAGGGCCGAAGGACCTGTACTGCGCTGTAATGTTCTATGTTTTATAGGCCAACGAGCTTAACTTCGGAAGTAGGGAAGAGGCTGGAATCTATCATCAAGGAAGAAATAACAAGGCATCTGGATGGAAATTGTCCCATTGAGCAGACGCAACATGGGTTCATAAAGAGCAGGTCGTGCCTAACTAATTTAGGGAATTTTTTGAACTTCTTCACCCAAAGGGTTGTGAATCTATGGAATTCCTTGTCCAGTGAAGCAGTTGAGGCTCCTTCATTAAATGTTTTTAAGATAAAGATAGATAGTTTTTTGAAGAATTAAGGGTTATGGTGTTCGGGCCGGAAAGTGGAGCTGAGTCCACAAAAGATCAGCCATGATCTCATTGAATGGCGGAGCAGGCTCAAGGGGCCATATGGCCTACTCCTGCTCCTAGTTCTTATGCAAAATTTTGGATCTCCTTTTGTTTCTATTTCCCTCACATTTTCTGATCATAGCAGTTGCCAATTAATAATTAGCGCTCTGGAGTTCCTGGCATACTACTTTAACTGTATTCTCTTCTGCTGCTACATAATTCATCGTCAATAATGAAATCCTTCTTCCCCTTTGTCAGTCTATCCCGTGAAATGTTTTTCCTTTTCACCTCCAGCTATAGGACACTTTCTGCTTTTAACCCTGTTTCCAAGATATCAACATCTTCAATATTGTGACTGATTGTTTCTTGCATTTTCCTTTCCTCCAGGGCACCGATATTCATGTGAGAACGTTCTGTTATTAATTTATTTTTGATTAATTTTGTTTATATCGCCCTGTAATGGTTAGCCTCTCTGAAAGCCCATTGATTTAAATCAGAGAACCGTACGACACAAAAGGCCATTCAGCCCATTGTGTTTGGCCTGGCTCTTTGAAAGAGCTGGTCATTTTAGTCCCACACTCCAGCCCCCCCCCCCCCCCCCCGCCCCCACCTCCCCCCCCCCCCCCCCCCCGACCCCACAACCCTGTAAATGAGTCATCTTTCAAGACAAATTCACTTACACTATTTTTCAAGGAGTGCCTTCTGAATAGTACCAACACGCTCTGTGAAAGCATTTCTCCTCATTTCCCATTGTAGTTCTTTTGTCACTTGTTTTAGAGTTATGGCCGGGATTCTCCCTTTTGGGGACTAAGTCCCCACGCCCGTCGGAAAGCGGGCGAGAATCACTCCGAAATTTTTGTCTTGAAAGCCCGGGGTGATTCTCCGTTTTCCAGGGGGCTAGCAGGGCCCTGGCTTGCGCCCCGCAACTCTGGCTGCGGGCGGGGCCCTGCTGTCCAGACCGGTCGCTGGAGAATCAGCGGCTTGGCGTCAGAGCGGCGTGGCGGGAATTTCCCACGCCCCCGCCGATTCTCCGACCCGGGCTCGGAGAATCAAGGCCATGACCTCTGATTACTGACTCATTTGCCAGAGGATAAAAGCAAGCTATTGCGTACGCTGGAATCTGAAACAAAAACAGAAAATACTGGACAATTGCAGCAGGCCTCACAGCAACTGTGGAGAGAGAAGGGGGCTAATGTTTCGAGTCTGGGTGATATTTTGTCAAAGCTGATCTCATGATGGGAGTTGTGGAAGCTCATGACCAGTTTAAACTCAGACAAAGGATAACATATCAAGCCGCTGGAATTTAACACTCCTTCCTTTGTATAAATATTCCAGCCAAGCCACTTGGAGCAATAGCAATCAGCAGTGGATTACCACTTCGTATTGACCTACCTGTGCTTAAAGTCTTAAGTATCTGTCTTGTCCGATCTTCCTGACCCAGGCTGGATGAGATTCAAGAACCGGTGTGTCCCCAGTTCCAGTGGCAAAGTGTGAAAGGAATAGAGCAAAAGAGGATATGTTCCCCTTTTAAGACACTAACTATGGTAAAGGAGATGTGTTTAAAGGTACCATTGAATGGGGAAGATACTTTTTGAGGTGTGAATGGGATGTGAGAGTGGGGGCGTGGATATCAGTAGGGGTGGGGGCATAAATGGACAGCGAGGAGGTGATCTGGACATCAGGGGAGGGAGTGGAGTTGCACATTGGGGATGGAGATGGGAGTTGGGAAGGGATTGGACATCAGGGGAATGGGTTGAAGCTGTATAGAACCCTGGTTAGGCGCACTTGGAGTTTAGTGTTCAATTCTGGTCGCCACTACTAGAAGGATGTGGAGGCTTTAGAGAGGGTGCAGAAGAGGTTTACCAGGATGTTGCCTGGTATGGAGGGCATTGGCTATGAGGAGCGGTTGAATAAACTCGGTTCTCACTGGAACGACGGAGGTTGAGGGCCGACCTGATAGAGGTCTACAAAATTATGAGGGGCATAGACAGAGTGGATAGTCAGAGGCTTTTCCCCAGGGTAGAGGGGTCAATTACTAGGGAGCATAGGTTTAAGGTGCGAGGGGCAAGGTTTAGAGGAGATGTACGAGGCAAGTTTTGTACACAGAGGGTAGTGGGTGCCTGGAACTCGCTGACGGAGGAGGTGGTGGAAGCAGGGACGATAGTGGCATTTAATGGGCATCTTGACAAATACATGAATAGGATGGGAATAGAGGGATACGGACCCAGGAAGTGTAGATTTTAGTTTAGGCGGGCAGCATGGTCGGCACGGGCTTGGAGGGCCGAAGGGCCTGTTCCTGTGCTGTACTTTTCTTTGTTCTTTGGGTTCAAACATTGCAGAAGTGAGGGTGTGGACATCAAGGGGGTCGGAGGTTTGGACATTGGGGGATGGGGCATTTGAACATGGGGTGGGGATTAGGATATGGTGGGGTGGGGATTTGGACATGGGGGTGGGGATTTGGACATCAAGGGGTTCGGGTTGGGGGCCTGGTGCCGGGTTGCCAGCATAGCGAACTAATTTCTGGGATACTAGAGTACTTTTCTGCATCTTTATCGGGTTCAACCCGCAACCAAGTTCCTCGGACCTAGCCTAGGAATTCTGCCTAAGACACCTGAAAGAACTTTCATTGGACATTGACTTACTGGACTCATGTCAAATCATACTTATTTTTGATGTGGTCTTTCCCTTATCCTTCTTTTATTGTAGGAGTACAAAAAGGGGAAGACATTACAAAATCCTCTTCCGGTGTTTCGTGTGTAAAATAAACCAACCCTTTTTTAAAAAATACTTTTTTATTCTCCTTTTTCACATTTTCTCCCAAATTTACACCCAATAATAAACAATAATCAGTAACAAATGTAATGTCAATCCCATATCAATAACAACGGTCCCATCCTCCCACCAAACCCCCAAACATCAGCCCACGTTAACATAAACGAATGACAAAAAGGAATCAGGAATCACCCATAGTCACCATTACCACATGCAGTCCCCCTCCCCCCAACCCCCCTAATGTTCGATGTGATCCAATTCTCAAAAGTGCATAATGAATAACGCCCATGAATTGTAGAATCCCTCCATCCTGCCCCTCAATTCAAATTTGACCTTTTCAAGCGTCAAGAATTCCAGCAGGTCCCCCCCGCCATGCCAGGGCACAGGGTAACCAACCCTCTTATTTTACCTTATTTCTATTAAGAGGATTGGATCACTCCAAAACTGAAGGGTTGGGGGAGTACGGCACCATAAAAGGGGAAATCAAAAAACACTTTTCTGTTTAAGTATGGGTAGAACAGTGGCATAGTGGTTAGCACTGCTGCCTCACATGCTAGGGACCCAGGTTTAATTCCGGCCTTGGGTAACTGTGTGGAGTTTGCACGTTCTCCCTCCGTCTGTGGATTTCCTCTGGGTGCTCCAGTTTCCTTCCACAGTCCAAAGTAGTGCAGGTTAGGTGGATTGGCCATGATCAATGGGCAGGGTTACGGGGATATAGTGGGGGATGGCCTAGGTACAGTGCTCGTTCGAAGAGTGGGTGTGGACTTGATGGGCCAAACAGCCTCCTTCTGCACTGTAGGGATTCTACAGAAGATAAATCAGGGATGTTTAAATTAATCCCCTCCTGTCCGTAACAACAGGGAAGACGGGAAAATCAGAGAGGTGCTTTGTCCTTCAAAAATAGAATGCAGAAAATAAAATTGAAAGTCCATCAGAAGAACATGGTGACTGGAAGGTTTTTTTTACATCCAGAGGCATCCTACCATGGCTGCAATGACTGAATTTCAATAATTGCTTCAGTTCTTTCCAATGAATATTGGTAGGAGTAACCACCACACATTGCTTGTGTCCCCTCTTCAGACTGAGGATACTTTCATCCATGCTCTGTGGAACTACCATTGTTAAAAATGGCATAGATCAGAACAGAGGTAGCAGCTCAAAACCGGGCATCCATGATGCGGACCACGGGCAGTGGCAGATTTCTATTCCCCCACAACCTGTAATCATGGTCCAGCATATTCCAGACCCTACTTTACCATTAACTGAGGGGACCAACTCTGGTTCTGTGAGGAATGTGGAAAGACATGCCAGTAGCAGAACCAGAGATTTCTAAAAATATTCCAAGTTACAACAGAGTATGTGAGTTAAACGCCAGAAGCAGCATGCTACATTTGGAGCTAAATGATCCAATATCCAACAGATCTGCTCAAATCCCTGCAGTCCTACCCGCCAGATCTAGTCATGAATGGCGGTGGAAAATTCAATAGCTAACCTGGAGAGAACGCTCCACAAATATCAATAACAATAATGGGAGAAACCAACAAATCAGTGTAAAAGACAAGAACAAAGAGTTTGCAAACCATTTTCAGGTAGAAGTGTCAAGTAGATGATCCACCTCAGCCTAGTTTTGAGGCTCCCACTATCACAGAAGCCAGACTCCAGCCAACTCAATTCGCTCCATGTGATATTAAACACACGGAAGACAGTAATGGTTATGTAACCCAACATCAAGACTTGGAATCCAGAATGAGCCACACCTCTAGCCAAGATATTCTAGCAGATACAACACTGGCATTTATCCAACAAAGTGAAAAGGGCCCAGGTTTATACACAAAATGTAGGATAAATCTAATCCAGTTACCACCCATTAGACTACTCTCATCCATCTGCAGCAAATTGACAGTGCTTTTCAGTGACATTTACTCACTAAAAATCTGCTCAGATGCTCATTTTAATTTCTATCCAGACCATTCTGTTCCTGACCTCATTAAATCCTGGGTCCAAACGTGGACAAGAGCAGAATTCCAGAGGTGAAGTGGTAGTGACTACCACCCCCTGGGCTGTGAGGCTTCTCTGTCCTGCTTGGCGATGTGTAGCATTCAAATCAAATAAACCTTACAACTTACTTGTTGAGTCATAACTTTCTCATTTCTCTGTTGGCTGACTCACTCACTTGCTGTCCTGCTTGAATCATTGAACACACCCTGAGCACTCCCAGAATTAGTCTACCCACTGAGCACTTGAAACACTATAGCAGTCAAGGCTACCGAAGACCAAGTGCTGGAAAATGGGATTAGAATAGATAGGTGCTTGATGGCTGGCGCAGACGCATGGGCTGAAGGGCCTCTCTGTGTGTTGTAAAGCCCTATAAAGGGAAAATGCATCCCTTAAGGATACGGTCATAATAAGGACAAACCCTTAAAATACGGGATGGTTAGACACCCTGCCGATAAGTGGTTCAAGAAAGAAACTCATCTTCAAGGGCAATTAGAGATGAACAATAAACCCTGGCCTTGCTGATGAAATCCACATCCCATGAATGGATATATTTTAAAATGGAACACTCTCCTTCCACGTTATGTTGTGTTTGGTCCCTTGTACTGTATGAAGAACTCACCAAACACTTCGATCTGTCCAAACCAGGATCCTTTTATTGTGTCTCATGCGGTAGGATGGCAATCTGATACAGAGCACGTTATCATGGAGTTTTGCTACTCCTCTGGAGCTTACACATGGTGCTAACCAATTATATGTGCATCTTATTACCATCTCAATCCTGTTGTGAAGATGGCCGGATGTGCCTCTCTTTCTATCTGGGTCCCAGGTCACATGACCTTGGTCTGGAGACCGCGTGGTGTGTCTGTATCGCCATAGGCTGGTTGGAGGTCTCACACCATCCAACCACGATATAGTCCATAGGCACATCCCCCTCCCCTACAAAACATCATTATAACATTATTTTTACAGACAACATTACACATCATATTTTATACAGATGTGGACTGTCACTGGTACAGTGAGCAAGTTTTACAAAAAGTGTCCATTTGCATTCTGTGCAGAGGTCATTGTTTCAATTTGGTGCCCACATCTGCAGAATCTGGCTCACTTGCTGGCTTCTTGCTTGTCTTACGATTCGCCCTTAGTCTTTGAATGGCCTGTGTGCAAGACCACCATATCTGCATTAGCAGTCCCTTTTGCTTTCTGGCATGTTGTTGCTTGTTACTTGCAAGTGCTTTTGATACTGGTTGGCTGGTGGGATGCGGTAGTTCTCCCAGCCTTTTCTACTTTTTCCTTTTTCTTTTTCTGGACACGAAGTGCTCTAGTGTCTCTTGGTTGTCTTCTTTGTAGCAGCTCTGCCATGACACTGATTGTGGAGATGCCGGCGTTGGACTGGGGTGAGCACAGTAAGAAGTCTTACAACACCAGGTTAAAGTCCAACAGGTTTGTTTCAAACACGAGCTTGTGTTTGAAACAAACCTGTTGGACTTTAACCTGGTGTTGTAAGACATGGCACTGATTGTCATTATGTGGTGAGGTGTCAAAGAGATTTAGGTGTCTCCTCATCTCTGGTTGGTGTGAGCACTCCCATTTCTGCGGCCTTATCAGCATGCTGAATCACCTCGGATTCTAGTGCCGCCACGGAAGATGGAACCATATTTGATGGTCTCACCTCATCTCGGCCTGCTGGAGCAACAGTGACTTGCTCATCATCACTGGAGATGATTATAACTTCTGGCTTAGTCGATCCAAGCTCTGGGTCTTCTAAATCAAACACCTGGTCCATGGAGCTGCATAATGTGATGGTCATTAGGTTGCCTTCAGAGTCAGTGTGAGAGTCGCCTAATATTTCAACCGCCACATCTGCCATCAGCAACTTCATCAATGTCCTCCCACTCGTCATCGGTGTCGCCGACTGCTTGGGAGTTTGTCATTGGAGCCATTTCCAGAACTTGCGGCGGGACATCACATATTCCGAGGCCAGTTTCTCCAAGATCGGTACAATTTCTTGCATCTCTGGTTCCCTCAATGGTCAATCATCAGTGGTATCAGCAGCTTTGAATTCTGCACGTGCCGTCTCCAAACTCCGGCTCTCCACAGAGTCTAGCGCGGGTCCGGTCGCCCCGTATCATCCAACTATGATATAGTCCTTAGGCATATCACCACAGGTTACACTATTGATTTAAACTCCAGGTCAAAACCTGCTATCAAAACACCCATCACCCGCGCGAGCGTCCTGCGCACGATTACATCTGGAACTTCACCTCCCCATTGGCGCCTGCGAACTACTGCAACTTGCACTCTGAGCTCCACCAGCTATTGGCGCCTGCGCACAATTGCAACTTGCAGACAGAGCTACACCTCCCCATTGGCGCCTGCGAACTACTGCAGCTTGCATTCTGAGCTCCACCACCTATTGGCGCCTGCGCACAATTGCAACTTGCAGACAGAGCTCCACCTCCCCATTGGCGCCTGCGCACCACTGCAGTTTGCAGACAGAGCTCCACCTCCCATTGGCGCCTGCGCACTACTGCAGCTTGCAGATAGCTCCTCCTCCCATTGGCGCCTGCGCACTACTGCAGCTTGCAGACAGAGCTCCACCTCCCCATTGGCGCCTGCGCACTACTGCAGCTTGCAGATAGCGCCGCCTCCCATTGGCGCCTGCGCACTACTGCAGCTTGCAGACCCAGAGGTGTCTGCGCATAATTGCAGCCTGTTGGCAAAGCTGAGCGTCTGCAGACTGGCGGCTGCGCAGTGCGGACTCTTCCCGGCGTGCCCCACAGGGAGAGACCGGAAGCGGGGAATTTGAAATTGTTTATGTGACATTTCCGCTCGGGACGGCGGTTGGGATGCGGCTGCGGCTCTGTTAACCGGCGGCGGGTGAGAGAGATGACTTCCAAGAACATCATCAGCAGCCGCTTCGGCCTCCACAAAGCGGCTGCGTCCCGGTCAGAGAGCGACACCGACAAAGTCCGCAAGGAAAATATGATGCTCAAGAGATCCCTGGAGGAGCTGACCAAAGGCCAAACGTGGGAACGGGAGAGGAACCGGCTGCTGGAGGTGTGTTCAAGGACAGCAGAGCTAGCACAGCTCTAGCCCCAGTTTGCACTAGAATTGACCTCGGGACCATTGGGTGACATTTTCTCTGAGTGGGGCTGTTCTCATTGGACCAATAAAAGGTGACGTTAAGTTGCCTCAGTGTAACCTAACAAGGCAGCACAGATGTCCCTTTTAAGGAAAAGCACTCTTCATAACAATTACATTACTGTGTTATCATTGCCAGTAACAAGTACTGGATGGTGAAAGTTGTCATCTGGGGCTTGCATGAGTTTCAGGATTGTGCTTGGCTGTTGTTTATTTTCCCTAGTGTGACAGCTGGGGGCACTGAGTGTGACACATGATAACTTGGACTATGTCAGTCAGTGCAGGTTGCTCAGATACATAGAAACTAGGAGTAAGAGTAAGTTGAAAAGAAAATCAGTTCGTGCAATTGTTAAACTTTTCTGTGTTAATTTGGAAAATCTTAATTTTGATTTATGTTGAGTAGTTTAGGTGGCTGCTCCAAACTTCCTGTGTTTGGTTTCAAATGAAAATTTACTTGTACTGCATCGATGATGATGTAAATAGATTAGAATTATAGAATGATTACAGCACAGAAGGAGGTCATTTGACCTGTTGACTGTGCCAGCTCTCTGCAAGAACAAAGCAAATTATTGCAGGTGCTGGAATCTGAAACCAAAAGACAAAATGGTAGAAAATCTCAGCAGGTCTGGCAGTATCTGTAGGGAGAGAAAAGAGCTAACGTTCCTCTACATCCCCACCTACATTGGGATTCCTCTGATGCCTTGCATCATATTGACAGCTTCCAGTTTGCAGGCCCTAACCGCATTCTATTCACCATGGATGTGCAATATCTCTACATCTCGGGCAGCATGGTAGCATTGTGGATAGCACAATCGCTTCACAGCTCCAGGGTCCCAGGTTCGATTCCGGCTTGGGTCACTGTCTGTGCGGAGTCTGCACATCCTTCCCGTGTGTGCGTGGGTTTCCTCCGGGTGCTCCGGTTTCCTCCCACAGTCCAAAGATGTGCAAGTTAGGTGGATTGGACATGATAAATTGCCCTTAGTGTCCAAAAATTGCCCTTAGTGTTGGGTGGGGTTACTGGGTTATGGGGATAGGGTGGAGGTGTTAACCTTGGGTAGGGTGCTCTTTCCAGGACCCGGTGCAGACTCGATGGCCCGAATGGCCTCCTTCTGCTCTGTAAATTCTATGATAAATTCTATGATATCTCCATCCCACACCTGGATGGCCTGAGAGCTCTTTGCTTCTTTCACGAAAAGAGGTCTGGACAATTCCCATCCACTACCAATCTCCTCCACCAGGCTGAACTCGTTCTATCTCAACAACTTTTTCTTTAACTCATCCCACTTTCTCCAAATCAAAGGTGCATCAATGAGTACCCGTATGGGTCCTAGCTATGCTTACCTTTTTATGGGATATGTGGAACATTCCTTGTTCCAGGGCTACCCGGGTCCCCTTCCACAATTCCTTAACCAGTAGGTACATTAATGACTATTTTGGTGCCATCCGGGCCTGGAAAAATTCAACTTCGCTTCCTGTTTCCACCCCTCCATCATAGACATAGAATTTACAGGGCAGAAGGAGGCCATTTGGCCCATCGAGTCTACACCGAAAAGACCTACTCACCTAGGCCCACACCTCCATCCCATCTCCACAACCCAGTAACCCCACCTAACCTTTTTTAATACTATGGGCAATTTAGTATGGCCAATCCACCTCACCTGCACATCTTTGGATTATGGGAGGAAACCGGAGCACCCGGAAGAAACCCACGCAGACACGGGGAGAATGTGCAGACTCCACACAGACAGTGACCCAAGCTGGGAATTGAACCTGGAGCTGTGAAGCCATAGTACTAACCACTATGCTACCGTGCTGCATTTCACCTGGTCCATCTCACCTCCCTTCCCTTCCTTGACCTTGATGTCTCCATTTCTGGCAGTAGACTATCCACTAATATCCATTACACCCACTGACTCCCATAGCTATCTGGACTACAGCTCTTTGCACCCTACACCCTGTAAGGACTCCATACCTTTCTCTCAGCTCCTTTGTCTCTGTCGCATTTGTTCCAATAAATGCCACTTTCCAAAATGGTGCTTTGAAAATGTGTTTGTTCTTCCTCAACCGTGATTTCCCACCTACAGTTGTTGACATGGCCCTCAACAGTTTGTATTCCATCTCCTGCGTTACTACCCTCGCCCCCCCCCCTCCTTCCCAGAGCAAGGATAGAGTCCCCCTCATTCTCACATTTCATCCCACAGCCTCTATATGCAAAGCATAATCCTTTGCGATTTTCACCAACTCCAGCGTGATGCAACCGCCAAACACATCTTCCCTTCACTCCCTCTGTCAGCATTCTGCAGAGACCATTCCCTTCGAGATAATCTAGTCACTCCTCCACCATACCCAGTAGCTCTCCCATCACCCATGGCACCTTCCCATGTAATCGCAGAATGTGTAACGCCTACTCCTTTAACTCTTCCATGCTTAACATCCCAGGCCCAAAATACTCATTCAAAGTTAAGCAGCGTTTCACTTGCACCTCTTTCAATTTGGTCTATTGCATTTGCTGCTCCCAATGTGGTGATCTCTATCGGAGAGACCAAATGCAGACTGGGTGATCACTTTGCTGAGCACCTTTGGTCTGTATGCATTCAGGACCCTGACCATCCCGTTGCTTGCCATTTCACAAGGTTAAACTCGGTTTGTTCTCGCTGCAAAGGCAGAGGTTGAGGGACGACAATAGAAGTCTACAAAATTATGAGGGGCATGGACCGAGTGGAAGCTTTTTCCCAGGGTGGAAGAGGCACTTATGTGGGGACATGGGTATACAGTGTGGGGAGAAAAGTTTAGAGGAGATGTGTGAGGGAAGGTTTTTTTACACAAAGGGGAGTGGGTGCTTGGAACTTGGTACAGGAGGAGGTGGTGGAAGTCAGTACGATAGTGATGTTTAAGGGGCGTCTTAACAAATACATGAATAAGACGGGAATAGAGGGATAAGGACCCTGGAAGTGTAGAAGGTTTTTGGATAGACGGACAGCATGGTAGCGCAGGCTTGGATGGCAGAAGGGCCTGTTCCTGTGCTATACTTCTCTTTGTTCTTTGTAACCTAAAGTGCTTCTGAAATTGCCTCCATATCTTCAATGTGGCCACCAGCGCCGGACTTCCTGAATATTTGCCCGGGGCAAACTGGAGCGGTGCCGTTACTAGCTTCCTCCCTTCTGACGGAGAGAACACCATGTTTAACACATGCCGAACATTTAGAGACAACTGCCTACCCTTCATAAACGCTGTTTGATCTTCTCAATCACTGGTAGGGGGCACTCTGCCAACACCATGGCAAGACTTGTGGCATCCAGATTTAGCAGAGATATTGGCTGATGCATCCCAATTCCACCGGGAGATAACAATTGCCGAGTATTCTGTTTTCCTCACCCCCGACAACATTGACTTCCCCATAAAAAAGAAGTCAAGCAGACTTGAATACATGCCGAAAAGAAGGAATACCCCCTAGTCTCTGGATGCAAAAGCTGCCACAGATCCACTCCCCCCCCCCCCCCCCCCCCCAATCTACTTCATAAATGCAGCCAACACCTTTGCACCCCCGTCCCTTGAGGCCCCATAAAGCGCAGCTTAGAGTGATCCACCTTCAGATTCAACACTATAAGTCCCCACCCAAAAATAACTAATGCGTATCCAAATTCTGTATGGCAGGCACCATCTTCATAAATTCCACATAATTCCAATCATGCTGACCGACACCTCTCCAAAGCACCCGTTATTATAACGTCCCTGCCTCCCTGGTCTGCCACCACCTTCTCCATCTGATATCTAACTCTCTTGGCCACCAGTATCGCTACCCTCACCTCCCCCGGCCCTGCTATCGAAGTCTGAATGGAATAGCTGACTCGCCCAGCCCTTCACCCTCATATGGGCCTCCTGCGACAGCACCATGTTGGTTCTCAAGCTCTTCAAATTCAAGAAAACTCGCTCACTTCACCAGTCCACCCAACCCCCGCATTCCAAGTTAATATTCGGACGGGGGTTTTGCATGGCCTCCTCCTGTCAGCCCCGCCCAGTGGGCGGGATCGAACCCTACCCCTAGTCACTATCAACCAGCTACTCTTCCCCACCCCCTCCCAGAAACTCCCAGCCACTTCCCCTCGAAACCACTTCTCTGCATACTCCCCACCATTCATACCTCCCAGGCTCATCGAAACCTGTCCGCACAGGCTCCGACGGCTATGGCCTCTTCCCCCACTTCGCTCCTGTTCACTAGTCGACTTGCGTTTGCAAGCAAGGTGGCCCCTGCCAGAGCCCCCTCCCCCCACATGCACAATAACGAAAAAGTGCCCCCACACCAGTCCTTTCAAACAACCCAACATAATAGACCCTTCACAAATGCCACCACCTTCTCTGCTGTCTCAAAGTAATAGTCCTTGGAGTTATCCTTAACTCTCAACTTCTCCAGGTAGACCACCCCAAATCGCACATTACTCTTGTTCAACGCTGCCTTTGCCCTGTTGAAGGCTGCCTGCCATCTTACCAGCTCCACCGTGAGGTCTTGGTATATATGAATCCCGTTGCCTTCCCATCTTGCCTCTCGATTCTGCTTTGCCCATCTCAGCACCTTCTCCTTCGTCTGATTTCTATGAAAACAGACTATCATAGCTCCTGGTGGTTCATTCACCTTTGGCTTTGTCCGGAATGACCAGCGAGCCCTGTCAAGCTCAAAGCGGGAGGTTTTCTCCTCCTCCACCAACAACTTAGCAAACATCTCCAAAAAGCATTCCATCATCCAGTCCCTTGGGTAGTCCCACAATCCACAGATTCTGCCACTGCGATCTGTTCTTCAGATCCTTCACTTTGGCTCTCAGCCCTTTGTTGCTCCCCTCCTCTACTATCGAGGGGAACTGGTCGCTGTGTCGAGACAATGCCTCCTCCACCCCCTTCAATATCTCTCCTTGCTCCCGCACTGCTGTCAACATTTTTCCAAAGAGCCTCTTTTATTGGGGCCATCGTGTCGGCCACCAACTGTTTGAGCAAGGCCACCAACTCCTTCCCATGCTGCTCAAAATGCTTGGCGAACTGCTGCTCAAGCTCCACCGCCATCACCTCAGCCAACTTGTCCACAGTAATGGGCACTGACCCACCCGGCAAGCTTGTCCCTACCATCTTTCCACCAACAGAACTCTGCACCAAACCCCAGCTCTCAGGCAGACTAGCGCTCACTTCATTTCGTCCCGTATTTTTCCTTTTGGGTTTTCAACATCCTATAGTTACCACAACTTTTCTGGAAATCAATCATAACAAATTTCCCCCCAAATCTGGGTGAGAAGTGCCAAAAAACTAAAGCTCCAGTGGGAGCCAACCAACATGTGACCTCCACCTACATGTCACCACCGGAAGTCCTGGAAATTAAAGTCTAATGATAACCACAAACCTGAAATCATTTGGGACATCTTCGATCTGTACCTGGTCTGGCCTACGTGGATTTCAGACCCACATAACCCTCTGAAAGTTCAAGAACCTGGACTGGACTCTCCGCCCAGTCGCACCACATTTCTGTCTTGACCTGCCGGCGGTATTCTCTGTTACGCCGACCGGTCAATGGGGCTTCCCATTGTGGGGCAGCTCCACGCTGTCAGGAAACCCCGGGCACGGGCGAAATGGAGAATCCCGCCGGCAGAGAACCCCACCCCTGGACCCACCCCAGCACCTCTAAGTCTGCAGTGGTTCAAGGAGGCAGCTCACCATCATTGACTCAAGGGCAATTACAGATGGGCAATAAATGCTGGCGCAGCCAATGATGCTCACACCACATGAATGAGTTTTTAAAAAACGTTTTTTCTTTTTTTTTCCCCAATTAAGAGGCAATATAGTGTGGCCAGTCCACCTACCCTGCACATCATTGGGTTGTGGGCGTGAGACCCACACAGTCACAGAGAGAATGGGCAAACGCCACACAGACAGTGACCTGGGGCTGGGATCGACCCGGGTCCTCGGCGCCATGAGGCAGCAGTGTTAACCACTGCGCCACCGTGCCACCCTGGCACCCCATGAATGAATGAATAAAAACTGTGGATTTTCTTGTGGCCCAATAGCTAAGCACATCTTCAGTGCATGCTTGTAATGTGTAACGCTGTAAGTAAATACTTATTAAAGTGTGTGTTCAACTTTATCAACTGGTTTTCCAGAATATAGCAGGGTGGACATAAAATATCCCCAGATACTATTTAAAGTGCAGGTGAGTTCTGCTAGTCTGGCAGGAGAATATCATACAAAAATTTCCCAAATTTCTACAACGGCATCCAATTGTACTTTTCAATTCCAACTTCCTTCTCCGTGGATAATTATGACAATTTCAAAGAATCTTTCTCCAACTGTGGTCATGGTGAATTTAAAGTAGAAATATTTTGCTCTTAATCTATTTTTGTTCTTTGCTGAAGAGGAAATTTACACGGAAATGCCTTTTACAAACATTTTTTGTTGTATACAGAAAATTCTTGCACTTGAAACTACAAAGCAGAAACAGATCCAAGAACTTGAACAGAAAGATAGGCAGCTACAGACAATGAGAGATCAGCGATCAAAATCTGGAGGGAGTGAGGTGAATGCCCTGCGCAGTCAGCTTGCAGATAAAAATAATGATATCAAGAAAAATGAACAACTCTTCAAGTCCCTGAGCGGGGAAACCGAAAATCTGAAGAATAAACTGTCTGCAATTACTTTAAAATGCAAGGAACTTGAAACCAACATTCCACCTCTTTTGCCTCAGGTAGAACGGTTTATGAAAGCATCCCAAATTTTCTACTCTTCAGTTTTAAGTAATGTTCACACTTAATCTTCCTGCTTTGCGTTTGTAAGCACCATCATCTGCTGGTAATATTCAGTTGGGTTTTGGGTAATGAACTAAGTGATGACATGTATAGTAGTGTTTTAGTATAAAGAGATGGGGGAAAATGTCCAGGATTTCTGAATACAATGGGCGGGATTCTCCAATTCTGCGGCAGAGTGTCCATGCTGTCGTAAACGCCGTCGTGAACGGGCTGCTCCCACGTCTAATTCTGGTCCCTACAGGGAACCAGCACGGCGTTGGAGCGGTTCGCGCCGCTCCAGCTGCAGATCCTGCCACAAACTGGCTCCCCCAGGATCTGCGCATGCGCAGTTCCACCGGCGCCAACGAGGACATGCGCAGTAGTGCTGGCGCCAACGCATGCATGCACAGTGGCCTCCTTCAACGCGCCGGCCCTGACGCAACATGTTGCAGGGCTACAGAAGCCAGCGCATAGGAAAGGCGGCCCCCAGCCACAGAGGCCAGCCCGCCGATCGGTGGGTCCAGATCGCGCGGGCCAGGCCACATCGGAGGCCCCCCACAGGCCTCCACCCGACCCTTACACGCCGTAGTCCTGCCGGCCCAGAGCAGGTTAGAACGGCACCGGCGGGACTCGGCTCTTTTCCTACGGCCACTTGGTTTGAGTTGCCCTGATGTTCATCTATTGTTATGGGACCTGTGATGGTAAGCACTTGGGTCTTTGAATCCAGAAACCTAAATTCAATCTTGCAGGTACCTGAATTGTGCTGCCCCATCATTTTCTTTCTGTACAGTTGTATAATAATATAATAGTCTACAATAATCTATAATAATCTTTATTGTCACAAATAGGCTTACATTAGCACTGCAATGAAGTTACTGTGAAAAGCCCCTAGTCACCACATTCTGGCGCTTGTTCGTGTGCACTGAGGGAGAATTCAGAATGTCCAAATTACCTAACTAGCATGTCTTTCGGGACCAGAGCACCCAGAGGAACCCCGTGCACACATGGGGAGAACATGCAAACTCCACACCGAGTGACCCAAGCCGGGAATCGAACCTGGGACCCTGGAGCTGTGAAGCAGCAGTGCTGTGGTTATGGTACTGGGATTCAGCCCAAAGATAGATGAAATTCCCCAATGCCAGATTTGTGGGCCTGCTGTTGGATTGCTTTACAGGGTTGTTTTCATTATCTTATTTGACCAGATCTGGACAAGTGAAATTAAATTCAATAAATTCTGTTAATTTGTGTGCAATCACAATGAAAATTGCCAACCTATTGTAAAACACAATTGCTTTTCAGCAACAAACTTAGAATGCTTGCCAACTGATGAAGTAATAGAAACTTGCGGTCCAGGAAATTTAATTAGACCCAAATAAGTCTGTCCCTTTTTCCAAGATTGGTGAACCTTCTCACCATATCCTGCAAATATTTCACTTTCTGAAATTATGTCCAATTGTCTTGAACTCTTTATACTGTCTCTAATAAATTCTGCAACTCTGCCGCCCTTTGGATGTAAAAATTTCAGTTCAAAATATTTTCATTGACTTCAAAGCCTTGATTGCTCATGACCTCTTTTACTTCCTAATAAACATTTGGATTACTCACATTTGAACTTTCTGAGAAACAATTTATTTCCTATGAATAGGTGAGCAAAGCAATGTTTAGTTTTTTGGGCGACGTCTGGCCACATTTGTAAAACCTTGCGCATCTAGATTTGCATTCACCCATTTTACGAGTGCAACAAAATACCTATTGCAGCTAAAGTGCTGGTTTAGCTCAGTGATGTAAAACAAGGCAAGCAGCGCAGGTTCAATTCCTGTACCAGTTTACCCAAACAAGCGCCGGAATGTGGTGACTCGGGGCTTTTCACAGTACTTCATACTTGTGAAAATAAAAGGTTGTTATTATTATTATTAACTACTGTGGCATTTCGTTGATTTATTTACTATACTCCATAGATGGACCATATTCCCTGCACCACTGTGTACATCCTCTTTTTTTACGTTCATCACTTTGATATAAATTATATGTATCTCAACCCGTTATACCCTTTATTCTTTTATTTACCTAAAGATTAACATTCTTCTAAATCTGTTGTTTTGTTCATTTATCTTGCCTAATGTATCTTATTTATTTCTGCCTTGCATTTTCTGTTTTTAGGCTAGTTTTCAATTCAACACTGTACTCTGCTGACTCCTCCATTCTCTGACTCTTAACTAATTTCCTAATGCATCTTTCCAAAGCTTTCCAAATTTCTTTTTATTCTTTCATTGGCTTCACTGGCTAGACCAGAATTTGTGTTGCCCGTCGCTAATTGCCCTGTAGAAAATAGTAGTTATTCTAAATATGGATGCATCAGATGCAGTTTCTATGTTGGCAATGTCAGTGATAGCTTATCAAAATGTTAGTTAAACAATGCACCTCTTTGCTGATTCAGTCATTTAGCATATTGCTTTCCTAAATCAAAGCCATTGAATCAGAAGGAAGTGATTTGCCCATTTTGTCCATGCAAGCTCTCTGTAGAGCAATCCAATTGGTTCTATTCCCGTATCCTGATTCCTATGCCCATAGCCCTACAAGTTTATTTCCATCTAGGTTCTTTTTGAAATCATCAATTGTCTTTATTTCCCCCACTCTCGTAGCAAGTTCCAGATTATTACCTCATTGAGTAAAAAATGTTTCCCCCCACATCTCTCTGCATCTCTTGCCCAAAACCTTAAGTCCCTTCGTTCCTTTGTACCATCAGCTAATAGGAACTGTTTTTTTTTCTCCAGCTTATTAAAACCTGTTACTGTTGTACACGGCTAGCAAATCTCTTTTCCTCGAAGAACAAACCCTGGTTCTCAAACCTAACCTTGTAGCAAAAATCCCACATCCTTGGAACTATCTGGTAAATATGTGCACTCTCTTAAGAACCCTCCCATCCTTCCTAAAGTTGGTGATCAGAATTGGATGCAATGCTATGCATAGTTTTGGCCTAGTCAGACTTTAATAAAGGTTCAGTGGGGGCAGCACGGTGGTGTTGTCCTTATCCACCAATGTTAAACTGGCCAGTCTGTAATTGCTAGGAATGTCATTGCACTGTTTCTTGAACAAGGGTATCTCATTTGCCACTTTCCAATCCACTGGCACTTTGTCCATGTCTGGGCAAGTTGGAAAACTATGGCAAACCCCTCTGCTATCTGTGTCAGCCTGCTCCTCTCCCACCCACCCAACTTCCATCAACAATCTGGGGTACCAACCATCCGGACCAGGTGACTTATAACACAGCTAAAGTATTTTGAGTTGAAGGATGCAGGAAAAATGCTTCTCGAGATGCACTGCTCCAGCTATTTTTAATCCATAGTTTTTGATTGTGTTTCGTCGAATCTCCTTCATCGAAATTAGTTACCTGAAATAGAGAAGAAACAAGAAAGTTCCATTGATAATTCTAGAGGTGCTAATAGGTTTCACGTTGTCTATATTCCTACTTTTGCTGTGGAGTTTTTTCGGCCTCTGTATAATTTTCTTTTTGTTTCTTGTAGAGCCAAGGTGGTTCATCACATGAAATGGGAACACTTCAGATTCAATTAAAAGACGTAAGTGCTTTGCTTATATTGACACATTTAACAAAAATTAATTTAGAGTATCCAATTATTTTTTTTCTAAGTAAGGGGCAATTTAGCATGGCCAATCCACCTAGCCTGCACATCTTTGGGTTGTGGGGGTGAGACCCACGCAGACATGGGGAGAATGTGCAAACTCCAGATGGACAGTGACCCAGGGCCGTGATTCGAATCCGGGTCCTCAGTGCCGTAGTCCCAGTGCTAACCACTGTGCCACCGTGCTGCCCTTGTATTGATACATAACAATATGAAATACTAATTAAGCTGTTGTTTATATGCCACCTGAAAATAATTTGAAAAATTAGATGAGTGTAGAATTGGGTAATGCATTCAAGTGCCGAAAAGTACAATTTACTATTGTGAGACATCAAAAACAGTCCCTGTTTCAAATGGGTGCTCCCATCTATCATCCAAACAAATACCATTATCATTTGCATTGATGTTGATTTCATAGTTGCCATTTGGTTTCTCTAAAGCTTCAATTATTATGGGCAGAAACAGCTGTAGTGAGGGTTCCTGGCAATTTATTGGGGAGCAAGCAAAATCTGAAGGGGAAGAGAAAATAATTTGGCAAATTTCATAAACTTACTGACAATTCCTCTCCAAAGACAGATAATCAAGTCCAAGAAGAAAACTTGGCATTAGTTTCAATAGAAGTTATTAGGGAGTCCAAACCATTCTCCAACCATCTCTCAATGTACTGAGGAAATCTGATTTAAAAAGCCTGAGGAAAACCATTAGCATCCATTGCCGGCATGCTGAATGTGCAGACACTTTAGTTGCATGTATTAGTGAATTGAAAAGCAATGTGCTTTCTACCTGTTGTCAAAATTGCTTGGTCACCAATTTTCCTCTTTTAAAGAAAACAAGTTTTTATTTCCTTAACAGAATTTCCACAGATCCCTGCCATATCACCATAACTCAATTAAATGCCTATTATAACTGGTGGGGACGGAATTAATAGGAGGGGCCATGCTTCTTTGCCGCTAGATGAATGTAAAAGATAAAGATGTTTACTGACTTATTGATGCAACAACACTTCAAATCACCACTAGATGTCACAGAAGGATATCACGAGTAGCTGGTCTTATCAGTTATTTGGAGTGTTGAAGTATGGTGTGTTAAAAATGAGAAAAAACTCGGGTGAATGTTGATGATGTTCTAGGGTCTTTTGGCAACATGCCATCAAATGTACAGTTAAATTGCAAATTTGTTACAAGATATTAATCCTTCCCATCATGATTTTTTTTTTTTGCAACTTTGCTAAGCTATCTCTCCTCATCCTCCGGTCAGCCTTTGCAAGAGCAATAAAGTATCATTTGCAGTTTGATCTTTTCTTTCAAATGCCGACCACTGGATTAATTTTATTTAATCTCAGTCTTTTTATTTAAATCCAACGACCTTTTGTGTACGCCGCGTTTTTTAAGTTAACAAAATACATATGTTAGTGACAATGCATGCCATAAATAACTAATGCTTTCGGTTTTCTAGGCGCTCGAGAAAAACCAGCAGTGGCTAGTTTATGACCAACAACGGGAGGCCTACGTCAGGGGGCTGTTGGCCAGGATATTTGAACTGGAGCAACAAAACAATCAGCGCTGTGACTCCAAAGTGGAAGGTATGGAGCTGCGCCATTCCTCTAACACAAACAAAATAACCATGTGTAACATCACACAGCATCTTCAATGCATCTTTGGCATGTACATGAAAGATGGGGCCTTTTCTGTAACCTGTGTGGAAAGGCAGGCTTATCTTGTCCTAAAATGATTAACCTTTTTTTTCTATTTCATATGGCACATTTCTCGTCAAATGGGAATGTGAACTGCAGCATCTATTTCAAAGAAAATTCACAACTGTATAATTTTAAATAATGCATAACTTCCCATCAATAATGAGACAATATCCCAAACGATTTGGGACAAATCAATGAACTTTCACACCTATGAGTTTCTGGAATCTGAATTGCTGCCCTGTTATTTCCTGTGAGGTTTCACTTGATTAATTTGTCCTTGGGTTAATATTAGACCCATTTATAAAAAGATTACTTGAAATGCCCTGCTTGTAATTCTCTTTGATAGCCAGTTAATGAAGGAAGAAACCAGATCTCGTCTTTACTTGGAATAGATTTATTAACATTACGGGGTGGCACGGTGGCGCAGTGGTTAGCACTGCTGCCTCACGGTGCTGAGGACCTGGGTTCAATCCCCGCCCTGAATCGATGTCCGTGTGAGTTTGTACATTCTCTCCATATGTGTGGGTCTCACCCCCGCAAATCAAAAATGAGCAGGTTAGGAGGATTGGCCGCACTAAATTGCCTCTTAATTGGAAAAATAAATAAACAACAGTGAAGCATTACAGGTATATTTTTCTTGACCCCTCTCTACTGCTGTGACAGTAAGTGCCTCTTTATATGTGCTCAGTAACCACCCAATCAGAGCCCTCCACCGGCATGTACAGTAACATCTGGGTTCCACACCTTGCTTCTAATAGTCTCAAGAATCTTCTGTTCTCTTAAAATTAGGGTAGAGACACAAGTCCTCAGTTATTTTTCTGATGTTTAAGCAATCGCACATTATTGTTGCTGAAAAGAGAGGCATATTACTTAGATGTTTTGTCTTGCATTCATCAAGACAAATGCAAAAATGCCCAATTTCAGACAATCATAATTTACACTACACGAGAAGAGGGTGCTGATTGGTTGACAAGTCAACGGGTGCTGATTGGTTGACAAGTCAACTATGGCTGAGGGCTAGCCATGGGGAGAGTAATGGGGAACCATAGGCTATTGTCTATGGGTTCCCAGTGGCTTAGGCATTGTCATGGATAAATTAATCAGAATTGACTTTTTAGCCTTTTCTCTCTGAGTATAAATTGTGACTCTTTGAAATTGGGTATTTGTGGACATGTCCTTATGGATGCAAGATTAGAAGCTTCAGCAACATTTTTCTCTTTTCAGCAATATTCAAGTTTGGTACTTTAAAAACAAAATATAATTTACGGGATGTGGGCATTGCTGGCTTGCTGTATTTATTGCCCATCCCGAATTGTCCTTGAAAAGGTGTGGTGTGCTGCCTTCTTGAGCCGTTGCAGTCCATAGGATGCGGGTATGCCCACAGCGCTGTTAGAGAGGGAGTTCTAGGATTTCGACCCAGAGCTAGAGAAGGTACGATGATCTATTTCCATGTCAGAATGGTGAGTGACTTGGAGGTGTACTTCCAGGTGATGGTGTTCCAAGTAATTAAGTACCAAGTAATTGACTTATTTGCAGTTTTATCTCTAATATTTTCAGTTTACTTGGAGTCTCAAGTTTTGGATCAATTTGTCTTGCTTTATACCTATAATCACCAGCTAGACTAATTCTAATCTCCCCTCAGTATCTATTTTTCACACCATATTCCTTCACGTTTTAGTCTAGGGATACATGTAATATAGGACAGTGGCTTTAATAGATATTTTAGTATGTGTGACGATGAGAACCTTGCTTTTAAAGTTTCTTTTTCATGCACCTCAGACTTAAATTACATGTTTGATGTTCATGACAGGTCAACTGCTGGAAGATAAACAGAAATACTATGACCGACTTCTTTTAACTGCTAAAAAGGATTTTGAAGCACAGCGTGACCTTGCAAATCAACTTAAATTGGAGCTTTCTGATCTGAAAAAGCATTATGAAGAGAAGGGCTTGGAAGTCAATGCCCTAAATGTCAAACTACAGGCAGAAGGTTGTAGCAAGTGGAAAGCTGATGAAGAAAAGAAGTGCTCAGCTGAAAAAATCCAGAAACTTCAAACTGAGTTAGGAAACGTAGCAGTCCAATATGAAGAGGAGAAAAAAAGATCAGCTGACCTGTTGTACCAGGTAAAAATTCAGTTTAAAAAAAAAAAAAAATGTTGGTCAGACCTGACTTTTTGTGCTATAGTTATACTACTAATATTTTAATGTGAGATTTCATAGCATGGAATTGCACTGTCTATGCATACCCCTTTAACCCAGGTTGACAGTTGCATTCCCTGGAGTAATGCACCTGAGCTGTTGAGCATGTAATACATGACTGGTCTTCTCTATCATCTGGATGTATGTTTGGTAGAGGTAGGTGGCAGGGAGTGATGTGTATGTATCAATGCACTTATTTCTTATTGCTCTGGTTGTCTCCACTGCTGAAGGTGGGTAGGGAAAGTATTTGTGCCCCTGTTTGTTGGTCTTTTTCACTATAAACAATATACCACATAAACTAATAGACAGAATTTAACACACTCTCTCTCACACACTCTCTCTCACACACTCTCTCTCACACACTCTCTCTCACACACTCACTCTCTCACACACTCTCTCTCTCTCACACACTCTCTCTCTCACACACTCTCTCTCTCACACACTCTCTCTCACACACTCTCTCTCACACACTCTCTCTCACACACTCTCTCTCACACACTCTCTCTCACACACTCTCTCTCACACACTCTCTCTCACACACTCTCTCTCACACACTCTCTCTCTCACTCTCTCTCTCTCACACACTCACTCACTCTCACTCACTCACTCACTCACTCACTCACTCACTCTCTCTCTCTCTCTCTCTCTCTCTCTCTCTCTCTCTCTCTCTCACTCTCTCTCTCACACACTCTCTCTCTCACACACTCTCTCTCTCACACACTCTCTCTCACACACTCTCTCTCTCTCTCCCACTCTCTCTCTCTCTCTCTCTCTCTCTCTCTCTCACACACACCCTCTCTCACACACTCTCTCGCTCTCGCTCTCTCTCTCTCACACACTCTCGCTCTCGCTCTCTCTCGCTCTCTCTCGCTCTCTCGCTCTCGCTCTCTCGCTCTCGCTCTCGCTCTCTCTCTCTCTCTCTCTCTCTCTCTCACTCTCTCTCACACACTCTCTCTCACACACCCTCTCTCACACACCCTCTCTCTCACACGCTCTCGCTCTCGCTCTCTCTCGCTCTCTCTCACACTCTCTCTCTCTCTCACACACTCTCTCGCTCTCGCTCTCGCTCTCTCTCGCTCTCTCTCTCTCGCTCTCTCTCACACTCTCTCTCGCTCTCTCTCTCTCTCTCTCTCTCTCTCTCTCTCTCACACACACTCCCTCTCTCTCTCACACACACTCACACACTCTCTCTCACACACTCTCACACATTTTATAAAATGCCACTGGGAATCCATCAGGTCCTGGGGCCTTACCCGATTGCATCGCCCCCAATCCGTCTATCACCTCCCGAGCCCAATTGGGCCCCCCAGGTCTCCCGTCTATCAGCGACAGACTTCTTTCAGAAAATACTTTGGCCGATAGAGGTGGCCAAATGAGAGCTTGAGCTGAACTGCTAGTTTAGCCTGTGTTTAGTGCATGATGTTATCTTGATAAAATTTAAACCAGTTCCAGGAACATGTGCCCAGAGGTTTGTTAAGTGGGTGTTTGCTACAAGTGTCTGCATGTATCCATCAAAGAAACTTTATGGCATTTTGGCCAGGAGATCAATTGCTTTCCCCTCCTAACAGTGATCAGCTACTTTGGTGGAAACGTGGTGTTGATGTCAATTTCACATGGTACTTCAAAAAGAATACTTGTAATTTTGTGCTCATTGTTGCTGGACCTGTGGTTCGGAAACACGTGGAGACTTTAAGGAACACTGCACTAACACTTGAGCAACATATCAGAAATTTGATGAGGGTTTCACCTAAAAAGTAAATGTTGTGCTGCTACATCTTGCTAGAGATACTTCTAAGAACCACCAGGCAAAGTGTATGGGCATCTTGCTCTGGTCAAGAAATGGGAGGAGACCTGATGGAGTAGCGCCAACTGCTACAGGAGAAAGGGACAGAAGGACAAGGTGGATCCTTTCCTCCCACCCCCACCTCCTGGATGCAATTACATCCTCCTCTGGAATTCTGCCAGTAGCACCTCCAACGCATTGTGCGTTCGCCAGAACATTTAACATTTCCACAGTCCAAGGAGCCCACTACTACACAAAGAAATGTCTAATCTGCACTTAAACAGATACCTGCAGGTTTAGTTCATCACCAAGTATGTTCAAATCATGGTAATCGGCAATTAACGTCAAAACTGTGCACTAAATCTGGACTGTCGGACCATTCCGTGCTGTCTTCACCCATTTGCCAAAGTACCCCAAATTATTTTTCAATATGACCCTACTTTAAGACTTGAAAATTAATATGATTCCAGCTAAATTCAAATTGGTAATAAATCAGCATATGTAAATTCACTATACAATTAAACGTTTGCATATTATAGGTCATATAATACTTCCAATAAATATGAAAATATGTTTTTAAAATACCTTGTAGAAATCCATGACCACACATTTATCAACAGGTCAAATAAAGTTTTAATTTTGTACTGAGGATTTCAAATGACACACATAGAACATAGAACAGTACAGCACAGAACAGGCCCTTCGGCCCTCGATGTTGTGCCGAGCAATGATCACCCTACTTAAACCCACGTAACCCGTATACCCGTAACCCAACAATCCTCCCATTAACCTTACACTACGGGCAATTTAGCATGGCCAATCCACCTAACCCGCACATCTTTGGACTGTGGGAGGAAACCGGAGCACCCGGAGGAAACCCACGCACACACGGGGAGGACGTGCAGACTCCACACAGACAGTGACCCAGCCGGGAATCGAACCTGGGACCCTGGAGCTGTGAAGCATTGATGCTAACCACCATGCTACCGTGAGGCCTATTTGTAGTTCTAGAGGCTGTGGGTTCTGCTGCAGATAATGCAGCTTTAAAATAAAATCTATTTAATTTAGAGCTGAGTAAATTATCTGAATGTGGAGCTATGCTCCTCCCAACTCAATGAAGCAGTTCTGAACAGGCATAAAACATAATATGCGGCAGTTCCTGCCCACTGAGGTTTCAACCAAACTCTCCATATGTCCTGGTAAAAGAAGACGGTGAAGCCCTTATTCCCCCCTGCTCCAACGCTCATCTGTAGTCAGGCCGTCTTCCCACTTTTGGTCTTGTTACCAGTGACTGCGAAGCAGTGGCACAGCTCTGGGTAAGGACCTTGTACATCAGGCAGATGGGAGCAGGAACACAGGCAAGTTTGAAGTACCACTCGCCTTCCTGGCTTAGCCACATGTCCTCTGGATTTTTATTGCTCTCCGGATAACAGTAATACTACAAGTGTTGTCAGTCATTGTATTACAGTTGCTGGTCTCTAACTGCACCGTCAGCACACAAATATCCCTGGACCAGCTTGACACTTGCTGTCAAACATGTTTTCTTAGGTTAAAAAGCACTTTGAGATCACCATCTGCCCTTTGTTTGGGAGCAAGAATTCATTGGGTAAAGGGCTGCCTTGCCAGTGCTTCCTGACTGGGTAGTCTCCTCTTCATAGTCAACGTAGATGCCTTGAAGGAGGCGGTGCTTGTGACCCCAAATACTATCTCTGTGTTTCCACTGGGGGTTGCGATCCACAGTTTGGGAATCACTGCCCAAAGGTCTTTGAGCATGGACCTTAAATGAACCAGTTTCTCTTTCAGAAATTCTAACTACACATTCTCTCAATGTTTCCATATCCCATCTCTGCAGAAATGCACCCTGATGAAAACTTTTTACTATTTGCTTCAACCTGGTAACATATTCCACAGCTTGATTAACTTCTGGGTGAAAAATATCCCCAGACGTTCTTTCTTTATAATTTTGTTTGGTGTTTGAATCCATCATCGTATTTGGAGCTAGGAACTTGTCATGGGGCCTGCTTGTGAAATGAGAATCTTCTGAAAGTAAGAATAATTGAATAATGTTAAAATGTATGTCTGCATTCATAAGTAAAGTACATGTAAGATTACTTCCAGTATTTTGTAAATTGTTATCAAAAATGATTATTCTACATTAAACAGTCAATTTAGCAGTCAATTGATTTGCTTATGAGATGGGTTCCTAACACAATATGATGGGGCGCAGTTAACAAATCTAAAACTAAAAGTAAGATCATTATGCTAATTTTTTATCGGCTTAGAAACATGTTCCAAAAGCAATTAGTGATTGTTGTTGTGATACACTACTTGCCAGTAAAAAGCTGGCAATCATTCATTCATTGTCTGTTCTGAGGGCCAATCACCTGAGCAGAATTGTTTCCTCATATCAAATTGATGTGGGAAGTGTGGATATGCAGTCCACTTTAAGAAAAAAATCATGCTAATGAGAGAGAAGAACATTAAAGCGGTACAGAGGTGTCATCGATTAGAAGGCCAACTAAACAAAGTGGTGCAGAATGATCCCCAAATGGATTTGGAGGCTATGGTGCATAAATTTAGGAGCCCATTAACACAGGATTTAAATGCACTACATATTTAGTTAGGAAGGCTGTACTTGTCATTTTACCACAATCAATTTCTGATATCTTCAAATCTTTTCCATTTAATTCTTTAATTTAAAAAGCTCAAAACATATCTACAATGAGCCTGCATTTGTTTGAGGTGAATAACCCTAATAACAGAACTTATTAATGTGCTCATCAAGATGGTTTCCAATATGTTAATGACTCAGCGCAGAGTCTTAGGAATCACTTTATTACCAGGCCATTGTTTCAGATTTTCATTTGTTGACTACTTAATAATAGAGCTTCAGTTAAATGCTTTAAAAAGCAACAGTATATGCTGCTGTGGAGGCCATCGGCAGATCCAAGATATCCTTGGTCGCTTCTTGGGTGGTTCTACTTGAACCCAGTACTGATGTGTGTTTCAAGACTACTCAACCTGAAACATTTGTTTAACAAGTTACATTTTTAAAATATTGTTTCTGTAGATCCAGCTCCTTCAAAAGTCATCTATAAATCAGCAAGAAGAGCAGACCAGAAATAGAATGATGGAACAACAGGTATGGCAATGGAACAGTGCTTTTGTTAAACAGCCCAAATACACTGAGTTTTGATTTGCTGTCCGAAATCAAAAATAACTAGAATATTTCTCAAACATTTCAGTAAAGAATTCAGCTACAGTATCTGTAACTTCACTAAGTTAGTTCTAATTTTTTCCCAACTATTATTTTGAACTTGTAATTTAACACCAAATTTTCCTCGTGTTGCAAGTTCTGGAGTGATTAGGACAGTGTTTTTCAAACTTTCTTGCCAGGGACCCACTTTTGTCAATTGGCCGACCTACCCCACTCACAGCGTCCGACCTTTGCGATACCTGCCATACTCGCTTAACCTTTATTGCGAAAGGGGGGCAATGGTCTGCTTGGTCCTCATGATCTCACTTCAACCAGGTTCACAGGAGGAGAGGGAAGTGTGAATATGAGGTGAAGACTTCAGCTAGTTTCCTTGTTCCATCTTCATCTTTGTGAGGACGGAAAATTCAACCTCGCACATTTACTTTGTCGTGAAGGACAATAGCAACAAAATGCTTGTTTTACTCAAAACCTGGATTGTCCTGGGAGATTCTACTCCAGAATGCTGACCACCTCATGGGCTTTTGGCATGTTTTTCAATGTGCTTTCACGGGTCCGGTCCAGCAGCGTAGTCTTTTAATTTGGACACAGCTGTCAGTTATTAACTGACTCTGGGGTCTCAAACGCAAAAGGATTTTTCACGCATCACTTCTCTTTCAAAATCTGAAATTTCTGCTCTCGTTTGCCAGAACTTCCCTGCGTATAACACACATGGGCTTTGCATCATTATTTCCATTGGCACAAGAATAACCTCAGAATGGCAGCAAGACAATGTATCGAGTTGGTTTAGCGGGTGATAACTTGGATAACTCGATTTTATATAAAATACGCTGTCACAGGAAAACCATTCTTATCATTGATTTCTTTGACAAAAGCATAACTCAAGAAATCATCTTTCTTCTGCTTCGTTCCCAAGTTAAGTTTCTTCTTTGTAGACTAATAATCAGAGGCCCTGGAGCTCTCTACAGAGCTAACACTACCACTGCTGTGTCCTGCCCTTGACTCTCTTGCGCAGCAGTCTCCAGCAGATTTACTTGTGAGATGCTGGCCAGTAGGCCCTGCCTATTTGTGTCTTTGCCTGTCTCTTGTAAGAAACCTATTCATCTTGTCTTGTTTGCCAGCAGCTAGAAAATGGAAGAAACTCTCCACTGTGATTTGGCACCAAAACCACATACATATACTTGTGTGCAGGAAGTATGACCTGCTCACTGCTGCTACTTTTGGCCGGAATACTGCACACAGTCTCATTTCCTTCTCATGTAAAAGATAGTAGTGGCCGCCATTCTTCTCCCATGATTGGGGTGAATGATTGCTCCACGACCCATCCGCAGGTCACAACCCGCACTTTGGAAATCCCGTGGATTAGGGGTTCGTAGACAAATGGAAACTGATGTTACTTACATAATGTATATTAACAAATATAGAAATATCATTAAACTTCGGAGATATGAAGTCATAAATTCAAATTGCTCAGCTGTAACCTTAAAGAAGGTCTATTCCAGGTTGGCCACTATAGCTGAGGAGTGAAGACTGAAGAGTGAGGTGCTGGCCGGGTTAGATTTAGTGCAGTTATGGGAAAGAACAAAGAAAATAAACAAAGGACTTAATTGGGGAGAGACCAATTTTACTCGCATTATATGTGATTTGGGAAAGATGGACTGGAAACAGCAGCTTGAAAGTAAATCCGTGTTTAGAGCAGTGGCAGGTCTTCGAGAAGGTGCGAGAGAGGGTTCCAAACAAATATGTTCCCAAAAAGAATGGAACTGCCAAATCCAGACTTTTACGGATGTCAAAGAGCCATGTGTAGGATGAGGTTTCAAAAAAAAAAAGAGAAGCTTCTGTCAAATTGAGAACTCAATGCTGCAAAAACAAAATCTAGAGGATTATAGAAAGTGGAAGGATGAAATTAAAAATGAGATCAGGAAAGTATCAATGGACTGTTCAGGTGGGCAGAAAGGTGGCAAATAAATTTCAACTTGGATAAGTGCGAGGCAATGTATTTGGGGAGAGCAAATAAGATCAATAAACGATGAGACACTGAGAAGGGTCAGCAGGGACAGTTGCATGTTCCCAGTTCCCTGAAGGTAGCATTACAGGTAGATAAAGTGGTTAAGAAGGTATGTGGGATACTTTATTTTATTCACCAAGGCAAAGAATACAAGCAGGGAAGCTTTGTCAGAACTGTATAAATTGCTATTTAGACCATAGCTAGAGTAGTGTACACCGTTCTAGTCACTGCTTTACAATAGGATGTGATCGCACTAGAGGATGTTGCCAGAAAGGAAGAATTTTAACTACGTAGAAAGATTGGATGGGCTGGGGCTTTGTTCTTTTCTTTAGAATGGAGGGGGCTGAGGGGAGAGTTAATTAAAGTATATAAAATTCAAGGGCCTGGATTGAAAGGTGAGAGGGAATTTATTTCACATAGCAGAGAAACCAATAACTGGGAGCATAGGTACAAATTAATTGGTAGAAGGATTAGAGGAGAGTTATGGGGAAAATGTTTCCACGGTACATGGTAGAGATCTGTAAATTACTGCTTGGATGGATGTTAAAGCAACCCGTGGTGCATTTCAGAAAGACGTGGATATGTACTTGGAAGTGCCATAACCTACAGGGCCACAGATTAATAACTAGAAAGTGGGTTTAGACTGAATAACTTTTATTTTTTCCAACTCGCAGACAAGATGGAATGAATAACCAGTTGAAGCAAAATAATTATGTTTTTAAGGGAATCCTGAGTAAACACATTCTGTGAACCTCTGCTCGCGTTATTGGTTCTGCGACATGGGCCAAAATAATCAGAGATGGTAGCCATATTCAGTAGGGTTACAGCCAGCTGTTGTGCTGTGTAAACCTATTCGGAGCAATTTTGTAATCCGACCTTTTAGAAAATGATTAAACTAAATACTCTCAATGTGTCACATGGTAATGACTGAAGCATTAAAGCAGCATGATAATCAATCAAATAAACCGGCTGCACGTAAACCAAAGGTAGTTCAACAACCATTCCAAATTGTAGAACAGAAAGTCATTGTGACTAGATCAGTGTTTAAATAATTGTAGCGCTAACTTTACTATTTAAATAGTTTAATAAGCACATTTTGTCATATTTTAAATTTTTTTTAGGGTACCCAATTATTTTTTCTCCAATTAAAGGCAATTTAGCATGGCCAATCCACCTATCCTGCACATCTTTGGGTTGTGGGGTTGAAACCCACGCAGACATGGGGAGAACGTGAAAACTCCACATGGAGAGTGACCCAGGGCCGGGATTCAAACCCGGGTCCTCAGCGCTGCAATCCCAGTGCTAACCACTGTGCCACATGCCACCCTAATTTTCTGACATATTAATTATGTTTATTGAACAGTAAATTGAAAGTCTAATTTGCTTTACTTTGTGTAACATTTTGATATACACATAGTCTCGAAACTATGCTGTTTTAAATATGTAATAATAGTGGTGGTTGTTGAATTCAAATTAACACGTGCAAGTTTGTTTAAGATAGCCAGTATGAACTGCTTTTCTTAAGTCAGTCAAAAGATGCTCTTGTATAAAAGCAGGCAGATACAGATATAGTGGTAATACTATATTAGCAATCCAGAGATATGGACTATGCTCTGGCAACTGGAGTTCAAATCCCACCAAAGGATTTAAATTAAATGTCAAAATAAAATCTCATTGTTAATGACAATGAAACAACTGGATTTTTGTAAAAACCTACCTGGCTATGTAATGTTCTTCATAGGAGTCCTGGCACATCCAGTAAAGAATGGCAGTCGACAATTAAGTAGTTAACAGGAAGATGAGACCCTTAAACAAAAAACAACCCCAGCATATCCACCTCTCTTCATGGCTCAAATGCTCCATCGCAGACAATAAAGAACAAGGAAAAGTACAACACAGGAACAGGCCCTTCGGCCCGCCAAGCCTGTGCCGACCATGCTGTCTAAACTAAAATCTTCTACGCTTCCTTGGTCCGTATGCCTCTATTCCCATCCTATTCATGTATTTGTCAAGATGCCCCTTAAATGTCACTATCATCCCTCCTTCCACCACCTCCTCCGGCAGCGAGTTCCGGGCGCCCACTACCCTCTGTGTAAACAAAAACAAAAAAAACTTGCCTCGTACATCTCCTCTAAACCTTGCCCCTCGCACCGTAAACCTATGCCACCATTATTGAGGAGTAATTGACCCCTCTACCCTGGGAAAAAGCCTCTGACTATCCCCTCTGTCTATGCCCCATATAATTTTGTAGACCTCTATCAGGTCGCCCATCAACCTCTGTCATTCCAGTGAGAACAAACCGAGTTTATTCAACCGCTCCTCAGAGCTAATGCCCTCCATACCAGGCAACATCCTGGTAAATCTCTTCTGCACCCTCTCTAAAGTCTCCACATCCTTCTGGTAGTGTGGCGACCAGAATTGAACACTAAACTCCAAGTGTGGCCTAACTAAGGTTCTATACAGCTGCAACATGACTTGCCAATTCTTATACTCAATGCCCTGGCCAATGAAGGCAAGCATGCCGTATGCCTTCTTGACTACCTTCTCCACCTGTGCCCCTTTCAGTGACCTGTGGACCTGTACACCTAGATCTCTCTGACTTCCAATACTCTTGAGGGTTCAAACTTTAGTAATTACTACTGGGCTGCCAACATAGCTATGATAAGGAAGTGGATGATGGGTGTGGGGGCGGGTGGAAGGCGCTTCGTGCAGGGGCACCAGCTTGGCGGCCCTGGTTACGGCTCCCCTGCTGCCCCCGCTGGCACGGTACTCCACCAGCCCTAGAGTGGTGGCGACTTTGTGGATCTGGGGCCAATGGAGAAGATACGGTGGGGAAGTGAGAGCATCAGTTTGGATCCCAATTTGCGACAATCACTGGTTTTCCCTGGGGAATATGGACGGTGGGTTCCAAACATGGCGGATGGCTGGGAGTGAGAGGATGGGGGATCTGTTCTTAGAAGGGAGATTCCCGAGTATGAGGGCGCTGGAGGAGAAATTTTGGCTGGAGAGAAGGAATGATTTCAGGTACTTGCAGGTGCGGGACTTTCTACGCAGACAGATTCCATCCTTCCCATGCCTGCCACTTAGGGGGATCCAGGACAGGGTAGTGTCCAGTGGATGGGTGGGGGAGGGGAGGGTCTCGGATATATATAAAGAACTTAGGGGGGGGAAGAGGAGACGCAGACCAAGGAGCTGAAGCTGAAGTGGGAAGAGGAGCTCGGCGGTGAGATAGAAGAGGGCTTATGGGCGGAGGCGTTGAGCAGGGTAAACGCGACTGCAACATGTGCTAGGCTCAGCCTGATTCAATTCAAGGTTGTCCACCAGGCCCACATGACAGTGGCCCGGATGAGTAAATTCTTTGGACTGGAGGATAGGTGCACCAGATGTGCGGGAGGATCTGCAAACCATGCCCACATGTTCTGGGCTTGTCCAAAACTCGGGGTACAGGGATTCGCGGACGTTATGTCCCGGATACTGAAAACAAAGGTGGTGATTAGTCCAGAGGTGGCAATTTTTGGGATCTCGGAGGACCCGGGAGTCCAGGAGGAGAGAGAGGCTGGTGTTTTGGCCTTGGCTTCCCTGGCAGCCCGGTGATGAATTCTGCTGGCGTGGAGGGACTCAAAGCCCCCGAAGTCGGAGGCCTGGCTATCGGATATGGCGAGCATTCTTGGTCTGGAGAAAATTAAGTTCGCTCTGAGGGGGTCACTGTCAGGGTTCGCCCGGAGGTGGCAACCATTTATCAACTACTTCGTGGAAAATTAACCGTCAGCGGGGGGAGGGGGTGCGGGAGGGGGGGTTAGGGCAATGTAGATTAGGGGGTTAGTTAGGCGGTCCTGGTGGGAAGAGAGCTGTTCTTTGCACTATGTTGATTATTCTTTGCGCACTGTTTTGTATTGTTGTTGTTTACTATGCCAAAATGTCTCAATAAAATTGTTTATCAAAAAAAATACTCTTGAGGGTTCTACCATTCACTGTATATTCCCTACCTGCAATACACCTTCCAAAATGCATTACCTCACATTTGTCCGGATTAAACTGCATCTGCCATCTCTCCACCCAAGTCTCTAAACGATCTAAATCCTGCTGTATACTCTGACAGTCCTCAACGCTATCCGCAATTCTACCAACCTCTGTGTCGTCTGCAAACTTACTAATCAGACCAGTTGCATTTTCCTCCAAATCATTTATATGTACTATGAACAGCAAAGGTCACAGCACTGATCCCTGCGGAACTCCACTAGTCACAGCCCTCCAATCAGAAAAGCATCACTCCATTGCTACTCTGTGCTTTCTATGACCTAGCCAGTTCTGTATCCATCTTGCCAGCTCACCCCGATCCCATCCTTTATGATGGCAGAGTCCAGTACCTTAAAAGACAACGCGGGCCAACATTTTCAGCCATCGTCAACCAGAAGGGCCAAGTGGATTATGAATCTCTGATTTCCCCATCAGGTCCCACCATCAGAGGATGCCATTTTAGTCAATTTTTCACTCCACGTTATGTCAAGAAACAGCTCAAGACACTGGATACAGTAAGTTAAGTAACTAAAGTCGCCATAGTCCCAGATGGCTATAGGCTACTTTTCCTCTTTGAGGGGGAAGAGCTGATTGGTGGTGATTTAACCTGACAGTCACCACACCTCAGGCGAGGGGCAAGGTTGAGAAGCCGGGGCCTTCATGAGTAACCAAAGATGATATGGGGATTGAACCTAAGTTGTTGGCCTCATTCTGCAGTCTAGTCAACTGAACTAAACTGGATACAACAAAGACAATCAGCACTGACACCATCCCAATTGTAGTATCGAAGACTTGTGCTCCAGAACATGCCACGCCTTTAGTCATGCTGTTCTAGTACAGCTACAACATTGGCATCTCCTTGACTGTGGAACATTACCCGGGTATGCCATGTCCCAAAAGAGCAGGATGAATCCAATCTAGCCAATTTCCAGCTCATCAGTCTAGTCTTGATCATCAGCAAAGTGATGGGAGGTGTCGTCAACTATGCTATCAATCGGGGCAGCATGGTGGTGCAGTGGGTTAGCCCTGCAGCCTCACGGCGCTGAGGTCCCAGGTTCGATCCCGGCTCTGGGTCACTGTCCGTGTGGAGTTTGCACATTCTCCCCGTGTTTGCGTGGGTTTCGCCCCCACAACCGAAAGATATGTAGTGTAGGTGGATTGGCCACGCTAAATTGCCCCTTAATTGGAAAAAATTAATTGGGTACTCTAAATTTAAAAAAAAAACTATGCTATCAATCAGCACTTGCCACCCATCTCAGTTTGGTTCCGTTAGAGACATTCATTCCAGACCTATTTTTAGCTTTAATCATAGAATTTACAGCGTGGACGGAGGCCATTTGGCCCATCGAGTCTGCACCAGCCCCCAGGAAGAGCACCCCATCTAGGCCCATGCCTCCACCCTATCCCAGTAACCCCACCTAACCTTTTTGGACACTTAAGGGCAATTTATCATGGCCAATCCACCTAACCTGCACGTCTTTGGACTGTGGGAGGAAACTGGAGCACATGGATGAAACTAACGCAGACACAGGGAGAACGTACAGCCTCTGCTCAGACAGTGACCCTTGAGCTGTGAAGCAAATGTGCTAACCACTGTGCTGCCGTGCTGTCCTTCCAAATGTGAACTAAATGCTTTGGTCCAAATGTGGACTGAGTTGAATTCTAGGGTTGAGGTGAAATTGACTACCCTTGATATCAAGGCAGCATTTGACATGGTGTGGCTTCAAGGAGCCCTAGATACATTGAAATCGACGGGTTTTGAGGGGTAAACACTCGAAGGAAGGTGGTCATTGAAAGCTAGTCATCTCGGTTGCAGGACATTGCTGCAGCAGCTTCTCTGGGTCCAACAACCATCAGTTGCTTGTGACCTTGCATCATAAGGTTGTAAGTGGGGATGTTAACTGAAGATTGCCCGGTGGTCAGTACCATTAGCAACACCTCATAGTATAGAAGTTCATGCCTGTATGCAACAAGACTTGGACAACATACATGTTTGGACTGATGTATGGTTCAAATGTTAGTTGCCACCAAGTTCTTGGCATTGACCAACAAAAGACAAGCTAACCAGCTCCCCTTGAGATTGACTGAACTTTCCAGTGCCGAATCCCCCACCACCAACATCCTAGAAATGACCATTTAACCAGAAACCTAACTGTTACATAAATACTGTGGCTACAAGAGCAACTCAGAGATTGGGAATTCTGCAATGGGTAACTCTCCCCAAAGCCTGTCCACCATCTACAAGGCAAAGGTCAGAGTGTGATGGAATAGTCCCTCCAGCTCCAGCAAATCTCTTAAGCTCAACACCATCCAGGACAAAGCAGCCCTCTTAATTGGAACCCCTGCATCACTGATGCACAGTTGCAGCAGTTTGTAAAATGTGCAAGATGCACTGCAGCAACTCATCAAGGCTCCGTTGACAACATCTCCCAAATCCATGACCTCTGCTGCCCAATAGAACACCACCAGTGCAAGTTCCCCTCGAATTCATACACCATTGTGACTTGGAACTACATTCCTGATCCTTCACTGTCCCTGGATTTAACTAGCGATGGTGGTGTAGTGGTATTGTCACTGGGCTAGTAATCCAGAAATCCAGGGTAATCTCTGGGGACTTGAGTTCAAATCCTACCACAGCAGATGATGGAATTAAATTAAATTAAATGTAAGAAAAATATTCTGGTATTAAAGTATTGATGATTGTCATAACCCATCTGGTTCACTAATGTCCTCTAGTAAGGAAATCTGCCATCTTTACATGGTCTGGCCTACATCTGACTCCAGATCGACAGCAGTGGTTGATTCTGAAATAGCCAACAAGCCACTCAGTGATGGGTAATTACTGATGGGCAATAAATGCTGGCCTTGCCAGTGATGCTGACATCCCATGAAAATTTAAAAAAAAAAATCAAAATCCTGGAGCACCCTGCAGGTTCACCCAAGCCAGATATTTTGCAATGGTTCACGAAGGTGCTTACCACACCTTCGCGAGGGCAATTAAGGATGGGGCATAACTGCTGGCATTGCCAATTATCTTCCTATTTGAAGAACAAATGATCTACATTTTAATTTATTTTTCTTAAACATGCTTTTCAGCAAACAAGCTGAACCACAAAACTCATAACTTTACAAATGGCTTCAGAAAAAGTCAACACAGTCCCACTGTAAGCTGGCAAGTCAAATAAAGAAGTGCAACTAGAAAATTGTCTGAATTAAAGAATTCTGATTAATAGTGCCTGAATAAGTCTAATTGTAATTGGGCATAATTCTTTTATGTTTCATGACAAATACATTGAATGATAATTAAAACAAATAGAATACTGGACAGTACAAAGCAAACTAGTATAGAACTAGTATGCTGGAAATTTATCATAAAAACAAAAGCTGGAGATGCACGACATGTCAAGCAGCATCTGTGGAAATATGTCTTTGGGCTAACATTTCAGACCAGTGATCTCTTTTTCAGAACAGTGGAGCATTGGATTGCATTGCTTGGACAATACAAAACAAAACAGATTTTAGCCTGTACAAGACTTCGATATATCCTATTTTGGTGCCCTCACGTGGTAGATGGTGTAGAAACTTTGGAGAATTGGATTGCATTGCTTGGACAATGCAAAATAAAACAGATTTTAGCCTGTATAAGACTTCGATATATCCTATTTTGGTGCCCTCATGTGGTAGATGGTGTAGAAATTTTGGAAAAAGTTCAAAGGGCCTCATGAATGATATCCAGGGCAAAATTCTTCCAAGACGTGATGGAATCTAGCCCTCCCCCAAACTGTTTGATGGTGAGAGAATATGGCGGGAGGCCCATAATCGGTTTTAAACTGGTGTGAATTTACAGCGGATCTTTTGCTGGTGCCTGTTATGACGAGTTGGAAAACCAGCCAGAAGACAGTACGAACCTCATTTGCATTCCATTAATGCCTGAGGAGGTCTTGAGTTCAGGATGTAAGCCGCCTATCGACTCTGAACCCTGGACCACAGCAGTAGGTCGGGGGAGCAACTGTAGGCGAGTCTTCCAGATTAGATAACCTGGAAGAGGTCCACCTTCCAGTCTGAGTGCTCCCGGAGATCTGCCTTCATTTTCAAGAGGTCCAGCTTCTTGTTTGAATAGTGGGTCAGTGATGTTGGAAGCCTTTTCAATGTGACACGTGAACACAATGGCGGACTACAGACAATACAGGCCCAAGCAGCCACTGAATACGGTGTGAAACACCCAGGTCTATAATTAATGAGACCAGGGTTGAAAGATTTGGCGTATTTTTCAGCCAACTTCTGCAGTGGGAATTGCTCCACATTCCCATCCTTGCTACAGCACTTTGACTCAATGTGGGAGAATTCTACTCCTAGTCGAAAGCATTGCAATTACCCAAACAGGGGCAATAAGTTGGGTTTGCATAATGGAGAGAAACACAGGCTTCCGAGGAATTCAATAAAGGGTGTTTACAAACACAGTTAGGAGGTTAAACCTGTCTGCTTGTACCCTGAGCTCAAGAACTGCTGAATTCTGTATAAGGAGTTGATACTTTGCACCCTGCTTCCACTATCTGTGTTGCTATTCCTGACGTCCAAATAAAGCTTGGTTCATTTAATACAAGTTCAAATGCAGGGTTAACCATCATTTTTTAGTTCTTGACTGCTCTGTGGAGTTTTTCTTGGCTGCAGCAACCATCAGGACCAAATTAACACATAGTATTGTTGCAGTTGTCTTGTGCTATGCTCTTGTATGCTCTAGTTATTCTCCAAACCAAAACATATTCCCAAATCTTCATGATTATTCCACGGCTAATCTTTTTTTTTAGATGACATGCCGAAGTGTAGCTTGTTGGTTAAGTAATTTCTCAAAGGCATTTCTCACATTTTGACATGCCTTCAACATGGCGTCGACCTGGTCACTGCAGATGTGGAAGCAAGTTGTGACGCGAGAGTGGTTGGGCACGTCTTACAAAAACCTTTCCAAAATAGATCAGGAGGCTGATGTAAATCCAAGAGCATTGTTTGAAAGCATTGATAAGGGAATTAGTTTAAAGGAAGCCCACTGACCAGTTTGTCGATTTAACCCTTTTGCAAACTGGTTCAAAACTGCTGTTATTTGAACTGACCTCACTATCTAGCTGTAGCTGTGTGTTTTGTAAATAACCTAACCTTATTCATAAATTTATTGGCCGATCTATTCCAGCATGAGGGATTCAAATTGTCATCTGAAATAATATGGGCGTGTAGCAGGTCTCGCTCCAGGTTTACTTCTGACGGTGACGTTAATATTTGATGTGAGAGAGAATATTCACAGAAGCTGGTATCATTCCCCTCTTCCATGAATGAAATTTGTGGGTCTCTGTTCTATTGCATCTGGGTCTGCAGCACAAAACTACAAGCCACACAGGTCACAGCAATGATTATTATCGATGGCCTTCACCTAGATCACCCAAGTCTGCTGCGGCTGTGCCTATTTTAGGCTTTTTTTCAATAGCTTTTTTTCTTCGTCCTTGGATGACTTTAATTATCTGCCTTTTGGCAAGATATAACAGAAGAAATCATGCGTAAACTCTGCTGCTTTATTGCGTATTAGCTTCATTGTGAAGTTACTGATTTACTTTTATGCAACCACATTTTGAATCTTTAATAGATGCAGAACCTCACTTTAGATTTTGAAAGTGAGAAACACGATCATCAAAAGCTGCAACATCAGTTACAGAAAGTCTTGAAAGAGTTGAATCAGGCACGAGAGCAGATCACAAGACTGGAGAATACGGTAAGGAATGAGTTAATTTATTTGAATAATTTCTATTGGAAAGATTATGTATTAGATTTTCATATATTAGGTGCGCATCTGGTAGGCAGTGAGAGAAACATCAAGAGACATGCACCAGATGTTACCTAAGTAGGAACATAAAGAATTGGTAGATAATCAAAGACCACAGTTCATCTACATTGTGTTCTACATCCTGATACGCGATGTTCTACAGTTTGAATTGTGGTGGAATCAATTTGTCTTAATTTTAATGTTGTGATTAATCATTTTTTGTGAGCACTATTCATCCACCACATTTTCCACCAGGCTTTTAGATGCTATTCTAATAAGAATTTGCAAAGTAATTGTGGTAAAATATTAATTTGCTATCATTTATTAATCCTGACAGGACTTTTTGCATAATTAATTGTGCAACTGATGTATATTTTTGATCTTGACATTTTAAACTGTATAGAAGACATGATGTGTTTGCAATGAATGTTATCTTGAACTTTGGGCCCTTTAGAGTGGATTTTAGGAATCTGTTAGAAACTCATGGACAACCTTGTTCAGCACCTGCCAAGCTATATATGGGATCTATTCAGTAGCTAAAATTAAGACTGATTTTAGGTTTATATGCAGCGTTTTCTTTCAGGTGTAAACACGAGACTTCTCTCCAATTCTTTGTGAACCTGTTAGCCATTATGCTACAAACAACCTGACTTTCTGCATCAAGTTAATGTAATCACTACAATTATATTTTTTCAACCTTTCTCATTTTGTGTCCAGCACAGTTTGTCGTTTTCACATGGCAACTGCTTCAGGTTTATGTTACTTAGGAAAGTTGGCTAAATTTCTATCCAGCTTTGAAGAATACCAGGAAAGAGAAAGTATTTATTCATTGTAACCACTTGGAATTTGAATCTTCTGATTCTCTTTTCTTTTCAGCTGTTCCATTGGAATGTATGACTTTCTCTAATATGTTTCTTAACAGCATTTGCTCCTATTTTCCCTGTTGAGTTGGTGGGTCAACCGAAAAATATTTTGCAAGTTTGAAGCTGCTTTGTACACTAAACAATATTTAGCTTGTACAATTTGACTTCTAAATTTATCTCTCAAAATTACTGAAGTAAATTGAATAAAAAATTGTTCTTTCATGGAATTTGGGAATCGCCAGCAAGGCCAGCATTTGTTGCCCAAACCTTGCAATGCATAGCTTGTTAAGTCATTTCCGAGGGCAAGAGTCTGGAGTCACATGTAGGCCAGGTGAGGATCGTACATTTCCTTCTCTAAAGGACATTGGTGAAGTAGATGAGTTTTATGACGATTACTCATGGTCACCATTCCTGAGATTAACTTTCAATTCCAGATTTAGTTTTATTAATTTATTGTGTTTAAATTCTACAAGTCTTTTGGTGAGATTTGAACTGATGTCCCCAAAGCATTATCGTGGGCTTCAGAATTACTAGTCCAATCACATTACCTCTACGGCACCATCTTCCCATAAATGACCAGAAAATGCTAAATTATGGTTTTTTTATTTTTTTATTTCAATTAATTTAAGCCAGATTGTACATTCTTTCAATGTGAGACTAACTGTAAACTTGTTAAATACTTGGCTTCTGCTGAAATGCTATTTATACGCATTTGAATAATTGATTTTTAAAAATACACATTTTTGTTTCAGCAAATACATGACATCCGCCTCTCACAGCCAGTGTTGTACAGAAATGGTGACGATGAAGACAGGTTGCCTTTGCAAAAATCCAATAATCACCTTGACGAAAGCTTCTTGGAATGTCCTAAATGCAAAGCTCAGTATCCCACTAGCCAGCACCGTGATCTGTTGGACCATGTTGACTACTGCAATTACTAAACTCCATGCTGTTTTTTTTTCCTCACTTGTTTTGCTCACACTTTTGTAATCTGAACGCTTTGGCATTGGGAAAAATTTTTTGGGACATCATAAGAATTATAATTAAGAAGACTGAGCAGCTCTGATCACTTGGACTCAACTGATTTTTCTAGTTTAAGTACATTTGGGAAGGGTTAACTTAATTTTCACCATTTCTTGAGGCAGCATTGATCACCTCAAAACCATTGCAGGATTTGTCTCAAAACTCACTGCATTGATCAAGTGGGAACTGTCTGAAGTATATCATGCTTAAAAAATAATTTCTATCTTTAAAAAAAGAAAGTCAGAATATTTAAGACTATGGAATTTAATGCCCCCATCTCAACTCCATTAACACACTCCACTTATGACATTTTGAATTGGGCCATGTTGGGTAGTCCACTAATGATGTTGGTTGAAGTTTCTGCCCTGTCGATCATTATAGACTTGAAATGTATTCACAAAATTGTGTAATTAAAGCAAGGCGGTAGGGTGAAGTAACATTGGGGCAGCAGGTGTACCATTATGTCCAGAATAAAGATTTGCTGAATGATTAGCACTGCAGAATTCCTTTAATATATTTTTCAACAGAGTAGAGACAGTCCGACTTTCCTTTTTTCCACCTTCCCCATCCTCCTGGAATTTTGCCATTTTATTTGCACTTGAAAGAGCTAATATTTCTTGTATTCGCAAAGCCTAGTCTGTTGTACTTATTTTCATATTTAGGCATGTAATGTTTTGATGGAATATATTTTGCTTTTTTAAATAGTGTATTGTAACCTGAAGCTGCAGTACAGTACTTCCTGTACCTTCATAAACCTGTTGTAACTTAGACAATTGTTGATATACCTCACAAAAAAACAATGATGCCTTCTGCGCCAACATGATTCTCCATGTTAAAGCTATCCGAGGAGCTACAAAAACATGCCTAGGTTGCATTGTAGCTAGTTCTGAGGCCTGGTGTACAATATTTCTATGGCTGTTTGCTGTTTTGGTCTACTAATGCTATTTGTAAGCCTTTTTACTTAAAAAAAAAATATCTTTTACACTTAATACACATCCATTTGCAGTAGATAATCATCTTATACAAGTACAAACTTTGGCACTGACACATATGCATATTGATGCTCCACAGCAACAAGAATCAACTGGTTGAAATCTAATTAATATTGGCTCAAAACTAAGAAGATTACACAGTGCAGCTCAGTTTCGAATTTTTTGCAGGTCGCACTGATGGAAGACTGACTACTGTAGCTTCCCCCCCCCAAAGAACAGCAAGATATTGAGATCAAACCTACTGGACAAATACTACTTTTGAAAGTATTTTAATTTCAGAACAATTTATTTAAGACTTTATCTTTTGGATTTTAAGGTGTTCAAGTTTAGTTTAAGATTCAAGCATACTGCCTTTTGGGGGAAAAGGGCTCACTGACCAATTCTGGAAAGGTAATGGTGCAGGTTTCTCTTTCCATATTCATCCTTTACCTGGTTCTTTCTATTCAATGACACACTCCCTTATTCTATGGATACATCAGAATTTGAATCTGTTCTACTTCGTTTGCACTGTCCATTAAGCCTGAAATAGGCAATTGTAGAATGGCTTAAAATTTAGCCTGTATCTAAATGCAGCATATTGCAGGGCAAGAGTAGGAACTTTTAATTCCCTTGAAAGTTTGTCATTTTATAAACATTTTGAATGGTGCATATAATTAAGAATTTTTAGCACCACCTATTGTAGCTCATAGGATCGGATGCCAATCCGTTTCTAAACTTGAGGAAGTCTTGAGCCAGTGTCTGAAAACGTTTTCCAATTTCTTCCTTGCACAGCATAATCGGGAAAATCCATGGTGTCTGGAACCTCACTGAAAACATTGCTAGGCCAAGCATCTCTTGGGGAAGGCATATGTGAATGATGATTTCTAGTACACTATTCCGCCGCACTTCATTCCTTCCCCCATTCAAATTTTCAGCTACCTCTCCCAAATATCCCCCTCGAAAGCACCTATATGTGAATGTGGCGCTAGTAAGTAAGTTTGAATTCCTGGTTAAAGGTTGAATACTGAAATTTGAACACAAACCAGTAAATCCCAGAAATACAATATGTTTACAACACTTAAGTTATTTTAAGTGAAATCAGAGGTTATATAAAGTTTTATTTCCCATTTTTTTTTAGCTATTTGTCTATTTTTATAACTATGTACTTGGAGTGATGGAAATCCCAGACAATTTCTCAGGTTTTGCTTATGGGAATGCTTTTATTTAAAAAAAACAAAACACTGCCAGTCCATTTATATGTAACTTTTAATAAATGTCAGATGATTTAATGAGAATTTTATTTGCCTAATTTTATTTCCTCATTCCAATGTAGATCTTAAACATGTTGTTGATTTCCAGGCAGTCTAAAATACTGATATGTTTTATGAATCTACTGTTTCCAGGCATTTTATCCAAGACTTGGCTACAAATAAATATGTATTAAACAAGCCCAAGTTATTTACTATCTGTTGTTTGGCAGATTTCTAGCATCATTACTGATGTTGCAAATGATAACTGCAGTCTAGCTGCTGATCTTGCTACCCTAAAATATACCTCAAAAAAAGGGTGATAAAATTTACTTTCTTGATGAGCAAGACAAATGTTTTAATCTGATCCTGTTTATTGCAGCCAAAGGGAAATTTGGAAAGAACTTAGCACTTCATTGATGTTCCTTTGTGTCTGAACAGCTGAAAATTTGCCGCGAGCCAGAAGTCTGCATATAAAGTTTGCATAAAAACAGAGGGCAATTAATTTTAATTTGTGTATAGTAACTCCTGGAAATTCATTTTTTTAAATTGTGTCTCGTGAAAGGGGGGTGTCTTGAGATGAGACCCCTTAAAACCGGATAGCTAGGATAACACCAGAATAGTTCTACATAAATTAGATTATTGTGGATTGAGACTAATCGTACAAAGTGTACCCAGTAATCATTATTAACCATTAAACATGTATTTTTAGAACATAGCAGTAACAAGCATTCAAACTCTTGCTAAAAGCAGTGGCCGCAACATAGAACATAGAACAGTACAGCACAGAACAGGCCCTTCGGCCCTCGATGTTGTGCCGAGCAATGATCACCCTACTCAAACCCACGTATCCACCCTATACCCGTAACCCAACAACTCTCCTCCCCCCCCCTCCCCCCTCCCCCCCTCCCCCTCCCCCCTCCCCTCCCCCCCCCTCCCCCCTCCCCCCCTCCCCCCCTCCCCCCCCTCCCCCCTCCCCCCCCTCCCCTCCCCTTCCCCCCCCCCCCTCCCCCTCCCCCCCTCCCCCCCCCTCCCCCCTCCCCCCCTGTGGGCTGTTGATTTTTGGAAAATGGTATAATTGGGGCCTCTGCACCAGTGTAAAGTAGTGGTTTGGGCCTTTACCCAAATCACTCTCACTACACATTGACCAAGCTTGGAAAAATAAAGTTGTCCTAACCAGAGTTGATGTGTCTGCAGGTCTCTGTGTTCAGTTGAGCTGTAACTAAGAGGGAGGAACCCCAAGTAAAAGCCAGCTCAATACTCAGTCCTTGAAAATGCTCCTACATCTTGTCTTCCAAATCATAGATATTTTAAACAATCCTTTGCCACGTAAAGATTTCAACATTAAGAGATATGGTAAAACATACTTTTCCACATTGATGCACAAACTTTATAGATATTTGAAGAATTGCCACCAATCTATCCTAAATGTTAGGTTAGTGCAGCTTCTTTGAAAGAGTCCATCTCAAATAAAGGGTTGGAAAATTGTGCACAAATCTAATTGTAACTTTTAAAGTATTCAATACAGTTAAGAACCTAATGAATGGAGGATAGTAGGTCACTTCATTAGTAATTTTTCAGCTCTTTTAAATAAAACATCTTTCTCATGGTATGTATTTGCAAGCTGCTTATTTAAATGACAAACTTTTACCTCTTCAACTTTGAAAACTAGGTTTCTAAGGTGTATCATGTGTGAAACAGTTTACATGAACTGTAATTATTTTCATTAATTCTGGTTCCTCTTTCCTCTGCCCCAATTGTGAAGTTCCCCTTTTTAGCACTTCAATCATAAGAAATGGAACAAAACCAACTTATTGTTTACTTATATGCTTCTTCAAATACCCCTAAATTCTCCTTTCAAGTAAATAAGTTTAAAACTAATCTGATATTGGGTTTCAGGTGATGGGGCGCAGAAATTCCACTGAGCACAATACCTTGTATTCTGATATGTGCTCTAGATGATTACTGTCTGTTATTTATGACAATATGTCAATATTACTGATAACTTCTTGCCTAAATGCTTTTGATCAGGAGTTTTCTATGAAACTTGCTTGAAGAATAATATTGCACATCACACAACTTTTCCACTGTAACTTGATTTTATTCTTCAAATGCTTTATTGACAAGTTCTTTTTACTATGTGACGAATAAAATAATATTGTAAATCCAACAGACACCATCTATTAAATCATTTCGGGCAGGACACTGGCCTTGCTGAGTTTGATAGATTAAACTCAGGGTCTTCCGGTGACGGTGATGTGCTGGGCGGACGCACATCAGATGGCTCTCCTCCGATCCATACAAAAAAAGGAGGTACCATTAGTTGAGTTTTGTTCAAATTGCAAAGGAAAAAAAATCCCTCAACAGCAAAAGGAGGCAACCAAGAAAAGATGCCAGTGAACGGAAGCACGAGGAGATGGCAGAAGCCACGGAAAGAGCCATGACCAGCAGTGAATGAGACTGCAGACCCACAAGGCGAAGGGGCCCAGGCCAGCCAGGAGAGAGGGTGACCAATGACTCGAGCATCAGCCTCCCTCCACCCCCCCAGCCCCGGACCAAACAGTTGGAGACGGTTGGAAGAGCTTCTTGAAGGAGCTGACCACCATGAAAGGCAATCAGGATAGAGATCCAAGTGTCTTGTCAAGGTGGCAGAGGCAATGGCCACCATGCAGAAGGCAATTGATGGGCTGCAGAAAAAAGTGGCAGCTCAGGAGAGGACGATCTTTGACTTGGAGAAGGCCTAGACGGACCAGAGTGACAGAATCGTCGACCTGGAGACACGTAAAAAGGTTGGTGGCGGCCCAGGGCCGTTGAGCTGCTTGCTGAAAAATACTTTTCATTGTACCTTGGTACACATGACAATAAACAAATCCAAATCCAGGGAACTTGAGGCGAAAGTCGAGAAGCAGGAGAACAGGTCCCAACGAGGGCAAATACCTGACTGGCTGCATTGCCCAAATGCTGGGCAACTTAGCCAGTAGAGACAGCTTCCCTAAACCCACAGAGCTCGACAGAGCACACAGGTCGCTCAGATCTAAACCGAAGGCCAGGGAGCAGCCTAGGGCGATTATCGCAAAGCTCCACTGATACCAGGACCGTGAGAGTATCCTGCGGTGCGTACGCCATACAAAAGCGAGCACCTGGGAAGGGCATAGAATCAGAATCTACCAGGACATTGGAGCAGAACGCAGGGGCGAGTTTAATCCGGTGAATCGGCCCTGTACAAGAACGGGGTATTTTTCGGATGCTGTTCCCAGCCAGGCTCTGAGTCACATACCAAAAAAAGGAACCTAACTTCAACTCCCCGGAGGAAGCATATAAGTTTGTCAGAACCAACGGCCTGGAAAAGGGACAGGCACGACAACGATGAGAATTGTGCAGGGAAAGACTCTGAAAGAGCAAAAGACTCATTGGACTGTGAGTATGTTTGTGCGGGATTGTGCTGCCTCATTCCGATCATATAGGGAAGTCTGGGTCCTAGAAAGAAGCAAGGACAGGGGAAGGCAGGTGAGGGTTTAAACAGGGAAAATGGGCATAAGGAAGGGGCTAGAGCAGCCCTGGTGCCCACACTAGCAGTAATAGCTAGCACAGGAAGACAGAAAACAAGGGGGTCCGTGGAGCACTTCTCAAGGAGGGAACGCCTGATCGGGGATGGGGTGCACAGGGACTGGGAAGGGGAAAGCACAGGGTAAGACGGGAAAAGGATGATACAGGGAAGGGAGGGGATGAGGGGGAAAGGAACTCAAAAAGGAACAGAGTAGGAAAAATGAGTTGGGTATCGTACGGGTCTCGGTAGGGGAGGAACAGGCTGAAGAAACAAGTTTGTGTTGCAAGCAGCCACTTTGGAGGTCCATGGACAAAGGGAGACCCTGGAGTACAGGGCCGCACCCAAGTGGCATATACACAGTTGGCGGCTAATTTAGATCCCCTGAACAAAGGGAAACCCTGGAGTGTAGGGGCCCGGCCTCATGGTGAGATCGGTGACCACAGCCATTTTGGACAGCCCCCCTAACAAGAGTGCAGGGGCATGTCCATCAGGTAAGTATGGTTGGTCCCGAAGGAGCTTGGGGACGAAAGCAGCTCACTAGGATTATCACCTGGACTATCAGGGGACTTAACGGCCCAGTGAAAAGATCCAGATTCTTCACCCAACTGAGAAGCCTGAAAGCCGACACAGTCTTCCTGCAGAAAAGACACCTGAGGGAGCAGGACCGACTGCGGGTAAGAACGAGCTGTGTGAGGGGGCGGGGGGTGTGACTTCAACTGTGTCCAGGACCCACTGACGGATCAAACCTCAGATCGGGAAAAAGGACGGCATGGCTAGGGAGCTGGCAACATTCATGGAGCAGATGGTGGCAGTGGACCCTTGGCGGTTCCCTGGTGAGAAGGAATTCTCTTTCTTTTCGCCGGTCAAAGCATACTCGAAGATGGACTTCTTTGCAGTGGTAAAAGCGGTGCTTCCAGGAATAGTAAGAGCAGAATATTCCACGATAGTTATCTCTGACCACGCTCTACATTACATGGTTGTGAGGTTGGAGACTGCCTGTGCCCAGCGCCCCACATGCTTAGGCCTACTGGCCTATTATAGATCTCCATTCTGGAAGTCGACAGAAAATACTCCAAGGCTCCAACCGTAGAGCTTCTGGAAGAGAGGAAAAAGCTACAGATGGACTTTAACTGCTATCAACCAGGAGAGCAGTGCACCAACTTCGCCAGACACTGGGACCTTTTGCGAACACGGCAGGGGGCAGGTGAAGGATAGCAGAGGCCGACTGGTAATTGAGCAAAAAAGGTCAACCGAGCGTTTGAGGTTTTATACCTCAAAAGCCCCTGATAGGGATGCGGAGATGGAACAGTTCCTTGATGGACTGGACATGCTAGTCCTAGCGGACGATAGGCCAGGAGAGCTGGAAGCACCAATAGGACTGGAAAAGATCATGGAGGATATCAGCTCCATGCAGGCGGGGAAGGCACCAGGACCCGACGGGTACCTGGCAGACTTCTATAAGAAATTTGCTCCAGCCCTAGCCATGCACCTACTGGACATGTTTGCAGACTCACTAGCGGGGGGCACCCTGCCTTCTATGCTAACATAGGCCATGATATCGCTAATACTTAAAAAAGACAAGGACCCAATGGAATGTGGATCATATAGACCCATTTCACTGCTGAATGTAGAAGCAAAGATACTTGTGAAGGTCCGGGTCAAGAGACTGGAGTACCAGAGGTGGTCGCAGAGGACGAGACGGGCTTTGTCGAAGGTAGGCAGCTAACTGTGAACATCAGGCAGCTGCTGAATGTAATAATGACATCTTCCGGGGAGAGAACACCAGAGGTGATCGTCTCCCTGGAGGCAGAAAAAGCCTTCAACAGAGTTGTGTGAAAGTACCTCACTGAGGTTGGAGCGGTTTGGGCTGGGGACAGGATTCACCGTGTGGGTGAAACTCTTATACAAAGCCACCAAGGCGAGCGTTCGGACCAACGCAACCATCTCTGAATATTTGCAGCTGCACAGAGGCCTAAGGCAGCGATGCCCACTCTCCACTCTTATTCGCCCTGGCAATCGAACCACTGGTGATCGCTCGCAAGAAGCGAAATGCTGGAAGGTTATACAAAGAGGGGCAGAGAGCACAGAGTGTCACTCTGTGCGATGACCTGCTCTTCTACGTCTTGGACTCACAGAACATGCAACTTCTGGAAGAGTTCGGAACCTTCTCGGGCTACAAACTCAACCTGGGCAAAAGCGAGTAATCCCGGTGTACCCGAACTGGGGAGGGACAGAGCTGGAGGGACTACCATTCAAACTAGCCCAAAACAAATTCCACTACTGGGGATCAAGATAGCCCATGACTGGACACACATCCATAAGTGGAATCTGACGAGTCTGGTGGAGGAAGTTAAGAAGGACTGACAGAGGTGGTATGCACTACCAATTTCCCTGGTGGGGAGAGTGCAGACAATCAAAATGAAATTAGTGCCGAGGTTCCTCTTCCTGTTTAGATCCATACCGATTTTCATCCCCAAGGCTTTTTTCCACAGCATAGACAAAATGATCATGCCGTTTATGTGGGGTGGTTAAGAACTCAAGGATTCCAAAGTCGACATTGCAAATTAGGAAAAACATGGGCAAATCTACAGTGCTACCACTGGGCAACCACAGCCAAGAGGGTGAGAGGGTGGATATGAGAACAAACACTGAATGGATGAAGTTGGAGGGGTCCTCCTGCAAGGGAACGACCCTCCAGGCACTTGCCACAGTAGCACCCCCATTCCCCCCCCCCCATCAAAGTACACATCCTGTCCAGTGATGGTAGCCACACTGAAGCCACACTTAGTCCCCACCTGCGGTAACCACAAATTCCCACCAGCCATGCTCGACGCCACCTTTAAAAAAACTGGGGACAAGATGGGGAGACGCTAGCGGTTAGGGATCTCTACATAGGTGACATGCGACCTTGGACGAGCTGATGGAGGACCTGGACCTACCGATGGAGCAGGAGCTCAGGCTCTCCGCAAGGAGACTGCAAAGTACCCCAGGGCCCCAAGAGACACTCTACTGGAGGAACTAATCAGTAAGGAGGGTTGGCTCGCGGGGGGGGGGGGGGGGGGGGGGGGGGGGGGGGAGGGAGGAGGAGGAGAGAACTTGAGAAGGCAAGACTACCACTGGACAAAACTAGACGGAAATAGGAGGACGAATTGGGGACGGAAGTGGGTTAGAGACTCTGGAGCGAAGCACTGAACAGAGCCAACTCCATCTCCTCCTGTGCTAGGCTAAGCCTCATGCAGTTTAAAGTGGTGCACAGAGCCCACCTGACCAGAACCCACATGAGCCAGTTCTTCCTGGAGGTGGAGGACAAATGTGAACGGTGCCAGGGAGGTCCGGCCAACCATTCTCACATATTCTGGGCCTGCCCCAGACTTGTCGAGGTCTGGACAGCCTTCTTCGAGGTGATGTGCAGGGTTGTGGGGGTGAGGGTGGAGCCCTGCCCGAGAGACTTTGGGATATCGGAGCAGCCAGAACTTCATATGGGGAAGAGGCCCTGACTTTTGCATCCCTCATCACATGCCGGAGAATCCAGCTTAACTGGTGATCAGCAGCACCACCCACAGCTGCAGACTGGCTGGCAGACCTGGCGGAATTTCTCCACCTGGAGCAGATCAAGTACACCATCCGAGGGCTTGCACAAAGCAAGGGGGCCATTCTTCAGCCTTTTCCAAGAACTGTTCGAGGCAAATAGCGACTAGGAAGGGGGGGGGGGGGGGGTGGAAAGAGAGGGAGGAAGTCAAGGGAGGGATGAGATCCCAAGGGAGCGGGGGGAGGGAAGGGCCACACATGCCCCCTGCCAAAATCAAATAAATAATAAATAAAAGCCCCAGTGGGGGAAAAAAAAAGCAGAACATGCTACGAATGAGGGGAGGGAGGAAACACATGTAAAGCCGTTGTTAATAAGCCACCAATCTGTTTGTAAATATCAGATACACTTGAGCTGTTACTTTGTAAAAACTGAAATACTAATAAAGATATTTTTTAAAAAGAAGAAACTCTCAAGCAGCTCAAACCCAAGTCCTTAACACTTGTCATTGACAGTAATTGCATTGTGCTGCTGCAGTATTGTTCACATTATGAGACTTTTGTTTTCACTGCTTTGTTTCTTAAAGTATTTGGAAAAAAAGCTGCTCTACTTCTTGTAAAAACAAAAGCTTTTTTTTCCTTTTTAAAAAATAAATTTACAGTACCCAATTATCTTTTTCCAATCAAGGGGCAATTTAATATGGCTGATCCACCTATCGGCACATCTTTTTGGGTTCTGGGGGTGAGATCCATGCAGACAAGAATGTGCAAACTCCACACGGACAGTGACCCGGGGCCGGGATTGAACCCGGGTCCTCGGCGCTGTGAGGCAGCAGTGCTAACTACTGCGCCGCCCTAGTAAAAACACCAGCTGAGACAAAACATGGTCAGAATGTTACACGGTAAACCTTGAAGTTGTTTCCCCAAAGACCGAAAACAACCAACCACTATTGGTAATCGATAATCACCCATTGGCCCCCGAATTTCCATTCAGAGTCCCAAGCCCTTTTCCAAATCTTGGTCAGACGAAAGCTACACACTTGCCTCCCTCTGATCTTCCAATGGAGGATCCTTCCAAACTGGAATTGGGCCGAAGGGCCTGTTTCTGTGCTGTATTTGTCTTTGTTCTTTGATTCAGCGCAGGAACCCTTGGGAGACAAAAGAATCAGCAAAAGAATCTGCAGTAGCTGCACTCCCTTTTTACGTCAGTTACTGCTGTTTTCTGGTAAGTAAAGAGTTTAAATGTACCAAAGCTTTTAAAAGCTGCAAGAGAGGGTAAAAGGTTTGGGTGGATGAAGTAAGGTGGCAGCTGGATGGAGTGGAAAAGGATAGAGTTTTGGATGGAAATTGGGGAAAATTGGGGCTTTTAAATAGAAACGCAGCTAGGATAGGCTTTCACTTGCTTCTGAAGGTTAAGCAAATACCTTTTAGGTCAAGGTGACACTGCATGTGATGTACTTGTTATTTTGTCTTAAACAGTGGAATGTGCTACCACAAGAAATAGTTGAGGTAAGCCACTTACATGCATTAAAAGTGAAGGTAGATGTGCACATTACTGAGAAAGGAATCAAAAGATAATGTTGATAGAGGATAGGAGGTGGTACTTGTGTCGAATAAATATGGGCTTAGGCCAACTCTGCAAAATGGCCTGTTTCTGTGCTATACTCTATAGCAAACATCAGTTCTGAAGATGAGCAGAAGTTATTTCAACCTTTGCTGGGGAAAAAAATTAGTGATCAAAGTAGCCATGGGTCATGCACCCAGGCCAGTCTCCTTGAACATTGCAGAATTCCATTCTGCATTTTCTTTGGGTGATAAAAATAATAACCATTTTTCACCAATGTATTTAAAATAGTAATTGACCTGGATTTTACATTGGCAATAGTGGGGAAGATATCAGTGTTCTTTTATTGTGGAATAATTAGGACACCGGCTTCTGGAGCTTACATATGCAGTACAAGAGCAGAATCTGTCTGATTTACCTTTCTCCACAACCTGCTCTCTCGGTATCTAGGTAATCAACATGCCACTGAAATCCATGTGACCCCGTGAAGTTGCTGTGCTTTGGCTGTTTCTTGCCATATATTTGCTGCTGTCTAGTGTCATTCCTAAAATTCTCATCTTTGTTTTCAAAATCCTTCCTAGCTTTACCTCTCCCTATCTCTCTAACCTTCTACACCCCTCAGAAATATCTGCTCACCTCCAATTTTAACCTCTCAAACATCTTAGATTTCAATCACTCTACTATTGGTGGCCATGCCTTCAGCTACCAAGGGTCTGAGCTCTGTAACTTGCTCCTAAACTTCCTCTGCTTCTCAATCCCTCTTTCTCCTCCTTTAAGATAATCCTTAAAGCCTACCTCTTTGGCCAAGGCAGTGGTGTACTGGTATTGTCACTTCATAAATAATCCAGAGACCCAGGTACTGCTCTTGGGACCCGGGTTTGTATCCCACCATGGCTTTTGAATTCAATAAAAACCTGGACTTAAAAGTCTGGTGATCTTGAAACTATGGTCAATTGTTGTTAAAACCCATCTGGTTCATTCATGTCCTTAAGTGAAGGCAATCTGGCCTCCATGTGACTCCAGACCCACAGCAATGTGATTGACTTTTCAATGCCTTCAGGGATGGGCAATAAATGCTGGCCCAGCCAGTGAACAGTGACATCCCATGAACAAATTTAAAAAAAAAAAATCTTCCTTGTGTGGCTTGGTGTCAAATTTTGCTTTATAGTGGTCTTATAAAGCACCTCTGGACGTTTTATTACATGAAAGGTGTAATATAAATATAAGTTGCTTTGCTTCACTTGCTCACTAGTAACCAACCAAACATTCCAGAAAACATTGGGTCATTTTTATGCAATGACAAGTTAGTCAACTTCTCGGACACTAAATATTTAATTTTACAAATGTAGAGACTCGTTGGGCTGGATTCTCCGCCGGCTGGATTCTCCGTTTTGCCGGCGCCCGAGGGTTTCCCGACGGCGTGGGGCTGCCCCACAATGGAAAACCCCATCGACCGGCCGGTGTAACGGAGAATCCCGCCGACGGGTCGAGGCTGAAATGTGGCACGGCGGGGCACAGAATCCCGCCCATTGTTTCAGAAAATAATTATTGGATTTTTTGTTTTATTTTCTTTCTGTTTTGCTGCTTTATCTTATCTTTCCCTCTCTCCATTTCACTCTCTGGACATCATTTTGTAATTAATTAGGTATGCTAATTTGTACTTCCTGGTTTAGTCTCTGCATGTCTCAATGAAGTATTTTCAATCTGATGAAAGAGCCACAATGTGGTTTGTTCTAATTATATCCCCGAATGACAGCAAGTTGCTACGTAAAATCTGAGACAATCTCTTGGGCAGTTATTTTCAAACCAAGGGTCGTGACCTATGGGTGAGTCATGGAGCCATCGGTCACGGCGTTCCACATGGCGGGACAAAATGCCCAACAGCTGCGATTGGCTTTTAAGTCCGCGTCTGGCTTTCAAAAATGCCGGCCGTCCTGCGCATGCCTGCCTCCTCGGCCGGATGTAACTGTACAGCCCTGGACCCCAGTGGGCCAGATCGCCTCCTCTGTATGTCAGCATGCTGTTCCAGGAGCGGATTTTTAAAAAATTGATTAGTGTTACCACCAGAAGCAGCGGCAAAGAGCAGGTCACGCACCCGGTTCACTGACGTCATGTACTCTGGGCGTGAAATTACAGAGGAGAACTTCCTCCATTTTGTAGCTGCCAGCAAGCAAGCAACAGGAATAACTGAATAAAGTGTGAATAACTGAAGATGGATCCTTTGGACTAAGGAACAGAGGGCCAGAGACACGAACAGGCCAGGGTCTCTCAACTGAATCTGCTGGAGGGAGCTTCATAGGAGAGTCCATGGAAGGACAAAGCAATGCTGGTGTGAGTTCCAGGGCCTCTGATGAACAACCCATACAGAAATGTAACATTGAATGACGAAGCAAGTGAGATTGAGGACAAAGCAGGCTCACCTGTCGCATTAAAGGTAAATGAAAATGGGACTCCGGTGGCGGCTATGAAGGAGTAGGCCGCACATTTGGTGGCTCCCGCTCGGGTCGGACCTTTGGACCTTTTCCCCCGATTTTTTGTCGGACTTGATTTGGTAAATAGATGGTGGAGGCAATTGTGGAGTGGATTCCTACATCAGTGCATGGAGAGGCAGACTAGAAGTGCTCGCAAATGAAGAAATAGATGAACAAAGAAGGCTTGGGCTGAAGCAGCAGCGGGAGAAAGCATGGTGGACGACCGGAGTCCTGGCTTGACGACCCAGTGGTCGACGGAGCAGCTGATGCAGTTTTTCAGGAGGGCTTCGCCACGCTGAAACAGGAATGCTTGGACCCAATTAAAGAATCAATTGCGCGGCTGGAACTTAGACTGGATGCCCAAGACTGGGCGATCCAGAAAGTAGAGAAGACGCTGGCTGAACACGAGGAACATCAAACTGTGGGGGAGGTGGAGGTGGGGATGCTGAGACATCAGCAGAAAAGGCTCCAAGGAAGGTGGAGGATCTAGAGAATAGGTCCCGCCGGCAGAACTTGAGAATTGTCGGTCTCCCGAAGGGTGCGGAAGAAGCGGACGCTGGGACATCTATAACGGGCATGTTTGAGACGTTACTGGGGGATGGGATGTTCTCCCGACCCTTGGAGGTGGACAGGGCTCACAGAGTGCTCGCGAGGAAGCCGCGAGTGGGGGACCCACCGAGGGCAATGGTGGTGAGATTCCACAGGTACTTGGACAAGGAGCATATTTTACGGTGGGCCAGGCAGACACAGAGTTGTAAATGGGGAACAGTATCCTGCGGATCTATCAGGATCTGAGTGCTGATGTAGCCAGGAGAAGAGCGGAGTTCAATCAGATAAAGTCAACCCTTTTTAAGAAAAAGATGAAGTTTGGACTGCTGTATCCGGCCCGTCTTTGGGTCACGTATGAGGAGCAACGTTTTTATTTTGAGTCGCCTGAGGAAAGGATGGACTTCGCGAGAAGAAAAGAACTGGTAGCAGACTCATGTTAAAAATGTTTCTTGCTTTTTGGACGTTAACTGTAATGCCTTCTGTATTGATTTGAGGCCTGTTGCAGAGCTGAGTGAGTTAAAGTTTACATTATTTGCACTGATGGGGATGGAGGTGTGTTTGTTTGATGTTGGATCTTCTATTTGATCTTTTCGTTGTTTTTCGTGTTTTTTTCGGGCAATTGTGTTGGGATTGCTTTTCTTTTGAATATGTATGTCCGAGCGAGGGGGTGAGGGAACAATAGGTGGGAGAATGTCTGGAGCCATGGGCACGGGTCACCAAGCTAGCTGGGCGGGCTAGCTCACGGAAGCGCAGTGGGGGGTGAGCAGATGCTATGCTTGTTGAAGGGGTTAGATTACATAGTGCTGTTACTGTTAGTGGGGGGGGGAAGAAAATGGTTAGCTTAGTTTAGAATAGGGGGTTAGTAAAGATGGGTCCTGTAAGAGAGGAAGACAGCTTTTGCACTATGTTTATATCTTCATGTATATTGTTTATTTTGTTGTTGTTGTAAAACCATAAATACCTCAATGAAATGTTTATATAAAAAAAAGTAAACGAAAATGATGGATTGCGAAGGTTGGCCATCTCCATATACAATACAAACCAGTTCATTATATACCTTATCAGCCAAGACATAGAACATAGGAGCAGGGAAGTTATACTAAGCGGTATGAAACACTAGTTATCATAGATTATCATAGAATTTACAGTGCAGAAGGAGGCCATTCGGCCCATCGAGTCTGCACCAGCTCTTGGAAAGAGCACCCTACCCAAGGTCAACACCTCCACCCCATCCCCATAACCCAGTAACCCCACCCAACACTAAGGGCAATTTTGGACACTAAGAGCAATTTATCATGGCCAATCCACCTAACCTGCACATCTTTGGACTGTGAGAGGAAACCGGAGCACCCGGAGGAAACCCACGCACACACGGGGAGGATGTGCAGACTCCGCACAGACAGTGACCCAAGCCAGAATCGAACCTGGGACCCTGGAGCTGTGAAGCAATTGTGCTATCCACAATGCTACCGTGCTGCCCATAGTTAGGTCATAACCAGAGTACTACATGCAGTTCTGGTCACTGGACTGCAGGATGTGATCATATTAGAGATGAACAGAGGAGTTATGAGGATTAACTGTATGAGGAAAAAATGGATAGACTAGAGCAGCAGAGGCTGAGGAGATTTATTTGCCGTGTGGAAAATTATGAGTGGCCTAGATACTCTCAAGGCAAAGTCAATAAACAGAGGGCCTGCATTTAAATTAATTGTCAGAAAGATGAGCAGGGATTTGAGGTGAGTTTATTTTCACCCAGAGATGGTAAGGTCTGGGATTCACTGCCTGAATGGGTGGTAGAGGCAGAAAACCTCATGGTATTTAAGAAAAATACTTGGATATGCACTTAAAATTCTCTCTTGGCTAGCCTTCCACAGTCAACACAGTGTTAAATTGAGACCGGGAGCCCATGGCTTAACTCAGGCCAAGTTCAGTTCACCCATCTTCCCTGTGCTCTGACTTGCATTGGCTCCCTGGTCAATCAATGCCTTGGTTTTAACATTTTTATCCTGGTTTTCAAGTCCCTCCATAACCTCACCTCCTCCCCATTTCTGTAACCTCCTCCAGCCTCACATCCCTCCAAGATCTCTGCACTCACATCTTTCTGGCCTCTTGAGCATCCCTCATTTGAATTGCTCCACCAGGCTTAAATTTGAGGAGGCAGAGCAGACAATTGAATTGTGGTAACTGGCTTTTGTGGGGAATCAACAACATGAGAAAAAAAGATTGTTCCTGCTCCCGTGGGACCACGTGTCCCCTTGGAATTCTGGCAGGTCACGGCAGCAATTATCTGTGAGGCATGAAAGTAGCACCAGAAATGGCCTCTGCCCATTAACCACCTGCCCTCTGTCAAAAGGTGATTTGGACCGATTGGCCCTTGCATGTTATTTCAATGAGTTTGCGGTTGTAATAAAATGGTCTGACTTTGGAATTGCATCTTAATGCAATTAAGGGGATTAAGGGATATGCTGCTGACCCTGAGGAATGAACCAGCATCAGAAATACGGCCAAAAGTGGTCTGGAATTACAAAATCCAGCCACAGAGATGGGAACTTTGGTACAGAGTCAGCTTCATGTGTTTCTTCTTAAAAATCTGGCAGGAACTTGCAAAAAGATTATAAACCTCTGCAAAGTTCAGGTCAGGTCCTCCATAAGGTTCTGGGACAGATGTGTGCTTCTCCGCCCCACTTCCACCCTCAAGTGTATTTACATAAACAGCACAATATCCATAAACCCTTATCTGTAAACTTGCAGTCAGCAGATTAGCTTGAGGCACCATCATCTGCAGTCTGCACTTGTGATGTTTATTCTGGTGGATAACCTCTTCAATTGGAGGTAATAAAACCATTCAAATCCAGCACTGTTTTCTCTCAGGTGGGCTGCCCTCATAATTCCTTATTTAACATATATGGGAGGGTGACATTAAGATGCAATTGCAAAGTCAGACCATTTTATTACAACCGCAAACTCATTGAAATAACATGCAAGGGCCAATCGGTCCAAATCACCTTTTGACGGAGGGCAGATTGTTACCCTGGTTATCCATTAGCCACATAATGTCAATAAGTTTAAGTTGCACCTTTGCACGATTGTTCACTCCTATTATGACAAATTCATCAAACACTGAGCAGCTTTTGAAAATTCTGTTTGGGTAGGAAAAGGAAATTAGAACTCAGTTAATTTTTAAGAGGCAGATTTTATAATTTGATGCCCAGATTTGGTATTATGGATTCATCAGCACGAGAATTGTGGCACGTGAAGGCAAACCTATCAGCAAGAGCTGGGATTAATCACATTCAGTTGAAAGACATTGGGCGCAATCTTCCGGCCACACTGCACAGGAAAAGCAGCTCGCCGTGGCGCAGCATGGCCGGCGAAGGCCGAGAGACCCAGCTCCCGGGATCTACCCGGCTTGCAACGCCTCGCGAGATTCAACGCAATCTCACAAGACGTTGCAAGGTGAATCCTGCCCACAATGGGCAGGATCACTTTTCACAAATCAGCATATTAGAGCGGGATAGTAAGCCTTACTCTAATGTGCAGATTCCCAAGATACCTGAGGCTTTGGGATTCAATCCCTTCGCCCCGGGGACTTTGGGCGAGCGCCGTTTGATACTGGCCCCCATAAACAGGTACCGGACAGAATGGCACTCATGCGGGTCTCCAGTAGGCCCCCAGCTGCATGTCCTTTGGGCAAGGTGATGCCCTGGCACTGCTAGTGACACCTGGGCACCCTGGCACTGCCAGCATGATACCTTGGCAGTGCCACCTGGGTGCCATCCTGGCACTGCCAATGTGCCCAGGTGGCACTGCCAGCTGCAGGGGCACTGTCAGGTTGGCACTGCATTTTTTGAACGCGCGATCGGGCCCAGGTTGCCTGCCTTGTACATAAGCCCAGTCTGACTAACTTTTCCTGATAAGATAACTCACCCGTTCCAGGTATTAGTCTAGTGAACCTCTGAACTGCTTCCAACGCATCCTTGCTTAAATAAGGTGACCAATAGTGTACATAATACTCCAAATGTAGTCTCACCAATGCTCTGTACAACTGAAACATAACCTCCCTATTTTTCTAATCAATTCCCCTCACAACAAATGATAACATTCTATTAGCTTTTCTATTAGTGGTGTAGCACAGCTGGCTTGTAATGCAGAACAAGACCAGCAGCGCGGGTTCAATTCCTGTTCCAGCCTCCCAGAACAGGCGCCGGAATGTGGCGACTAGGGGCTTTTCACAGTAACTTCATTGAAGCCTACTTGTGACAATAAGTTACTATTATTAATAACTTGCTGTACCTGTACACTAGTCTTTTGATTCATGCACTGGGAACCCCAGATCCCTCTGCACCTCAGACTTCTGTGACCTGTCACCATTTAGATAATATGCTTCTCTTTCATTCTTCCTGTCAAAATGGACAATTTCTTATTCTCCCACATTATATTCCACTTGCCAGATCTTTGTCCACTCACTTAACCTATCTATATCTTTTTGCAGCCTCTTCTCGACTTCCTTTCCCACCTATCCTTGTGTCATTAGCAAATTTAGCAACCATTCCTTCAATCCCTTCATCCAAGTCATTTGTATAAATTGTAAACAGTGAGGTCCCAACATTGATCCCTGCGGCACATTACTCATTACATTTATGCCGACTCACTGCTTTCTGTTAGCTAGCCAATCTTCTATCCATGCCGCTACGGTAGCCCCTATAACATGAGTTTTTATATTCTGCAATAACCTTTGATGTGCCATTTATTCACATGTTCCTTTATCCACAGCACAAGAACTCTAATAAATTGGTTAAACACAATTTCCCTTTCACAAAACCACGTTGACTCTGCCTCCAAGATTCTTGCTATAATCTTTGTTAGTAATAGATTTGAACATTTTTCCTACCACAGGTGTTAAACTAACTGGCCTGTAGTTTCCCGCTTTCTGTCTGTCTCCCTTTCTGTATAGTAGAGTTACATTTGATATCTTCCAATCTAATGGGACCTACTTGTATCGAGGGAGTTTTGGAAAATTAAAACCAATGCATCACCTATTTCACCAGGTACTTCTTTTAAGACCATAAGATGAAGTCCATCAAGTCCTGGGCTCTTGTCAGCCCGCAGCTCTGACAATTTACCCAGTACCACTTCTCTGGTGACTGTAATTTTCCCAAGTTCCTCCGTTCCTTCCATTTCCTGGTTTATAGCTACTTCTGGGATGTTACTTGTATCTCTATAGCTTTTTAAAATAAATTTAGAGTACCCAATTAATTTTTTCCAATTAAGAGGCAATTTAGCGTGGCCAATCTACCTAGCCTGCACATCTTTGTGTTGTGGGTGCGAAACCCACGCAAACACGGGGAGAATGTGCAAACTCCACTTGTATCTCTGTAGTGAAGACTGATACATAATGCTTGTTCAATTCATCTGTTATCTCCTTATTTACCATTATGAATTCTCCAGACTCACTCTCTGTCGGATGAACCGTCACTTTGTTAACTCTTTTCTTTTTTAAATATTTATAGAAACTGAGTCATTGAGGTTTGCAGCATGGAAACAGGCCCTTCGGCCCAACTTGTCCATGCCGCCCAGTTTTTACCACTAAGCTAGTCCCAATTGCCTGCATTTGGCCCATATCGCTCTCTACCCATATAACTGTCTAAATGCTTTTTAAAAGACAAAATTGTACTCTACTCTACTACTGTCTCTGGCTGTTCATTCCAGACACTCACCCTCTGAGAAAAAATTGGCCCTGTGGACCCTTTTGTATCTCTCCTCTTCAACCTGTGCTCTCTAGTTTTAGACTCCCCTACCATTGGGAAAATATGTTGACCATCTACCTTATCTATACCCCTCATTATTTTATAGACCTCTATAAGTTCACCCCTAACCCTCCTACACTCCAGGGAAAAGAGTCCCAGTCTATCCAGCCTCTCCTTATAACTCAAACCATCAAGTCCCAGTAGCATCCTTGTAAATCTTTTCTGCACTCTTTCTAGTTTAATGATATCCTTTCTATAACAGGGTGACCAGAACTGTACACAGTATTCCAAGTGTGGCGTCAGTAATATCTTGTACAACTTCAACGAGACATCCCAATTCCTGTTTTCAATGTTCTAACCAATGAAACCAAACATGCCGAATGCCTTCTTCATCACCCTGTCCACTTGTGATTCCACTTTCAAGGAGCTATGAACCTGTACCCCTAGATCTCTTTGTTCTATAACTCTTCCCAACACCCTACTGTTAACTGAATAGGTCCTTCCGCGTTTGATTTGCCAAAATGCATCACCTCACATTCATCTAAAGTAAATTCCATCTGCCATTCATTAGCCCACTGGCCCAATTGATTAAGATTCCGTTGCAATCACTGTCCACTATGCCACCAATCTTAGTGTCATCTGCAATCTTCCTAATCATGCCACCCAAATTCTCATCCAAATCATTAATATAAATAACAAATAACAGTGGACCCAGCACTGATCCCTGATGCACACCGCTGGTCACAGTCCTCCAGTTTGAAAAATAACCATCTACACCCTTTGTCTTCTGTCATCAAGCCAAGTTTCCAATTAGCTACCTCACCCTGGATCCCGTGAAATTTAACCTTATGCAATAACCTACCATGCGGTACCTTGTCAAAGCACTTGCTGAAGTCCACGTAGACAACGTCGACTGCACTGCCTTCATCTACCTTCTTGGCTACCCACTCAAAAAATTCAATCAAATTCGTGAGACATGATTTTCACTCACAAAACCCTACTGACTGTCTCTAATCAGTCCATGCCTCTCTAAATGCCTGTACATCCTGTCTCTCAGAATACCTTCTAACAACTTACCCACCTTAGATGTTAGGTTCACTGGTCTCTAGTTCCCAGGCTTTTCCCTTCAGCCCTTCTTAAACAAAGGCACAATATTTTCTACCCTCCATTCTTCAGGCATCCCATCTATGGCTGTTGACGATTCAAATGTCTCTGCTAGGGGACTCTTAATTTCCTCCCTCGCCTCCCACAATGTCCTGGGATACATTTAATCAGGTCCTGAGGATTTATCTCTCTTGATGCGCTTTAAGACTTCCAGCACCTCCTTCTCTGTATATGTACACTCCTCAAGACGCCATTTATTTCCCCAAGTTCCCTAACATTCATTCCTTTCTCAACAGTAAATACTGATGAGAAATATTCATTTAGGATCTCGCCCATCTCTTGTGAAACCCCACATAGATGACCTTGTGGATCCTTAAGGGGCCCTCTCTCTCCCTAGTTACTCTTGTGCCTTTTATGTATTTGTAGAAGCTCTTTGGATTCTCCTTTGCCTTATCTGCCAAAGCAACCTAATGTCCCCTTTTTGCCCTCCTGATTTCTGTTCAAGGAATCCACTTGATCCCAGTTGCCTAGGCATGTCATATGCTTCCTTCTTATTGAACAGGACTTCAATATCCCGAGTTATCCAGGGTTCCCTATTTCTACCAGCCAAGGAATGTGTTTACCCTGAACCCTGGTTAACACGCTTCTGAAAGCTTCCCAGTTACCAGCCATCCCTTTGCCTGCCAACAGACTTCCCAATCAATTTTTGAAAGTTCCTGCCTAATACCATCAAAATTGGCCGTGCCCTAATTTGGAATTTTAACTTTTGGGCCAGACCTATCATTCTCCATAGCTATCTTAAAACTAATGGAATTATGGTCACTGGTCCCAGAGTGATCCCTCACTAACACTTCTGTCACCTGCCCTTCCTTATTGCCCAAGAGGAGGTTAAGTTTTTCCCCCTCTCTAGTCGGGCCATCCACATACTGAATGAGAAATTCCTCCTAAATACACTCAACAAATTTCTCTCCATACAAGACCCAAATGTTGCACTCAAGTGCTAAGCCACACTTAAGTTAGCTGGCTTTATATGCTGCTAAAACAAATGCCAGCAGTGCCAATTTCACAGGAGCCAGATTCACTCTGGAGCTTAATTAGCTAAGCCCAACTGTTCTTCCAGTGGAGGCCTTGTTAAAATCCTGCTTGAGGCTGTGAACTTTAGAATTTAAATTCTAGATTTCAGGTAAATGCTAACTATAAACAAAACTTGATTTTTACCGAAGATTTGAGAGGTTAAGATTCTTTATTCACCATCCACCAACATCCAGTCTTAGCATGACTATGACAAAACTGGCACCAGCAAAACTCCACGATGGACTTGGGTACATGCTGGACATGATATCTGCCCAGACCAGTGGGGACCAACATCCCTCTGTCAGCCGAACATTGTAAATTGTTTGAAACCAATGAGGGCTGATCAAGTAGAATGCTGGAACAGTGAATTAAAGCTCTGTTAAAGTTGAATTATAGAACATTCCATATAGTATTTTTCAGTGTTTACCTAATTCAGTCTTAAATATTGTGACTGATTTGGTTTGAGGAGCTACTTGTGGTCATGGGTTCTATGTTTTTGGAACACTTGTGAGCTGTTGTTTACTTTTTTGCTACCGTACTAATGCTGTGATTATGCTCTATCCTTCCTGAGGCATCAGAAAGTGGAAACAATGCATTATTTATCCTGAAACCCTTTCATAATTTTAAACACTTCTATTAAGTCTCTCTAACCTTCCCTGTTCAAATGAATATGGTTCTAGTTATTGCAAATGTATTATAAAATGAATTCATTCTAAAAGCCACCTCTTATCTATTTTTGATTTATTATATTTAATTAAGCCTAGACAAAATGTATAAATTAATTCTAAAAAGCAACTTTAGTAATGGGTTATTCATTTGTTATCGTTACCATTGTTTGGATCAGATAGGGAGGGATAGGATGGCACTCCTCTTTTACCACTTGTTTGATTGCAGCAGGTTTATAAAAGGATATGCTTGCCAAGTCAGTGAATGTTTAACTGTTTGCATGTTGTGACTATAAGACCCAAACAGACATGTTTACTTGACGTACATTTATTGTATCTAACCCAGTCTAAGAAAAATAATAAAACGCTCCAACATTTACACAGAAGCAAACGCGAAGTTCACACACACACACCAAAGAATTACAGAATGGAAGGATAGATTAAGTGTTTTTTTTTTGGAATCCGATAAAAGTTAAAGATGTATGGATCTTGTAGATTGATTAATTGGATGGTTCCTAACTGGTCTGGTGGATCTTCTAGTTTCAACATTAGGTAGTTTAAAGATATAGATGGGCAATTTATTTGTTCTTCTGGAGACAGCATCTACTGTGTTGAGTTCTTTAAAAGGTCTCTGTCTGCAGCAGTCAAAGAGCAGATAGAGTTCAAGTTTACGAGATGGATGGAGGACGAGGAAGGCCCACACAACGTTCTTTGGTGTCTTTTCTACTTTTGTTTCTAGCCTGGAGGAAGCAGTTTTTTTTTAACCCAAAAGAGTGAACTAACTTGTCACATAATCCACACTCCCATTAACTGCCCAGTTACCCAAATATGCGTACATCTAGTGTCTTCTAGGAGGCTGGTTTAGATTTGATTAATCTGCCTGGGTGAATTCCTTTCTCAGCCAGAATTAACTGCCTGATGCATAGTCCCCATTCAGTTGGTTGTCTCAATGTCCTGTGAATGGGTTAGGAGATGAGCCCATTCACACTCATTCAAGGTAATTGTCTCTGCTGGGGGTTTCTAGACTGGTAAGCTTCACTTACTGGCTTTGTAGTTTGTCATGTACAGTGATGCAAATGTTCAGTCATCTTGAATCTTCAGTTTCAAGTGACTGCTGGAATATTGCCTCAGCCTCTCTCAAATTAGTAGTTTTCAGCCAGTAAATACATAAGTAATCTTCGATATAAAGCCTAGCTTCACACTACAAGATGAATATGGTTCATGGTTCAGTGTTTTCTTCTTCTCTGCAAATATAAATTTCACAACTTAATCAAATTCCCACAGACCCTGAGAGTACTGAAGTACCTAACGTCAGCTAATAATATATTGACACTGTTAGCCATCTAGTGACCAACTAATAATCCAAACAAATCCTGCCTGATAACTCTCAAAATACCATATAACCCTTTCCTATGCCCTCCCTGATCAACCCAACATGCTGGCCTCTTGATAATAAACATTGTTGTTACTGATCACTGCTTCCTACGTACACCGCAGACTTTGATAGAAAAACCTTTATCAGCAAAATTTATCTTCTTAACGTACGTTTTTTGGTGTTTTGAGTGTCAATTTAGCCACAAAATGGCATCAGCTATTCACTCACGTTTTTGATTCATGCCATGCCTGTTGCCCTTGTAGTGTGGATGTTGGCACGCAGTGCAAGAGAAGTCTGTTGGCAGTATACAGAGTAGGCAGATCTTGATATCAAACAGCGTGTTGCACTGGTTTGACGCCACCGCGCTCTCATTTTCAAAGCACAATTCTCCAGCTTAATATAGTTGCTGAGCACATAGTTGAGTAGCACATAGCTCATACATAGCTGAGCACACGTTTAGCAGCAGGAAGGGCCCCCACTATCATTAACAGTGCTATTTAAAATGATCATCAACCATTAATTAAAACGGTTAATCGAGGATTGATTTCTACCGGCTGTTACAGCGATCTTCGAGGTGTTTAGTGGTTTCTAGAGTTGTTCAAAGTTGCTGAAGTCTATGGAGAGTTCTGAGCACTTGCTCAAGGACTTTGCCCTGACTTCAAGGATCTGCACAACAATATCTGGTATCAACAGTATGCATTTCCCTGTGACTAGAATGAGTGAAGGCAGCACCGGGGAGAAGGGCTTTCAGCAGGAGGCCATACCTGCCGAGGATGTTCAGAGAGCAATTCTCCCACTGTAATCTCAGTGAGGAATCGTGTGCTGGTGCTTCAGGAAGGACAGGCAGACGTTCAACAAAATCTGCAGGAACAATTTCAATTTCAGAACAGGGCATTATAGTGGCTGAACAGGTGACTGTGTTAATCAAGTTCTGAAGACCAAGAGATTCAGAGATTTGTTGTCAATATTTTGGGATAACATTCCGCACAATTTGTATGAGGAAGACAAACCAATGAATTGCATTACTAGGTTTATTTTCACCCCCCCCCCCCCCCTCACACGGAACTATTTGTTTAGTTTCCCAAAATCCAGTTGGTGGGATTTAAAATCAAATATCAGTTGTTAACTTGGCTCAAAATGAAGGTTTTGTATCTGGATCACTGAGCCAATATATGGTTTTAGAGTCATTCATTTTTTTCGTATAATTTACAGCGCAGAAGGAGGCCATTCGGCCCATCTAGTCTGCACCGCTCTTGGAAAGAGCACCCCACCCAAGCCCACACCTCCACCCTATCCCCATAACCCAGTAACCTCACTCAACACTAAGGGCAATTTTGGACACTAAGGGCAATTAACATGGCCAATCCACCTAACCTGCACGTCTTTGGACTGTGGGAGGAAACCGGAGCACCCGGAGGAAACCCACGCAGACACGGGGAGAACGTGCAGACTCCGCACAGACAGCGACCCAAGCCGGGAATCGAACCTGGGACCCTGGAGCTGTGAAGCAATTGTGCTAACCACTACGCTACCGTGCTGCCCCTTCATAAAACAACGTTTGGAAATGGGGCATTAGAAATACAATGAGAGGAATAAAAAACATACACTGTGCAAAACCTGCTAATAAAAGGGTGGCACTGTTGCACAATGGTTAGCACTGCTGCATCACAGCACCAGGGACCTGCGTTCAATTCCAGCCTTGGCTGGCTATCTGCACATTCTCCCCATGTCGGTGTGGGTTTCCTCCAGGTGCTCTGGTTTCCTCCCATGATCCCAAGATGTGCAGGTTAAGTGGGGTTACAGGGATAGGGCGGGCGAGTGGGCCTAAGGGTGCTCTTTCAGAGGGTTGGGACAGACTCGATTAGCTAAGTGGCCTCCTTCCACACTAGGGATTCTATGAAAAGGAAGAAGAAACGGAATGAATCAAATCACTAGGGCTGACATCCTTAATTCCTCACAATGATGAGTAGTTATTATTGGTTGAAATAGCATAACAGAACAATGACATCAAAGAGTAACCTAACCTGTACAACAGCACTTTCTGTGTTGGAACGATTCAACCAATGTTTTCCGGGTGAGGCCTGTACCCCTGTCAGAACAGGGCCCATAAGCAATCATCATTATCTCAAGAAGGTCAATCTTGAGGCTGCAGCTCCCATGCCTAGAACGTTGTTTATGATTGACAGACTGACCATTGATTCAGCATCTCAATAATGACTATTTATTACCCCAGTGGAACATTATAAAGAACACACACAAAAAAACCCAAATCTACCATATACGGGCTAATCTCCTACAGAGGGAGTCAGTAAATGTAATAAGAGGACTAATTCAGATATAACAAGCCAGGAAGGACTTGAAGGATGTCTTTGTATATTGTAATGTATTCTAAATGTTAATGCCGTGACATTTATTCATGGTTTATGAACTGTTTTTAGGTTTTGACTATAGTAAAAGTAAGTTCTATAGGGGTTTTATCGTTCTTCAAATTTTACTGGGCAGCTCTCGTAAAATGGATAAGAGCCAGAAAAAGGCCTTTTTAAAAATCAATCAGGGATCATAATCCTTAATTAATATGACGAATAGATTACTCAATGTTTGTCAAGTCAATTTATGGTTATTTCAACTTTACTTCCTAATTGGGCATTAGCTTGAAAGCAACATCCTAAGCACTGGCAAATTAAATATTACCCGTTAAAAACCCAGCTTGGGGATTTGGCTGATAATGTTTTATAAGCGACGGAACAGCCAGTAGATTTTCGGCTGAAAATGTCCTGATTTCAATCGAAGGAGCATCTCTTCTGATCCGACTTCTGGACGCGCCTGAAGAACTTTGTCACTTTCGAGGCAATATTTGCTGGTTTCACTTCTAGAATAGTTCACAGGTACAGCGGGCCCAGGATGGGGCTGGAGTTGTTTCCTGCACCTAGAGGCTTTGAGGCGAACGGATCCTTTTTCACCTATTTTTCTGAATTCCGCTCCCCCGACCATCTGCTGCCAGTCAGCGTGGAGACAGCGGTACTTGTGCTGGTTTTCCTGGTCTCCTTGATGACCAATGCCTGCATGACTGGGCTCGTTATAAAGGGCAAGAAACTCGTCAATTTCCAGTGTTTGGTGCTGAATCTCTTCCTGGCTGACATTGTGTTCGTGGGGGTCATTCCGGTCATCCTCGCCGTCCGCTGGACTGAATCGTGGACCCTTGGAGCCATTGTGTGCCACGCTCTTTTCTATGTTATGGCCCTGAGTGGCGGCGTGACCATTATCACTCTAGCTGCCATTAGCATCGAGCGGTCCATCTCCATTCTCCAAATGCGCTTAAAAGCTCCGCTACATTGCAAGTCGGTGACAGCAGTCGTGCTGACTATTTGGGTGTTCTCCGCCCTGACGTCTCTGCCTCTGTGCATCCACTTTCAGGTGATGACCATTCATGTTAAAGACCAGGTAAGACCGCCCCCATGAATCTGTCAAACATGAAGCAACATTTAACCAGTGGATTTAAACATACTTCCCCCCCCCCCCCCCCGCCCCCTTCCCTGGTTTTAAGAAAACCTCTACACAGACACAGAAACATTTACTTCTGCTGCCTGAAAGTGTCAAGTGGACCAATCCTGACCTGTCCATTCCTTGGTCACTTTGAAGCTCTTTCATTTCCTGAAGTAAACTCTAAATTTTGATTAAGCCTCTACATTTAAAAAAAAACTGTGTAAATCGTTGAATTCCGCAATCCCAAACATTTCATTACTTGAAATTGTGCGTGACGGGAACTGCTGACCTTTAGAGCAGAAATGCTCCACGAGCTTATCTGTGCCTGGAGCAGGGATCCAAACCAGTGGCTGTTACCAGGGCAACTGCGTTTTTATTGTGTTGGATCCCAGAATTTTTACTGGTGTTTTGAAATCTGTCTATTTGCCTGTGGTAACAGAAAACCATTGACTGCAGAAAGCTCCAATATTCCAAATTCTGCACATCTGTAATAGAAACAGAACATTTCAGAAATACGTTAAGGCCTATCCACATTTTTTAAAAAGAGAGAAAGATCACGCGGGTGTGAAAATTCCCTGAGCCTGTTTTCTCTTCATTAAGTGAATTGATGTTTACTTCCAACGTCTGTTTGAATTTCTAGGCATCAGCCTGTGGATGGGAAAGAGGGACATGACTGAGTCACGTTGCGCACACCTCCGGTCCCTTCTGTCGAAACAATCACTTCACTATCCCACATAGAGGGAAGTGGGGAAACGGAAGGGCCATTGTCTTTTTCACCTCAGTGATATATTATATAACCATTCAATCTGTGAATTGTTTGGCATATTTGAATTAAATTACTCATGTGGTAGCTCCAGACAGTACACTGGAGACTTCCAGTAACAACAAAGGGGGTTTCTTAACAGTAGGCAAAGGCAACTATATACTGGCAAAGAGCAATGCCGGTTAGAGCTTGACTCTCCAGCTCCAGGGTCCACACTGCCTCAGTCCCAGCTCCCAGGGCCCAGCACTTTCTCCCGATTGGGCGGGGCAACATGCTCCTGTGCGATTGGTCCTGAGACGGCCACTTGGTTTGACACATGCAAAATCCAAAAGGTTTTTTAGTCATCCATTGTTTTATAATATTGTTCAAAGATCAGAGCCATACTAAAAATTCACAATACCCCCATTTTATTGAATATTGAATACAGATTATTTTGAAGTGTTTTCTCACGTTGAAAGTGGCAACGTATTTACATGAAACCAAAGAGAAAATGCTGGAAAATCTCAGCAGATCTAGCAGCATCTGTAGGGAGAGTAAAGAGCTAATGTTTCGAGTCCAGATGACCCTTTGTCAAAGTATTTACATGCATGGACAAAAATGAAAGCCCGGTTACTGTGGGTCACTATCTGTGCGGAATTTGCACCATTAACAATTCTGAAATTGCCGAAGCTCAATCGAATGCTCATTGGGCATACGAAGGGTTGGATCTTTTTAAAGAAAGCAGTGGTGACGACTGAAACCAGTTTCAAGAAGTGTGATTTAGGAACAGAGCTTCACCCAAAGCTCCCAGCCTCTGTCATCTCTGCTTGACCAGCCTTTCTGTCCAAACTATCCATTTGTCCTATACCCATTGATCAAATTGCTTCATAGAATCATAGAATTTACAGTGCAGAAGGAGACCATTCGGCCCATCGAGTCTGCACCAGCACCGGAAAGAGCACCCTACCCAAGCCCATACCTCCACCCTAACCCCATAACCCAGTAACCCCACCTAACCATTTTTTTTGGACATTAAGGGTAATTTAGCATGGCCAATCTACCTAACCTGCACATCTTTGGACTTTGGGAGGAAACCGGAGCACCCGGAGGAAACCCAGGCACACACGGGGAGAACGTGCAGATTCTGCAGACAGTGACCCAAGCCGGGAATCGAACCTGGGACCCTGGAGCTGTGAAATAACTGTGCTAACCCACTGGCTACCATGCTGCCAGCACAGATACAGAGTCTCTGGAGTTATACAAGTCTTGGCTGTAAGGGGTACACAAACTGGTGGAGGAACAACACATTCCTGTGTGCCATTACTGGAGGCAAAGATGGAGAAAGCCTCTGGCAGTCAGAGGAGTGTTGGAGGTGACCAAGATGCTGAGTCCCAGTCTGATGATGAGCCTCTGGAGTCATCCTTTAGGATGTCGAATGTGAGGTTCATGGAGATGTGTCAGAGATACTAGAGGGGCCGTGTGCACTGGCATGGACTTTCGAGGAGTCCTTGCAGGACTCCTCCATGGACACATTACTTCCTCCATGGACAGACTGGTAACTGTCATGGGGGGCCAAAGCCTGAGCCACTTAAATGATAGTGAGCATATGTTCTGACCCGCAGTCCAACACTTTTGTCTCTCAGCACATCTGGCAGTGAGGGTGTGCTCCATGTGCCTATCCACTAACTGTGCTATTCATATATATTTCTTTGTGCTTTATATGGAACAGCTATATAATTTAATATGTTACATTAATACCTGCATGTCGCATCACACGTGTTTAAAAGTGTTAAACCTCAAAATATCCGAAGGAAATAAATGGGCTCCAATAGTCATTGTCGATTTTGTTACCTATATTCATTGGCTCAAACCTCTCACTGGCCGAATGTGAAGAGATTTTTAAAAAATCACTTTGATTAATTGGACAAGGAAGAAACACTAACAGCCAGCAGCACAAAGCAAACCAGCAAAATGTTTTATTTTCAAATGTTGCCACTCACAAAGGGTAAGTACCACAAAACCTACCGACCAAATTGTTCAAACCATTTTCTTGGTGGCCTTTAAGTGGCCGTCTTGTTTGCTGTTGGTCAAGGGACCTCATGTCACTGAAAGGACTGATATTTGTCATGGCGATACATTCATTGCTGCTCGGTGCTGAGTTCAGGCTGCACTCAGTTAGTGAGCCAGATGATGGTACTGGCTATTGGTAAAGACTCCTTGGAAAAAACCCCAGCAGGGAGATTCAAAAAGAACTGCAAATCCTCCCAATGAAATGAAAAATGAAATGAAAATCGCTTATTGTCACGAGTAGGCTTCAATGAAGTTACTGTGAAAAGCCCCTAGTCGCCACATTCCGGCGCCTGTCCGGGGAGGCTGGTACAGGAATCGAACCGTGCTGCTGGCCTGCTTGGTCTGCTTTAAAAGCCAGCGATTTAGCCTTGTGAGCTAAACCAGCCCCTGTGAAGGGGGAGAAATGACTTATTATCATGTAAATAATTGAGAAAAATATTAATGGCGAGTAAGGAGGAAATAATGAGGACTTAAATAAAGGTATTTAATTTTTAAACAAATACTTCAAATCCCCTGTACAAGATGTGGCAGATATATAAATCTTACAATGTAAATAAAATAAGATTGGTGAGCGAGGACCTGACGTGTAGCTAGATTTTTAAAAATACATTTGATAAAGTATGAGATAGTGCTAAATAGTGCTGTAGGTTTATATCAGTAAGGTCTGTATATTTTGATATTGGTAATCTTTCATTTTTATTCATTAGTGAATTACTTCAGTAAATTGACTGCATTACAATGAGAGCAGACCACTGTCAAGCTCACCCTTTAATAAGTAGCAGAAATTGTGCGTATTGGGATTATGCATTAGTAACACTACAAGTGATCTACAAGTATTGAATCTACTTCCCTGCACACAATATAGTCATTATTGTTTTACGCAGGCTGAGGTGTTTGTCTTCTTATAGACGCACAGCACCAGCAAAAGTCTTGATATTAACATTTTTCATCATTGTCTATCTTAAGGCTTATCAGTTAGTGGAATAAATCCACTTTGCAAGTAATGTATTGTTTTTGATGTTTAAACAGGAACATCAGATTTGCACACTGGTATGGCCAAATACTGCACAAGAGATCATCTGGGATTTGTCCTACGGCCTGTTCAACTTCACCATTCCAGGATTAATCATTGTCATCAGTTACACAAAGATATTAAAGGTGTCTGCTATTCATTCAAGTGACCTAGTCAATTTCTTAATGAGCTTAGAAGTCAAGAAATAGAAATATATGATATTTTAGAATTTAGCTGTGAACTAGAATCCAGAGACGGACTGACACTTTTGGGGACCCTGCATTTTCCCGCTTTGCGGGGGCTCCACATGATGCCCTTACTCCCCCTGGATATGGTCCGCCCCAATGGAGCTGCGCTCCACCCTCAATGATGTTGAGCCCTGTCCCAATGATGGTGAGCCCTGCCCCAATGACATTGAGCTCTGCCCCAATGACATTGAGCACCACCCCAATGACGTTGAGCCCCAACCCAATGACGTTGTGCCTCAACCCAATGACATTGAGCCCCAACCCAATGATATTGAGCCCTGCCCCAATGACGTTGAGCCCTGCCCCAATGACGTTGTGCCCTGCCCCAATGATGTTGAGCCCCAACCCAATGACGTTGAGCCCCAACCCAATGACGTTGAGCCCCACCCCAATGACATTGAGCCCCAACCCAATGACGTTGAGCCCTGCCCCAATGACGTTGAGCCCTGCCGCAATGATGTTGAGCCCCAACCCAATGACATTGAGCCCCAAACCAATGACATTGAGCTCCACCCCAATGACGTTGAGCCCCAACCCAATCACTTTGAGCACTGTCCCAATGACGTTGAGTCTTGCCCCAGTGACGTTGAGCCCTGCTCCAATAACATTTAACCCTGTCCTAATTACATTGAGCCCTGCTACAATGACATTAACCCCCGCTCCAATGACATTGAACCCTGTCCCAATGACATTGAGCCCCGCCCCAATGACATTGAGCTCCACCCCAATGACGTTGAGCCCCAACCCAATCACTTTGAGCACTGTCCCAATGACGTTGAGTCTTGCCCCAGTGACGTTGAGCCCTGCTCCAATGACATTTAACCCTGTCCTAATTACATTGAGCCCTGCTACAATGACATTAAGCCCCGCTCCAATGACATTGAACCCTGTCCCAATGACATTGAGCCCCGCCCCAATGACATTGAGACCCACCCTAATGCTGTTGAGCCCCACCCCAATGATGTTGAGCCCTGCCCCAATGACATTGAGCTCTGCCCCAATAACATTAAGCCCTGACCCAATGACGTTGAGCCCCGACCCAATGACGTTTAGTCCTACCCCAATGACGTTGAGCCCCAACCCAATGACATTGAGCCCCAACCTAATGACATTGAGCCCCAGCCCAATGATGTTGAGCCCCAACCCAATGACGTTGAGCCCCACCCCAATGACATTGAGTCCCAACCCAATGACATTGAGCCCCACCCCAATGACATTGAGCCCCAATCCAATGACATTGAGCCCCAACCCAATGACATTGAGCCCTGCCCCAATGACGTTGTGCCCTGCCCCAATGACGTTATGCCCTGCCCCAATGACGTTGAGCCCCAACCCAATGACACTGAGCCCCAACCCAATGACACTGATCCCCACCCCAATGACATTGATCCCCAACCCAATGACGTTGAGCCCCACCCCAACGACGTTGAACCCCAACCCAATGACGTTGAGCTCTGCCCCAATGACGTTGAGCCCTACCCCAATGATGTTGAGCCCCACCCCAATGATGTTGCGCCCCACCCCAATGATGTTGAGCCCCACCCCAATGATGTTGAGCCCCACCCCAATGATGGTGAGCCCTGCCCCAATGACATTGAGCTCTGCCCCAAAAACATTAAGGCCTGTCCCAATGACGTTGAGCCCTGCCCCAATGACATTGAGCCCCAACCCAATGACATTGAGTCCTACCCCAATGATGTTGAGCCCCAACCCAATGACATTGAGCCCCAACGCAATGACATTGAGCCCCACCCCAATGACGTTGAGCCCCAACCCCATGGCGTTGTGCCCCAACCCAATGACATTGAGCCCCAACCCAATGATATTGAGCCCTGCCCCAATGACGTTGTGCCCCAACCCAATGACGTTGAGCCCCATCCCAATGACGTTGAGCCCCAACCCAATGACGTTGAGCCCCAACCCAATGACATTGAGCCCCAACCCAGTGACATTAAGCCCCAACCCAATGACATTGAGCCCCACCCCAATGACGTTGAGCCCCAACCCAATGACATTGAGCCCCAACCCAATGATGTTGAGCCCCACCCCAATGATGTTGAGCCCCAATCCAATGACATTGAGCCCCACCGCAATGGTGTTGTGCCCCAACTCAATGACATTGAGCCCCAACCCAATGACATTGAGCCCCAACCCAATGACATTGATCCCCACCCCAATGACATTGAGCCCCACCCCAATGACGTTAAGCCCTGCCCCAATGACATTGAGCCCCGCCTCAATGACGTTGAGCCCCACCCCAATGATGTTGAGCCCCACCCCAATGATGTTGAGCCCCACCCCAGTGACATTGAGCCCCACCCCAATGACATTGAGCCCCAATCCAATGACATTGAGCCCCAACCCAATGACATTGAGCCCTGTCCCAATGACGTTGTGCCCCAACCCAATGACATTGAACCCCAATCCAATGCCATTGAGCCCCACCCCAATGACGTTGAGCCCCAACCCAATGACATTGAGCCCCAACGCAATGACATTGAGCCCCAACCCAATGACGTTGAGCCCTGCCCCAATGACGTTGAGCCCTGCCGCAATGATGTTGAGCCCCAACCCAATGACATTGAGCCCCACCCCAATGACGTTGAGCCCCAACCCAATGACGTTGAGCCCTGCCCCAATGACGTTGAGCCCTGCCCCAATGACGTTGAGCCCCACCCCAATGATGTTGAGCCCTGCCCCAATGACATTGAGCCCCACCCCAATGATGTTAAGCCCTGCCCCAATGACATTGAGCTCTGCCCCAAAAACATTAAGACCTGTCCCAATGCCGTTGAGCCCTGCCCCAATGACATTGAGCCCCAACCCAATGACATTGAGTCCTACCCCAATGATGTTGAGCCCCAACCCAATGACATTGAGCCCCAACGCAATGACATTGAGCCCCACCCCAATGACGTTGAGCCCCAACCCCATGGTGTTGTGCCCCAACCCAATGCCATTGAGCCCCAACCCAATGATATTGAGCCCTGCCCCAATGACGTTGTGCCCTGCTCCAATGATGTTGAGCCCGAACCCAATAACGTTGAGCCCCACCCCAATGACATTGAGCCCCACCCCAATGACGTTGAGCCCCAACCCAATGATGTTGTGCCCTGCCCCAATGACGTTGAGCCCAGCCCCAATGTTGTTGAGCCCCAACCCAATGACGTTGAGCCCCAACCCAATGGCATTGAGCCCCAACCCAATGACATTGAGCCCCACCCCAATGACGTTGAGCCCCAACCCAATGACATTGAGCCCTGCCCCAATGACGTTATGCCCTGCCCCAATGACGTTGTGCCCTGCCCCAATGACATTGAGCCCCGACCCAATGACATTGAGTCACAATAAATGACATTGAGCCCCACCCCAATGACGTTGAGCCCCAACCCAATGATGTTGAGCCCTGCCCCAATGACGTTGAGCCCTGCCACAATGATGTTGATCCCCAACCCAATGACATTGAGCCCCACCCGAATGACATTGAGCCCCAACCCAATGAGATTGAGCCCCACCCCAATGACGTTGAGCCCCAACTCAATGACATTGAGCCCCAACCCAATGACATTGAGCCCCAACCCAATGACATTGAGCCCCACCCGAATGACGTTGAGCCCCAACCCAATGACGTTGAGCCCTGCCCCAATGTTGTTGAGCCCCAACCCAATGACATTGAGCCCCAACCCAATGGCATTGAGCCCCAACCCAATGACATTGAGCCCCACCCCAATGACGTTGAGCCCCAACCAAATGACATTGAGCCCTGCCCCAATGACGTTGTGCCCTGCCCCAATGACGTTGTGCCCTGCCCCAATGACATTGAGCCCCGACCCAATGACATTGAGTCACAATAAATGACATTGAGCCCCATCCCAATGACGTTGAGCCCCAACCCAATGATGTTGAGCCCTGCCCCAATGACGTTGAGCCCTGCCGCAATGATGTTGATCCCCAACCCAATGACATTGAGCCCCAACCCAATGACATTGACCCCCACCCGAATGACATTGAGCCCCAATCCAATGACATTGAGCCCCACCCCAATGACGTTGAGCCCCAACTCAATGACATTGAGCCCCAACCCAATGACATTGAGCCCCAACCCAATGACATTGAGCCCCACCCGAATGACGTTGAGCCCCAACCCAATGACGTTGAGCCCCACCCCAATGACGTTGAGCCCCAACCCAATGACGTTGAGCCCTGCCCCAATGACGTTGAGCCCCACCCCAATGATGTTGAGCCCCACCCCAATGATGTTGAGCCCCACCCCAATGATGGTGAGCCCTGCCCCAATGACATTGAGCTCTGCCCCAATAACATTAAGACCTGTCCCAATGACGTTGAGCCCTGCCCCAATGACATTGTGTCCTGCCCCAATGACATTGAGCCCCAACCCAATGACATTGAGCCCCAACCCAATGACATTGAACCCCACCCCAATGACATTGAGCCCCAATCCAATTACATTGAGCCCCACCCCAATGACGTTGAGCCCCAACCCAATGACATTGAGCCCCAACCCAATGATGTTGAGCCCCTCCCCAATGATGTTGAGCCCCAATCCAATGACATTGAGCCCCACCGCAATGATGTTGTGCCCCAACTCAATGACATTGAGCCCCAACCCAATGACATTGAGCCCCAACCCAATGACATTGAGCCCCACCCCAATGATGTTGAGCCCCACCCCAAAGATGTTGAGCCCCACCCCAGTGACATTGAGTTCCACCCCAATGACATTGAGCCCCAATCCAATGACATTGAGCCCCAACCCAATGACATTGAGCCCTGTCCCAATGACGTTGTGCCCTGCCCCAATGACGTTATGCCCTGCCCCAATGACGTTGAGCCCCAACCCAATGACACTGAGCCCCAACCCAATGACACTGATCCCCACCCCAATGATGTTGAGCCCCAACCCAATGACGTTGAGCCCTGCTCCAATGATGTTGAGCCCCAACCCAATGACATTGAGCCCCAACCCAATGACATTGAGCCCCAACCCAATGACATTGAGCCCCACCCCAATGACATTGAGCCCCAACCCAATGACATTGAGCCCCACCCCAATGACATTGAACCCCAATCCAATGCCATTGAGCCCCACCTCAATAACGTTGAGCCCCAACCCAATGACATTGAGCCCCAACGCAATGACATTGAGCCCCAACCCAATGACATTGAGCCCCACCCCAATGACGTTGAGGCCCAACCCAATGATGTTGAGCCCTGCCCCAATGACGTTGAGCCCTGCCCCAATGACGTTGAGCCCACCCCAATGATGTTGAGCCCCACCCCAATGATGTTGAGCCCCACCCCAATGATGGTGAGCCCTGCCCCAATGACATTGAGCTCTGCCCCAAAAACATTAAGACCTGTCCCAATGACGTTGAGCCCTGCCCCAATGACATTGAGCCCCAACCCAATGACATTGAGTCCTACCCCAATGATGTTGAGCCCCAGCCCAATGACATTGAGCCCCAACGCAATGACATTGAGCCCCACCCCAATGACGTTGAGCCCCAACCCCATGGCGTTGTGCCCCAACCCAATGACATTGAGCCCCAACCCAATGATATTGAGCCCTGCCCCAATGACGTTGTGCCCTACTCCAATGATGTTGAGCCCCAACCCAATAACGTTGAGCCCCAACCCAATGACATTGAGCCCCACCCCAATGACGCTGAGCCCCAACTAATGATGTTGTGCCCTGCCCCAATGACGTTGAGCCCTGCCCCAATGTTGTTGAGCCCCAACCCAATGACATTGAGCCCCAACCCAATGGCATTGAGCCCCAACCCAATGACATTGAGCCCCACCCCAATGACGTTGAGCCCCAACCCAATGACATTGAGCCCCGACCCAATGACATTGAGCCACAATAAATGACATTGAGCCCCACCCCAATGACATGGAGCCCCAACCCAATGATGTTGAGCCCTGCCCCAATGACGTTGAGCCCTGCCGCAATGATGTTGATCCCCAACCCAATGACATTGAGCCCCATCCGAATGACATTGAGCCCCAATCCAATGACATTGAGCCCCAATCCAATGACATTGAGCCCCAATCCAATGACATTGAGCCCAACCCAATGATGTTGAGCCCCAACCCAATGACGTTGAGCCCTGCCCCAATGACGTTGAGCCCTGCTCCAATGATGTTGAGCCCCAACCCAATGACATTGAGCCCCAACCCAATGACATTGAGCCCCACCCCAATGACATTGAGCCCCAACCCAATGACATTGAGCCCCACCCCAATGACATTGAACCCCAATCCAATGCCATTGAGCCCCACCCCAATGACGTCGAGCCCCAACCCAATGACATTGAGCCCCAACCCAATGCCATTGAGCCCCACCTCAATAACGTTGAGCCCCAACCCAATGACATTGAGCCCCAACGCAATGACATTGAGCCCCAACCCAATGACATTGAGCCCCACCCCAATGACGTTGAGCCCCAACCCAATGATGTTGAGCCCTGCCCCAATGACGTTGAGCCCTGCCCAATGACGTTGAGCCCCACCCCAATGATGTTGAGCCCCACCCCAATGATGTTGAGCCCCACCCCAATGATGGTGAGCCCTGCCTCAATGACATTGAGCTCTGCCCCAAAAACATTAAGACCTGTCCAAATGACGTTGAGCCCTGCCCCAATGACATTGAGCCCCAACTCAATGACATTGAGTCCTACCCCAATGATGTTGAGCCCCAGCCCAATGACATTGAGCCCCAACGCAATGACATTGAGCCCCACCCCAATGACGTTGAGCCCCAACCCCATGGCGTTGTGCCCCAACCCAATGACATTGAGCCCCAACCCAATGATATTGAGCCCTGCCCCAATGACGTTGTGCCCTGCTCCAATGATGTTGAGCCCCAACCCAATAACGTTGAGCCCCAACCCAATGACATTGAGCCCCACCCCAATGACGCTGAGCCCCAACTAATGATGTTGTGCCCTGCCCCAATGACGTTGAGCCCTGCCCCAATGTTGTTGAGCCCCAACCCAATGACATTGAGCCCCAACCCAATGGCATTGAGCCCCAACCCAATGACATTGAGCCCCACCCCAATGACGTTGAGCCCCAACCCAATGACATTGAGCCCTGCCCCAATGACGTTGTGCCCTGCCCCAATGACGTTGTGCCCTGCCCCAATGACATTGAGCCCCGACCCAATAACATTGAGCCACAACAAATGACATTGAGCCCCACCCCAATGACGTTGAGCCCCAACCCAAGGATGTTGAGCCCTGCCCCAATGACGTTGAGCCCTGCCGCAATGATGTTGATCCCCAACCCAATGACATTGAGCCCCAACCCAATGACATTGAGCCCCACCCGAATGACATTGAGCCCCAATCCAATGACATTGAGCCCCACCCCAATGACGTTGAGCCCCAACTCAATGACATTGAGCCCCAACCCAATGACATTGAGCCCCAACCGAATGACATTGAGCCCCACCCGAATGACGTTGATCCCCAACCCAATGACGTTGAGCCCCACCCCAATGACGTTGAGCCCCAACCCAATGACGTTGAGCCCTGCCCCAATGACGTTGAGCCCCACCCCAATGATGTTGAGCCCCACCCCAATGATGTTGAGCCCCACCCCAATGATGGTGAGCCCTGCCCCAATGCCATTGAGCTCTGCCCCAAAAACATTAAGACCTGTCCCAATGACGTTGAGCCCTGCCCCAATGACATTGAGCCCCAACCCAATGACATTGAGTCCTACCCCAATGATGTTGAGCCCCAACCCAATGACATTGAGCCCCAACGCAATGACATTGAGCCCCACCCCAATGACGTTGAGCCCCAACCCCATGGCGTTGTGCCCCAACCCAATGACATTGAGCCCTGCCCCAATGACGTTGTGCCCTGCTCCAATGATGTTGAGCCCCAACCCAATAACGTTGAGCCCCAACCCAATGACATTGAGCCCCAACCCAATGGCATTGAGCCCCAACCCAATGACATTGAGCCCCACCCCAATGACGTTGAGCCCCAACCCAATGACATTGAGCCCTGCCCCAATGACGTTGTGCCCTGCCCCAATGACGTTGTGCCCTGCCCCAATGACATTGAGCCCCGACCCAATGACATTGAGCCACAATAAATGACATTGAGCCCCACCCCAATGACGTTGAGCCCCAACCCAATGATGTTGAGCCCTGCCCCAATGACGTTGAGCCCTGCCGCAATGATGTTGATCCCCAACCCAATGACATTGAGCCCCAACCCAATGACATTGAGCCCCACCCGAATGACATTGAGCCCCAATCCAATGACATTGAGCCTCACCCCAATGACGTTGAGCCCCAACTCAATGACATTGAGCCCCAACCCAATGACATTGAGCCCCAACCCAATGACATTGAGCCCAACCCAATGACATTGAGCCCCACCCCAATGACGTTGAGCCCCAACCCAATGACGTTGAGCCCTGTCCCAATGACGTTGAGCCCTACCCCAATGATGTTGAGCCCCACCCCAATGATGTTGAGCTCCACCCCAATGATGGTGAGCCCTGCCCCAATGACATTGAGCTTTGCCCCAATAACATTAAGACCTGTCCCAATGACGTTGAGCCCTTCCCCAATGACATTGAGCCCCAACCCAATGACATTGAGTCCTACCCCAATGATGTTGAGCCCCAACCCAATGACATTGAGCCCCAACGCAATGACATTGAGCCCCACCACAATGCCGTTGTGCCCCAACCCCATGACGTTGTGCCCCAACCCAATGACATTGAGCCCCAACCCAATGACTTTGAGCCCTGCCCCAATGATGTTGAGCCCCAACCCAATGACATTGAGCCCCAACCCAATGACATTGAGCCCCACCCCAATGACATTGGGCCCCAACCCAATGACATTGAGCCCCACCCCAATGACGTTGAGCCCCAACCCAATGACATTGAGCACTGCCCCAATGACGTTGTGCTCTGCCCCAATGACGTTGGTCCTGCCCCAATGACATTGAGCCCCAACTCAATGACATTGAGCCCCAACCCAATGACGTTGAGCCCCAACCCAATGACATTGAGCCCTGCCCCAATGACGTTGAACCCTGCCCCAATGATGTTGAGCCCCAACCCAATGACATTGAGCCCCAACCCAATGACATTGAGCCCCACCCCAATGACATTGAGCCCCAAGTCAATGACATTGAGCCCCACCCCAATGACGTTGAGCCCCAACCCAATGACATTGAGCCCCAACCCAATGACATTGAGCCCCAACCTAATGACATTGAGTCCCACCCCAATGACGTTGAGCCCTAGCCCAATGACGTTGAGCCCCACCCCAATGACGTTGAGCCCCAACCCAATGACGTTGAGCCCTGCCCCAATGACATTGAGCCCCACCCCAATGACGTTGAGCCCCACCCTAATGATGTTGAGCCCCAACCCAATGACATTGAGCCCCACCCCAATGATGTTGAGCCCTGCCCCAATGCTGTTGAGCCCTCCCTGGCTTGGAGGTCGAGTCGCCCTGCTGCTCCCCTCGATGGTTGCTGCTTTGCACCTTTACTCAATGAAAGTTCTGAAACTTCAGACCCATTCAGGAGATGAACTAACTTAAATCTCCAGCACCTCTCAACGCCTGGCAAACTGTTTTCCCGCTGTAAAGGCCAGTCCATTAATCAGAGCCCGATGTTGTTCTGTATTGCTGATAGGCTCACAAAATATGAATGGGCCTATCAGCAAATTTAGAGCGATCAAGTGTGTGATTGGTGTTCCCACCATAGCGGCCACCTCTCCGAATGGTGCTGCAGCGCTGTGTGTTTCGCTGAAAGTCCTCTTCTGCGTGGAATGGAACAAGTGGTTTGAAGGTCGGTACTGGATTGTCAGCCGGCCAAAATAAATCATCACCTTTCTGCCCTTCCTCTGCTGATTTTTATAAATGCGAGCTCAGGCAGTGCCATCACTGAGCTCAAAAAAACTTTGGCTAATTGTGTGCCCGCCTATACGCTGGAAGAAGACAGGTTTGAAGTTGATGTCTCATTGTTGAGTGAGGATTCAGCACAGGAAAAAGGTAGAGAACATTGGTAGAACCTATGCCAAGTGAAGCCCCGGAAGTCCATTTCAACAGAACCGGCTCCATTATAACAGCTTCAATCAGCATAACCAAAAAGATTTGCTGTCACTTTACTCCCGGCCAACAAGTTCTTACTGGAATGTAAGTGTGGTCTGAAATAAGTCCAATTCAATTCCCTTCCTGCAATCTGATAAAAGTGAGGATCACGTATGTATTCTACACTTCGGTTTCCTCCGATTCTGAGAATATTCACTATGCTTCGAGGGAAACTGGATGAAACATGCCCAGTGAGGTGGTGGCACTGTTCAATGTTGTCATATTTGTAAGGCCTGGTGATGTGACATTAGCTTTAACAGTATTTGGGCTAATAATGAGAAGACACAGATAGTGGGCTGGCGTCTCCGCTATTGGTAGCGGAGAATCCAGCCGTAGGGAAAAACGGGAGCGGTGTTGTTTCCGAATCTCCAGTCCCCCGCTGGCTGCAGCATCGATTTTCGTTCCCCTTGCCAGTGAGGGGAAAGCAAATGGGTCAAAATGGACCCAAACGTCCATAGGATTGCTCCCTCCCCCACAATGCTCATCTCTGCTTGGGGGGGTCTCTGTTGGGGGTGTTTGTGGGTGTGTCCAATGGGGGTCTCTGGTGGGGAGGGGGGAAGGGCAGTGACCCAGCAATTTCCATGGTGGTGGGGGGAAGGGGGGGGGGGGCGGATGTTTCTACTTGCCGGGGTAGGGGTGCAGGGACCAGATTTGTGTTGTGGGGGGAGTTGTCCAGCCGCCAGATCTCATTTTTGGGCCAGCTGCTCAAACTGGGGGCCCGTTTGCATGATTCGCAACAGAATGGCTTGCTATCCCCACCATGCATAAATTCTGGGCACCACACCCAGCGCCAGCTCGAAATAGTAGCGAATCAGCTCCGGCAGGGGAACATAGGGCTGAATTCTCCGCCGTCGGGATCCTCTGTTTTACCGCCAGCACGGGGGTTTCCTGATGGTGTGGGGCTGCCCCACAATGGGAAACCCCATTAACCGGCCGGCAAAATGGAGAATCGCGACGGCGTGCGGGCCGGATAAACCTCCCTCAGTCTCCCAGAGAATTCAGCCCACTGTCTGGAACCACACATTGGGTGTAAGCTTTCATTTTCCTTCTTTGACGGTGTAATGATATGGTCTCTTCCACACACAGATAACCAAAGCTGCCCGGAAAAAATTGCAAGCCAGGCGGCCAAGCTCGGAAAACCAACGACAAATTCGAGTTTCCAAACAGGATTATTGGCTCTTCCGGACTCTCCTGATTCTCATGACGTCTTTCTTTATCATGTGGACACCCATTTCTCTGATTATCTTCCTGCTTCTAGTACAGAACTTTAAAAGGGACTTGTTCCTCACCTCCACCTTGTTTTTCTGGGTCTGTGCATTTACATTCACCAACTCGGCTCTGAATCCTATTTTATACGGTGCCACTCAATTTAGGGGTGAATGGCAACGTCTGCTTTGTTTCTTTCATTTTAAAAGCAGAGACAAGACAGCTACAGAACATGCAAACACCAACGTCAGAATTCAGGAGTCACAACCTGCACCTTCTGTTATTTGTGACTAAATTTTCAACCAGCAAAATGTACAAAACAATCTTTATGGAGTAAATTGCCTGACTGGATCAAGGAACTCTGATTATGTATTCTGGTGGGAGAAGCAGGTGAATTATAATAGACACGTGGTTTCCAAAGTTACAAATTGTTGTACGCATTATGTTTGGAGTTTTAGGTCTCTCTTCACTCTTGTTAAATCTAACACCGAAAGAGGGAGGTTGTTCTTTGTGTCACACTTGCTGCAGGATTAATGCTAAGTAGTTAACGACAGATCTGACAATTCCTTAAAGAACTTGTATGAGAAGCAAGGATTGCTGGATGAAAAGAATTGGGGTTCACCTTCTGCCAACCTGATAATTACACGAGGTGGAATTTTCCACCAGTGGGATTTTCCGCTCCCGTCGAAGTCAATGGACGTTTGAATGGTTGGCCGCATCTTCCAGCCCCGCTCCCTCCACCACAGGGCCATAAAATTCCGTCCATTATGTGACAACTTAAAAAGAAATGATTGAGCTCTTTTGCTAAACATTTTTTTTCTCACTTCTATCATTGGCCAGACCCACAAAATTGACTCGAACATCTAAAACTGCAGGAACGTATATACACAAATGTTTGTCATAACTTTATTGGAAGAGTAATACATGACTGGAAATCCACTTGTATTAAAAATGCGAGCTTTAGAAAAATATATTCACAAGGTGATGACAACTGGTCCTGGTGCGGTGTTGCAGATGGACGTTCCCAGCCACCACCTTTGCCAAAGTTACAATAATCCAGTGGATCTAAGGGCACGCACCTGCGCAAGAAGCAAAAGGGTGCAGTCAGACACTGTAGCCATGAAGTCAGCTACCACAAGCAGGGATTGCTCCAGTTAACAGTGAATATTCATTTAAATGAAGCATTTAAGCATTGCATGAAAAGAAAGTGCAAAACCAAAACAGGGAAATCCAAAAAGCATTTAACAGAGCACCGTGCGACCATCTCCACTCACTCTGGCTGACGTGAAGCCAAATACAACGGTTAGAGCTGAGAAATTTACAAGACAAAGAAAATCGGAAAGCGGGAAAATACTCAGCAGGTCTGGCAGTGGAGGCAGAAACAGAATTGACGATTCATCGACTTGAAATGTTATCTTTGTTTCTCTCTGCAGATGCTGCCAGATCTGCTGAGCATTTCCCCAACACTTTCTGCTTCGATTTCAGATTTTCAGCATCTGCAGTATTTTGCTATTCTCTGCAGCACAGGCTGAGGCACACTGCCCCCACTGGGTGGAGTTGCAGCATTACAAGTTTCTATTGCCGATTTCCACGAACACTCTGGACATAGGAATTCAGAATACGAAAAGGTGATAACAGAATATAAATATATATGATAATTATATAGATATAGGCTATTATGGACAGGAACTGCATGCATTCAAATTACATATTGTACACTAATTCCTCACTTAACGTCCTAGTCGTGCTTCTGAGACCTCAAGTGTGAAATGAATCGGATTTCTCACAAGAGCTAATGTAGAAACTAGATTTAGGTTCCTTTGGGTATTTCTCATCAGAAAACAAACTATTAGTTGAAATGCTATATATGTTTAGTAAATTCCCAAATGAAACAACTTTTAACGTGAAATAAATTTCTAAATGTGAAAAAATATAAAGTTAAACTCATCATAGAGGTTCCACCATTGATCAAACTGACATTGAGGATAGAATCATTAAACACAGGGCTGTTGAACAGAATTCAGGGGCAGGATGTTAGGATAAAACCAGATGGAAAAAGGATCATTGGGAAAGGGACTGAGTATTCCAGTCAGGGAGCAGGCAGCTGAGACAGGGCTGGAAGGAGAAGGGAGAAAGGCAGAGAGAGAGAGAGCTCGCAAAGCAGTGACAGGAATAGTCCAGAGCAACGAGTGAGGGGAACCGTGAGTTAAAGTTGTTATCAGATTTGGTGATTCTTATTGTTGGACTCGCTGCTTGTGTTTTTTTTTCATGTCAAGTTATCAGTCTGTTTTGGAGAAAGTTCCTTTTTCTTACTTACAAACTGAATAAATAAAGTGAATCAGTCATTCACCGACCGAACCACCGCAGACGCACTATGTGTGCAAACTGGAGTCAAACTGCATCATCGCACCGACTTCTCCATCTTCCTCACAGCAACACCCCATCCCGTCACGCTGAAGCTCCCCGCTGCAGTGGATCTAACCTAACGGACAAGTGGGAAACTGTTCAACCTCCGATGCCACCAGGCCAGAACCAAGACCACCCCAACTTCTGTTATCGAGCTGCAATACACAGATAACGCCAGTGTGTGCACACATTTAGAGGCCGAGCTACAACCATCGTTGACGTATTCACCAAGGCATATGAGAGAATGGGCCTCAGACTAAACATCTGTAAAACAAAGGTTCTCTACCAGCCTTCTCCTGCCACACAAGAGTGCTCCCGACCATCATGATCCAAGGTGAGCCCCTGGATAATGTGGATCATTTCCCAAACCTCGGGAGCCTCCTCTCAATGCGAGCAGACATCGACGATGAAATCTAGCACTGAAACCAGTGCAGCCTTCGGACGCATGAGTAACAGAGTGTTTGAAGACCGAGACCTCAAATCCAGCACCAAGCTCATGGTCTAAAGAGCAGCCGTGGTCCCCGCCCTCCTGTATGCATCAGAAACATGGACAATGTACAGCAGACACCTCAAACCCCTGGAGAGATATCACCAACATTGCCTCCGCAAAATCCTGTAAATCCACTGGTAGGATAGGCGTACCAACATGAGCGTCCTCTCCCAGACCAATAGCCCCAGTATCGAGGCACTGGTCATGCTCAATCAGCTGCGATGGGCAGGACTCACTGCCACATTCCTGAAATAAGTGCTCTACTCCAGGCTCCGCAGTGGCAAGCGATCATTAGGAGGGCAGAGGAAACGCGACAAGGACACTCTGAAAACCTTGCTAAATAAATGCAACATTCCCATCAGCATGTGGGCATCGTTTGCCTTAGAACACACAAACTGGAGATGAAACATCCGCAAAGGAATGTCAAAAGATGGAAGCACGTGGAGGTCAAGCGTAAACAGCAGAAGGAGAGCGCAACATCCAGGGCGCCTGACCCATCAGTCTCATCAAGCACCACATGCCAAGCATGTGGCAGAGTCTGCGTATCCAGGATTGGACTATTCAGCCGCTTCAGAACCCACCTCCCCACAGTTGGAAGCAAGTCATGCTCAACCCTGAGGGACTTCCCAAGAGATGGTAGTTTATTGTTTAATTACTGTGTTTTAAAATCATTGAATTCAATAAAACTGAAGCTGATTACATCAATACATTTTGATTCTCCTCATTGTAGTCCACTGGCAAATGGTGAACTAGCCAATATTGCAACATATGTTCCCTATCCAACGTTGGGCTGGATCTTATGGTCCTCCGTTGGTGTTCGAAGGTGGGGGTCTGATAAAATGAGGCCTATGACCTGCTCATTGCTCGCCCTCAATCAGTCTCCCCTTTTAGCGTCAGGGTGGTGCAGGTATCATGCAACCAGCCTGCCCGTGGGCCTATTGAGGCCCTTAAGTGGCCATGTTATAACCACTTAAGTCCTCCTTCCTGCCCCTGCCATAATTTTACCTGCCCCAGGGGGAGGCCCATACAAACCATAAATGTATTGATGAAAACATCCTCACCCTTTATTGAATTCATCAGTCACAGTCATTTTAAAACACAGAATTTAAATAATGAATTGCCATCAGTGAATAACTGATGCAATGACGTTTATTTATTCACTCTGTAAATGAGGAAAAGGAACTTTCTCCAAACAGACTCGCGACTCAATGTGATTGGCCACAAATTCTCTGAGGTGGGGTTTCATCCCCAGATTGGGGGGGGGGGGGGGGGGGGGGGGGGGTGTCGGAAGCCTCGCCCTCGCTGATGCCATGACCAAAGTGGTTTGGATCGCGAACAACGATGAGTCAGAGTACACGAGAGAGATGGAGAAAGTTGTGGCATTGTGCAACGACAACAATCTCGCCCTCAACGTCAACAAAACTAAGCAGCTGGTCATTGTCTTCAGGAAGCAAAGTATCGTACACACCCCTGTCTGCATCAATGGTGCCAAAGTGGAGATGGTTGGCAGCTTCAAATTCCTAGGTGTGCACATCACCAAAAATCTGTCCACGTCAACGCTGTGACCAAGAAAGCATAACAGTGCCTATACTTCCTCAGGAAACTAAGGAAATTTGGCATGTCCACATTGACTCTTACCAATTTTTACAGATGCACCATGAAAAGCATCACAGACTGGTAAGGCAACTGTCCTGCCCAAGACCTTAAGAAACTACAGAGAGTCATGAACACAACCCAGTCCGTCACGTGAACCCGCCTCCCATCCACTGGCTCTGTCTACACTTCCCGCTGCCTTGGGAAGGCAGGCAACATAATCAATGACCTCTCCCACCTGGGTTATTCTCTCTTCCATCGGGCAGGAGAGCAAAAGTCTGAGAATGCGCACTAACAGGTGCAAAAACAGCTTCTTCCTCACTGTTACCAGACTCGTGAATGACCCTCTTGTGGACTGATCTGATCTCTTCACACATCTTCTCTGCTGAGTACTGAAAATGCTCACCAATCCCTGTTTACATGTAATTACATTGTGTATTCATGTATGTCTTATGTTTCTTCATGTATGGAACTATCTGCCTGAACTGTACACAGAACAGTCGGTACACATGACAATAAATCAAATCCAATCCAATCCAATCTATTTAAATGGCACACTGATATCGCACTCTAGGTCTCACAATTTACTAAAGAAGCAAAACAGTCATTGAAAGTAAAGCAGTTAATAACTTGGAATCTGAAATTTACAGGTTGTGACAATTGCACTCTGAGTGACCTCAAGTTTTCGAGCTGTTACAATTAGCTAGGCTTTCCCAAATGGATCTATTTTTTTCATAGGGAATAGTTAAATCGTGACTTTGGTGGCATAAACAAGGTTTGCAGCTGAACCTTACAATCAACACTAGGGTAGACATGAATAATGTCACAGACATGAACGTTTAGCATGTGTCATACTTTCACATATCTAGCCGAGTTTGGGACCTTCTCAGGTTATAAATTAAACTTAGGCAAGAGCGAGGTGTTTGTGGTGCACCCTGGAGACCAGGAGGAAGGAATTGGTAGGCTCCCGCTTAGGAGGGCAGGGGAGAGCTTTAGGTACCTGGGGGTGCAAGTGGCCAGGGACTTGGGGACTCTCCACAAGCATAACTTTACCAGACTGGTAGATCAGATGGAGGAGGAGTTCAGGAGGTGGGACATGCTGCCATTGTCGTTGGCGGGGAGGGTGCAGTCCGTCAAAATGACAGTGCTTCCGAGGTTCTTGTTCCTTTTTCAAATCCTGCCCATATTTATCCCCAGGGCCTTCTTTAGGAGAGTGACCGGCAGTATTCTGAGCTTTGTGTGGGCACATGGGACTCCGAGAGTGAGGAGGGTGTTCCTGGAGCGAGGAAGGGATAGAGGCGGGCTGGCGTTGCCCAACCTTCTGGGGTACTATTGGGCAGCCAATGTGTCAATGGTGCGTAAATGGGTGATGGAGGGGGGAGGGGCGGCGTGGAAAAGAATGGAGATGGCGTCATGTAGAGGTACGAGCCTGGGTGCCATGGTAACGGCACCGTTGCCGCTCTCCCCCAAGAGGGTTACCACGAGCCCGGTGGTGGCGGCGACCCTAAGAATCTGGGGACAGTGGAGACGGCATCGGGGGGAAACAGGGGGCTCGATGGAGGCTCCACTGGGTGGCAACCATCGGTTCATCCCGGGGAACACGGATGGGGGATTCAGGGGATGGCAAAGGGCGGGCATCAGCAAATTGAGGGACCTGTTTATTGGCGGGAGGTTTGCGGGCCTGGGGGAACTGGAAGATAAATTTGGCCTTCCCCAGGGGAACATGTTCAGATACCTGCAGGTAAAGGCGTTTGCTAGGCGACAGGTAGAGGGATTCCCTTTGCTGCCCTCGCAGGGGACGATGGACAGAGTGCTTTCGGGGGTGTGGGTAGGAGAGGGGAAGGTGTCTGACATCTATAAGGTAATGCAGGAGGTGGAGGAGTCGTCAGTGGAGGAGCTGAAGGCTAAATGGGAGGAACTCGGGGAGCAGATAGAGGACGGGACTTGGGCGGAGGCCTTGGAGAGAGTCAACTCTTCCTCCTCATGTGCGAGGCTTAGTCTCATCCAATTTAAGGTGCTGCACCGGGCCCACATGTCCGGGACTAGGATGAGTAGGTTCTTCGGGGGTGAGGACAGGTGCACCAGATGTTCGGGGAGTCCTGTGAACCACGCCCATATGTTCTGGGCATGCCCAGCACTGGAAGAATTCTGGAAGGGGGTGGCGGGGACGGTGTCGAGGGTGGTTGGATCCAGGGTCAAGCCAGGGTGGGGACTCGCGATTTTTGGGGTTGGGGTGGAGCCGGGAGTGCAGGAGGCGAAAGAGGCCGGGGTCCTGGCCTTTGCGTCCCTAGTAGCCCGTCGAAGGATTCTGCTACAGTGGAAGGATGCGAGGCCCCCAAGCGTGGAGACCTGGATCAGTGACATGGCGGGATTTATAAAATTGGAAAAGGTCAAATTTGCCCTGAGAGGATCAACACAAGGGTTCTATAAACGGTGGCAGCCTTTTCTGGACTTCCTGGCTCAGAGATAGGTAACTGGGTCAATAGCAGAAGCAACCCGGGGGGGGGGGGGGGGGGGGGTGGGGGCGGGGGGCGGGGGCGGGGGGGGGGTGCATTATTGTAGTGTTTATTCTGTAACTTTATAGTGTGTTAATTTGCGTTGTTGTTAAAATGCTGGGTTGTTCATGGGGATGGGGCGAATGTATATGATTGTTAATATTATTGTTATTTTCGGTATTTTACTAAGGTGCGTTATTGTTGTATAAAATCAAAATTTCTCAATATAAATTATTTAAAAAAAAAAAATACTTTCACATATCTCATGCCATAATTCAAAGTATTCGCGTGTAAAGTTTGAATCAACTTTGTAACCGCTCTATTTAAGTATTGTTTTCATAAAATGGCAGCAAATCAAAATTAAACAGGTTTAGCACACAGCAATCCACAACTAATACACTAACAATTAAAAACTGGTCCACAGGAAATAGCTTCCAATTAAAGATGCTAAATCAGTCAGGAAATTCATCGCATATTTGTGAAAATAGTTTTGGTTACAATTTTTAAAAACATTTTTGTTTTTAATTTAGAGTGCCCAATTCTCTTTTTTTCCAATGAAGGGGCAATTTAGTGTGGCCAATTCACCTACTCTGCACAACTTTGGGTTGTGGGGGCGCGACCCACGCAGACACGGGGAGAATGTGCAAACTCCACATGGACAGTGACCCAGGGCCGGGATCAAACCTGGTCCTCAGCGCCATGAGGCAGCAATGCTAACCACTGTGCCACCATGCTGCCCACAATTTGGTTTGTTTGCCTGAGCAATACTGCACCAAATAACATTTTCATGACAACAAACGTATAAAAATATACAATTCAGAGCAAAGAAAATCATTAAACACACTAACACGCTCATATATGTTTCATGCCATTGGAGAATTCTGCACGATCTACCTGCTTTCAGCTATTCAAATTCTTTAAGTTGGTTTCAAATCATTTGGGAGAACCTTTCTATGGCATCTGAACAGATTCAGTTCCAGAAGTCCTGAGGGAATGACACTGATTACTGCTGGAAAATATTTCACACAGCATTCCGTGCGGACAGTGATGTCCTAGGAATTGCCGGCAAACGGACAGTTAGTAACTCCCATTAACTGATGAGCAATATCAATCCCGAGTTCAGGATTCTGAGGGAGGCCTGAGGCCCTTGAATAGAAACACTCAAAGATTGCATGGTGAAAAATGTAATATTTTATGGTTCTTAAGATGTTTTTTTGAGCTCTGGATTTTTAAAGTGATAAAAATGGCAAAAGAAGTTTTTTTTAAAAACACTGAGTTATATGATGGGTTCCTATTTGGTTTATGTTGTAACCTGCATAGATCCTATTGGGTAGGCACAATTGGTTACCCCATGAATCTTGGGGAAAATGAGCTCCCCCAATAAGAGGGCGGGGAAAACGTAACCATTTCTGTTGTATAAATAGAGCTGGCCAGTTAGATACCGGCTAGAGAGAAGACCAGTAATACTGCTGCTGTGTAAATATTAGAGTAAATAAAGTTAAGTTTCGTTTGACTCACAAACTTGTGTTGGACTCTTTGTGGCCCTCACAAAAGTTTCCTTTCATAGAATCATAGAATTTACACTGCAGAAGGAGGCCATTCGGCCCTTCGAGTCTGCACCGGCCCTGCCAAAGAGCACCCTACTGAAGCCCACATATCTACCCTATCCCCATAACCCAGAACCCCTACTTAATCCTCCGCACTTAACCTCAAAAACGGTGAACCCAGCCGCATAAGTCCAGTGGGCTAAAATTGACAATAGGTGCCCACATACATAAATAAATATAAATAAAAGTGCACCTGTCCGAAGTAAAAGGCTCTGTGGACTACTTAAAATGTTTCTCAAAGTAGCTTTGCAGCCCAACATTCAATGAATGAAAGAGCCACCCATATGGCCTAGTTAACTGTTCAGCTGCACTTTCAAGATTTAATTAAGGCTAACACTTTTGACATATTATACAGTGGCCACAAGATGGAACTATCACATTATCGTTCTCATACCATTAACAATACCTTCATCATTTGAGTGATATTTGATACTGCAACAGCAAGCTTCAATGCATAGTTTACTTGAGCTAAGAGACAGGCTGCATATTATCTACACCTTGTAATACCTGAAGCTCACGTCGATCAAAATAGTGACAATTGTGATGAACTTACAAGGAATCAATCTTATATGTGCAGCACATACATTTTTAGAAAAATATTTAATAAGTGAATTTCACAATAAATGTCTATAAAAACATAAGAAATAAAAGCAAGAATAGGCCCCTCAAGCCTGTTGCACTGCTCAGTAAGATCACATTTGATCTGATTGCGATCTCAACTCCATCTATTCTCCATAACCCTCGGTCTTTTGGCTAAGATCAAGCATCGATCAAGCCCAAGATGAGGTGCAATGCCTGTTCTTGTCAGCTTGAATCTAGTATGTCTCTCTTGTGGAGACCATAAATTCGATTTAATATGAATTTTAATTGGTTTTGAAGCAAGTAATGAGATGGATTAAGGGTTTGCCCTGTCCTCTCTGAGAATTCTGGGATAAAAAATGTGTAACTCAAATCTCTGCAGAATTCAGTACAGAATATAATATAAATCTTTGGTAGATTTCTTTCTTGGCTGCACTAGTTGATCTTATTATCTAATTGCACAAAGGATAGGATGGGGGTGCAACAAATGAGAGGAGGAGGGAATGGGTGGCTGGGAGAAATCCCCTCTGTGAATACTGGCCAGGAGAGTTCCTGAATCTGGAAGGGCTGGGGAAGGGGTTCAAGACTCTGGCAATCTTTATGAATTGATTCAGCATCTGGAAACAAGGTGAAAGGCATGGAACCCAGCAGCAGTGAGGGAGCAGGACTGGAAGAACCTGGGTGCGGACTCATGATCTAGAAGCCTTGTGGGGCGAAATCCAGACACTCAAGAGTGCTGGGGAGTGAGAGGTCCTAACAGTTTGGTTATACAGAAAGAAAACAGGCCTTGTGAGGAGAGGAGGTGGCATATCGTACAAAATTCTCCAATGGCATGAAAGATATATGAATGTGTTTCAGAATGTTTGCTCTGAATTATAGATTTTTGTGCATTTGGTGTATTGAAAATGTCATTTGGTGCAGTTTCCCCAGGGAAACAAAATGGCAACCAAAATTATTTTCAAAAAAAGGCTTTGAATTACCTGATTGTCTTTAATTCTTTTATTGGAAACTATTCCCTAATTATCAATTTTAAATTGTTGGTTTGCACTCCCATGTATTAGTTGTGGATTACAATGTTCTGAATCTGTTTAATTGTGATTTCAGAGTTTGAGACAGCTGTAGTGTGAGTTAGCGAGTGACGGGTTACTGGGTTGCAGGGAGGTGGAGTAAGGTTGTAGGCCCGAGGTCAGGGTGAGGAAGGGGAGGTGAGGTGGGGGTGGGGGGGGGGGGGGGGGGGGAGGGGGGGGGAGAGGGGGGGTGGTGGCAGGGAAAGGGTGGGTAGAAGACGAATACTGGTAGTTGCCAAGGTGAAGCATGATCAGAGATTGGTTGTGGGTGGGGAAAAGAGAGATTGAATGGTGCAGGCAGATGCAAGGTGCAGTCGACTCAGAGGAAGCAGGTCGCCGTTGGAAGTGGGGGGACTGGCTGAGGGGGAGGAGTTGGGAGCAGGAAGGCTCCAACTATGAGAGGAATTTTCTTCCAGTGAGGTTGTGTGGGTAATTGGAGGTGACCGACATTCCAGCTGAGGTAGAAAATTCCTCGGCTGCATATCGGGTCTGTCGTAAAATACCAAAAGACTATTTAATTAATGCAATTCGAAAAGAAAACCCTCCTTATCTCTGTCCATAGAAGATTGAATATTGAGAAATGTATCTTTACAGTAGCACTCTGATGGATGGTAGACTGGATAGAGTGTTTTCAGCGCCACCAATGGAGGAATGTCTGTAACTCCAAGTTGAAGTCTGGAAGGTATTTGATTAAAGTTCAAGGCAGCCATTACAGCTCAGTGAGCAGATTAACATTGGTAAACCTATTAGGGTGCCTCCTAGCAAAAGAGGGAAACATCCCAACTCCCTGCAGAGATGTAGATAGGGGTTAGTTTAGCTCGTTGGCTGGATGACGAGTTTGTGATGCCGACAGCCAATTCCTGTACTGGCTGAGGTATTCCATGAAGGGCCTTCTCAACCTTCCTCCTTGCCTGAGATATGGTGACCTTCAGGTTAAATCACCACCATAGAAACATAGAAAGTAGGAGTGGGGGAGACCATTTGGCCCTACAAGCCTGCACCGCCATTCATTGTGGTCATGGCTGGTAATCCACCTCAATAGCCTAATCCCACCTTCTCCCCAAATCCTTTGATCCGCTTCGTCCCATGTGCTATATTGAACTGCTTCCTGAAAACATACAATGTTTTGGCCTCAACTACTTTCTGTGGTAATGGATTCCACAGGCTCACCTCTCTCTGGGTGAAGAAATTTCTCCTCATCTCTGTTTTAAATGGTCTACCCTGTGTCCTCAGTCTGTGACCCATGTTCTGGACACACCCATCAAGAGGAATATTCTCCCTGCATTTTCCCTGTCTAGTCCTCTTAGAATTTTATAAGTTTCTACCAGTAGCACGGTTCAATTCCCGTACCAGCCTTCCCGAACAGGCTCCGGAATGCAGTGACTAGGGGCTTTTCACGGTAACTTCATTTGAAGCCTACTTGTGACAATAAGCGATTTTCAGAGTATGAAAAAGTTCCCCAACTGAACGCGCACTTAATTATTGCAGGACATCCCTGCTCCTGTACTCAAATCCTCTCGCCATGAAGGCCAACATACCATTTGACTCCTTTACCACCTGCTGTACCTTCAGTGACTGGTGTACGAGGACACCCAGATCTCATTGCACATTCCCTCTCCTAATTTATGGCCATTCAGATGATAGTCTGCCTTCCCACTTTTGCTACCAAAGTGGATAACCTTGCATGTATCCAAATTATACTGCATCTGCTGTTCATTTGCCCACTCACTCAACTTGTCCAAATTACACTGAAGGATCGCTGCAACCTCCTCGCATTTCACCTTTCCACCCAACTTTGCATCTGTAAATTTGGAGATATTAAATTTTGTTCCCTCATCCAAATTAATATATATTGTGAATAGCTGGGATCCCAGCACCGATCCCTGCGGTACCCCACTAGTCCCTGCCTGCCATTTGGAAAAAGACCAGTTTATTCCTACTCTTTGTTTCCTGTCTGCTAACCAGTGTTCTACTCATCTCAATATGTAACCCCTAATCCCTTTAATTTTACAAGTTGATCTCTTATGTGGGACTTTGTCAAAAGCCTTCTGAAAGTCCAAATAAACAATATCCACGGCTCTCCCTCATCAACTCTACTTCAAGTTACATACGCCAAGAATTCCAGTAATTTGTCAAGCATAATTTCACCTTCATAAATCGATGCTCCTCTGTCTGATCCTGCCACTGTTTTCTAAGTGCTCTGCTAGAAAATCTTACATAATGGATTCTAGAATTTTCCACACTACCGTCGTCAGGCTGACTGGTCTATAGTTCCCTGTTTTCTGTCTACCTCCCTTTTTACCCTCCAATCTGTAGGAACTGTTTTGGAGCCTATAGAAGTTTGGAAGATTTAGAATTTAGAACAGTACAGCACAGAACAGGCCCTTCGGCCCTCGATGTTGTGCCGAGCAATGATCACCCTACTCAAACTCACGTATCCACCCTATACCCGTAACCCAACAACTCCCCCTTAACCTTACTTTTTAGGACACTACGGGCAATTTAGCATGGCCAATCCACCTAACCCGCACATGATGACCACCAACACATCCACTATTTCTCGGGCCACCAGTACATGCTCTGGGATGTAGATTATCAGGCCGTGGGGATGTATCATGTACCTATACTATTATTACAGTTAGTCTTTATGTTCCCCGCACGCTTACTCTCGTACTCTATTTTCCGCTTCTTAATCAATCCCTTGGTCCTCCTTTGCTGAATTCTAAACTGCTCCCAATCATTACACCTGTTGTTTTTCTGGGCCAATTTGAATGCTTCTTCCTTAGATCGAATATTATCTCTAATTTCCCTTGTAAGCCATGGTTTGTCCACCTTTCCCAGCTTATGGCCCTACTAGTCTGGAAACGCCCGATCTCGTCTGATTTATTATATTGTGGCAGGCAGGAATAAAACAAAAGGGAAAGAGCAGCATATGGTCCTCAGGGGGACTATAACGACTTTTGTTTCTTTCGGATTCTGCAGCAATCATAGAATCTACAGTGCAGAAAGAAGCCATTTAGCCCATTGAGTCTGCACCGGCCCTTGGAAAGAGCACCAGTCAGACTCCTGTATTAACTCCAGCTGCTGAAACACAATTAACGGCAGCACGTCCTGCACACATCGTTACCTCGGACAGATGAAGTGTCCTGGAGTTCCCACATGTAACAGGATGCACATGAAATGGGTCCAGCTGGCCTCCCTTAAAAACCACTGACCTCCAAATCGCTGAGACTTCGACTATTAAAACAGTTGATACTAACATCTAAAAGTCAAAGAAACTGAAATGTGTGACAAGTTAAACTAACTTGGCAGTGGCAGGTGAACCAGAAAACAGCAGGGAAGAGCGGAAATTAGATTAGAGACTGAAAGATATAGACATCAGTAAAATTGGTAGAAACCCAAAATGGCAAAGACCCAAATGAGGAAGAAGTGACAAATGGGGTTTTAAATTGTGTGTATGTCAATCTTCATTGTTTAACTAGTAATCTGCACTCAACAGCTTCAGTAAGTGGTTACATTAACAGAGCCATGTCTCAAATAAAGTGAGGAATGAGTTCTTAACATTCCTGGTTATCAAACATTCAAAAATGATAAAGAAGGAAATACAGGAAGGGATGGGCAAGTCATTATTAATTATAATGTTACATTAGAAGTAAGACACCGGAGCAGGAGAAGGCCATTCTCGCTCCCCCACTCACCCCCAATAAGCCTGCTCCGCCATCCAATAAGATCATAGCTGACTAATTGTGGCCGTAACATAATTTTTCTTCCTGTCCTCCCATTATCCTTAGCACCCTTGTAGATCAAATATCTATCTAACTCAGCCTCGAACATTTTCAAAGATTCAACTTCTACTGCTCCCTGGGGAAGGGAATTCCAAGGAGTAATAACCCTCTGAGAGAAGAAATTCCTGCTCATCTCCACCTTAAATGGGAGATCCCTGATTTGAAATTGTGCCTCTAATTTTAGATGCTGCTAAAGGAGGAAACATCCTCTCAGCATCTATCCTGTCAAGAATCTTCTGCGGAATCCTCCACTCCATCGGCAGCTTTCCCATGTCCATGGGTTTCCCAATGGCGTGAGGTGGCTACGATGGGAAAGGCCAGCTGCCGGAACGGACGATCCCGCTACCGGCGAGGACTCACCGCGCAGGAAAAGGCGGCTGGCAGACTGGAGAATCCCGCCCCTTATGTTTTTATAAGATCACTTCTCACTTCTTTGGAATTCCAAAGAGTACAGACCCAACTTGTTTTGCCTTTCCTTATAATACCCCTCCATCCCAGAAAGCAACTTAGTGAACCTTCTCTGAACTACCTCCGACGCAAGTATATCCCTCCTTAAATAAGGAGACCAAACTATATGCAGTAGTCTAGGCATGGTCACACCAAAGCACAGCACAGTTGTAGCAAGACCTCTCTACTTTTATACTCCATTCGCCTTGCAAGCAAAGCCAACAGTTTATTTGTCTTCCTAATTACTTGCTGTACCTGCATGCTAACTTTATTATTCATATACAAGGACACACAGATCCCTCTGTATTGCAAAAATCTGTAGTTTCCCTGGGCAGCAGGATGTCATAGTGGTTAGCACTGCTGCCTCAAAGCGCCAGGGACTCAGGCTCATTTCTGATCTTGGGTGACTATCGTGTCAACATTGCACATTCTCCCTGTGTCTGCGTGGGTTTCCTCCGGGTGCTCCGGTTTCCTCCCACAGTCCAAATATGCGCAAGTTAGGCAGATTGCCCATTTTAAATTGCCCCTTTGTGTCCAAATGGTGAGGTGGGTTATGGGGATAGAGAAGGGAGTGGGCCTGGTGGGGTGCTCTTTCAAAGGGTCAGTGCACATTCAAGGGGCCGAATGGCCTCCATCTGTGCTCTAGGGATTCTATGATCCTGCCTTTCTTTTCTTCCTGCCAGAATGGACAACCTCACATTGTACTCCACCAACAAATTTGTGCCCACTCACTTAACCTTGAATCTAAATCCCTCCGTGGGCTCTTAAAGCTACAGTTCTTTTTTTTTAATAAACACTTTATTGAGGTATTCTTTTGGCATTAGGTCCCACCATTAATGAACCCCCTAATGTACGCTAAGCTAATCTCCCCCCGCTGACAATTAATTTTTGAAGAAGTCAATGAATGGTTGCCACCTCCGGGCGAACCACAACAGCGACTCAGGGCGAATTTGATTTTCTCCAAACAGAGAAAGCTAGCCATGTCCGATAGCCAAGTCTCCTACTTCGGGAGCTTTGAGTCCCTCCGTGCTAATAGTATCCGTCTCCGGGCGAACCAGGGAAGCAAAGGCCAGAACGTCTGCCTCTATCTCCAGCTGGATTCCCGGATCTTGCGATACCCCGAAAATCGCCACCTCTGGACTCAATGCTACCCTCGTTTTTAATACCTTGGACATGACATCAGCAAACCCCTGCTAGAATGCCCTATTCTGGGCAAGCTTTGGACATGCCCAGAACATGTGGACATGGTTCGCTGGCCCTCCCGCACATTTTGCACACCTTTCCTCCACCACAAAGAATCTGCTTATCCGGGCCACTGGCATGTGTGCCCGGTGAACGACCTTGAATTTTATCAAGCTGAGCCTGGCACATGTTGCGGTTGCGTTGACTCTACTCAATGCGTCCTCCCAAAGGCCCTCCTCTATCTCTCCTCCCAGCTCCTGCTCCCACTTGCGCTTAAGCTCCTCGGCCTGCGTCTCCTCTGATCCCATAAGTTCCTTATAAATGGCAGAGATGCTCCCCTCTCCTACCCATCCTCTGGAGACTACCCTGTCCTGAATCCCCTTTAGTGCCTGGAGTGGGAAGGTTGATACCTGTCTACGCAGAAAGTCCCGCACCTGCAGATATCTAAATTTGTTTCCCCTCACCAACGCAAACTTTTCCTCCAGCGCCCTCATACTCGGGAAAGCTCCTCGCTATAAACAAGTCCCCCATCCTCTCAATCCCCGCTCTCCGCCATATTCGGAACCCCCCCATCCATACTCCCCAGGGAAACCGGTGATTATCACAGATTGGGGACCAGGCTGATGCTCTCACTGCTCCCACATGTCTCCTCCATTGCCCCCAGACTCTCAGGGCCGCCACCACCACGGGGCTGGTGGATACAGCTAAAATTCTAAATTGAAAGGATTACCTAGATGGTTTAAGGTTGAACTTTTGGCTTGAGCTGAGGAACAGAGAGGTAGCTGTTATATTTTTTCAGAGATTTTTTAATGTAGCTTCAAACAGTGAAATGGAGATAAATGAGCAAATAGGATTAGCATTATTGAAACTTAGTAAGCCACATGATCTGGGTGAAAAGCACACTCAGTTGCCAAAAACAGCAATGGTAGAATTAGCAGAGGCATTTATAGCAACCTTTCAATCCTCATTGGATACATAACCAGTGAAAAAAAAGAATATTTAACAAAACAAGGTGGCTATTTTCATTAAACACAAAGAGAATATACATTAAATGAACAGTTCCCCACCTCACCCCCCACGTACACCACCCCCCCTCTCCCCTCCCCCCCCTCCCCCCCAAGGATTGCTGCTGCTGCTGACATTTTAACGCTCACCTAGAAAGTCAAGGAACGGTTGCCACCGCTGAACCCCAGCAAGGACCCTCTCAAGGCAAACTTTATTCTCTCAAGACTAAGAAATCCAGCCATGCCACTAACGCAGGTCTCCACACTCGGGGGTTTCGCGTCTCTCCACATTAACAAGATCCGTCTCCGGGCTACTAGGGAGGCAAAGGCCAAAACCTCGGCCTCTTTCGCTTCCTGCACTCCCGGATCCTCTGAGACCCCAAAGATCGCTATTGTTGGACTTGGCTTCACCCGTGTGTCCAAGATCCTGGACATAGCCTTCGCAAAGCTCTGCCAGAAATCTCTAAGCGCCGGGCATGACCAGAACACATGGACATGGTTTGCTGGGCTTCCTGAACATCTCGCACATCTGTCCTCAACCCCAAAGAACTTGCTCATTCTCGCCGTCGCCGTGTGCCCAATGTACCACCTTAAACTGAATTAAGCTGAGCCTGGCACATGATGAGGAGGAATCCACCCTGCCCAGGGCATCAGCCCACAGGCCCTCATCCAACTCCACGCCCAGCTCCTCCTTCCACTTGCCCTTCAGTTCCTCCACTGGGGCCTCCTCCGCCTCCTGCAGTTCTTGGTAGATGTTCGACAACTTGCCCTCCCTTACCCAGATGCCAGACATCACCCTGTCCTGTATCCTGCAAGGGGGTAGCAACGGAAATGTCCCCACCTGTTTTTGAGAAAGGCACGGACTTGGAGGTATCTCAAGGCGTTTCCAGGGGGCAGATTGAATTTCTCCTCCAGCGTCTTCAAGCTAGGGAAAGTCCCATCTATGAGCAGGTCCCCCATCCTTCTAATGCCTGCCCTGTGCCAGCTTTGAAACCCCCTGTCTATCTTGCCCGGGACAAATCTATGATTATTCCGTATCATGGTCCAAACTGAGGCCCCCTCGTCCTTCCTGTGCTTTCTCCACTGACCCCAGACCCTCAGTGCCGCCGTCACCACCGGGCTCGTGGTGTATCGTGCCAGCGAGAACGGCAGCGGTGCCGTTACCAGTGCCCCTAGGCTGGTGCCTTTGCATGATGCCGACTCTAGCCGCCCCCACACCGACCCCTCCTCCATTACCCATTCCCTAATCATGGCCACATTAGCCACCCAGTAGTAGCTACAGAAGTTCGGTAGCGCCCCCCCCCCGACTGCGCTCTAAAAACAGTCTTTTAACTTGAGGGGTCTTGTTTGCCCACACAAATCCCTTGTTAATTCTGTTCACCCACTTAAAGAAAGAGTTGGGAATGAAGATGGGAAAGCACTGGAAAACGAACAGGAATCTGGGGAGGACCGTCATTTTCACGGTCTGCACCCTTCCCGCCAGGGAAAGCGGGAGCATGTCTCACATTTTAAAGTCTCCCTCCATCTGCTCTACAAGCCGAGATAGATTGAGCCTGTGTAGGGCATCCCAATTCCTAGCCAACTGTATGTCCAGGTACTGAAAGCTCTTCTCCACCATCTTGTGCGGGAGCTCTCCCAGTCTCTCCTCCTGGCCCCTAGCGTGAATCACGAAAAGCTCACTATTCCCCACGTTCAATTTTTAACCCGAGAAACTCACGAAATCCCTTAAGATCTGCATGACCGCCCCCAAACCTCTAGTGGGTCCGAAATATACAGGAGCAGGTCTTCTGCATAGAGCGAAACCCAGTGCTCCCCCCCCCCTCCAGTTCCTTGAAGTCCTCAGCACTATGGCCAACGGCTCAATTGCCAGGGCAAATAGTAGCGGGGATGGGAGGCACCCCTGCCTCATCCCTCGAGGTAGCCTAAAATATTCCAACCTCAGCCGGTTCGTGGATACGCTTGCTACCGGGGCCTGATACAGTAGCTTGACCCACCCTATGAATCCAAACCTACCTAACGCTTCCCACAGGTACTCCCATTCCACCCAGTCAAAGGCTTTCTCTGCATCCATTGCAGACACTACTTCTGCGTTCCCTCCTTCTGAGGGCATCATGATAACGTTTAGGAGCCTCTTCACATTTGTGTTCAATTTCCTGCCCTTGACGAATCCCGTCTGATCCTCATCAATTACTCCCGGGACACAGTCCTCTATTCTAGTAGCCACAATCTTAGCCAGCAGTTTGGCATCTATGTTTAGGAGCGATATCGGCCTGTAGGACCCGCATTGTAGAGGATCCTTCCCCCTCTTCAGGATGAGCGAGGTCGAAGCCTGCGACATCGTCGGGGGGGAGGGCTCCTCTCTCCTCAGCCTCGTTAAAGGTTCTTAGCAGGAGTGGGCTCAGCAGCTCCGAGCATTTCTTGCAGAATTCTACACGGTAGCCGTCCGATCCCGGGGCCTTGCCCGACTGCACACTTGCTAGGCCCTTAACTATCTCACCCAACTCAATCGGGGCCCCAGTCCCTCTACCAGATCCTGGTCCACCCTTGGGAACCTCAATTGATCCATAAATTGCTTCATCCCTTCCCCTCCCCCCGGGGGCTCTGACTCGTACAGTTTACAATAAAACTCCTTGAAGACTTTGTTGATCCTCTCTGGGCCCAAGACCGTGTTACCTGCCTTATCCCTCACTCCCCAATTTCCCTGGCCGCCTCTCTCCTGCGAAGTTGGTCCGCCAGCATCCTACTTGCTTTCTACCCATACTCGTAGACTGCTGCTTTCACCTTCCTCAGCTGCGCCGCCGCCTTCCCAGTAGTCAGCAGATCAAACTCCGCCTGCAGTCTCCGGCGCGCCTTTAGCAGCCCCTCCTCAGGTGTCTCCGCATACTTCCTGTCTATACTCAGTATCTCTCCCACCAGCCTCTCCCTCTCCGCCCTCTCCCTTTTCTCTCTATGGGACCTAATAGAAATTAACTCCCCTCTAATAACTGCCTTCATAGCCTCCCAGACCGCTGTTGCTGTTACCTCCTGATGAGACCATCAATTCACAAGACACATGATTGGAAGTGAACAGTGGTTCTAATAGTCTTACAACTGAGCCTGCCTGCGACGAGATGAACTGGCAGCAGGCTCACGACTGCAAAGCTTTATACTTCCGGTTAGTGGGAGGAGCCATGGGCGGAGCCAAGGGCAGAGCCAAGGATGGAGCCCAGTACAAACTCCTCATCTCCCCCTATGGGCAGAGCCGCGCAACGGCTCGTATACAGAGCCCACAAGGACACAATACATATAATACAACAATTACTAGGTTTATAATTCACCACACCTCCCCACTATCATTTGTGTCACATAGTTTTGGATGCTCCTCCTTATCCGCCCACACACCTTTTCATCCACTAGCAGTCCCACATCCAGTCTCCAGAGAGGGCGCTGCCCTCCCTCCGCCCCCAGTTGCAGGTCCACCCAGTGCGGGGCATGGTCTGAGACTGCAATGGCCGAATACTCGACCCCCTCCACCCTTGGGATTAACGCACTGCTCAACACAAAAAAGTCAATCCGAGAGTACACTTTGTGAACGTGGGAGAAAAAAGAAAACTCCTTCGTCCTTGGCCGCGCGAATCACCATGGGTCCACGCCCCCCATCTGATCCATGAACCCCTTCAGGACCTTGGCCGCCGCCGGTCTCTTTCCCGACCTGGACTTAGACCGTAGTTAGTGCCGGATCCAGAACTGTGTTGAAGTACGCCCCCACTTTTCAAATTATTTGACTCCAAGTCTGGGATTTTACCCAACATGCACCTCATGAATTCCACGTCATCCCAGTTCGAGGCATAGACGCTCACCAGCACCACCCAGGCCCCCTGCAGCTTGCCACTCACCATTATGTACCTGCCCCCCTTGTCTCAAATGCCACCTGTTTACTAACCAGAATTGCCACCCCTCTGGTCTTTGAGTCTAGCCTCGAATGGAACACCTAGCCCACCCATCCCCTCCTCAACCTCGTTTGATAAGCGAGTTTTAAATGCGTCTCCTGTAGCATGGCTACGTCTGCCTTTAATCCCTAAGTGCGAGAACACGCGGGCCCTCTTGACTGGCCCATTTAGACCTCTCACATTCCACGTGATCAGCCTGGATGGGGGGTTGCCCCCCCCCCCCCCCCCCCCCCCCCCCGCCGCCGACTATCCATCTCCCTTTTTCGGCCAGCCACGGGCCCGTGCCCCCCCGCTCACTCAAGCCCTCCCGCCGGAGGGTCCCCATCCCGACTCTCCATCTGTTCCCAAAAGCTGACTCCCCTTCAGTCAGTAAAGCAGTGCCCCACACCCCCCAGCCCCCCGAATCCCCCCTGTCAAGCCCCCGCTAAACACTGATTTTCCCCCCATTACTCTTCCGTAGGTCAGCTGACCTATGCTGACCCCGGCCACTCCCGCCTCTATCTCCAATCTTACTGTTGTCTCCTTGTTCGGGCCCCCAACCTCCCCTCCCCCAAAAGGTAAGAGAGAGCCAACCAAATTATTCCCGAGGAATAAGAAACACACCCCGGGCGTTACCCCGCCCCGTTGAAAAAAGAACGACTCCCCCCACCTGGAGAGCCCCCCTCTGTGGCTGAGCTCCGCCAGATCAGAGAACGTGGCAAAGGGCCCAGCAGGCCAAACAACAAAGGAAAAGAACGACCCACCATCACACAGCCCCCTCCAGCCCCCCTCCACCCCCCAGTCCCCTCACAGCTTAAATTCTACTTCCAATCTTACATTAGGACAGATTAGGACAGCACCCAGTTACACATCCCCACCAGGGCATTTCACCAACGTGTAGCTGTACTTTAGCTCGAGTCCAGCTTTTCTTGCTTAATAAATGTCCACGCCTCACCCGGTGTATCGAAATAGTGGTGCCGGTCCTGGTACGTGACCCAAAGCCTCGCCGGGTGTGGCAGACCGAACTTCACCCCTTTGTTGTGGAGGACCGCCTTAGCCCGGTTGAATCCCGCACGCCTCTTAGCCAATTCAGCTCCCAGGTCCTGGTATATATGAATCTCACAGTTCTCCCACTTACTTTGCCCATCTTAAGACACACTCCCTGGTGAAGCGGTGGAACCTTATCACCATCGCCCTCGGCGGTTCGTTCGCCCGAGGACTCTGTTCGCCCCGTCCAGTTCCAAGAGCCGCAGGAAGGTGTCCATCAGCATTCCCATCATCGTGGTCACATATGCGCTTGCGTCCGACCCCTCCGCACCTTCAGGGAGGCCCAGGATTCGCAGGTTTTGTCTCCGAGACCTGTTTTCGAGGTCATCCAGTCTGTCCTGCCATCTCTTGTGCAGCGCCTCATGTGCCTCCACACTGACCGCCAGGCCCAGGATCTCATCCTCGTTGTCAGATCCCTTCTTCTCCACGTCTTTAATAGCATTCTCCTGCAACTTTTGAGTCTCCACCATCTTTTCCATAGAGGCCTTCATAGGGGCCAGCATCTCCGTCTTCAGCTCTGTGAAGCAGCTTCTCAGGAACTCCTGCTGCTCCCGCGACCACTGGGCCCACGCTGCCTGGTCCGCGCCGGCAGCCATTTTGTCCTCTCGCGCCCGTTCCACCCGCTTCACCGCAATTGCTCTCTTCACGGCCCCACTCCTGGTCCCCTCCATGCAGCAATGAGGGGAACCTCTCCAGCGCCTCTTGCTACGCCGGGAATCACTGCCGAAGTGCCGCTGCAGCTCCTTTAAAGGGCCCAAATGTCCGATCTTGGCGGGAGCTGCTGTATGAGCGACCTATCCGGACATGGCCGCTACCGGAAGTCCCCAAGGAAATGTCTTGACCAATCAGAGTTGATCTGCCTGGTTTGAAGTTAAACAAAGATTGGCAGTTAACTGTTCCCTGGTGTATTCTCCATGGCAACATCGCCACCAATCAGAGTCCACTTGCCAACCAATCAGCAACCTCTTCTCATGTAGTATAAATTGTTGTTTCCTTTGAGATTTGAGATTCTTGTGAGTCTGTCCTGATGATTGCAAGATTAAAAGCGTTGATAGCATGTCTCTTTTTTCAGCAATACTCAAGATGTAAATGTAGAAAGGATCGAGAGAAGGTTTGCTGGGATGGTACCAGGTATCAGGAACTATAGTTATGAGGAGAGGTTAGAAAGGTACTCTTCTCCTTGGAACAGCAGAGTTAAGAGGTAGTTTATTGATGTTTCGGTAAAGTAAATAAGGGAAAACTAACCATTCCCTTTGGAAAGTGGATCAAAAACTAGGGGCCATGCATTCAAAATCACTGAAAAAAATCTAGAGGAAGTATGAGGAGAAACCTCTTCACTCAGAGAATTGTTGAGATCTGCAATGTTCTCCCTGGGTAAGTGGTGGCAGTCAATTTTGGAAATAACTTTTAAAAAGAGTTGGACAGATACTTGACAATGAAGAACTGACAAATGGCAGAGATGTGGGACTAGGCACCCCATTTCTTTCAAAGATAATTCTAGAATTCTGTTGCATTTACCTGTTTGAGCAACACGCCTGTATCTGTATGCCAGGCAGAGGTGATCCTGCCATTTTCGGACAACGCGCTGTGATTCAGAGGTCAGTCCTTTAAGATCCCGCGAGAATACAAATGAGTAACTATCTGCACAAGTTCCGTTATCATTCAGCTTTCGACACGTATATGTGATGGCATAGTTATCGTAATCTGTGTCAATAATCCAGTGATCATCATCTGAAAGAAAAGAACAAGGTGCAAAGCTTTTTTTCAATCCTAATGAGTAACAATGTAACTCAGGCTGCTATATTTACAAAAGTGATTGATTATTCCTGCACTCTCGCTGCCAAGTCCCCATTCAGCCTTCAGACCCCTGTGTTTGTTGGCCTACACCAGCTCTTGGTCTGGCAATGCCTCAAATATAAACTTCTCATCATTGTTTTCAAGTCCCCCCCCCATGGCTTCACCCTCTCCCTTCCTATCTCTGTAATCCCCTGCAGCCCTCCGACCCTCCAATGCCACTGCGCTACTCCAATTCAGGAGTCAATATGAATCTTGATTTTATTGCTCCACCATTGGTAGCCTTCAACAGCCTGGGCTTTAGGATGACCTCATTTAACACTCTGCTGTTCTCTCCTACTTGAAGATACCCCTGAAAACCTGCTTAACTAAGCTGTTGGTTCATCCGTCCTAATACTTCCTCAGGTGTGTCCATTTTTTGATAACATTCACTGAAGCAACTTGGCACATTTCATTTTATTAGAAGATATTATATAAAAGTAAGTAATTGAAATGAAAATTGCTTATTGTCACGAGTAGGCTTCAATGAAGTTACTGTGAAAAGCCCCTAGTCGCCACATTCCGGCGCCTGTCCAGGGAGGCTGGTACAGGAATCGAACCGTGCTGCTGGCCTGCTTTAAAAGCCAGCAATTTAGCCTTGTGAGCTAAACCAGCCTCCACAATGTTTGTCTGATTCAAGTTCACATAGGTGGAGCTGTAAGGTCAGACCAGTGATTCTATCAGCAGGAGCACAGGTTTCTCAGAGGTCCACTCACTAGTGCTCATTACTGAGATACTTTACAAAGGCCCATCCCATCTACTGCAGAGCAGGAAGTCAAAAAAGATGAAAATTCAACATTGCTCAGCATCTGTCTGTTACTCCCTAATTCATCATTAATTTACCACAGTAGATTTTTTATTTTGTTCTGATAAAAAGCAAAATGGCAGAGACAAACAAAATGAGAAAGGTAGTATGCAAAGGAAACAAAGAAAATGCACAGAATTTTAATTTATTGTATCGTAATGTGCGACTTCAAATGGAGTGTGGAAATTTGATGAGCTGAGGGAAATATGAATATCTTTCCACAAATCTATTATTGTTTGTTCTAGTGTTTAACCACAAGTATTGTTTAGCTTCTAAGTTTTATCCGGAGGCCTAAGCAGGGAGATAGAAGCTGTGCATTGACGGCAGCTGAAGTGGTTGTTTCAGGAAGCTGGCTTGAACTTGTCTTGCTGCACCTGGGCTCAGCAAGTCCCTTTGTTCTGTATATATAAATTCAGACAAACTCTGTGCGACCAGCACGAAAAGTGATTTCAAACAGAGTGTGGAAGTTTGGTGAGCTCAGGCGGTTTGGTTCGGAGGGGAGGGAGTTACTTCTTTTCTTTTTCTAACTTTTTCACCCTGATTTCTGCTCCACCCCAAGGGAAGAAGAGAACTGTTGGTGAGTATCTGGTGAGTAACTGGTCAAGGTCTATTTCCCTAAGGTTTCAATTTAAATTAGGCTACCAATTCTTTTTTTTCCAATTAAGGGGCAATTTAGCGTGGCCAATCCACGTACCCTGCACATCTTTGGGTTGTGGGGGTGAAACCCACGCAAACACGGGGAGAATGTGCAAACTCCACATGGACAGTGACCCGGGGCCACGATCGATCCTGGGTCCCTGGCTGCCGTTAGGCAACAGTGCTAACCACTGCGCCACCGTGCCGCCTGTATTTTTCTCAGGTATAAAATAATACTGGAATTTGTGATAATATTCATAAATATCTAAAAGAAAATAAATATTTAAGTATTCAATTAAAGCTTATAAGTATGGCAGGACAGGTGATGTGTCACAGCTGCAGCATGTGGGAGCTCATGGATACCAATGTTATCCAGGGTAAGCAAGTCTGCAGTAAGTGTCTGCAGCTTGAGGAACTTCGGTTCAGGGTCATTGAGCTGGAGGCTGAGCTGCAGATATTGTGACACATTAAGGACGGTGAGAATTACCGGGACCCTTTGGGCTGAATTCTCCGATTCTGAGGCTATGTCCGGAGCATGTATCTAGTAAAAGTCGGCAGCACCCCCGCACCGATGCTCTGCCTGGTGGGGGGCTAGCAGCCATGCCACATACAACCCCCGGCATTCCCTGCAGATACCGACGGAGAATTGCCTGGTCCGTGACCTCGCATGCGCACGGCGGGGACCGACAGCGGTCGCGCCGTACAACATGGCACCGGCCCCGTGCGGACCCAACCTGCCAGATAGTGCCCCCTGTAATCCCCCTTGCCACCTCTGGACCACTCCCACCAGACCCCCCAGCCCCCGCTGAAGCCCCCCTGGCCAGCCGGGGAGCTCGCCCCCACCCCCCGATGATGTTGACGAAACTCAAACCACAAGTGATCCACGCCGTCGGGAAGTCGGCCCATTGAGATCAGAGCATCGGGGGGGGGAGGGCCTTCAGGCCGTCCCAATGTGTGGCGTACTCAGCGATGGTGCCATTTTGGAGGGAGCGGAGCGTCCAAAAGCACGTGCCGCCCTGGATTTTGGCGTCAAAAGGGATTCTCCAGCCAATCACCGAATGCGATTTTGGCGTCGGCAATCGGAGAATCTCACCCTTTGTTTCAGGAAGCAGACACCCCAAAGGAAATAGAGGAAGTTTTAAACTGAATGGTGGGGGAAATTTTGGAAGATGTGAAATACCAAAGAGTAGATCCAAGGCAAGAGTGAAAGGTACTATTGTGGGAAATGGTAAACAGACCGTGATACAAAGAGACAGAAGTACCAATTTGCAAAAATACTTAAAAGACATGACTAAAGGCTCTGTATCTAAATACACTTAGTATTCAAAACAAAACAGACGAACTGATAGTGCGAATTGAAATTAATAAAGATGATGTCATAGCTATTACAGAGGCATGACTACAGAGCAATGTATATTGGGACCTGAATATTGATGGGCAAGTAACATTTAGAAAGGAAGTACAAAAAGGTGGAGGGATGGTTCTGCTAATTAATGATGGTATTAGCATGTTAGAGAAGGATAACATAAGTTCAAGAAACTAAGATGTAGAAGTAGTTTGGGAGAGATGAGAACTGATAAAAACAAGAAGTCACTTGTGGGAGTGGTGTACAAACCCCCTAATTGTAACTACACAGCAGGACAGAGTAGAAAAGAAGAGATAATGGGAGCTTGTCAGTGGTTATCATAGGGAATTGTAATCTACTTATAGATTGGGAAAATCAGATGGGCAAAGGTAGCGTAGATGAGGAGTTCATAGCATGTTTTCGGGATAGTTTTTAAGGACAGCACGTTCTGGAGCCAACCAGAGGGCAGGTTATACTAGACTTGGTATTGTGCAATGAGACAGGATTAATTGATGAACTCATAGTGAAGACCCCGCAGTAGCAGGGATCATAATGTGAATGAATTTTACATTCAATTTGAGGGAGAGAAGAGTGCATTTCAGACTAATATATCAAATTTAAATAAGGGCAATTATAAGGGCATGAAAGTGGAGCTAGCTAAAGTGAACTGGCAAATGTACTTAAGGGATAGATTGATTGAGGTTCAGTGGCAGATATTTAAAGGGATATTTCTGAATACACAGAATAAACACATTCCAATGAGAAAGAGAGATTCCAAGGGGACGGCCCATCATTTGTGGTTAACGAAAAAAGTTAAAGACAGTATTAAACTTAAAGAAAAAACATATATTTGCATAAAGACAAGTGGCAGATCACAAGATTGGAAAGAATATAAAGAACATCAAAGAACAGCAAAACAATTGATTGAGGGAGGAAAACCTCGAGTATGAGAGAAAACAGCTATTTATATAAGGATTGCTACTTAGTACTTCTATAGATACTTAAATATGAAAGGAGTTAACAAAGTGAGCGTTGGTCCTAAAGAAAATACATCTGGGGAATTGATATTGGAAAGCAGGGCTATGGTGCTTGAAGTAAACAGTTAGTTTGCGTCTTCATTATAGAGGACACAAGCAACATCCCAGAAATAGTTGTAAATGAGGAAATGGAAGGGAAAGAGGAACCCAGGAAATTTACAATCATCAGGGAAATAGTATTGAGCAAATTGTTGGGTCAAGAGCTGACAAGAGCCTGGGTCTGAATGGACTTCACCCTAATGCCATGAAAGAAATAGACAATGAGATAGTTGATGCATTGGTTTTAATCAAAATTCCCTTGATTCAGGGAAGATTCCATTAGATTGTAAAATAGCAAATGTAACTCCTTTACGCAAAAAGGGAGGGTGACAGAAAGTAGGGTACTACAGGCCAGAAAGCCTAACATCTGTCATAGGGGAAAATGTTGGAAGCTATTATTAAAAATGACAAAGCTGGGTACTTACCGAAAATCAATACTATCAGGCAGAGTTAACATGGTTTTGTGAAAGGGAAATCACGTTTGACCAATTTTTTGGAGATCTTTGAAGGAGTCACATGCATTGTGTATAAAGGGCAACCAGTGCATGTACTGTACTTAGATTTCCAGAAAGCATTTGAAAAAGATTATTAGGTTATTATGGAAAATAAAAGTTAAATGTGCAGGAGGTAACATGTTGGCATGGACTGAAGATTGGCTAGCTAACAGGAAACAGAGAGTTGGCTAAGATTTTTTATCTTAGAGGGTGTTTCTCTGGTTGGCAGGATGTGATGGGTTGTGTGCCACAGGATATAGTGCTGGGGCCCCAACCTTTTACAATTCATATAGATGACTTGGATGAAGGAACTGAAGGTATGGTTGCAAAATCTGCTGATGACACAAAGATAGGCCGGAAAGTAAATTGCGAAGAGGGCATAAGAAGACCGCAAAGGGACACAGAGGAGGTTAAGTGAGTGGGCAAAAATCTACCAAATGGAGTATAATGTGGGAAAATGTGAAATTGCCCATTATGGCAGGTGGAAAAAGCATATTACCTAAATGGTGAGAGATTGCAGAGCTCTGCGGTATAGAGGGATCTTGGTGCCCGAGTACATGAATCACAAAAGGTTAGTATGTAGGTACAGTGGGTAGTTAGGAAAGCTAATCAAATGTTATTGTTGATTATAAGGGGAATTGATTACAAATTGGGAGATTATGCTTCAGTTGTACAGAGCACTGGCGAGATCACATCTGGAGTATTGCGTTCAGTATTTGTCTCCTTATTTAAGCAACGATGTAAATGCATTAGAAGCAGTTCACAGAAGGTTTACTATACTAATACCAGGAATGGGTGAGTTGTCTTATGAGGAAAGGCTGGAGAGGTTAGGTTTGTAACCACGAGGGTTCAGAAGAGCAAGAGGTGACTTAGGCAAAACCTTTAAGGTCCTGAGGGGTATTGACAGTGTGGATATGGAGAAGATGTTTCCTCTTGTGAGAGAATCTAGAAATAAGGCTCACTAAAGACGTAGATGAGGAGAATTTTTTATCTTAGAGGGTTGAGTCTCTAAAACTCTTCTTCAAAAGGCAGTAGAGGCAGAATCTTTGAACATTTTTAAGGCAGAGCTACATAGATTTTTGATTAATAATGGGTGAAAGATTACAAGGGGTAGGCAGGAACAAGCAGATCAACCATGATCTTATTGAATGGCGGAGCACGCTCGAGGGGCCGAGTGGCCTACTCCTGGTCCTAATTTGTATGTTTGTATGTTGTTCGTATGTAATGTAAAGAGGGATTCCGTCAACAATTCAATGAACAACTGGATACAAGAACTTGTCTTAGTTGCAAAGGTAAGGTTGACATTCAGCATTGCAAGTGAACCTAATTGTGGAAACTGTTCAGCCCAGTTTAAATGGCTTACCTTGGCAGTGAGGAAATATATCAGTGGAACTATATCTCATATTTCAGTGGTGGCCTTATATGTAGGACATAGTGTCCTTGGGCATTGTAATCAATACATGCTTATAAGTGGATCTGGTAAAGGAGAAGTTTGGGGCTGTTCTACAAAGTGTTGCACAACAGATCCTTTTTACAAACATAAATATTTTTAACACAAGCCTTTGGAGTGGTTCATATGTGCAGGCAAATATACTGCATAAAATAATAACAAAAGGACAGGCAGATAACAAGGGACAAACACGAAGGACTCTCTGACATAAGTGCCATTTGTGAATTCACCCCTTTAGTTTTAAGTCCAAATACATTTTAATGAATTAAGTTGGAGTGTGGGCCCTTTAATAATATGCACTATGCACGCAATGCACAGCAGTGATTAGAAAAGTGAGCAAGCTTGGTGGGATTCAAACATTGCAACATCATGGTCATTCAAATCATTCCCATGCACAGCATTAGAGGGAAGCACATTTAATAATTGTTCAGTTTATCGCTAACAATGTACCATAGGAGAATTGAATCCAAGAATGGTTACAACACAGAAGGTGGCATCACCATTATGACTGTTCTAGCTGGCTGAAGGAGAATTCACCAAGTGTCATGCCCTTGTCTTTTCCCTGTGGCCCTGCAAATATATCCTTCTCAGATAATGATCCAATTCCCTTTGGAAAGCCGCAATTGAACCTGCCTCCACCAAACTCTCAAACAGCGTATCCCAGATCTTAACCACTCACAGTGTGAATTTGTTTTTCTTCATATCATAGTTACTCCTTTTGGCGATCAACTAAAATCTGTGCCCTCTGGTTCGTGATCCTTTCCCAAGTAGGAACAGGGTCTCCCTATCTACTCTGTCCAGACCCCTCATGACTTTTAATACCTTCAGCAAATGTCCTCTCAACCTTCCCTTCTCCAAGGAAAACAGTCCCAACTTCTCCAATCGATCTACATAACTGAAGTTCCTCATCCCTGGAACCATTCTAGTCCCCTGGGCCTGACGGGATATACCCATGGTTACTATGGGAACTGAGGGAGGAGATTGCTGAGCCGTTGGCGATGATCTTTGCATCCTGACTCTCCACCGGAGTAGTACCGGATGATTGGAGGGAGGTGAATGTTGTTCCCCTGTTCAAGAAAGGGAATAGGGAAATCCCTGGGAAATACAGACCAGTCAGTCTTAAGTCTGTAAAGGATTCTGAGAGATAGGATTGATGATAATTTAGAATAACATAGTTTGATTAAAGATAGTCAGCATGGCTTTGTGAATGGCAGGTCATGCCTCACAAACCTCATTGAATCGTTTGAGGATGTGACATGACACATTGATGAAGGTCGGGCAGTGGATGTGGTGTATATGGATTTCAGTAAGGCATTTGATAAGGTTCCGCATGGGAGGCTCACTCAAAAAGTCAGGGGGCATGACGTACAGGGAAATTCAGCTGTCTGGATACACAATTGGCTGGCGAGTGGTAGCGGATGGAAAGTATTCCGCCTGGAGGTCGGTGACCAGTGGTGTCCCGCAGGGATCTGTTCTGGGACCTCTGCTCTTTGTAGTTTTTAGAAATGACTTGGATGAGAAAGTGGAAGGTTGGGTTAATAAGTTTGCCGATGACACAAAGATTGGTGGAGTTGTAGGTAGTGTTGAGGGCTATTACAGGTTACAACAGGACACTGACAGAATGCAGAGCTGGGCTGAGAAGTGGCAGATGGAGTTCAACCTTGATAAATGTGAAGTGATTCATTTTGGAAGGTCGAATTTGAATGCTGAATACAGGGTTAATGGCAGGATTCTTGGAAGTGTGGAGGAACAGAGGGATCCTGGGGTCCACTTACATAGATCCGCCAAATTGCCACCCAGGTTGATAGGGTTGCTGAGAAGGCGTATGGTCTGTTGGCTTTCATTAACTGGGGGATTGAGTTTAAGAGCCGCGAGGTTTTGCTGCAGCTTTATAAAACCTTGGTTGGACCACACTTGGAATATTATGTCCAGTTCTGGTCGCCTCATTCTAGGAAGGATGTGGATGCATTGGAGAGGGTGCAGAGGAGATTTACCAGGATGCTTCCTGGACTGGAGGGCATGTCTTATGAAGAAAGGTTGAGAGAGCTAGGGCTTTACACACTGGAACGAAGAAGGAAGAGTGGTGACTTGATAGAGGTGTACAAGGTGATGAGAGGCATGGATAGAGTGGATAGCCAGAGATTTTTCCCCCAGGGCGGAAATGGCTGTCACAAGGGGACATCATTTTAAGGTGATTGGAGGAAGGTATAGGGGAGATGTCAGAGATAGGTTCTTTACACAGAGTGGTGGGTGTATGGAATGCACTGCCAGCAGAGGTGGTGGAGTCAGAGTCATTAGGGACATTTAAGCGAATCTTGGACAGGTACATGGATAGCAGTAAATTGAAAGGGTGTTGATTAGGTTGATCTTAGATTAGGATAAGTGATTGGCACAACATTGTGGGCCAAAGGGCCTGTACTGTGCTGTACTTTTCTATGTTCTAAATTGCCCCTTAGTGTCCAGGGATGGGGTAACGGCATTGCAGGGGATAGAGTGGGGGAGTTGGCCTGGGTAGGGTACTCTTTCAGAGGGTCGGTGCAGACGCAATCGGCCAAATGGCCTCATTCTGCACTGTAGATTCTATTAAAAAAAGTTCCTTTTTTTTTTGCTTCGCCTTAATTTCTATCCCTTTCATCATCCTGAGAGCTCTGGATATTTTTGCCCTACCATGGGAACATACTTTAGCTGCACCTCAACTATCTCTTCTTTCAAGATAGCCCGTTCATCAGTTACATTTTTGCCTGTTAACCTTTGATTCCAATTTCTCTTGGTCAGATAATTTCTTACCCCATTGAAGTTGGCTTTCCCCCAGCTAATTATACTTAGAAAATAAAGGGTACAATTCTTAGGAGCAGAGGGACCAGATTTCAAATGCACAAATCACTGAAGATGGTGGGGAAGATTAAGAGAAGAGTTAGTTAAGTAAACAACATTCTGGGCTTTATCAACAGGACAGTAAGAAGTCTTACAACACCAGGTTAAAGTCCAACAGGTTTGTTTCTAATCACTAGCTTTCAGAGCACAGCTCTCACCTGAGGAAGGAGCTGCACTCTGAAAGCTAGTGATTCAAAACAAACCTGTTGGACTTTAATCTGGTGTTGTAAGACTTCTTACTGTGCCCACCCCAGTCCAACGCCGGCCTCTCCACATCATGTTTACCAATAGGGGCATGGAGTACAGAACTAAGGACTTTATGTTACATCTGTATAAAACACTAGTTTGGCCTCAACTGGAGTATTGCGTACAGTTCTGGGCGCCACATTTTTGGAAGGATGTGGACTTTTTAGAAGGATGCAGAAAATGTTGTGCGAGTAGTTCCAGGGATGAGGAAGTTTGGTTAGGTAGATAGATTGGAGACGTTGGGGCTGTCCTCCTTGGGTAGGGAAGGTTGAGAGGAGATTTTATAGAGGCGTCCAAAATCATGAGGAGCCTGGATGAAGTGGACAGGGAGAAACAGTTCCCATTGGTGAAAGGATCGAGAACCAGAATAAGGTGATTGGCCAGAGAAACGGTGGCAACATGAGGAAAATCTCTTTCACATAGCGAGTGGTTAGGGTGTGGAATGCACTGCCTGCGAGTGTGATGGAGACAGGGGCAACGGAGACTTTCAGAAGAGAATTAGATCATTGTTTGGAAAGGTGAAAATTGTAGACTATGGGGAAAGGGCAAAGGGGGAGGGGCACGGGGTGAGTTGCTCCTGCAGAGAGGCAGCAAAGAAAGGACAGTCAGAATGCCTCTCTTTGAGCAGGAGCCATCCTATAATCCTCTGCACCAGCTTTGTCCTGCTTGAGGGTGGTGGTGGTGGGGGGGGGGGGGGGGGTCGTTTTTGGAAAGGGCTGTCCTTTAGGATTTAATGGTCGCGATTCTAATTAAAACAAAATGGGATAAATGTGAACATTTTTAAAAAAAGGTGGTGAGCACTGCTGCCTCACAGTGCCAGCCTTGACTGTGTGGAGTTTGAAAGTTCTCCCCGTGTGTGCGTTGGTTTCCTCTGGGTGCTCCAGTTTCCTCCCACAGTCCAAAGATGTGCCGGTTAGGTGGATTGGCCATGCTAAATTGCCCTTTAGTGTCCAAAGATGTGCAGGTTAGATGGGGTTATGGGGGTCGGGTGGGGTGTTCTTTTGGAGGGTCGGTGCTGACTCGATGGGCCGAATGGCTTCCTTCCGCATTGTAGGGATTATTTTGTGCTGTCACTCGGAACGTCCGAGTTCCTTTAAGATCAGTGACCGGATTGGAAAGTTTAAAGACGGGCCTGAGCAATGCCAATGTGTAGCAGATGGAATGCTGTGAAATAGAGCTGCCTGCACCGGGGACAGATTACTCACTGCCTTTCTGGAGGTGCTCGGCTGCTCCCCAATATTTCAGTTTGAACTTGGCGGGGTCTTCTGTGTTGTTGAAAGTCCCCATCATTTCGGCGCACACGATCCACTCGCTGCATTAATAAAAGAAATAGTTAGAATGGAGAGTGTGTGTGTGTGGGGGTGGGTTAATAATGGAGACAAGGCTCTCAGTAAAGGCTGGCCTGCACAGGGACTAAGTGCTTACGGCAGTAAGGTAACCAGTCCAATCGCTTTGGCGGTCATCGTCTCGTTTTCAATCTTGAACTCGGCGTGAATGTTACTCTCCAGAAAAATGCCCACTGGGTCCTTCTTTGCGAAGGCGTGCCATTTCCCCGCATACTGGAAGAGAAAAAGGGGTCAGCTATCGGGGAGCTTCATCTCCTCCTCCTGACTTCCCCTCTTAATACCAACAACTTACCCTGGTCTTGTTGAAGTTTTCTTTCACTTGGAAATTGCTCACCACACAGTCGGACTTTGCGAAGCAAGGGGAAATGGAAAAGTGGACCAGCAGCAGGAGCCCCAACATCTTGCACTGTGACATCCTCCTCCTTCAGCTTCTCTGCCAGAAAACAGACACACAATTAAATACAAGGCAATCTCCCCACCCACTACCGCCTCTCCTGGACTTTAGGCAGCCCGGTTCAACTGTTGCCACTGACCTCTTTGTGCTTACCGTGAACAGCGTGTGGTACAAATCTCAATTCACTTGGATTCAGCAGTCAATCAAAGTAGGAGTTTACCTTTAGTGCAATTGTGAATATAACGCTGTAAAAGCAGCTCTTCCGAACAGTTAGTTAGCTTTCCCACATCTTTATATATACACCAGTCACTCCCACCCCCCACCACCCTATGTCTTTCGTAATCTACCCTCCAACCACCAACAGCTTCGGAATGTGAATCATTGACAGAGACCCTATTCTCCAGTTACATAACCGCATGGTGATAGTCCACCCAGAAGCAGCCCATCCTCCACACGCACACGCACACACACACTGCATGATGATTTTCGTTTCCACATCCATTTCACTGGATGAGAGATTGTCAGAGTGAAGCTACATTGCTTAATGAAGTTCTGCTTCTCCAGATTGTGCTGAAGCAGCAGCTTTGCCCAGTTCACATCTGGCAGCCATTTACAAAGGAATGAGGAGGGCGTCTGTTTTCTTGACAGAGCGCAGAACGCTCTCCAAAATGTTTGGGACGGTTTGAAGAGTTGCTTTCATAACTATTTTCCTTGCCTTTCCCTTGCACAATCCCTCTATTCCACAAATAATTGGCACCAACCGCTGACAGCTCTTGGCTGTGCAACGGTCACAGATGTTTGTGAGACTTGCTGGAAACTGGGTCAGTGCCATATACTGAAATGTTATTGCACTTTGTACCAGGGATATATTTGTTAAAGTGATGTTATCTGTACGCTGACTTTAATTTGTGCAAACAAGCCGTACTCTGGAACAAAAGGTTTATCAAGTTCAATGTGTCCCCGAGTTTATTTGTAAACATTTTTTTTTAGTTGGTTAATTAAATTGGTGCCCCAACACAACATTATATCACGTCAGATTTACAGGTTGCACATTTGGAAAATTTGTTATATTTCAGTAGGCAGAGGTGGCTTCTCTGGAATAAATATCTATAATTCCTTAACATGCTGGGACCCTGAGCTCACAAAAGCATTCTGAAGAATTTGTTTTTGCTTTGTACCTGAGCAAACAATGATTCCCAGCATGGATCATACTTTTCATCCAGCTGTACTTTCTCTTCCTTCCTGTTAAGAAGGAGGTAACTTTGATACCAAGTTCCAGCAGTCCTCCAGGACCTTGGCCAAGTCGCTGCTCTTCACTTCCTAGCTTGGATGATGACAGATTTTCCAATCAGTAATATGTAGATATTATGCAAATTCATGTAAGGCCAGAAAGGTGCCATGACCTACATCCTAACAAGATGTTTGGCCTCCATATGGATCTCAGTATATAATCTAAACTGATGTTGTGATGCCTTGTCAAGGATCGTGCTGTCTCTCAGCACTAACCTTGCATAGACTTGTTCCTCCTTATCTCTGTTACCTCCTCCAGCCCTACAACCCTCCAAGAACTTTGCCTTCCTCCAACTCTGACCTCTTGCCTGTCCCCCACTCTCTTTGCCCCACCTTTGATGGCAGTAGTTCCAGCTGAGCAGACCCTAAGCTCTGGAATCCCCTCCCGAAACATCTCCACCTCTCCAAATCTCATTCCCCCCATTAAGACCCCCTTTGGAACTGACCACTTTGACCAGCCTTTGGGTCATCTGCACTATTATCAACTGCCCTGGCTCAGTGTCAATTTGTGGTGGGTTTTGTCTGTGAAGTGCTTTGGTAATTTTCTTGTTAAACACAGGCTGCTTTTGTTTAGTGGAAAGGCTTACTCAAAAGAGGTTGGGGTCAAGTTGCCAGTCTTCATTAACCAGATGAATTTAATGTGTGGATGTTGGAGTAGTATGGGATCCATTGGACGGAGTCTGTGCAAAAGATGAAAGAAAGAGTAGCATGCATCACACTGCAAACTACAACTGATGGAAGGATGACTGTGTGTTACAGTTGCAAGAATAAAAACAAATCAGTAAAGTATAATGCATTTTAAACTTAACCCATTGAGGTTATAGGACCTTCCTGACCATTGTGGAACCCATTTCTCTATTTAGAAGAGAAGCAGGGCTGTGCATTATTTTCATAATGCTGTTGCTTTTGCACCTAGCGCCACTTTTGCTCGTTATGCTCTCCTAAATTTGCTCTGTTTTAATTACGTTTGCTCAAGAGTCGCCAGGTATCTTTCTGATACCACCACAGGGTTCAAAACCGAATACTGATCAAAGACTCAATACACCAGTTAGTAAGTTTGAAATCAATGCACATTTATTTACACACACAGTCAATTATTACTAATGCACAAACTCTACTCACTAAACTACAACTACTACTAAAAGCCTATATTTAGCTTCGGGTGCCCACTCAGTCAGAGGAAGAAAGGCCATTGTCCGGTTCTGAGGCTGCTGGCATCGAACTGGTATAGAATAGTAGCTAGGAGTGCCTATCTCGTAGCGTGCGGTGACTTTAGACTTACTTGGCTGGTGCTTGGCGGGTCTCTCGTCGCTGAGAGCCAAGGCCAAGTTGAAGGTGAAGAAGAAGAGCACGATCTGTCTTGGGGGCTCCTCTTTATACCCCAGAGGGGCTTCGCGCCCTTTTGGGTGGGCCTTGAACTTGGCCCCAATTAATTGGACCATGTCCTAATCGTTTGTATTGATTTTCTACAATAAAGGGGTCGTTGCTTGATCACTGGCTGGTCCTAGGTGACCGTTGACCTGCCTTTGTTTTAGTCTCCACTGGCGCCGGGGAGTCTGCTCTGGTACCGATTGCTTAAATGTTTCTCTTTTGTCCCCGGAGATAGCTCTTTACTATGCCAATGACTTGCAGTATCGGTTTTGTCTGGGAGCTGCAAACTCCAATCCACAGGCAAACCTTGCACCTGCTTGTTTTCTTAGCACTGTCCAATTTTCCCTTTACCCTTTGCAAGTGTCCATTTTGAAATCAGGACGTGGCCACCCCAGGTGGCTACACTCCCTCCTTGTGATCCTCAACGTGAAGCGTGAAGGATCACATTACTGCGTCGTCTTCATTCTCTGACCAAGCGGGGCACCCATGACTAGGCTCTACACTGACATATACTATGCAAACACAATTTTACCTAAATCATTTTAAATACATACATCATCAAAAACTCTACGGGGCACTATGGCATTAAGGCATGCATTACAAAATAAAAAACTGGAACCTCTAACTATTCTTAATAAACTATCCTCACTCAAACAATTCAAAAATATCCTAACATCTTAACTGTACAAAGAGAGCAGCATACAAATTTCTCTGGCTTGGCAGTCAAGCACAGATATCACATTTCTTTATTGAAACAAACGAACACACACAAAACAAAAAAAACGGATGCACTTTAATCCATGTCAAGGGGTTTGGGCGTCTGGTGAAATCCGAAAATAGGGGATCTAATTCTGTATACCGGGGTGCGAGAGCGGTAGGCTCTCCTTCACCATTTCCTCATTCTAATGGTCTCCACAACACTGCAAAGTATAGCCAATGCTAAAAGTGCTTCTACAACATATGAGAGTGAATACCAAGTGATAAACGTATCACACCAGGTCGGGGTACTGCTGACAGTTGCTGGGCTCTGTGTACTGTGGGGGAGGGAATCATTGACGGCCTGTGGGGTGGGGGGTGAGGGAGTTAGCGTCCGCGCGCAACCAAAGGGATCCCACTAATATCCATGTAACAAAGATGGAGGTTGTCTTCATCCTTCTCTTCTCTTCTTTTCTTCTCTTCTGGTAGTCTTCGATTTTCTGGAATCCTATGAACACGAGCATAATACCTGTTATTGTCTTGCTTAAGATCTCGTGTGTTTGTCTGTCTGTCCTTTATTGCCAATTACCCTTTATAATTGGTCACCATCTGTGACTCCCTAATTTTTTTAAAAACCGAATTGCTGGACAGGACAATCTAGAAAAATGCGAGTGCGAGCCGTCTCGCAGCCTGTGCGATTTACCATCCCAATGTTTGTGGATGTAAATAGCATGAGGAAAGCAACCTAAGGGTCGCTGTGAAACAAACCCAAAAAAGTTTTGAACTGAAAGAGCCAAAATGAGGTGCGTATGGGATGCGGCAGGTAAGAAGTGGATGGAATCCCCGGGTAGGACGGTATGTGCTCTACCCGAGCATTGCTGACCAGAGGGGGGATCCTTAGGCAGGGTGGGGACCAGTGTCGTTTCTCCGCTGCCTGAGTAACCAGCAAGAACGGGTACGAATGTGGTCATCGTAGAGGGTTGCAGTAATACTTCTTCCGTCGAATCAGAAGAGCAGTTATGAACCGGTGTCTGGGCAAGTTCTCAGAGGTTTCTGCGGATAAGCTAGTCGGTTGTCCATGCACAAACTTGCTCCATTAACTGCCAGGGGGCGTTAAAGGAGTGGTGGCGTGGGGCTGTGAAAACTGTGCAAATTCGAAACAATCAACACGTAACAAAAACATATACAAACAAACATGCAACAAACATGGTGCAGGTTCCATCAGAAAGGACACTGTATCTCTCTATCGGTTCCTTTTTAACCATCATCTGGACACCTCAGTCTTCAATAGCGAACAGAGTCGCAAAGGGATTCGTTTGGTGGGAGTCAGACTTAATGTCATCATCTTCTCCCAGCTGCCATACTCTCGACTGGAGTGACTTTGCCAAAGCTGCGTGGGGCGAATTGGGGTCCATCTCATCGTTCCGGATGAGCCTGAATGAATTGTCTCAGTGCCAGATTCGTGTATCGAGCTTGGAGCTACTGGAGTTCAATCCGTAATCGTCAGGTGGTGGGTCTGGGTCAGGGGCTTTGATGTAGGTGATCTCAAAGGGATCACTTGAATCATACACGGAATCGCTGGGAGTAGGGCCTGGTACAGGGGCATAATCATAGAGTGGTGTGCTGTGGCTGTCGTCAGTGCTGTCGCAGTCACTGTCGCTGCTGGTTGGGGGCGGGGAGAGGCGGAGTCGTGTGTCTGGGGGCAGAATCGAAGCTGAGTCTGAGCACGGGCTGGACTGGCTAGGGGAGCGTAGGAATGCGTCTTCTGTGGGTGGGGCGTGGTCGTCTGTTGCTGCGAGCAAGATGTGGTGCGTGTGGCTATTCTGCGAGCCATAAGCCTTAAGCTTGTTTATGAAATGAAAAAAAAATGAAAATCGCTTATTGTCATGAGTAGGCTTCAATGAAGTTACTGTGAAAAGCCCCTAGTCGCCACATTCCGGCGCCTGTCCAGGGAGGCTGGTACGGGAATCGAACCGTGCTGCTGGCCTGCTTTAAAAGCCAGAGATTTAGCCCAGTGAGCTAAACCAGCCCACGCAGACTCTTTCCATTGGGGTATGTGATCTTGTAGACAGAGGGACTTACTTTGTTCAAAATGGAGTACGGACCTGAGAATTTCGGTGAAAGGAATGAACTTGGGTTGTATAGGGAAAGCATCACCTGCTGCCCTACTGCAAATTCTGTGGCGTGCACTGTTTTATCGAAACAAGCCTTGCTCTGTTTCTTCCGTGTTCACAGTCTCACAGCTGCTGCGAGTTGGGTTGCTTTAACATTCTCTATTAGCTGCTGTACAGCGTTTTCGTGTGTGAGGGCTGTGACTGCGGGGCTGGCCAAATCTAGTCCTAATAAATACTCTGTCCCTTTCATGGGGCGTCCGGTCATGAGAGTGCGGGGGGTGTATCCTGTGGACGTGGATACCGCGCTTCTTAAAAACATTAACGCAAATGGGAGAACTCAATCCCAGGTGCTATTATTTTGCTGAACCATCTTTCTGAGGGTGGCTTTTAGTGTCCTATTCAGTCGTTTGACGATACCACTTGACTGGGGGTGGTATATGATATGGAATTTTTGGGTGATACCGAAAATTGTGAGGACGTTTTTCATCTCCTCCTGTAAAATGGGAGCCTTGGTCGGACTCTATACTGTGGGGGAGTCCCCATCTTGTAAAGATGTGGTGGGTTAGGATTTTTGCCATTGTCTTTGCCGTATTTGTGCGTGATGGAAAAGCTTCCAGCCATTTTGTGAAGGTGTCGATGACCACCAACACATACTTACATCCGTTCCTGCAAGGGGGTAGGGGTCCTATGATATCTATCTGGAGATTAGTCCAGGGCCATTAACGGGGCGGGTATGACTAAGTTGAGCCTTCTTTGCACATCTGTCCGGATTGTTCTGGGCACAGATTAAGCAATTCTCTATGTAGTGTGCCACGTCAGCTTTTAAATTTGGCCACCAGCAGAGTGGTCTGAGGTGGGCTAAAGTGGGTTCAATTCCCTGGTGTCCGTTATTGTCATGGAACTGGCAAATGAGCTGGTTCCTGTCCTGCTTTGGTACTACATAAACGCTGTCTTTCAGAATCACACCGTCATGTGTGGTTATGGAATTCCTAAACTTGTCATAAGGGGCTGGGAAGATTCCCTTTAAAACTTCCCTGAGTTTCTCATCCTGTTTCTGAGCCTGTGCTAAATCCTAGATGTTGGTCCGTGAGACCTGAACTGCGTGTACTGGGGTGCTTTCGGGGGGGGGTTCCAAAAATAACCATGTCTAGAACCTGCCTTCGCTAGGGCATCTGCTTTAACATTGCCAGGGGGGGAAGAACAGTGGTGACTGCAAACTTTAACAATGCTATATTTCCTGTCCTTTGACTGCTTTAAAATATGGCGGAGTAATAAGGCTGAGGGTAGGGGTTTTCAGTCTGCGGAAACAAATCCTCTTGTTTCCCACAGGGGTAGACATTCCGTGAGACTATTACAGACATACGAGCTGTCCGAATAGATGTCTGCCGGGTGGGGAACGAGTCGGGGTGGTCTACTATGTATGCTATCGCTGCCAGTACTGCTGCCTGCGAGCCTAAGTATCCTGGCAACTTTAGGGAAATCTCTTCTAGGGCGCGTCCCCGCGCGTCCTCTACATAACTGCCGCAGCCTGTTATTCGTTTGCCATTCAGAACTGTGGAGGAGCCGTCCACATAAATTTTCTGGGGTGCGCACGTGTCTGTGGGCTGGGGTCTCTGGGGTGTGCTACCTATTTTCCTGGGAGGTGTCTTTGGAATGAATGGGCCTGTGTTGTCCTGTGTGGAGATAATCTCACATTCATGAGGGGTGCCTGGGTACTGTAAATTGTCTGCAAGGAAAGTGTGGGTCTTTGTTCATTTTACTGTGATGTCCCGTCCCTGTAAAAGAAGGGTCCAACGGGCTGCTCGGATTTGGCTGACTGTGCCATCCTTTTTTTTTATAAATTTAGATTACCCAATAATTTTTTCCAATTAAGGGGCAATTTAGCATGGCCAATACACCTACTCTGCACATTTTTGGGTTGTGGGGGCGAAACCCACGCAGACACGGGGAGAATGTGCAAACTCCACACGGACAGTGACACAGAGCCAGGATTGAACCTGGGACCTCAGAGCCGTGAGGCGGTTGTGCTAACCACTAGGCCACCGTGCTGCCCTCTGTGCCATCTTTAAGTCGTCCGTCTAACAAAAGCTGGGTTGGGGTGTGTTGAGTGAGGATGGTGATGGGGTTGAGTCCTGTAATGTAGGCGAAGTACTGTACTGCCCAAAAAACTGCGAGCAGGTGTCTTTCACAGGCAGGAAATCCTTGCTCGACAGGGTTTAAAACTCGTGAGGCATATGCTACGGGTCTTAACTGGTCATGCCGTCCCTGGAGGAGCACAGCCGAAAGGGTTTGGTCGGTGCTTGCTACTTCGATAGCGTACGGGAATAGGGGGTCTGGGATCTGTAGTGCGGGGGCTGTGCTGAGTGCTCTTTTTAAAGCATCCGTGGCATCTGTATGCTGTGGAAGCCATTCCCACGGTGCCTTTTTCTTGAGAAGGTCAGATAAAGGCGCTGCTTTCATGGCAAAACCGTCGATGTGGTTTCGGCAGTAGCCAACCAGTCCTAAAAACGACTGGAGGGCTGAGACATTGTGGAGAAGGGGCAATTTGACTATCGAGTCAATCCTCTTTTGCTTGATCTCGCATTTACCATGTGTGATAACTGTTCCCAAGTATATCACCATTTCTTCGAAAATCTGGGCCTTTTTGGGATTTACCTTACAGCCAGTTTCTTTCAGGATTCCTAGGAGTTCTGAGAGAAGCGAAATGTGCTCTGCTTTTGTGTCTGTCTGTAGTAGCAGGTCGTCTACATACTGGACCAGACATTCGGGGCAGGAAAATTTTGCTAATCCATTTGCCGGCTGTCAGTGGAAAACGGAGGGGGAGCTGTGGAAGCCTTGTGGAAGGCATGTCCATGGAGGCTGCTGTCCTTTAAATGTGAATGCGAATTTATACTGGCACGTTTTAGCCAATGGAATGGACCAAAAGCCGTTACTAATGTCCAAAACTGAAAAGAATCATGACTGGTGTCCTTGTTTGAGCATGGTCTCGGGACTCATGGCTACGGTGGAGGCTGCTGCTGAGGTTACTTTGTTCAGTTCCCGGTAATCAATGGTCAGTCGCCATGATCCATCCGGTTTCCTGACGGGCCAAATTGGGGCATTGTTTGTTGAGGCTACTGATCTTAGTACGACTTGATCTAGTAAACTATCTATTACTTTTGAGATTTCTCCCACTGCTTCTTGGGGAAATCCGTACTGCTTCTGGGGTCTGGGGTCAGGACCTGTAATCTACACAGAGCCAGCCATTCTGCAACAGTCGTGCTTGTGCTGTGCAAATGCTGCTTTGTGTTCTTTCAGGACTGCCCTAACCTGCCTGTCTGCACTAATGGTTCACGGGTCAAACCATAAGTCTCCAACTGAGCTAATCCTGTTCTCATACTCTCCTACCGTGAGCGTGGCGGGGGCTCGTGCTGCCTTTGCCATTTTCCATACACACTTATTGACTGGATCAAAGGAAAGGTTGTGGGGGCTCATAAAACCGATCCCTAAAATATGTTCTGCTGTGTGGGGCAGATCAACTAACACTATGGGGTGCTTGGTGGTTATGTTAGCGATTTGTATTGCTACAGGGGCTGTGATGTGTCCCTGTTGAAAGTGACCTGTAAAGCCGCTGAGTGTAATGGTGTCTGTTGTGGGCCACGTGTCCCTCTGGAACATCAGGAAGGAATTGAATGTGGTGCGGGACCTTCCTGTGTTCCAAAGAAATTCTACGGGCTGACGATGGACTTTGCCTGCTACGACCGGTCGACCGGATGTATCCCAAAGGGTGTCGCAGACCCAAGTTGGGGAGCCTGAACACCATCAGTTTGTGCCGTTCATGTCTCCATGGTCTGAACGGGTGCTAACACTGTGGATGGGCTTTGCCCTATTCCTATTTAGGGTGCCTGTCTGTTGGACTCTCTGTTGTTTCTGTGGCGCGTTGCACTCTCGGGCAAAGTGTCCTAACTGTCCACAGTTATAACACTCCTGTGATTTGGGCTGTGGTGGGCTGTTCCTACTCTCATTTACCCATGCGAGGTTCTGGTGCGCTTTAACTGTACGCATGTCTGCATCTGCCTGCTCTTCCTCGGGTTTGTGAAATGTAGTTTTGCTGTGAACGGATTGCTCCCATGCGCGGGACAACCTTTTCCAAAACCCATTTCTCATTGTGGGCCTCATCTGAGGGGTTGTAATTCGTGCAAGCTCTCTGTCCTGCCTCTGTTGTATGGGAGACCAGGATTCGAGTCCACTTGGCCATGTTATCTGTGGACAAATGGGCGCGGGCTAATTCTCCAAAAACTGCTGTGAAATGTATCCACAGGCGTCCAACAAACGCTGTGGGGTGCTCTGTTTTCTTTTGCCTTTCCTAGGCCTTCTACCGGGTCTCCTCTGTTATAGCCAATCGCATCAAGGATCGCTGTGTGCATCTCTTGGAGTGTGCCTCCTCCTACATTCTGTGGGTCGGGAAGGGCTGCCACGGCTGAAGGGTCGAGGCTTAAAACCGTGAGCTTCACCTGCTCTCTCGTGCAGGCCGTACATGGTGGCCTGCTGTTTTACTTTAGCGCAAAAATTGGTGGGGGTCTGAAGTGGGGAGGAACGGTGTAATTTTTTCACACGTGTCCCGTAATTGGGTCACGGTTAAGGGGGTCGTGTAGAGAAAATCTGCTTCTCCTTCTGCTGCAGCCCTGCGGTGTGTGGTTACCGGGTTCATGGGGGTGTGTTCTGCCTGTTCAGTGGGGGGTTGGGGTGCTCTCCTTTTCTAGGGTTTCTCCAGCGTACATGCTCCATGTACTTATCTATGGGCTGTTTTGTTTAATTCCTGCCATTCGGGACCATTTTCCTGGTCTAATTGGGGTCCGAATGTACTCTGAAAGCCATTTTGAACTGAAAGCAGGGATTGCAATTCTGCAATTTGCTTCCGGCACTTTGCGTGATCTACGGAGCTCTACCTTTCTTCCGTTGTGGAAGCATGGAGTGCTCGTAGGGCTGCTTTTAAATCATTGCACTGTGTCTGCAATGTTTCTATCTGCTGCTCGGTTTCCTGTCTTACCAAGACCGCACGTTGTGTGTCCTGGTAGGCCTTAATGTATTGCGTCTGGAAACTACTTAAGGAGTCTCACGGTAGCATGGTGGTTAGCATCAATGCTTCACAGCTCCAGGGTCCCAGGTTCGATTCCCGGCTGGGTCACTGTCTGTGTGGAGTCTGCACGTCCTCCCCGTGTGTGCGTGGGTTTCCTCCGGGTGCTCCGGTTTCCTCCCACAGTCCAAAGATGTGCGGGTTAGGTGGATTGGCCATGCTAAATTGCCCGTAGTGTAAGGTTAATGGGGGGATTGTTGGGTTACGGGTATACGGGTTATGTGGGTTTAAGTAGGGTGATCATTGCTCGGCACAACATCGAGGGCCGAAGGGCCTGTTCTGTGCTGTACTGTTCTAAGTGCGCAAGACAAGACTGGTATGCCCTCTTGGCATCATCCACCTCTCTGTCCTTTGCTGCTAACTTCTCTCTCAAATCTCTATTCTCCTTCTCTATCTCACTCATGTCTATCTTACTAGTTCTATCTCTCTCCTCTACCTCTCTACGGAGCGTCCGAGCAACCTCCTCTGTGCCTCGCAATTGTGCCAGACAGGACACGATTGTCATCGGCTTGCGAGCTTTTCCCAAGCTCTTCTTGTGGATCTCACTCAGGTTCTCCCACCAAGTGTGTCCTATACTCCCGGGACCTGTTTCCTCATTAGCGCAGAATTCACTCCAAAGGGGCCATCCTTTCCCTTTGAGGTATTTCCTAATTTCCTCTTCCCAAACGGGACACTGTCCTACTCTACTGGCCGCTGCGACCTCGAATTCCTGGGGGTTCATAAGGCGTTCCATTGCCTTCATTGCCATCTTTCCTATCTCTGGGTTCTCTACTAAATTTGGAACAGGGGGTGATAAAGCGGTGCTGTAGACACGGGTACGGCTTACGCTAATTTCCGACCTACAAAACTCCCGACAGTTTTAGAACATAGAACATAGAACAGTACAGCACAGAACAGGCCCTTCGGCCCTCAATGTTGTGCCGAGCCATGATCACCCTACTCAAACCCACGTATCCACCCTATACCCGTAACCCAACAACCCCCCCCTTAACCTTACTTTTATATAGGACACTACGGGCAATTTAGCATGGCCAATCCACCTAACCCGCACATCTTTGGACTGTTTTACGCAACAAAATCTCTCAGGTTTACCTTATATCCCTGTTAGTACGCGTGCATTAACACACTTCCGAATTCTGGAGGATTGATCAGTATTGCTCAAACACTTGTGGTTTTTCTGTTTCCAATTGGATTTCTAATTCAAATTTTGGGTTCTCTCGGAGTGGTGAGGCCACTTCTAAGTTGAGTCCCGGCGGAGTCGCCAGTAAATGTTGCTCGTTATGCTCTCCTTAATTACGTTTGCTCAAGAATAGCCAGGTATCTTTTCAAAACCGCCACAAGGTTCAAAACCGAATACAGTAGTCCCCCTTTATAACGCGGGTGTTGGGGTCCAAGACAGCCACCCGCGTTGTATCCGAGCCGCGGATATCCATGATGGGGGTTTTAAATTTATTTTAAAATCTATGCTAGCGCTTCCCATTGTGAGTCTACGGGGGGGGGCGGGGGGAGAGGTCAGACCCCCGTAGACTCACAATGGGAAGCGCTAGCATAGATTTTTAAATAAATTTAAAACCCCCATCGTGGATCCAATTAAAATTTCAGCGGCCGGCTCACTTTGATCCGGAGAAGGAAGCTGCTCTCACTGAAATCAGCCGGCCGCTGAAATTGACACTGCCCGCTGCTCTCTCCCTCCAATCCAACTTTTAAGTTTTAATGTTTCTGATTGGAGGGAGAGAGCAGCGGGCAGTGTCAATTTCTTTTTTTTTCCTCCGGCTTGCCCCCTCTCCCCCCACATCCTCCAACTAGACCCCTCTCCCCCCACACCCTCCGACTCGCCCCCTCTCCCCCCAACACCCTCCGGCTCGCCCCCTCTCCCCCCACACCCTCTGGCTCGCCCCCTCTCCCCCCACACCCTCCGGCTCGCCCCCTCTCCCCCCACATCCTCCGGCTCGCCCCCTCTCCCCCCACACCCTCCGGCTCGCCCCCTCTCCCTCCACATCCTCTGGCTCGCTCCCTCTCCCCCTCTCCCCCACACCCTCCTGCTCTCCCCCACAGCGTCCAGCTCGTCCCCTCTCCCCCCACACCTTCCGGCTCGCTCCCTCTCCCCCTCTCCCCCACACCCTCCTGCTCTCCCCCACAGCGTCCAGCTCGCCCCCTCTCCCCCCACACCTTCCGGCTCGCTCCCTCTCCCCCTCTCCCCCACACCCTCCTGCTCTCCCCCACAGCGTCCAGCCCGCCCCCTGTCCCCCCACACCCTCCGGCTCGCCCCCTCCCCACACCCTCCGGCTCACCCCCTCCCCCCCCCCTCTCCTCCCCCGCCCCCAACACCCGCAGGGCCCTCCTCTCTCCCCCAACACCCGCAGGTCCACCCTCTCTCCCCCACACCCCCAGGGGGGTCTCCCCCACACCCACAGGGGGGTCTCCCCCACACCCGCCCACACCCGCTCCCCCCCAACACCCGCCCCCCACCTCTCCCCCCCCCAACACCCGCAGGGCCCCCCTCTCTCCCGCAACACCCGCAGGGCCCCCCTCTCTCCCCCACACCCACAGGGGGGTCTCCCCCACACCCGCCCCCCTCCTCTCCCCCCCAACACCCGCAGGGCCCCCCTCTCTCCCCCAACACCCGCAGGGCCCTCCTCTCTCCCCCAACACCCGCAGGTCCACCCTCTCTCCCCCACACCCCCAGGGGGGTCTGCCCCACACCCGCCCCCCTCCTCTCCCCCCAACACCCGCCCCCCTCCTCTCCCCCCCAACACCCGCCCCCCCTCTTCTCCCCCCCAACACCCGCCCCCCCTCTTCTCCCCCCCTCTTCTCCCCCCTCTTCTCCCCCCCCTCTTCTCCCCCCCCCAACACCCGCCCCCCTCTTCTCCCCCCCCCCAACACCCGCCCCCCCCTCTTCTCCCCCCCCCCCAACACCCGCCCCCCCTATTCTCCCCCCCAACACCCGCCCCCCCCTCGGCAGTGTCAATTTCAGCGGCCGGCTGATTGTTTCAGTGAGAGCAGCTTCCCTCTCTGGATCAAAGTGAGCCGGCCGCTGAAATTGACACTGCCGGCTGCTCTCTCCCTCCAATCCAACTTTTAAGTTTTAATGTTTCTGATTGGAGGGAGAGAGCAGCCGGCAGTGTCAATTTCAGCGGCCGGCTCACTTTGATCCAGAGAGGGAAGCTGCTCTCACTGAAATAATCAGCCGCCACTGAAATTGACACAACTGACAGTTGGGGTCCATAAGCCCCCCCCGCGGTATATCGCGAACCGCGGTATTGCGGAGCGCGGTATAACGGGGACTACTGTACTGATCAAAGACTCGATATACCAGTTAGTAAGTTTGAAATAAATGCACATTTATTTACACACGCAGTCAATTATACTCATGCACAAACTCTACTCACTAAACTACAACTACTACTAAAAGCCTATACTTAGCTTCGGGTGCCCACTCAGTCAGAGGAACAATGGCCGTTGTCCAGTTCTGAGGCTACTGGCTTCGAACTGGTATAGAATAGTAGCTAGGAGCGCCTATCTCGTAGCGTGCATTGACTTTAGACTTGCTTGGCGGGTCTCTTGTCGCTGAGAGCCAAGGCCAAGATGAAGGTGAAGAAGAAGAGAGGGATCTGCCTTGGGGCTCCTCTTTATACCCCAAAGGGGCTTCGCGCCCTTTTAGGTGGGCCTTGAACTTGGCCCCAATTAATTGGACCATGTCCTAATCATTTGTATTGATTTTCTCCAATAAAGGGGTCGTTGCTTGATCACTGGGCGGGTCCTAGGTGACCGTTGGCCTGCCTTTGTTTTAGTCTCCACTGGCGCCGGGAAGTCTGCTCTGGTACCGATTGCTTAAATGTTTCTCTTTTGTCCCCGGAGATAGCTCATTACTATGCTAATGACTTGCAGTATCGGTTTTGTCTGGGAGCTGCAAACTCCAATCCACAGGCAAACCTTGCACCTGCTTGTTTTCTTAGCACTGTCCAATTTTCCCTTTACCCTTTGCAAGTGTCTATTTTGAAATTGGGACGTGGCCACCCCAGGTGGCTACACCACCCTTACTTGTTGGAGCATTGGCTTGAGGGTTAACTAGAGTCAAGTAAGAATAATTCTGGATTCTAGGAATGCTGCATTTAAATACAAGCTACTCTAGTACTGTTAATTTTATTGCTCATCTCAATTTGTGGAGCTGTCCCCATTCCCGTGTCAATATATGTACACCGTTCCTGCAGGAGTTTAATCAAATATTTCATACATCTAGGACCATTTTAACAGCAGCTGCATACATTTGCAGGGTATTTGTCCTGAGATTTGAAAGGCTCTCTATAAATATAACTTTATTCTGTTTCTTTATCTGGAGCACAATGATATGATTTCTGGCTTACGCCTCACACCACAGTTCTCAACCAATTCCCTCCTCAGCTCTTCCTCCCATTTACTCTTTGCACTCACCACCTGTGCCCCACCCTGCTCCCCACAACCACCCGTATATATCTCCAATCCTGCCCTCCCCCAAACTCATCAGGAAGCAGCAGTTGTTCCAACAGCGTGTACTCTGGCAGCTTGGGGAACATCCTCCACTTCTTTTGCGCACTGACTCCTCCCCCACGTCCCACATCCTGTCCATCAATATATTCACCACCCAGTAATTGTTCATAAAGTTTGGAAGAGCCAGTCCCCCGTTCCCATGCCCCCGCTCCAGCAGCACCTTCCTCACACACGGGATTTTACCGGGCCAAATAAATCCCGAGATTACCTCTTTTACCTTCCGAAAATAAAACACCGTGGGAATAAAAATTAGGAGACACTGAAAAACAAACAGCAACCTCGGGAGGACTGTCATTTTCGCAGTCTGTACCCTCCCCGCCAGAGACAGTGGGAGCGTATCCCACCTCCGGAAACCCCCACCATCTGCTCCACTAGCCTACCCAGATTCAATTTGTGGAGCTGTCCCCATTCCCGTGTCATCAGGATACCAAAGTACCTAAGGCTGTCTCCAACCACCTTGCATGGCATCTCCCCCAATTTTCTCTCCTGCCCCCCCTTGCCTGGATCACAAAAACCTCACTTTTGCCCATATTCAATTTATACCTCAAGAACCGGCCAAATTCCTCTAGTATCCCCATAATCTCTCCAATCCCCCCTCAAAGAGTCTGATATATATAAGAGCAAATCATTCGCATAAAGCAAGACCCTATGCTCCACCTCCCTCGTACTATCCTCTGCCAGACCTTCGAAGCTCGCAGCGCCACGCCCAAAGGCTGTATGGCCAGGGCAAACAGCACTGGGGAGAGTGGACATCCCTCCCTCGTCCCCCGGTACAGCCTAAAATACTCTGACCTCACCCAATTCCTGCACACGTTTGCCAGCAGTGGCTGATAAAGCAACTGGACCCAGTCCACAAATCCCTGTCCAAACCCAAACCTTCCCAGGACCTCCCATAAGTACCCCCATTCCACCAGATCAAACGTACCTTCACCAAGCAGCTTCTCGAGCATCTTCCCCACGTACGTGCCAGCACCGGCTCCTTCGCACCCCTCGGTGGAGGGACTTGGAGCTCCCGAAGTAGGGGGTTTGGGTTAGCGACATGGCTGGCTTTCTTAGGCTGGATAAAATCAAATTCGCCTTGAGGGGTTCGTTACAGGGGTTCGCTCGGAGGGTGAAGCCGTTCATCGACATCTTCGAGAAAAATGAGACTGTTAGCAGGGGGAGGGGGGAATGGTGCGGGGGGGGGGGGAGGGGAGGCATGGAAGTGATGAATAAGGGTAGGAAAACTAATGGAGGAAGGGCCGGGAAGGTTTGGCAGTGTGTTTCTATAAGCCATGTGGGTTGGGGTTTATGTTTGGGGGGAATGATGGTTATTTCATTATGTGTTCTATTGGGTTATTGTTGAAAAGTGTTAAAATTATAAATACCTCAATAAAATATTTTCTTAAAAAAATCATCTGCAACCTTTACGGCAAAATTTATCGGATGGTCACACAAATAATCACGGGCCTAATGTGAAAAATGCAATCAGATTAATATGTGTTGTATTTATTCCAAAAGCTGCACTTTAAATATTCAGTGAACAGATCAGTCAATAAGGATTTGAAAAAATTATATTAAAGTTGCATAGATAAAAGTTTTGATGAAATTTAGCCGAAAGAGTGCTGCATTGTCCGGGAAGACCGTGGCGACACACGTCTGCACCATAGGAGCAAGGGATTCCACACAGAATGTAACCATTTATCTTTACATTGCTTTATTTTAAGTTGCAACTCCTTAAAACACAACATTGTGGCCATTTAAACAGCCATGGTTCCCCATCGGCACAGCTCAAGTTACACACTGCAGACATAATAAGCTTTCCATGCGAAAATAAGTCTAAATTTATTATGCTAGTCTCACGTGGAGCAGTGATCTTTGGAAGTATTAATCGGGTTCAGTAACGGGATTGAAGATAAGGATTCACCACCTAATGCATTCATCAGGATTTAAAGTCCTGACGTCATTGCTAGGAGCAGTCTGGAAGTTTTCGCAATCATTAATCATTGCCTGCTGCCAACCTTGGAAGCAACTGGTCCGAACTGCCATGACACTGGGATGCCTGGTCCCTTGCGCTAACATTGTCCTGCAGCAGCCAAAGGGACATTGCTGATTTCACCCTTTCTCTCCCAACCTTCAGTGATGCAAATTTAAAAAGATAAACAGCAGCAAACATGGGAGACATTAGCAGAGAAGCTGTTGAGCAATATTTGGAGAACAATCCACAATTTGCCAAGGAGTATTTTGACAGGAAGCTCAGGCCAGAGACAATTGGCAAATTCTTCAGTGGCTCCAAGGCAGAGTTAAAGGACGGGATCTCATTCAAAGACCTGTGCAAGCTGGAGGAGTCCGACGTTGTGTTTGAACTGGTCAAAGGGATGCAGGATGACTCCAATGTGGAAAAGCAGATGCACAATGTACTGCAGAGGATTGTCACCCTGGTCAATGCAGATAGAGGCAGCATGTTCACATTCAGGTCGAGGAATGGCACTGCAGAATTGGCCACAAGACTTTTTAATGTGACCAGAGACTCCACTTTCGAGAATAATCTTGTGCCTCCACAGGGTGAGATAGTTTTCCCATTGGATATGGGAGTAGTGGGATGGACAGCACGTACAAAAAAGATGCAGAATGTTCCGAATGTTAAAAAGGTACAATGCTATTGAACAATTGGCATGCATTCTATAATATTTAGTAGCTACATTTTAATGCAATTCAAAGTGTTGTCTGATCAGTTTGATTTATACATGATAGCTTTCTTGAACCAATTAACTAAGAATTATTGTTGAGGAAGTTTGAACTTTCCTATATTTATATCCACGCACTAATGCCACATAGTGTGTGATAGTGCACAGTACAAATAAAAAAGCAATCTAATGCATCTCTTGTGGCATTGCTCGAGAATTTGTAGTTTGCTGTCTTGCTCATCCATCTGTGTCTCCTCCTGTTGGGTGTTGTGTGCCTCCCACTCATGTTTTAATCAACTGTGTCCTTTTCTCCTTATTTAATTCTTTCCTTGAGCTTTTTACTTTTGTGTCTGTCTTTCTGTGTGGTGTTTTCTTGCATTGATTTCTGTTTCTTCTTTTTTTGTCTGTGTCTGTAGTCATTTGGCTTCTTGATCTCTTTCATTTTGGTGGTTAGAGTGGATGTTGAGGGAAAGGATTCGGCTAGAGTTGCAGAGGGCTTGGGGGTAATGTTTAGGTGAGGGTTGGTGATTTGTCTAAGGTGTAGAGTGGGAGTGGAAAACAATGTGAAAAGGTTTGTATATAACCACTTATTTTCACATCAGATTCCCAGTTCCCATTCTCTCAACACCTTTGTCTCGTATGTCCATCTTAGATTGCCAGCATCTCACTGTCATCATACCCAATGACCTGACCATGTCGTCTGACCCCATCCTTTCTTTGATCCCTTTGCTCTTAACCTCCTCTGCCTGCTTCACAATTCCCTCCTTTCACCAATTTTCTTTCCCCTTTCTCCATTCGCACACCTCCCGTCTCCTGTCTTGCTCTCCCCTTCTCTTTCACTCCTTTCTCCTTCCCACTTCTTGCATTTTTCAAATCTTCCTCCCTTCAACTCTTCCATGCTTCCTCTCCTCATCCCCATTGCCTCTTTGCATCATCCCGTAAGCTTCCTGTCCCCTCAGGCAAGGCCCCACCTTGCCCTCCTATCATTCCCATTCACTCTTCCTATCCATATACCAATGTCACTTTGATCTATTGCAGAATTTGGGGCAGCACGGTAACATTGTGGATAGCACAACTGCTTCACAGCTCCAGGGTCCCAGGTTCGATTCCGGCTTGGGTCACTGTGCGGAGTCTGCACATCCTCCCCGTGTGTGTGTGGGTTTCCTCCGGGTGCTCCGGTTTCCTCCCACAGTCCAAAGATGTGCAGGTTAGGTGGATTGGCCATGATAAATTGCCCTTAGTGTCCAAAATTGCCCTTAGTGTTGGGTGGGGTTACTGGGTTATGGGGATAGGGTGGAGGTGTTAACCTTGGGTAGGGTACTCTTTCCAGGAGCCGGTGCAGACTCGATGGGCCGAATGGCCTCCTTCTGCACTGTAAATTCTATGTAAATTGTCTGCTCCCTAACAGCAACACCCCCCTCCCCAGACCTTCAGGTTGCTAATTTCTCAGCAATGAGTTGAAAAATTGGCCGTTTGTGGTTCTTAAGGTGCTGACTTGTTGAACAGGAAGCGGGCCCTGAGGTAGAATTCTACCAGCAAGGATAGAGAGGTTGTGGGGGCAGTGAGAAAACGGGCGGGAGGACACTGTCAGTGCTCACATATTGTAACATTTCTGTAACATGATACTTTTCTGGCTGTTCTGTTGATTTACCCTGTAGTTGAAAATACAACAACTTGCATTTATACAGCACTGTTCATGCAATAGAACTACAAAGCACTTCAAAGGGGCATTATCAAACACAATTTGACACTGAGCCATATAAAGAGATAATAAGTCAGATAAGCAATTGCTTGGCCAAAGAAGTAGGTTTTAAGGAGCGTCTTAAAGGAGGAGAGAGAGCGGTAGAGGTAGCTGAAGCCATAGATGTCAATGGTGGTTCTCTGAAAATTGGGAATGCCAGGAGACCAGAATTGGAGCAATACAATGATGTAGGTGGGTTCTCATGTTGGAGGCGGTAATATACATAGGGAGGGGCAAAACAATGGAGGGATTTCAACATAATGTTCAGAATTGTAAATCTGAGGTATTGTTGGACTGGGAGCCAGGCGGTGATGAGTGAATAGGACTTGATGCAAGTTAGGATCCGGACAGCGGAGTTTATACAGCTAAGGTTCATGGAGAGTGGAAGGTGGATTACCAGTCATAGAAATAATAATATTCTGGACACTTTTTGTTTCATTTGATATACTGGTAATATGCATCAGTGTACAGTTCTACTGTGATTTAATACTGATGTTATTGTTAATCCTAGGCTTCCTTCATTAAATCAGCAATTCAGATTTGAACCTTCGCTATTCTTGAAAACATGCACAGCAGCCAGAGCCTTTTGTGTTGTGATTCAGTCAATGTTTGTCCCATATTGTTAAAACCAAAATATCATTATTGAGATTTTGTGAGGGGCAACAAAGAGTCCACACCGAGTTGTGGAGAAAAACAAACCTATTTAACACATTAACTAATACAGCTCTTCCAGGGCCTCTCTAGTCGGTGCCTGACTGGCCGACTCTATCTATACGAAGACACATGAACCTTGTTAAGGGTCCCCGGCCCCCTTATCGGGGGAGCTTCTATTCTGCACGTTCTACGGGGTAGTGAATCATCCCTACAGGATATAACAAAACAAACACTTTTCAGTTCTATTGGAATGCATTTATCTAATGGAATTATACTGCTGTCTGCATTTCTTTTAGTTGGTACATTTTGGGTGCACATTTTGTCTCCAATAGTAGAATTTGATTCCAATTCTGTGTCAAGCCCAGCTGAAAAAGTGCATTGGAGCTCCTACACCTTAACAAAGTAGGGTATGTGTGTAGGTTTATGCATGAGCAGCTGTCTATATGGGTAGTATATTTTTGTGGATAATATGTTTGCATTGCTAATATATGTACACAGGTTAATGCGCAAATAGGTTGTGTAACTGCATGTACATAAATAACATATGTTCAGGATTTTATGTATATGTACATAATCGTATAAGCATGTTTCGTGTAGGTTCATTTTTAGTGTAAATGTGCAAGACAAGATAAATAATCAAACATGATATAATTGGAGTATTTGTTATACGTATGGACCAAGCAGGTCTTTTTAATTTTACATCAGGAACAATAGTTCCAGCTTTTACATAATTCCCATAGTAATTTTAGCTTTCACCATTAGTCTAAATGGGCCATGCATTACACACCAAGCTCAATTCTGATTTCCACTGAAATCAAATGAAAACACCATCAAAACATGGTATATAACTGCACTTACTGCTAAATCAAGACAATGATGAGTAATCCTTCTTAACTCATAAGGTTATGAGGGAAAGATCAAGAAGGATCAGAAAGTTATGCATTTCTCAGGACTTGCCTTACCATTGCAATTTAGCATTTCTCACATGGTCAGAATGTACAAAGTGACATCTCAGATTGGAACATACTAATACCTGAAGCATTCAATCGCTGATTTTGGTGTTTACTAATGCAAGGGAATGACCTATTTTCCAATGATCTACCCTCCTGACATCTAGCAGAATTTGTGCGGGAATCTGCCTTTCACAAACGTAGGGCTGGATTCTCAGTCGGCGGGACCCTCTCTTTCGCCGGCAGTGCACTCACGCCCTCGGATATCCCGACCACGTGGGGAAACCCCATTGGCCGGCAGGCGGGACGGAGGATTCCCCCTCAATCTTTCTTCTGTTAATTCTTTTGTGCCTGTCTTTATTCCTAAGCCTCGTGGATTGTTATATCTGAGAAAAAAACTTGGTTATTTTAACACTTGGAAATGTTGCGAAACAAACAGTATTGGATAGTAATATACCATGTCCTGATTGTGTTTTCATTTGACTTCAGTAGAAAGCAAAATTGATCTTGGTGTATAATGCATGGCCCATTGACTATCATCCACTTTAGAATATCGGTAAAAGTTAAAATTACGATGGGAAACTCTCAATTATCTGCAAATGTCTGTTTTGTATCAAGTTGAGCTTTAGTGGACAATAGAAGCTTTTCTTTAATTTTAGCTGTTGAAATGACGTCACACTGATAAGTGGCCATTAAATCCTAAATCTGTTACTGTGTCCTTGATATCTTTGGACTTTCGGCTACAGAGCTCTGTAATCATAGATACCATATCCCCGTAACTCAGTAACCCCTACTAAACTTTTGGACACAAAGGGGCAATTTTAGCATGGCCAATCTACCTCACCTGCACATCTTTGAACTGTGGGAGGAAACTGGAGCACTCGGAGGAAACCCACGCAGACATGGGGAGAACATACAAACTCCACTCAGTCACCCAAGGCCGGAATTGAACCCGGGTCCCTGGAGTTGTGAGGTAGCAGTGCTAACCACTGTGCCACTGTGCCGCCCCGACTGGAAATGTGACTAATTTTTATTGATGCGTATAAAGAGAATCAAAAAGAGATTTGGTGTTGAAATCCTATTTGAGATGATCTAGATGTTTTTATCCAATCAACAGCAACTTTTTTTAATGAAGTTTCTATGTGTCTCGTTCAGGACTCAGGAAGGTGCAGCTTTATCAGATTCTCTGACCCATTCCTATCAGCAAAGCAGGTCGCTTCCGGGTTTTGATAGACTGACCTGTCCCATATTTAACCGGCAAGTGGATGACCGCAATAGAGATTTTGCAGTGTGCGGTTCAACAATTAATGTATCACAGTTTTAAAAATACAAATTGCTGTTAGATTTAGTACATACCCAATTTTCCTCCTAAAATTTGAAAAAATAAAGGCTGTGCATTCAAACATCATGAATGGAGAGAACATCTTGGTTTTCATAAGTTCAGAAGATATGGGCAGAATTGAGTCTGCACCACCATTCTATCATGGATGATATGTTCCTCATCTTTTACCTCATCTGGGCAGCACGGTGGCACAGTGGTCCCAGGTTCGATCCCGGCCCTGGGTCACTGTCCGTGTGGAACTTGCACATTCTCCACTTGTTTGCATGGGTTTCGCCTCCACAACACAAAGATGTGCAGATTAGGTGGATTGGCCATGCTAAATTGCCCCTTAATTGGAAAACAAATGCATTGGGTACTCTAAATTGATTTTTAAAAAATCTTTTACCTAATCTTTTCCCAACCTTTAGCATCAAAATTAAATTAAGTACATGTACATTGTGTACAATTCTGGCCTCCACATTATAGGAAGGATATGATTACACTGAAGAAGGTCCAGAGGAGTTTTACCAGGATGCTGCCTGGTTTGGAAGGTCTGAGCTATGAGAAAAGATTGGATAAGCTCGGGCTGTTTTCCTTGGATCAGCAAGATTGAGAGGGGACCTGATAGAGGTGTATAATATGATGAAGGGCATAGATAAGATGAATGGGAAGGCACCTTTTCCATTAACAGAGGGGTCAACAACCAGGGGACAGAAACTTAAGGTAAAAGGTTAAGAGGGTGTAGTTGGTGGGAGTCTAACTCACTGCCTGAAAGGGTGGTGGAGTCAAAAAATCTTGTAACATTTAAGAACTGTTTAGATATTTAGCTATTCCCTTGTTCTGACATAACAGGGCTATGGGACAAGTGCTGGAAAATGGGATTAGCGTAGTCAGATCTTTGTTGTCCGGCATGGACACGATGTTCCAAATGGTCTCCTTCTGTGCTGTAAACATCTACAAATCAATTTATTTGGACATCTAATTATGAGGTCACCACTATTGATAAAATGGCCAATAACTGGACACAGATCCACAAGTGGAACCTGACCAGCCTGGTGGAGGAAGTAAGAAAAGACCTTCAACGGTGGGGCTCACTCCCACTCTCTCTGGCGGGAAGAGTGCAGACGATCAAGATTAACGTACTGCCAAGGTTCCTCTTCCTGTTTAGATCCATCCCGATCTTCAACCCCAAGGCCTTTTCCCAAAACGTAGACAGTCTAGTCATGGCGTTTGTGTGTGTGTTGGGGGGGGGGGGGGGGGGGGGGGGGGGGAAGAACCCGAGAATTGGACAGAGTGGGAGCCCGAAGCGAGGGCAATAGTTTGGCTCACCGGGAATATAGAAAGCGAACTGCGTTTTACCAGTTCTGGATGTATAAAGCTTTCAGTGCTCCTGGAGTCAAAGAGGCATGGTGTGTTGTACCCGTTGATCTGGGGGGGGGGGGGGAAGAACCCGAGAATTCCCAAACCGACACTGCAAAGAGGGAAAGTCAGAGGGGGTGTTGGAACCAACAATTCTACGGACACGTGCTTGTAGGATTAGAATAGCGGTTTTAATATACTTACAACAGAGCCAGCCTGTTCGCGGTTGAACTTTCGGCGAACTGGCCGGCTGACCTTGTGGCACTGATTTTTATACAGCAGCTCCCGGGGGAGGAGTCCTGGGCGGAGCCAAGGGAGAAGCCCAGTACAACTCTCAAGCATTCCCAGAGCTACTCCCCCCCGGAGGTCAGATAGTGCAACTGCACTTACAATATAGACACATGTATATACAGGTTATAATCCGGTGTGAACCACATTCACTACATTCACCCCCTGTGAAAAAAATCGAGTCCAGCGGGGGTGGTAGCTCACAGAGTTAGTCTGTCCGGTGGACGAATTGTTCTTTTCGATCTGCGGAGCACCGGGGTTGCAGCCTCTTGCAGTGGCTGGGTGGGTGTTGAGAGCTGGGGTACGATGGCAGACTCTGGAGCGGGTCTCGTCCGAACTTTATACACCTCTGGCTCGACCGGAGACTGGGGGCGCTGGGGGCGGGCTGGTTCTGGCACGTGGAACCGGTGGGGTGAGCTTGCGGGATCGGGGGGCGCTAGGGGGCGGCAGCATAGGGAATGGGGTAAGGGGTTCCTCAGTGGGGGTAGGGGGAGGCTGGATCCAGTGGGTGCCAGGTCCCGAAGGGATACTGTGTCCTGGCGACCGTCCGGGAACTCCACAAATGCATACTGGGGGTTGGAATGGAGCAGGCGCACCTTTTCAACAAGGGGGTCAGTTTTGTGCCCCCTGACGTGCTTCCTCAGGAGGACCAGGCCTGGTGTCCTCAACCACACCGGAAGTGAGACTCCCGTGGTAGTGCCCCTAGGAAAAATGAAGAGTCGCTCGTGAGGGGTTTGATTTGTAGCTGTACAGAGGAGGGATCTGATAGCGTGGAGTGCCTGGGAGGTCTTCTTGCCATTGGGAGACTTGGAGTTTTCTAGACCGGAGGGTCAGCAGGACGGTCTTCCAGACCGTCGCGTTCTCTCTCTCCACCTGTCCGTTCCCCCTGGGGTTGTAGCTGGTAGTCCTGCTCAAGGCAATGCCCTTGTCGAGCAGGTACTGACGCAGCTCGTCGCTCATAAAGGACGAACCCCGGTCGCTGTGCACGTAGCTGGGGAAACCGAACAGGGTGAAGACACTATGCAGGGCCCTAATGACTGTGTGGGAGGTCATATCAGGGCATGGAATGGCAAAAGGGAATTGGGAGAACTCGTCGATGATATTGAGGAAATAGATGTTCTTGTTAGTGGAGGGGAGTGGCCCTTTGAAATCGATCGCAAGGCGTTCAAAGGGCCTAGAAGCCTTGACCAGGTGGGCCCTGTCTGGTCTATAGAAGTGCGGTTTGCACTCCGCACAGATCGGGCAGTCCCTGGTGACCGCTTTTAGCTCCTCGTTGGAGAAAGGCAGGTTTCGGGCTCTGATGTAGTGGGCGAGCCGGGTGACCCCTGGATGGCAGAGGTCCACGTGGATGGCTTTCAGACGGCTGATCTGCGCGCTGGCGCATGTCCCGTGGGATAGGGCATCCGAGGGCTCGTTGAGCTTCCCCGGTCGATATTTAATATCGTAACTATAGGTGGAGAGTTCGATCCTCCACCGAAGGATTTTATCATTTTTTATTTTGCCCCTTTGCAAGTTGTCAAACATAAAGGCAACCGATCGTTGGTCGGTGATGAGGGTGAACCTCCTACCTGCGAGGTAGTGCCTCCAGTGACGAACAGCCTCCACGATGGCTTGTGCTTCCTTCTCGACTGAGGAGTGTCGGAGTTCTGAAGCGGATAGGGTACGGGAGAGAAATGCAACGGGCCTCCCTGCCTGATTTAAAGTGGCTGCTAGAGCTACCTCTGAGGCGTCGCTCTCAACCTGAAAGGGAGTGGATTTATCCACCGCCCGCATGGCTGCTTTGCCGATGTCCTCCTTGATGCAGCTTAAGGCCTGGCGTGCCTCAGCAGACCGGGGAAATCGTGTGGCCTTAAAGAGTGGGCGGGCTTTGTCCGCATATTGAGGGACCCACTGGGCGTAGTATGAAAAGAACCCCAAGCACCGTTTGAGGGCCTTGGGGCAATGAGGGAGGGGGAGTTCTAAGAGGGGGCGCATGCGGTCCGGGTCTGGGCCCAGGACTCCGTTCTCCACGACGTAGCCGAGGATGGCCAGTCTGCTTGTGCGGAAAACGCATTTCTCCTTGTTATAAGTGAGATTTAATTTCTGTGCCGTTTGGAGAAAACGGTGGAGGTTGGCGTTGTGGTCCTGCTGGTCATAGCCGCAGATGGTAACATTGTCCAGATACGGAAACGTGGCCCGCAGCCCGTACTGGTCTACCATTCGGTCCATTGCCCGTTGGAACACCGAAACCCCGTTGGTGACGCCGAACGGAACCCAGAGAAAGTGGAAGAGGCGGCCATCGGCCTCGAACGCCGTGTAGTGGCGGTCCTCCGGGCGGATTGGGAGCTGGTGGTATGCAGACTTCAGATCCACCGTGGAAAATAGCCAATATTGGGCAATCTGATTAACCATGTCTGCAATTCTGGGGAGGGGACACGCGTCTAGGAGCGTAAAGCGATTTATGGTCTGGCTATAGTCGACGACCATGCAAAATATTTCCCCGGTCTTGACGACCACCACCTGAGCTCTCCAGGGACTATTACTGGCCTCTATGATCCCCTCACTGAGCAGCCGTCGGATCTCCGAACGGATAAAGACCCTATCCTGTAGGCTGTATCGCCTGCTGCGAGTAGCACCGGCTTGCAATCTAGAGATCTAGAGTGAGATTGGCGAATAGAGGGGGGAGGGGGGAGATGAGCAGCGTGGCGAGGCTGCAGATAGTGAGTGGGGGCAGGGGCCCGCTGAAGCTGAGGGTGAGGCTCTTGAGGTTGCACTGGAAATCCAGGCCTAATAAGAGTGGCGCGCAGAGGTCGGGCAGGACGTAAAGTTTAAATTTAGAATAACTAGCGCCTCAAATTGTGAGCGTAGCGACAGTGCGTCCTTGGATTTGGACTGAGTGGGAGCCCGAAGCGAGGGCAATAGTTTGGCTCACCGGAAAAATAGAAAGCGAACAGCGTCTTACCAGCTCTGGATGTATAAAGCTCTCAGTGCTCCCGGAGTCAAAGAGGCATGGCGTGCTGTACCCGTTGATCTGGACCTCCGCCATCAAACTTCGTAGGTGCTTGGGGCGGGATTGATCCAGGGTGACCGCGTTGAGTTGCGGGCCGCGTGGTGAGTGCCCGGGAAGGTCGTAGTCTTCCGAGTGGGCGTCTGGTCAAGTAGATGCCGGTACGTTCTGGCGAGCTTGATGCAGGATCGCTGTGCTGAGTTGCGGGCCGCGTGATGAGTGCCCGGGGAAGTCGTATTCTTCAGATGAGCTTTCTGAGCATGCCGATGCAGATGGGGCCTGTGGATCGCACGTGGTGAGCAGCGAGGAAGATGGCGGCCCCCATGAGTCGCACGTGGCCGGCCGCATGGTGGGGGTTTGCCAAGATTGCAGCCCCCATGGATCGCACATGGCGGGAAGGGGCGGAGTCGGGGTGTAGGCCGCAGCGTTTTGGGCCCCGCGGGCCCGCTGGTGTTGGGAGCGATTTGTTCTCTCTGCAGGGGAGTTAAAAACTGGGCCCTTTTCATGAGGCACACTCTGGCATAGTGGCCTTTCTTCCCGCAGCTGCTGCAGGTCGCGGATCGGGCTGGGCAGTGCTGCCGCGGGTGCTGGCTTTGGCCACAGAAATGGCAGGCTGGGGCAGCGGAGTAGCTGGTTGGAGCAGCTGAGTAGCTGGCTGGGGCAGCAGAGTAACTGGCTTTGGCAGCGCGGTAGCTGGGGGGCCGTGCGGCACAGGCCTGGGGGGACTGTTGGTCGGGGGTCCACGATGGGGTCGCGGGGTCCGCGGGAAACGACGTGAGGCTGCGGAAGGAAACTTCCATAGTGGTAGCAGCCTCCACAGTAGTGTCTAAGTCCTGGGCCCCCTTTTCTGGTTTAGGGGCTGGTTTAGCTCACAAGGCTAAATCGCTGGCTTTTAAAGCAGACCAAGCAGGCCAGCAGCACGGTTCGATTCCCGTACCAGCCTCCCCGGACAGGCGCCAGAATGTGGCGACTAGGGGCTTTTCACAGTAACTTCATTGAAGCCTACTCGTGACAATAAGCGATTTTCATTTCATTTCATTTTCATTTTCATTTCATTTCTAGCAGTCTTTGGAGCACATAGTTAGATCTAAGGCCCGCTACGAAAACGTCCCGCACAGCAAGCTCCCTATGCTCAGCCGTGGTAATGGCTTGATAATTACATTCATTAGAAAGGTTGTTCAATTCGCTTACAAATTCGGCAAGCGTTTCTGTAGGCCGCTGACGGCGAGTTGTAAACACGTGGCGTGCATAAACCTCGTTAATGGGCCTAACGTACATTTTGTCCAATATCGCCAGCGCTGCGGTGTAAGAACCGGCCGGATTCAGCTGTGTGGAGATTCTGTGGCTTACCCTAGCGTGCAGTAGGATGAGTTTTTGTTCCTCAGTTGTTCCTGGGGTGCTGGCTTCTGCCAGGTAGGCTTTAAAACATCTTAGCCAGTGGGAAAAAATTTCCTTAGCCTCTGCATCCTGTGGGTCGAGTTCTAGGCGTCCGGGCTTGAGGGCTGCTTCCATGATTTCTTCGACTGTTTCCTAAGTATATTAAATTGTTGGAACCAACAATTCTACGGACACGTGCTTGTAGGATTAGAATAGCAGGTTTAATATACTTACAACAGAGCCAGCCTGTTAGCCGGTGAACTTTCGGTGAACTGACCGGCTGACCCTGTGGCACTGATCTTTATACAGCAGCTCCCGGGGGAGGAGTCCTGAGCGGAGCCAAGGGAGAAGCCCCGTACAACTCTCAAGCATTCCCAGAGCTACTCCCCCTGGAGGTCAGATAGTGCAACTGTACTTACAATATAGACACATGTATATACAGGTTATAATCCGGTGTGAATCACATTCACCACAGGGGGCCTGGCTCTACCGAACCTACAATACTACCACTGGGCAACAACGGCAGAAAAAGTGAGGGATGGGTACAAGAACCCGACACAGATTGGGTACAAATGGAGGAGGCATCCTGTAAAGGAACAACCCTCATGGCCCTGGCTACAGCAGCACTCCCATCCCCCTCAACAGGTACAAAACGAGCCCAGTGGTAGCAGCAATGCTGAGAACATGGACCCAGTTAAGACAGCACTTCGGGATAACCCATGGCTCCCATCTGTGGCAATCACAGATTACCCCCAGCCATGCTAGATACCACCTTCAAAAGATGGAGGCGGGACGGGGCACACTGATGGTCGGGGACTTCTATGTAGGGCACAGACTGGCGACACTGGAGGAACTGACGAGGAAGTGGAAACTAGCAAAAGGACAGGAATTGAGACATCTCCAAATAAAGCACTTCCTCCACAAAGGGACAGTAGGGTACCCCGGTGCCCATGAAAGCACAATACTAGAGGACCTGATAGGCACAAGCAGCGAGAAGGGGGGCTATGTGGGAAAATATACGGACAGCTACCAGACAGAGCTCGAACACCACTGGACGGGACCAGACAAAAATGGGAGGATGAACTGGGGACAGAGGTAGGATGGGGATTCTGGAACGAAGCACTGAGCAGGGTGAACTCCACCTCCTCCTGCTCAAGGCTAAGCCTAATGCAGCTCAAAGTGGTGCACAGAGTGCACCTGACCAGAACCCAAATGAGCAGGTTATGTATATAAGCAACAACTATATAAATATGAGAAAAGTCAATAGAAAGATTTTCACAAAAAAATGGCCTATAGCGTGTGTTGGAGACAAACAGAAATGTGACTCTGTGATTCTGTCCCAGGATGCCCATTTTTCTGAATTTGTCGATAAACAGACTGGCTACACGACTTTGAACATGCTCACAGCCCCAGTGCTGCAGGGGAAGGAGGTATTAGCAGTCTTGATGGCGATTAACAAAATTGGCGAACCAAACTTCACAAAAGAAGACCAAGAGGTAACTAGAGATAACTGTCTGAAATTTTTGTGAAGTTTGAAGAAAATCAAATCTATTGAGTGATAATCTATTTATTTATTTTATATTTCTAGATTTTTACAAAATATCTTAATTTTGGATCTTTATCCCTGAAATACTCTCGTATCAATTACCTCTACAATGTGGAATTCCGACGGTCCCAGGTAATATTTGTGTTGGGTTCAAATAAATTATTTTAAGACTTGACTCTTTCTCTACACCAGTGGTGGGGGTAGTGGTCCAGGTCAGAGTAGACCAAAACTTTGCTCTAAACTAGGGCTGGTTTAGCACAGTGGGCTAAATAGCTGGCTTTTAAAGCAGACCAAGGCAGGCCAGCAACGCGGGTTCAATTCCCCTACCAGCCTCCCTGAACAGGTGCCGGAATGTGGCGACTAGGGGCTTTTCGCAGTAACTTCATTTGAAGCCTACTTGTGACAATAAGTGATTTTCATTTTAAACTGATCATGTAATCATTCTCAGGGATCAACTGCTCTCCATTGATATTGGTCAAGAATTACATGAGGGTTCCTCACTTGAGTTTCAATACAAGTTTACAAAACTGTCCCCTATCAAATCACTGAACATACTAATGAAATGAGCATGGTCACTTTCAATGTTCAATGGCCTCTTTGTTCATTTGTTCCCTGTGGTGAGCAACCTAACCAATGGTCCTTAAAGGCACTGCTGGTGTCCGCTCTGTAAATAAAATCCCCAAATCCTTTTATCTTTTATTTGTGTGGGGCCAGGAGGAGTACAGGCATAAACCATTCGCTTGCTACGTGTTGTAGAGCGTGCTCTCTTTTATGTTTTTTTTGTCAAAAGTAAAACTCCTCACAAACAAGTCTGCTCCTGCCACAACTGGAACTGGAGTTGTTTGGTGCTATACATTGTGAGCCTTACCCTTATTATTGTACAGGGAGCAACCAACTCGGAATCAGACATGAAGGATCCTCTATCCCAGATCAGCTGCATAAATTCCACCTTTCACTGACAGACAAGTGTTGGAGTGTTATAGTCAGACATGAACATCATTCCACATTTACTGACTCAGCACTTGGATCTAGCTTTCTGGACATCAGACAAAAGCAACATTTACACCGCAATGATAAAATTATAGTATAAACCGAGAATACGAGTCCAACCTGACTCGGGAACAAAGTAAGAGTTAGGCTGAGTGCTCGTTCCATTTCATGTTAATGCTACTGTAGCGTACACACGGGTGGCACGGTGGTGCAGTGGTTAGCTCTGCTGCCTCACAGCGCCGAGGGCCCGGGTTCAATCCAGGCCCTTGGTCACTGTCCATGTGGAGTTTGCACATTCTCCCCATGTCTGCGTGGGTCTCATCCCCACAATCTCAAAAAGATGTGCAGGATAGGTGAATTGGCCACGCTAAATTTCCCCTTAGTTGAAAAAAGTAATTGGGTACTCTAAATTTTAAAAATATTGTCGTGTAAACACAGCCTTGGAAACGATAAAACTATCACTGGCTTCAAAGTCCCTCAGATCCAGTGCCACATCTGCTTAACCTAATGGTTAGACACCTCCACAATGTTCTTTGAATTCTTTCATGGGCAAGACCAGCATTTGTTGCCTATCCCCAATTGATGGTTGAGAAGGTATTGGTGAGCTGCAGTGGGTATGTGCCCTCACAGTGCTGCAGAAATGTATGTAGATGTCAGCACAACTAGCCTTAATAGCAAGAATAGGAAGCAGAGTCTTACTATGGTGCAATTTTTATTTGGGTGGAGCTTGTTTGATAGACAGGAAAATCTTCTGTATTTGCAAGTGTCAAATCAAGCAACTAATCAGCACAGAATTATATTTAATATGGAGTGCAGACGGCAGGGATACACCCCTTTTAAGTAAGCCTAGAGTTTAATGCAGCTTTGCAAAGCCAGCTTTAGGGACCATTAATCGTGTAACGGGACTGCCAAAATTTAAGTTCAGCATAGCGCACTGGTAAGATGTTCAACTAGGACCACATTACCCAAGGGTGCCATCTTGCAAGGTTGTTTGGCATTGAGTGGCAGGAGTGCCAAATTCTCAATGTTGGGTTTATTCCTCAAACAGGTCGGTCAGTCGTTCACAGTGCTTCACCCCACTGCAGAATTCCCAGTTTGGGCATCAAGTTACCAAATCTGCCAAAGTGGGTGGATGTGGTTAGATCTTATGTTGGCAGCTGTGTCATCTACTCATCCATCCCAAGGAAAGTGGTCACCATTCTTTACACAATTAATAAGCCCGAGGGGGATTAGTGGGTACCAAGAGCTCCTTGTAAGTGACATGGTGGACAGCACAGCTCAGCAGAAAATGGATGACAGTTTGTCACTATTCACCTGTCCACAGCATAAATACACACCATTGTGTGTGTGTGTGTGTGTGTGTGTGTGGGGGGGGGGGGGGGGGGGGGGATCCCTGCTACCGTTTCTGTTGGGCGCGATCATTGATGGGAATGGAAAATCCTGTGAGAGGCCTCTATGCTCGATGACCACCCCCAGCTATTACATTATCAAATTGATGCTTCCACGGGGAAGCCAACATGAATTACGACAGGTCCCCCGGCAGGCACATGGTGGGCAAAACCTGCCAAAGGAGCACAGGAATCTCAGGAGGGAGAGGGTCATGATCGGGCAGTACCTGGGTACTTCCATCTGGCACTGCCTGTGCACTGGTCTCTGCCACAGGGTGGCATGTTGCATGGTGCTGGGGGGCGCAGTTTTTACCTCTTTCTATTGGGGCAGCATTTAAAAATGGCTCCCCGATCTTTGAAGAACGAAGTTGCTGGTGGTGCAGGTTCAATCTGAGCCCACCCCGTGAGCGTGACATCGTGGGACCTGCCCCTTAGAGTTTCTTTACTATCCAGCAACAATACGGCGGAGAAAGCTGCTGGCACGCCACTTTTCCCACCTGCTGTAACACTGCAGAAAAATGGAACAATTCCAGTCCATACATTGAATAGAGATTCCACCAGTCGGAGGTGCACTTTCAATTGTAACTGTTCATAGACATGCGAGCTGGATATATGAGTGCACATTCTTATACTCAGTCTCCAGGTAATGGGAGGGATTCTTCAGTCTCCGAATCCCCGTTGGCGCTGAAATTGGGGGGTGGTGCCGCTTTTGTGATGCTCTGCTCCCTCCGAAATGGCGTACTCCTAGAGTACGGCGCACACAATCCACAGGCAGGGAGGGCTTTGGCAGGGGGCACTGGTGGATGGTGGTCCGAGGGTGGCGAGCCTGGCAAAAGGGGGGCACTATTTGGCAGACCGAATGCATGCGCAACCATGGACCCGGAAATTCTCTGACCGTAGCGGCAGCTAGACTAGCCCCCCACCAGACGGGGGATCGGTGGCTGTTTTGCGCCATTTGTTCGGTCGTCAAAGGCCACCATTCCCACGCTGGCGTCAGCATTTAGTCTCAGAATCAGAGAATCCAGCCCAATATCTTTATGCCAAATCTCAGAGTTTCCTCATTAGCTGTTGACAAGTCTACCTTGGAAAGAATCACACAGGACAGCTCAAAATACTGGTTACTTTGATAATCCAAATATCCAAGAGTCACATTACATTAGGTTTACTCATCTGCTTAATTCAGGTCATTCAGAGGCTTCGGAAAGAGACTTGTTGGCGTGAAGTTAACCCAACCTCCAGGTGTTCAGTGACAGGTCAGTGTAGAATGAAACCCTTTCTCTAAATGAATGCTTTCACCTTTCCACTCAACATCATGGTTTCTTATTTTTAAATAGCCTTAAGGAAGTTTTGCTCTTGAACTAATGAAGTTATGAACTGTACAGGAAAGCTATTCAAACACCTAGCTTATTGCGGTGATTGTCCCTTTCATGGCAACACAGTAGAAAAGGATCAATCACCACACTTACATACATTTTAACTTAGCCTGCTGATGGAACCATCAATTCACCAGACACATGTTTCCGATATGAATATAGGCTTTAATCTACTTACTACAGAGCCAGCCTGCTATCCGTTGATGAACTCTCAGTGAACTGCAGGCTGACTCTGGACAAGGGTATTTATACAGCAGCACTAGGGGGAGGAGTCATGGGCGGAGCCAAGGGTGGAGCCCTGTACAAGCTCCTGAGCATTCCCAGACCTACTCCCCCTAGTGGTCGGATAACGCTACTGCGCTTACAAAGATATAGTGTGAATTATCATGTTACATTCACCATACCTGCATTTAGACTTTATCATTGAAGAAAGAAGAGAATCTCAGGGCAGTCTCAAAGGAATGCATCCAGGCTAGAGTTTGCGTACACAGCAGCATCCAGCTATCATTATGAATGAATAGTTGGGATGGATGCTTCTTATACCTTCAACTGAATAGATTCAAGGTCACCTCTTGCACCATGCAAAATCTTAATACCACACTTGTTGCATCAAATACCAAATGCAACGAGCTAGCCCATTGTTCATCATAAAATTGGAGTTATGACAGAATACAGGATATCTCCAGGACAATCATGTAGGTTAAATTTTTGATACATATCAACATGAATAGGCTACATCCAGAAGTGGAGAAATATCAGGTGATTGTGAGTTCCCTTTCTAGGTTCATCGGATTAGACTCTTTCTACCACATCATACTCTCTGAGTGATGTAAAGTCTGGATACTCAGATACATGGAGAATATGGTAAAAAAAAAACTATCCTAAAACTTACCAAATTTCATGGAGAATATACAACCAGACCAGAATTGTTCAATAGAAGATAAGATTGTTCCTTTTATAATGGACCAATTGACATTCACAAAACTAAGTTTGCTAGACTTTTGTTGGGTCAGGTTTAATGGTTATGGATCAAAGGTAGATAAATGGAGTTGAGGTGCAGATAAGCCACCAACCAATTGAATGTCAGAAGAGTGTCGTGGGTCTGAATGGTCCTGTCCCCATGTTTCCACGTCTTGCTTCTTTCAGTATCCATATGATTATGCTTTATTCACAAAAGACAATCTCAATGTAAAGAGTTGTCCAGGTTGTATACTGATACATCAGTCTGTTTATATAGCTTGAACCCATCCCTGCAGCACTGTGAGGGCACATACCCACTGCAGCTCACCACCACCTTCTCAGCCATCAATTGGGGATGGGCAACAAATGCTGGTCTTGCCCATGAAAGAATTCAAAGAACATTAAAACATACACTTTTCCCTGGTTTCTGTAAATTTATCTTTGCTTATAGATCCTGTTGTGGTCTGCCAACAAGGTATTTGAAGAGCTTACAGACATCGAACGGCAGTTTCACAAAGCTCTGTACACAGTTCGAACCTATTTGAATGTCGAAAGATATTCAGTTGCTCTCCTGGACATGACCAAGCAGAAGGTAGATAAACCTGTCAGTTACAATGCTGCTTCTTTCTTTCAATTTATTTTGAAAACTGTCTTCCACAATTAAAATGCTTGATTACACTTTGTTTGATTACATGAATAAAATCTAACGGAATGCTCCCGTAGGAGTTCTTTGACGAATGGCCAATCCAGATGGGTGAAATCCCTGCTTACAAAGGCCCAAAGACACCAGATGGCAGAGTAAGTCTATAAACAAATTTCAGCATCAGTTCACATTCAATCTCTGAAACACATTGTGTGCATTTTATTTTACCACTAACAAACAATTGTCTTTGAAACTGAGCAGGAAATCAACTTTTATAAGATCATTGACTATTTGTTGGTTGGGAAAGAGGAAATCAAAGTAATCCTGTAAGTATTACCAGCTTTTTACAATCTGGTAAAGCATATTTTATTATGCAGGACGTCAACAAATCATAACTTCAATTCATTTTGTACTTGAAGGTCACCTCCTGTGGATCATTGGTCCCTTGTGAGTGGGCTCCCAACCTATGTGGCAGAAAATGGCTTTGTAAGTCGATTTATAATGGCAATAATTAACTTGGTTGATATTAATTGTTTTCCTTTTCTATTACTACTCCATGGGTTAATACTAACCATAGTAGCCATTGGCATTCACAATCAATATTCAGCTCATTATGTAAAAGAGGTTTTCATTGTTCGTTAAGATAACTTTAATCAGTGTAGTATGATAAAAAAGCTCAGGTCTGAATTTTTGCAAAGTTGAAAGGCTTTTCCACCTTAGTAACAATGGTGCCAGAGCCCCAGTTCCAAAAGTCCCTCCTTTGACCTTGGCATCCACCATTTTTCCCAGGGGTTGGGGGAGGGGGTGGGGTGGTGGCAGTGCTGCAGTTTGGGTTTTTGTTTGCATATCAATGGGATTCATGGTTTGCAGCTGCCTTCAAACTGATGCAATTTCTGTCATTGGGATGTCCAAAACACAACTCATGGACCTTAGAGGAAAACGTCTAAAGCTACCAGAGTTACTTTGAGAGGTAAGGTATCCTTTTGGAGATGTAAGGTACCCTTTTGGGGAGGTAAGGTGCTTTTTGACATTATTAAGATTAGACATGAATGTGCATAACAAGTGGATAAGCTCAGCGGAACAGTTAAGTTGTCAAGTCATTTAAATCCCCATGTCCTTTAAATATTTTGAGAAAAAACTTTCTGTGACTCTGCTTGAAATTTCACTAGCTGTCTGTTGACAAAATCCTGACATCAATCATTATAGATTTGGGCTGCATGATGCTCTACAACCTATCACTATCACAGTGGGGGTCCTGTAATTTCACAGTTTGATTGACAGCTCCAATTGCTTATAAAAAGATTAACTGTCAGTGAGTCAGTAAGTAAATTTCCCATACGTTTGAAAAAGTTTTTCTCATTCATTATTTCTATTTCGCTTTTGCTAGGGCTTTGCCCTATAACATTCATCATTCCACAGCAGAGACTAATGGGGATAATCATAACCTCATCGGCCCTAACTGAATGGATTTGGTTCAAAGCCAGCTTTCATCCTGTGCAATTTTAATTTTGATTGAAGTTAATGGAGAACAAAATCAGGTGGGGTGTAAAACTGATGTTTGACATGATCTAGGTAGGTTAAAATTACTCTTTATTTCCAGCCAATCCTATCTTGCTTTTCCTATTGGTTGCTCAGTTATAGTTCTAAGAGAACCATCCAACCCCTGATGGGGCGGACTGATAGCACAGTGGTTAGCATAGTTGCTTCACAGCTCTAGGGTCCCAGGTTTGATTCCCAACTTGGGTCACTGTCTCTGCGGAGTTTGCACGTTCTCCTACTGTCTGCGTCGGTTTCCTCATGGTGCTCCGGTTTCCTCCCACAGCCCAAAGATGTGCAGGTTAGGTGGATTGGCCATGCTAAATTGCCCTTAGTGTCCAAAAAGGTTAGGTGGGGTTACTGGGTTATGGGGATAGGGTGGAGGTGTGGGCTTGGGTGGGATGCTCTTTCCAAGGGCCAGTGCAGACTCGATGGGCCGAATGGTCTCCTTCTGCACTCTAAATTCTATTCTATGAAATCTAAGTAACACTTTTCATGTTTGTACCAGCTCAATGAATGTCCATAGTCTATTCTACAAAGCACATGCCCATAGCAGAAATTATTGGATACGAATTAAGATTAGGAATCCATGCTGATTTTTGCACTTATTAGCCTATTGCCACAGATTTTAGAAAAAAATTGGTGCCTTTGAACTATGAACTTGAGTCTCTGCTTTTTAAAAAATCTTTTTATACTCCACATTTTCAACATCTTCATCAAATAAACAACAAAAGAAAAACAACAACAAACACGATAACAATCCCCCAGAAACAACAACCCCCTCAATATTAAATCCAGTACATCCATTTGTGCATTCCTGGTAAAACTTAACAATAAAATGGTAAACCCAGCACCCCGCACCCCTTCCTTCCCCCTAATGTTCAATGGCAACCAGTGGCTTTCTGGCTTTACAGGCTCCAATATTACGCTTAAGTGGATTCCCAGGCAGTATATTAGGAGTGGAGGCAGCCTGCTGTGACTCCCACACTGTGACCTGGATCCATCTTCTGGGGCGATGGGGCCTGGGTGGGCTCAGCTGCTGTTCAGGTGTCCCTGGTGGCATGATGCTGCCCTGTTCTTCCCTCTGTCCATGTCATTCACAAAGGTCAGGAGGTGAGAGACCGAGATGCTGCGGTGTTCTGGCGCCTCATATGTGGGGTCACCGGCCCCTACACCTCCTCCTCCCTCGGGTTGTCTGGTGACTCCCGAGCTCCTCCATGGGACAGGAGTGCAAGCGGTGCTGACCGTGGAGGCCCTCCCGCCACCTGGCGCTGCCAGTCTTGGAGGCCGGCTGTCATCTTGACCAGGGTTTGCATGTTTGTGGCCATGGAGCACAGAGAGTGGACCACTTCCGACTGGGACTGCGCCATATCACGCTGTGACTGTGCCACCACATTCTGGATGTATGCCACATTGGCCAGCGCCTGGGCAATGCCGCCAATCCTCTCAGTCATGGGCCGCTGTGACTGGGCCATGTTCAGGAGCGCCACTGCGATGTCCAGGTGGCTGGGGCACATGGCTGCCTGTGAGAGGGCAGCCCTTTTCTGAGCCTCAGCCACCACCTGAACAGATTGCCCCAGGCCTTGGACGTATTGACCCATGGCCGAAACCTTTGCTCCCAAGGCCTCCACGGCAGATGACACATGTGCAGTGTTGGCCTGGATGGGATGCATGGTCGGCACCACCTCCTGCTGTTGCACACAGTTGGACTCCTCCAGCTGGATCCTCGCCGACATCCCCTCATATAGTTCCTTGGACTAGTGACTGCATCTCCACAATCGATGGGCCCGTCCGTTCCAGAAGCCCGGAAATAGTCTGGGTGACAGATAGTCCCTGGGATCAACCCGTCCTCCGACTGTCCGCCCCCTTGGGAGTTCCAATCTCCACCTCCTGTACTGAAGCATGTGTGTGTGTTGCGCACCAGATAGTGCCTCAGAAGTCTCTTCACTAAAATGCCCACTCGAGGTGAGTGTTTCTGGGATGGTGGAGGGTGCTGGGGACAGCTGTGACAGGAAGTCCGTGACTCGAGCTCTGGCATGTTCCGGGATGCGAGTCGATGGCTCCCCTACGTGCAGCCCTCGTTGCTGGTCAACAGCTGGGATTCTGGCCGTGGCTGGGATCAGAAGGGCCCGCCCCATCACCAGCTGCTCCCGCATGACACAAGACATGAAACATGATTGCATCGCGGCCTGGGGGAGTGGGAGGTGGTGGAGGTGTGTGGGGGAGGGTTGGTGTGGGGGTGGTGTGGGTGTGGGATTGATGTGGGAGTGGTGGTGGGTGTGCGGGTGGTGTGGGTGGGAGGTGACACACGCGCCATGGAAACCACAACTCCGTGGGGTCTCACTTCCTCGTCCAATGCTGACCTTCACTCTGGTGATTGCCCTTTCTTTGGGCCCACTGACCTCGTCCAGTGCCCTCTGCTCTGCTGCAGTGAGGGGTTGCAGGTCCGGCAGTCCTTCTCCAGTCTTCTCCCGCTCCCAGCGTTTGTGTGCGGCCTTCTCCTGGGGGAGGGGCCGGGAAACAGAAAATGTACCGTATTAGACAGTCTGACGTATGCAACCCAGAAGGTAGGTAGGTGACACCCTCAGTAGCCAGGGTACCCAGCCATGACGGCCGGTATGGTTGCCGGCATGCGGTGCAGGGTGGGGGTTCGGCTGGTAGGGTTACAGGTGCGTGAGACTGGGGCACAGTGCTGCCTACTCACCCTGGCCGCTCTGAGGAGATTGTGCAGTTTTTTTCAGGCCCTGTGGCTGGTTCGGATGGTCCAGACAGTGTTGCCCATGGTGTTGACCACCTCTACTACCTGGCCCAGGCCTGGCATATGGCGGTGGCAGGCAGTCTCCTTCACATTCCAGGGTACAATGTCGTCCGCCACTCCTCCATGGCGTCCAGCAGGGTCTCCAGTACCGCATCGGTGAATCTTGCGGCCGTGCGTCTTTCTGCCATCTTGTTGGCTGTGATGGTTTGTGGGGGGAGTGAAGTGTGTATATGTGGCTGTAACCTGAATGCCAATCCGGACCCGGCAAATCCGGCACCGTTTCCCAATGGAATCAATTGTGTTCTACGTGGCGCCGGTGCTAGCCCCTTAATGGTCACTGAATCGGTCCAGGTACGGTGGCAGCTTTGCAGTTGTAGAACTCCACGAATTCAGCCCTGGTGTCAACACTCAGAACAGAGAATCCAGCTGCCTGTACGTAAAGCCGGTGGAGGAACAAAAATACCAATCAGATGGAGTAGGTTGTGATTTTCTGAGGCATGTTGCTACTCAGAGTAGAGGGAGCTCATCTAGTTTCTGGCAAATGCTTTATATATAAAAGAGTACTTGATACTATTAATGGGGTTCCATAACGTTCAATTCTTTACCTTCATCCACAGGAGAAGATAAGAGATTATTATAGCACAGACGTTCCATCAATTCCTACATCCAGATTTGGTTTGTGTGTAAGATTGATCTCCACATTGTACCACGCAGCTTCCCTGACTATATATGTCCAGTTCAAAGAAACTTCTCATTACCCTTACCTTTTGTTTACTTTCCTCTAACTCTCTCCAGCCATGTAGCTGCTGTTTTTTTATGTTCATGCACCATTATCTTTGTCAGTGGTTTCTCAGGTGATTTAAATATTTGCTAAAAATCCAAACAAACCACATTACTGTATTTCCTTTCTCTATTCTCTCTGTTATTTTATCAACTATTTCACACATTTGGCCAACATCTTTTGGAAACTTGAACTCCTGGTCTTGCTTTTCCATATGCTGTATTAATGACTCTGGTCGTTTAAGCAAATTAAGTGAGGTCAATCTGTCTGTAATTTCCTGATTTATCCAAGGCTCCTTGTACTTTTGAGGCAGGGGAGGGAAGGATTGTCACATTCACCCCCTCCCCCCCTCTCCCCCAATCCGTTCTATGATACAACTTTCTTTCCCCATAGAATTTTTAAAAAAAGACTGATAAATTTATCAAATTTACTGTGCCTTTGCAAATGCTAATTCAAGAAACTAATTTTGCAATAAAAATGCAACAGCATTGTATGGAGCTCCTATCTAATTGTCATTCATCTGAACTTTGGCAGATCTGTAACATGATGAATGCCCCAGCTGATGAGTACTTTACTTTTCAAGTAAGTGCAGGAATACATTTGCGTTATGTACTTCCACCAGATTGCTGTAGGTCATTAAAATTAGCGCAGTTTTATTTCAAGAATTTGAACCAATCAGAATTTTTTTCTGTTGACATAAACCTTGTTATGCCTCAGTAATGAGTCCAAGGAATTTCATATCCGGTGAATTACTTTTGAGATGCAATGGGATTTGTCATGCAGAGAAATTCAAATAGCCATTATGCCGAAAATTCCAGAAAAAACACACAGCACATAAGTGGTGAGCCTTTGATTAAAACATAAACATTCCAATTCAATAAATATTATATACATGTCCTTCTACACACAATATTTTCCGATCATTAATGATTAGTGCTACGTTATTTATTCATTTTATAAGGAATTGCATGAATATTTGTTTTTTGACAATTAATCCAATCCTGTTATGTATGGGCTTGGGAATGTCATGTAACCAATACACTCACTTATGATTGAATATTGAAGCTTGTAGCCAGAGGCAGCATTTTTGCTTGATAATATCAGAGAGAGATTTTGATCTCTGGGTCCTCATGTCCTGAGGAGATCTGATTCCATTTTGTGCAGATCCATACACAGTGTGTTGAAAGAAGTGGGCAAATGTTTCTGTTACTCTCAAACCTCATGTTTACTTATTTCTGATGTGTCATGAAGGACTGTAAAATATTCCAGTTGAGTAATGTATGGTTTAAAATTAGAAACAGGCATATTTGGTTTATAATGCATTAACTTGGAAAAGGCAACATATATCCAAATTAAACAGTCGATTAAACAGATATATTGTGCATATTTGGTTATGATTCTATTCCAGTGCTGAACTTGTCATTGGCATAATTAAAATAATGAAATTGAAATTGTGGCAAACATTTCAATATTTGTTGTCCTGCTTACATTATAACAGCATTTTCCCAATTTGAAATAAGTGTAAATTAAATTTATTTTCTGTCACACAAGTTACTAACTTTCACGGACTGCCAGTTGATCATAACTGATGAAAATAATGGTGCACATAATCATTTTGGTCATGATTTAATATGTTAAAGTCCTTATGGTAAAGTTTTGGTTGATTATATAGGCTTTCACTCTACTCATTTCTCAAATTTCATCGACTGAACTCATTGCTCGACAATCACTTCCTAATTCTCTCCTGGATTTCTTTGATAGAAAGAACCAGTAGATGAAACAGGCTGGGTTGTAAAAAATGTCTTATCGTTGCCAATTGTGAATAAGAAGGAAGAGATAGTGGGAATAGCCACATTTTACAACAGGAAAGATGGAAAACCATTTGATGAGTGTGACGAACAGATTACTGAAGTAGGTACCACTGAATACATTTTAACATGGTTTTTTAAAAGCATGATGCATTTTCATTGTTTCAGAATTCAGAAGGACCATTTTGCTCTGGTTGGAAAGGGTCCAGGTCAACTCATGTCAGTGTCTACAAATGTTTGCCGGAATTCTCCAGCTACTGGGATTCACTTTTCCCGTTGGTAGTGCACACCCATCCATGGGTTTCCTGATGGTGTGGAGTGACTTCAATAGGAAATCCCAGCAACCAGCATACCATCAAAAAACACATGGCTGGGGAACCAGAGAATCCCCGCCTGTTGCGTTTTCTGATCCTGATCCTGGGGGAGGGGGGGTTGTTGTTTCTGGAATTTGCACAAGGTAGGGGGTGTGAAACTTTATAAATCATTCTCCCATCTTGCAATCTGTCGCTCTGGGATTCCCGCAGTCCTTTGGACAGTGGCGGCCTGGGCACAGGACACAGGTCCTCACCCTCTCAGCACTCTTTGCCTGGGCTCCCAGACTTGCAAGGGCATCAAACCTGCCCATCCCAAAGAGCCTCAGAAATCCTGGGCCAACAGTAAAGAGGCAGTTTCACTGTGCCCGGGCCATTCCCCCTTTCTGAAGCTATGGACTTCAGAAATGTTTTTCAGTTGTTTTGTTAAATTGCAGAGGAAATACTCGGGACAATAATGTAGCACTATTTAAAAGAAAGGCAGATTTTTTAACGTTTTTATTTGGCTCATTGTTCATTGATATCCAAGGCTGAATATAAGGAAATAATTTGAGTAAAATTGCAAACAACTTTGGCCTCTGCTTAAAAGTGCACCTTGAAGGCTTCTGACTGGTGAAATATGGGAATTTCCTGCAAGTAACGTGGGTCAGAATGCATTTAAAATTGCAACCAACATTTTAAATGTATCAGGATGCACAATCATATTTCTGATGTATAATGATTTTTTTCAAAAATGTATTTTTCTTTTCCTTCTCGCGGAAACCTACGTTCTGAATCTTTTTAATGGCATCAGACTGTATCACATTAAAAACTAAAACACTGTCAAAATTAATATTTCTTCAATATGCTTTGCCCAATGCGAATAAATGTTTTGATGGCTTCAAACATTAAATGGAAACAAACAATAGATATACACATTTGTACGACTGCTTTCTCAGGACCTGCTGTATCATGCTGATTTCTGCCAGTTTTATAGTTGAATGCATGCGACTTAGGAGTATGGGGGATAATTTTGCTGTCAATTGCTGGTGGTAAATTGGGTGTGAATGTTACGTTCAAATTTTGGCATAATTTGCTGATCACCTCGTCACAAGAAATTCAAGCGCATTATTTTTTTGAGACTGTTTGAGCTGCACATAAATGTGTTTGCTGCTTGCTTCAGACCCTGACACAGTTCCTGGGATGGTCACTCCTGAACGCAGACACTTACGTTAAAATTAGTAAATTGGAGAGCGGGAAAGATATTGCTTTGGAAACGCTAATGTATCATTCAAAGTGCACCGACAAAGAACTTCAGACCATTTTGGTGAGTGGAGCTATGGCCCTTTTTGCATTAATTAGCTTGAAGGAACAAGGGAAATTGAAATCTTTGCAACAACGTTGTGTGCTACCTACCCTCAGAAAACAGAAGAGAAGTTGGACAAGGCTGCTGTAGATTGTGAACAGAAGGACATGATTAGGATCTTGGTAGGTTTTGTTTGTAATCTCTTGTATAAAGCCAGCTGTCAAGTAGCATAAAAGAACAGCAGGACATTAATCTTCTTCAAACATCTCACCTTGAATTTTACTCACAGAAGGAAGAACTACCTGATCCAAGTAACGTTGAGCTCTATGAATTCCACTTCAGTGACTTGGATGTTTCAGAGTTTGACCTGATCAAGTGTGGAATTCGGTGCTTCTTCGAAATAAATGCAGTCGTAAAGTTCAAAATACCGGCAGATGTGAGTCTTTTCAGTCCAGTTTTTGTTGCAAATAGTTGCTCTGGAAAGCCACATCTAATCTGTTTTTTACTTTCGCCATCTAATTTGGATCCTGAGGCCTCATTCCCTATTCTGCGTTGCAGCCCAGCGGCAGACCCATAGATTCAGTTAAAGCTGGGTCAGTGTGTTTGTTACAGAATACAGATTTAACACCAGGAATTGGCTCAAATAGATAAGACTCTAGGAATCTGGATTAAGAGACTATTATGAATGGGGATTTGGGTTTTCTCATGTGTACGTTAAGATGCCATTGAGAAAAGGACAATTAGGATTGCTACTGAGCCTTTGATTCTGCTTTTCTGTAGATTCCTTAAAGGAAACAAGAGGACAGTAATTACAGCCTGTTGCTCTCCCCAGCTCCCCAGCTCAATGCAAATGAGGCTGAAGTTGAATATTGGCCTTGGTCCTCACCATTCGGGCATAGGGATTAATCTGTTTGTCTCCCTACGTGGCCAAAGATGGGTGAACCTGAATTTCCCAGACGCTGTCTTTTCATATCACTTGACACCTTCATTAGAAATGCTGTATGTTTTGCATCAGGTATTGACTCGATGGATGTACACCGTTAGGAAAGGTTACCGTGACATCACTTACCATAACTGGCGCCATGGATTCAACGTGGGACAAACTATGTTTACACTTCTCATGGTAAGATAAAAGGCTTCAAATAGATCCGGGGTTGGCAATTTGCAACACATTATCCCAAAGAAAGGGTGTTAGTTTTATTTTGTGTTCATTATGTATTTTTTAAACTTTCAAATCCGCTCTGCAGACAGGTAATCTAAAGAAGTACTACTCAGATCTAGAAGCTTTCGCTATGGTTGCAGCAGCATTTTGCCACGATATTGATCACCGAGGCACCAATAATTTGTACCAGTTGAAGTAAGTGGAACTGAGGTTAATTTCCAATGGCTTTTAATACTTGTGGTGTGAGAGTCACTGATAAGACCGGTATCTATTGCATAGCCGCAATATTCCATGAGATGGTGAGGTGGGCCTCTTTCTTGAACTGCTGTGGTTGCAATGTGCTTCAGTAGGCAGTTTCAGGATTGTATCGAGGCAACAGATGAATATATCACCGTTCTTTCAAAGTCAAGATGGTAGATAAATTGAAGGGAACTTGAAAGTGGTGACATTCCCATAAACCTTCAGCCTTTGCCCCTCTAGTATTTTGACTTCAACTTTGAAGTCAGCTTTGACTTTGAAGTCAACTTCAGCCTTGGGTTTGAGACATGGGCCAGTTAAGCCTTCTCAACTTGACGAATACTGCAGCCGCAGTACACAAATAGTGGAGGGAGTGGCTAGTTAAACTAGTGAATAGGGAGTCAATCAAATGGATTGCTTTGTTTGTCCTTCTTGGGTGCTCTTGGAACCAAACCCATCCAGACAATAGAAATTACTGTCCCACCTATAAGGCATGTCAAGAGTGTGATGGGGAGGCTTTGGGAAGGCGGTGAGCTAATAGCCACAAAATCCACAGCCTCTGACCTGCTGTTGTAACCATGGACTTTTATGTGATTGGTCTGGTTCTGTTTCTGGTCAATGGTGATCTCCAGGATGTTGATGGCAGGCTATTCAGGGATGGTAATATCAAAGGAAGGTGATTATGTTCTCTTTTGTTAAAATCAGTCCTTACCTGCGTAGCATAAACATTTCTTGTTACTTATCAGACAAACCTGCTGTTGCTTCATTATCTGAGGAATTATCGTATGAGGAAAGATTGGGTCGACTGGGCTTGTGTTTATTTAGACACATGAGAGGGAATCTAATTGAAATATATAAAGTTCTGACAGGGCTGGACCGACTGGATGCAGGGATGTTGTATCCTCTGGCTGGGGGTGGGGGGGGGGGGGGGGGGGGGGGGGGGGGGGGGGGGGGGGGGGGGGGGGGGGGGGGGGGGGGGTCCAATATAAGGGGGTCTCAAGTCTCAGGATATGGGGTTAGCCATTTAGGACTAAATTAGGATAAACTCCTTCACCCAGAAGGTTGTGAACCTGTGGAATTCTCTACCACAGAAGGCTGTGTGGCCAAATCACTGAATATACTTAACATAGAACATAGAACATAGAACATAGAACATTACAGCGCAGTACAGGCCCTGTGGCCCTCGATGTTGCGCCGACCTGTGAAACCATTTTAAAGCCCACCTATATATTCCCATATCATCCATATGTTTATCCAATGACCACTTAAATTACCTAATGTTGGCGAGTCCACTACTGGAATTCCAAGCCCTTAGTACTCTCTGAGTAAAGAGCCTACCTCTGACATCTGTCCTATATCTATCTCCCCTCAATTTAAAGCTATGTCCCCTCGTGCTAGCCATCACCATCTGAGGAAAAAGGCTCTCACTGTCCACCCTATCTAATCCTCTGATCATCTTGTATGCCTCAATTGAGTCACCTCTTAACCTTCTTCTCTCTATCAAAAACAGCCTTAAGTCCCTCAGCCTTTCCTCATAAGATCTTCCCTCCATACCAGGCAACATTCTGGTAAATCTCCTCTGCACCCTTTCCAATGCTTCCACATCCTTCCTATAATGCCGTGACCAGAACTGCACGCAATACTCCAAATGCGGCCGCACCAGAGTTTTGTACAGCTGCAATATGACCTCATGGCTCCGAAACTCAATTCCTCTACCAATAAAAGCTAACACACCTTACGCCTTCTTAACAACCTATCAACCTGGGTGGCAACTTTCAGGGATCTATGTACATGGCCACCAAGACCTTTCTGCTCATCCACACTACCAAGAATCTTACCATTAGCCTAGTACTCGGTCTTCCTGTTACACCTCACACTTTTCTGCATTAAACCCCATTTGCCACCTCTCAGCCCAGCTCTGCAGCTTATCTATGTCCCTCTGTAACCTGCAAATTCCTCCCGCATTGTCCACAACTCCACCGACTTTAGAGATCACCATTGTAGACCCCCCACTGGAGACCCTATAACAGAAACCCCCCACCTGGTAGCTAAAGAGGTCTCGGCAGAAACAGTGAAAAATTACCACATTTGCACTCACCTGTCCCTTACACCTGCTGTCTCAGACAGAAGTGTTGAAAACAGCAGCTGTTACTTCATAGAAAGCCAAAACACATCACAAGGCTTTAAACCCCCTCATATACTTTGATCTGTGAGGCTTCTATTCACTTTCAAAGAGAAATAGCTTGTAGTAGGCTGTAATTAATAGGGTGATAGCTTCCAGACAGCCAAATTTCTGGATTAGAACATAGAACATAGAAAAATACAGCACAGAACAGGCCCTTCGGCCCACAATGGTGTGCCAATAATGTTTAATTTAATTTCCCTTCATGCTTGTAAGCCGGGTTTAAAGTGATTTTTCACTGTTTCTCCCTGAACTGCTCTTAGCGTCCAGGCAGAGGTGACTGATGACTGGAGGGGGGGAGGGGTGTCTTTGATATGGGGGGGGGTCTCTGTTAAGGGGGGCTTTTGATGCAGGAGTCACTGATATGCTGAGTCTCTGATGGGGTCTATTGGTGGTGCTGGGGGTAGGCTGGGCAGAACTAGCATTGTGGGAGGATAGGACCCCGCCGATGGACCTGAGGGGCACCTAGGTTACATAATTATCCCCTTGACCCATCATGGCATCCACTGCATCAGAGCTATGCTCCATACCTGTGTGAATCCCAGGTGAGAGGGCCAGATCATCACGGGGCCATGCATGACAGGGGTTCTAGCCTGTTACTTGGATACAAATAGGTTCAAATGACCCATTTGCATCCTCCCACTGGCGCAGGATATGTAGCTCACTGCCACCATTGGCGGGGGACTGGAGAGTTCCAACAATTTTTCTGCTGGGCAGCAGAGAATCACCCCTCAGTGTCTACTCCAAACTTACACAGAGCCTTTATTGTAAATACAAATCAATATGATAGTAATGATAGAAGACCCATGTAGGAAATAATCACTATCCTTTTTCAAATTTCTTCACTAACCACGTTGAATAATCCATACTGAAGCATATAGAGTCTAAGCCAAGAAGTCTAAGTTAGAAAATTCAATTCAATGTAAAATCATATGCAGAAAGAAAAATAAAGAGGGATAAAGAAAGATGTGAATAAGGAAGAAATATAGAAGAGACAGCAAGAAAGAGTAGAAAAAAATGACTTAAGGATTTTTTGCTCAATAATGCCGATAGCTCACTATTTTTGTTATCATAAAATCCAGGCCAATAGCTTACTAAATTATTTTTATTTTCTCCAAAACATGAACAAATAATGTTTGCCATGGATATTCTAACCAATGAATGATTTTTAAAAAAAAATTTTATTCGCTTCCTTTTTCACATTTTCATTAAATATGCACTCAACAACAAAAAAACAACAGTAACCAAAACAATGACAATCCCCCGACCAACAAACACTTTATCCTAGCAACCCCAAACAATCCCTAACATCTTAAGTACAGAACCAATTACTGATTAACAATATGGAGATATATGAAGCATATTATAAATTCTGAATCATATGTTAAAATGATGCTCAACCACAGATCACAAGCACCTTTAGCAAGATTACATGGGTCTTCTATTTTGGAAAGACATCACCTTGAATACAGTAAAGCGCTGCTTCAGGATGAGGTCAGTAAACCAAATATTTCTGAACATATTAGCGGGACATTTTGCAACAAAGGGTGAAGTTATTTACTTGAAATTTTTGCTGAAATTACATCCTCATTTTCATGCTTTCCTTTTATTTTCTCAACGGGCAGAGCTTAAACATTTTCCAGAACTTGAACCAATGTCAACATGAAACAGTAATTCATTTAATGGAAGTTGCTATAATTGCCACTGACTTGGCCTTGTACTTCAAGTAAGTGTTCATTTTCATTAACGTTTCTTTACTGAATAACAATTAGATAGCTGAAGTATTACAAGAGCCGCATTTTAGATGATTGGAGATTGTAGGGGATAAAATATTTCCTTTCATCTGAATAATTATATCCTAATGAATCATCTATGAGGAAAACAAAACCTTCTGAAGAAGCGCAGAGCAGAATGGGCGGACAGGTAAATCACGACCTGACCCCAAAACATTTGAAGAGTCCAATTTGGAAACGTTTTGGTGATGGAGAAGCCAAGGTGGAGTGAAAGTGTACAATGTTACTGAGGTGCAAATAATAGCTTTACATTATGGATAGGATGTGGAATTTAAAACGTAGCTCACAAACCCTGCTGGAATCTGGGAAGGGTTTCGCAAAATAATTTTCAATGGTTGAATAATTGGCAAACAGAATTTATTTTGATGATAAATGGAAAAAATGGACAAAGCAAATTTATTTAAGACTTTGAATTAGAACAAGAAAAATTGAAAAACAAACCAATATTAATAGTCATCTCGTGATCAATATTTAAACAATGAAGTGAAACAATTTTTATAAGGACAAATGGAATTCTAGGAGCATGTATTTTAGAACATAAAAATAACCTCTCCAAACGCAATAGTTAGTTACACTTTTCTAATGATGGTTTTCATATGTCAATGTTATAATTGGTCATCATTTCTTTACTGACTTCCCCATTTCAATTATCTTCCCACACCCAGTGGTCAGTAAGGCATCTTTCATCTGTTTCCATAGCTGGTAATTCCCAGAACAGGGGCGGGATTCTCCAACCCCCCCCCCCCCCCCCCCCCCCCCCCCCGCCGGGTCGGAGAATCGCCCGGGGCCGGCGTCAATCCCGCCCCCGCCGTGTCCCGAATTCTCCGCCCCCCGCAATGGGTAAAAGTCCCACCGCTGACAGGCCTCCCCCGCTGGCATGGATTAAACCACCTACCTGACCGGCGGGATTGGCAGTGCGGGTGGGCGCTGGGGTCCTGGGGGGGTGGTGGGCGCGGGGCGATCTGACCCCGGGAGGTGCCCCCACGGTGGCCTGGCCCGCGATCGGGGCCCACCGATCGGCGGGCGGGCCTGTGCCGTGGGGGCACTCTTTTTATTCCTCCTTCACCATGGTCTTCGCCATGGCGGAGGCGGAAGAGACTCCCTCCTCTGTGCATGCGCCGGTCTGATGTCAGCAGCTGCTGACGCTCCGGCGCATGTGCGGACTTACGCCGGCCGGCGAAGTCCTTTCAGCCCTGGCTGACGTGGCGCCAAAGGCCATTCACGCCAGCCGATGGAGGGGGAACCACTCCGGCGTGGGCCTAGCCCCTCAATGTGAGGGCTTGGCCCCTAAAGGTGTGGAGACTTCCGCACCTTTGGGGCAGCCCGACGCCAGAGTGGTTCACGCCACGCCAACACGCCAGGATCCCCCGCCCCGCCGGGTAGGGGAGAATCCTGGCCCAGGTCTCTAATCTGTTACCAGGGACTTATGGTTTGAGGGGCCCCACTCCACACCAAACGTGGCTGACCAGGAGTCTCTCCTGCCCTTACCACCAGCCATTGCCATGTTTGGAAGGATTATGCAGGTTGACACTCGACTTATTTGACCGCGTTATGTACGCACCTTTCTTGGCCATCAAGTCCTGGGGTGGGGATCTAACCCGGAGGTTCCGGCTCAGAGGCAGGGACGCTACCCATTGCGCCACAAGACCTCCACACCTTTACTGACTTACCCGCTATTATTTCCAAAATTTCACTCACTTTTTTATTTTTAACTTGGAACAGCATGTTCAGTTTTATTCACTATTCCCCCCACAGAAAAAAAAGGTTAGAAATAGAATGTTTGTCGGAAAAAAAGCAACAAGACTGATGCTAAGTCTGAGGCAACGAACTGTGGGAAGAGAAGCACAAACCTAGAAAGACGATGTTGTGAAGATGGAGTTCACAGAAGTATAAACGACATTAAATAGTTTGGATTAAATAATGATTACTTCAAAATAAACCAACAAAAGAGGACTAGAGGACACAAGTGGGAATACATTTAGAAGATACTAAGAAAACAACCTTATTGACAAAAAACAGCTGGGACATGGAATCATTTATGACTTCCAGATGTCTATACACGGTGGCATTCTCTCAATGGACACACATTACATGGAGTTAAATTGAAAAATAGACTGCTTTAACAATATACTTTTCAACATGTTTTGTAGGAAAAGGACAATGTTTCAAAAGATTGTTGACCACGTCGAAAAAACAGAGAATGAAGAAGAGGCCATAAAGTATATTTCTTCTGACCCAACCAAGAAAGAAATTGTTATGTACGTATTTTGCTCTTTATACATTTTTTTTGTATTTTGCTAAGAATTTATTGGTCCAATACCTCCTCATACCATTGCAGGGCAATGATGATGACAGGATGTGACTTGTCTGCCATTACCAAGCCGTGGGAAGTTCAAAGCAAGGTATGCAAACATGCCAATTTTAACATTAATGCACTTAGTATAATGTACAAATTTGAATTTCCAAACAACTACATTGACAAGCGGCAATGATAGGCAGTTTGCTGCTGCACTCGCAAATTCTTCCAACTCAATGCTGCTGCATTTCTTCAGGATCCTCTAATCCCTGCTGTCAAAGAAATGTGCAGCTCAGCTTCCCTTTGGTGACTCCGGCGTAAGGGAGTAGAGTTCAGGGAACACGGAACATGTCTTCTTTTTATGATTTTGGCTGCCATATGGTAAGTTTAAAGATCTGAATGTTAGTGAATGGATGAGTAGGTGACTGGTAGGTGGATGAGGTGGAAGGTAGGTGAGCTAAATAGGTAGGTGGGTAAGTAGGTAAGTGGGTGAGGTGGGTAGGTAGATGGGTAAATGGGTGGTGTGGTAGGTGAGTGACGTCTGTGAAGTGGGGAGGTGGGTTGTGTTGTGGGCCAGGATTTCGAGAACCCCAAATTGTATCACGGAGTCCACATGACCCACAACGTTTAATAGATTGTGGTTATGGGGAGCAGACGGGCCTACTTTATAGGTGTGATGCAACAGAAATCTACAGTACTTTTAAGTTAAAACAATGTTTATTTATGAAACCAGTTAACACTTTATAAACCCACAGTAAACATCTTAACAACTATCAACACCCAAAAATCCCCTAAAGAATACAGTACTCTGTAAGTAACTCTTAATCTTTCTTTGCAACATTCATAAGACAAAAAGAACCCTTTTTACAGAAAGACATCAGGTTTAACTTCACTACTGAGAACAGTTACCACTTTGAAATCACCAAATGAACATTCATCAGCTTGCAGAGATTCATACACATCTTGCTGTGATTGCAGCTTCTCCAAATATAAAACAAAACTAAACACACCCTGTAGCTGCAAGCCCAAAGTGAAAGTAAAAGCAGACAGACAGCCCAGCTCCACCCACACTCTGGCATCACTGTTAAACACCACTTTCTTAAAGGTACATCCACTACAGCTATTTTATAAACCCCCATTTCTTAAAGGTACTCTCACATGACACCACCCCCCAAGAAAAAAAAGTAAACCATCAACTTTACTTTCCTTAAGAAATATGGACAATGACTATTCATTTATTTTTTAACAAAACAAAACACGCAAACATTTAATAATAACATAGGTCGGGATTCTCCCCTACCCGGCGGGGCGGGGGGTCCCGGCATATTGGAGCGGCATCAACCACTCCGGCGTCGGGCCACCCAAAGGTGCGGAATTCTCCGCACCTTTAGGAGCCAAGCCCTCACATTGAGGGGCTAGGCCCGTGCCAGAGTGGTTGCCGCTCCGCCGACTGGCGCGAATGGCCTTTGGCGCCACGCCAGCTAGGGCCGAAAGGCCTTCGCCGGCCGGCGTAAGTCCACGCATGTGCCTGTGCATCAGCGGCTGCTGACGCCATACCGGCGCATGCGCAGGGGAGAGGGTCTCTTCCGCCCCCGCCATGGTGAAGGCCATGGCGGGGCGGACGAAAAAGAGTTCCCGCACGGCACAGGCCCGCCCGCCGATCGGTGGGCCCCGATCGCGGGCCAGGCCACCATGGGGGCACCCCCCGGGGTCAGATCGCCCCCCCCCAGGAACCTGGAGGCCGCCCGCGCCGCCAATCCTGCTGGCACCAGAGGTGTTTTGACTCCCGCCGGCAGGAGAGGCCTGTCAGCGGTGGGACTTTGGCCCATCGCGGGCCGGAGAATCGCTGCGGGGGGCCCACCGACCGGCACGGGGGGCCCGCCGACCGGCGCGGCGCGATTCCCGCCCCCGCCAATTCCCGAGTGGCGGAGAATTCGGGCCACAGCAGGGGCGGGATTTACACTGGCCCCGGGCGATTCTCCGATCCCCCGGGGGATTGGAGAATTCCGCCCATAGTCCATTTTGTTCTTCTTCCTCCAACTGGAATCCTTCTCGATTGACAGTCTCGTTGGACATGAAGGTCTCTGCATGATCCATCGATTTCTCTATGCCTCGGCATTTCTCTTTAATGTCAGATACTTTAATTCAATCTGATCACATAGTCCCTTGTAATTCTCCAACACAGGAGCATTGGTTATCACAGCTTGCAGGCAGTTAACTGTCTTGTTTCTTCAGCAAGTCCATCAATGGAGCAACCATGCTGCTAACGTTTGGCACAAATTTCCGGTAGAATCCACTCATGCCAATAAATAGCATTATTTCCCTTCATGTCGAGGGTATTGTAAACTCCTTAATAACTTTTGTTTCCAAATCCCGTGTGACCATTCAACCCTGTCCGATTGTATGGCCAAGGAAAGTGTCTTGGGCTTTTCCAAATTCACTTTTGGCTAGGTTTACCACCAAACCCGCCTCCTGAAGTCGATCGAATAACTCCATCAGATGCTTTAAATGTTCTTTCCATGTCTGGCTGAAAATTACCAGACCATCGATGTATACCACACAATTGGGTAATCCTGAAACGACTTTGTTAATTAACCGTTGAAATGTGGCTGGGGCATTTTTCATGCCAAATGGCATAACTTTGAATTGGTATATACCATCTGGAGTCACAAAAGCTGAAATCTCCTTCGCCCTTTCGGATAAAGATACGTGCCAGCAACCTTTCAGTAAATCCAGTTTGGAAATAAATGCTGATTGTCCCCCTTTCTCAATGCAAACCTCCAAATGTGGGATAGGATAAGAGTCCATTCTTGTAACTACATTAACCTGTCTATAGTCCACACACAACCATTGGGTACCGTCTGGTTTTGGTACCATCACTATGGGTGAGCTCCATTGGCTGCAACCCACTTCAATTATGCATGTTTTAAGCAGACTCTCAATTTCTCTGTTAACCTGTGTCAATTTTAAAGGGTTAAGTCTATATGGATGTTGTTTAATTGGAACTGCATTTCGCACATCTACACCATGTATAGCCATTTTAGTGCTTCCCAACTTATCTCCACAAACTTGCTCATGTGATATCAATAATTCTTTCAGGTCAGTCCGTTTTTCCCCTGGAAGGTAACTCAATAATTTATCCCAGCTTTTAAGAACATCCTAGTTTTCCAATTTAATTTGAAGTACGTCAAATTCAAAGTCATCTGGATTTGGTTCGTCACTTTCAGTTAGAATCATTAAAACATCCTCCTTTTGCTCTCCTTCCCTTTCAAAGTACCTTTTAAGCATATTCACATGACACACTCAGTGAGTTTTCCTTCTATCTAGCGTTCTTACCACATAATTCACCTCACTTAATTTCCTTGCAATCTGATAAGGACAACAAAACCTTTCTTTTAAAGGTTCACCTACCACTGGTAACAACACTAAAACTTTATCTCCAATGGCAAAACTACGAACTTTGGATTTCTTGACTGCTACCAGTTTCATCACATTTTGTGCAACTTTTAAATGCTGTCTAGCCAATTCACCTGCTCTATTTAATCATTCCCTAAAATTTGACAGGTAATCCAATAATATAAGTTCCGATATCTCACTTACCAATTTTTCCTTAATCATTTCACGTGGTCCTCTTACCTCATGACCAAAAATTGTTCAAAAGGACTGAATTTGGTTGACTCATTAGGTCCATCCCTAATTGCAAACAGTGCGAATGGAATTCCTTTATCCCAATCCTCTGGATAATCGTGACAATAAGCCCTCAACATTGTCTTTAATGTCTGATGCCACCTTTCTAATGCTCCCTGCGATTCTGAATCGTACGCAGTTGGTTTAAATTGTTTTATTCCTAAGCTAGCCATAACTTCTTTGAATAACCTTGAGGTAAAATTTGATCCTTGATTGATTGTATTTCTGTGGGTAGTCCATATCCAGTGAAGAATTTAAGAAACTCTTCCACAATCTTTTTAGCTGTAATACTGCGTACTGGAATGGCCTTTGGAAACCTAGTAGACACATCCATTCAAAAGATATTGATTCCCACTTTTCGTTTTAGAAAGCGGTCCTACGCAATCAATTAAGACCCTTATAAAAAGTTCCTCAAATGCTGGAATGGGTATTAAGGGCGCTGGTGTTATCACTGCTTGAGGTTTCCCTATCACTTGACAGGTGCGACATGATCGACAAAGTTTAACTCCATCTTTATGTAGTCCAGGCCAATAAAAATGTTTTTGAATTTTAGCTTGAGTTTTCCTTACTCCCAAATGACCTCCCCTTGGTTACTCACGTGCAAATCGCAACACCTCCTTTCTATACCCAAGATAAACTTTATTCCTGAACAAGATAGTTTCTCTATTTCTCCTACTACCACTTCACCACTCTTGATTGGACTTTCCAACCTTAGCTTACACAATGGAACACTACTCTTCTCACCCTGAATTCCACATATTACCACCTTTTCTGGCAACATTTTTCCAAACTACATAACTCCTCATCTCTTACCATTAAAGATTGACTAGCTCACGTAGCTCTTAAAATTGTGACTTCTTTACCTGCTCCTTCTGGTACACATGAGTAAACTTTACCCACACAAGTAAATTCTTTAAAGACTTCTGGCACCTTCTTATCAATCACCTCTTGATCAGGCTGTACAATCTTTTGCACCTCCTTCGCTTCACATGGGCTTTCATTTACCATTTTAACAGACCCCACTGTCTTATTCTGTTTTACCACATCAGCCTTCCCAGTGCTTTTCTTCAACCACCAACACTGGGATTTTACATGGCCTAGTTTATTACAGTGAAATCATTTGAAACTTTCATTTCTTTTCCATCCTCCTGGATTTCTTTTTAAATCTGAGATGCATTCTCCTTATTATCTCCCATCAAATCACCTTTTCCTTTACCACTTGAGTATTTCTCTTTTTCCCAGTTTCTATCCCTCACAGGCTGAAACTGATGTCGGAAACCAAGCTTTGATTTATGAACTAATTCATAATCATCTGCAATTTCTGCTGCTAATCTCGCAGTTTTAACTCTCTGCTCTTCCACATGAGTTCTCACTACATCAGGAATTGAATTTTTAAACTCCTCCAAAAGTATAATTTCTCTGAGAGCTTCATACTTTTGGTCTATTTTCAAAGCCCTTATCCACCTATCAAAATTACTCTGTTTGATCCTTTCAAACTCCATGTATGTTTGACCAAATTCTTTCCTTAAATTTCTAAACCTTTGTCTGTAGGCTTCAGGCACTAGTTCATCTGCACCTAAGGTGGATTTTTTCACCTCCTCATACGACTCAGATACCTCCTCTGATAGTGATGCAAACACTTCACTAGCTCTACCTACCAACTTTGTTTGAATCAGTAATACCCACATCTCCTGTGGCCATTTTATTTGTTTAGCTACCTTCTCAAATGAAATGAAAAAGGCTTCCACCTCCTTGTCATCAAACCTTGGCAATGCTTGGACATATTTGAAAAAATCCCCACCAAGCCTTCGACTTTGAAGCTCTTTCTCTTTATCCTAATCACTATCCTCAAACTGTACGTTTCCCTTTATGCCATTTTTAACTGACTGTCATGTTTCATGGCCATTTTCCGAAGTTCAAACTCTTTCTCTCTTTCTTTTTCTCTCTCTCTCTCATTCTCTCTCTTTCGTTTTCCTCTCTCTCTCTCTCTTTCTCTCTTTCTTTTCCCCTGAACTGTATCTCCCTTTCTCTTTCTTTTTGTTCTGCTGGGGCTATTCTTTCTGTTTTCCTTTCATCTCTCTCTTTTTCTTTTTCCTCTCTATCTCTTTCGTATTCAAGCTGCTTTAATTCTTTCTCATGTTCCATTTGTTTAATTTGTAACTGAATTTTTGCCATTTCCAATGCGTCAGCCTGTATCTCAGGCAATTTTAAATGCTTAGCCACCGCCATAATTATCTCATCTTATCGCATTTTGTCAGGTAATGTTAAATGCAATGTTTTCGCCAAATCTAAAGCCTGTTTTTAGTCTCTGTCTGTAAGGCACTGCGTGTGACCGTCTCCACCCCCAAAAACTTCAGAGCCTCTGAAAGAGCCATTGTCCACAACATGCTCCCTGCTTAAACTGGAATACCACACCTGAAAAGCAAACACAATGGCGGTATTCTCCTCCCCCCCACGCCTGGTGGGAGAATCGCCAGGGCGCCGCACGAATCACACAAAGCTGCCCCGACCCCTGCACGCGATTCTCCCACCCCCCCCCCCCGAAACCAGCAAATCGCGACGGGCCAGTTGGAGAAACGCCGCAAATGGTAAGCGGCAATTCTCCGGCCTGGATGGGCCGAGCGGCTGCTCCGACACGACAGGGTCACACCGGTGCCGTCCACCCCTGGTTGTTGCCAGAGGGAACTCTGCGGGAACACTCGGGGGGTGGCCTGTGGGGGGGGGGAAAGGGAGGCTCCTTCAACGGGGGGGGACCTCCGAAGAGGTCTGGCCCGCGATCATCGTCCACCGATCGTCAAGCCGGCCTCTCCCCCTCGGTCTACAGTCTGCCATGGCCGGCCCCTGAACACCAACGCCATATTGCCTCGGGGCCGGCGGGCGTAAGATGTTCCCCGCGCATGTGCAGGAGGGCGCGGCCCAACTGCGCATGCACAGGATTGAGCGCCGCATAGGGATGCTGGAGTGGTGTGAACCACAGAATAGGTCGTGCCCAGGCCCTGTTTGCGCCATCGTGAAACGCGACGGCGTTTACGATGGTGCGGGCACTTGCTCTGCGGAGTGGGGAATCACTCCCAATATGCTCACCCATCATTGTCTTTAAGTTCATTAAACCAACCCAATAGATAGACTTTTATCCCCCTCGAGCCCCCAATTTGTTATGAGCCAGGGTTTAGAGAACCCCAAAGTATCATGCAGTTCACCTGACCCACAACTTTTAATAGATTGTGGTTATTGGGAGCAGACACGCCTATTTTATAGGTATGATGGAACAGAAATCTACAGTACTTTTAAATTAAAACAATGTTCATTTATGAAACCAGTTAACACTTTATGAACCCACGGTAAACACCTTAACAACTATCAATACCAAAAAATCCGCTAAAGAATACAGTACTCTCTAAGTAACTCTGAATCTTTCTTTGCAAAATCCATAAGACAAAAAGGACCCTTTTTGCAGAAAGACATCAGGTTTAACTTCACTACTGAGAATGGTTACCACTTTGAAATCACCAAATGAACATTCATAAGCTTGCAGAGATTCATACACATCTTGCTGTGACTGCAGCTTCTCTAAATATAAAACAAAACTATACACACCCTGTAGCTGCAAGCCCAAAGTGAAAGTAAAAGCAGACAGACAGCCCAGCTCCACCCACACTCTGGCATCACTGATAAACGCCAATTTCTTAAAGGTACATCCACTACAGCTATTTTATAAACCCCCATTTCTTAAAGGTACTCTCACATGACAGCTGGTAGATGAGTAAATGGATGAGGTGGGTGGTCAGGAGGCAGTTGGGTCCGGCCAGGGGGAGATGTTCTGTGAAATCCAACTTCACATCTTCTTTCTTCATTCGTGCATTTTGCCTCTTTTTTCATATTTCATCCCCTCAAACTTAGGATCAGTCTCATTCCATCTTTCTACACTTATTCTATTGTTTGTTGCTGTGGGGTGGAATCATGAAAAAAACTGAACATAGTGTTCTAAATAAAAAAATGGCCGAGGGGTGGAACTGATTGGCTGGGAGGGTAGTGGAGGTTGGTGATTAAGGCGATGATGAGGGGGTCAGTTGTGTAGTTACCTGTGTGTTAGACCAGCTTTTAATCTGTCTAGAATATCCTAGATAACTATCCAACTGCTATCTAAAATCTCCCACTCTATCTCAGAGTTGGAGACATTCGTGGAGGGTCCCAAGGGGCAGGAGAACTGGTCATTGGAAGTTTAATCTTCCCGGACAATTAAAAAAAAAATATTTTTTTATTCTCCTCCTTTTAGACATTTTCTCCAAATTTACACCCACCAACAATAAACAATAATCAGTAACAAATAAGTCAATTCCCATATCAATAACAATGATCCCATCCTCCCAGCAAACCCCAAACATTAGCCCGCATGTTCACAGAAATAAATGACAAAAAGGAATTAAGGATCACCCATAGTCGCCATTAACACACATAGCCCCCCTCCCCCCCCCCAACCCTCCCACCAACACGCCCCAACTAATGTTCGATGTTATCCAGTTCTTGAAAGTGCATAATAAATAATGCCCATGAATTGTAGAACCCCTCCATCCCTCCTCTCAGTTCAAACTTAACCTTCTCAAGAGTCAAGAATTCGAACAGGTCCCCTCGCCACACAAGGGCACAGGGTGGAGAGGTTGCTCATCAACCTATCAGGATCCGCCTTCAGGCGATCAACGAGTCGAAAGCCATAACATCTGCCTCCGCACCCGTTTCCAACCCTTGCTGGTCCGATACCTCGAATATGGCCTCCCGGGGGCCCGGGTCCAGTTTCAAGTGAACCACTTTAGAAATTACCCTAAAAACCTCTTTCCAGTAATCCTCTAGCTTTGGACAGGACCAAAACATATGAACATGATTAGCGCCCCCCGCAACGTTCACACACATCTTCTACTCCTTCATGGAATCAGTTCATCCTCGCTCTCGTGAGGTGTGCCAGCCGTATCAGCTGTATCAGCCCAAACCTCGCGCATGATGTGGTGGCATTCACTCTCCGGAGCACCTCACACCAGAACCCTTCCTCCATATCCCAACTCTTCCTCCCACTTTGCTTTGATCCCTTCCAGTAGTGTCTTCTCCTCTTCCAAAATAGTCGGTAAACCGCTGACACTACCCCCTTCTCCAGTCCCCCTGTCGTCAGCACCTCCTCCAGCAATGTGGAGGCCGGCACTTCCCAGACAATTGGCACGTAGATCCACACATCAGGACTTCTTCTGGGTCCTGGCGCTCATCTTCAGTTGTATGTCCGATCTCCAGAAATATGGCGATTGGAAGACATGGCCCAATAAAAAAACATTTTAATTTATTATTTAATTGCTGAAAGTTGTTTGGTAGTACAGAACTTGAGTGTTGTTGAAAAAGGAGGCATGTCAAAGTTTTTTGTCTTGCACCCATCAGGACAAACACAAGAATACAGTGTAATGGAAAAACAATAATTTATACTGTATGAGATGAGAGTGTTGATTGGTGGGCAAGTGGACTCTGATTGGTGGAGGCATTACTATGGAGAATTCACCAGTTGATTGTGACTATTAATGGTGTGTTGCAAGTCCAATTGAGCCATTCAAGAGAGTATTAGATGATTGTTTGAATAGGAACAATGTGCAGGGGTATGGGGGCAAGGCAGAGGAATGGCATTAAGTTACGATGCTCGTTTGGAGAGCCTGTGGGCCAAATGGCCTCCTTCTGCACCGTAACAATTCTGTGATTCTGTGATGTAGGCTATATGTCCTAAAGACTGGCAAATCAAATCAAACATCATGTCCTTTCCACACAACAGGCAAAGTAAAGATCGTACCCAACCATCCTGTGCTTACAAAACACAATGTCCGACATTAGTTATGATTCTGCGATTGGATAACATTTGCTAAATGATCCTCAGTGTGCTAAAAATTACATTGACGCTGGACTTCCGGTGGCGGCTATGAAGGAGTAGACCGCACATTTGGTGGCTCCCGCTCGGGTCGGACCTTTGGACCTTTTTCCCCGATTTTTTGTTGGATCTGATTCGGAAAATTGATGTTAGATGCAATTGTGATGAGGAATCCTACATCAGTGCATGGAGAAGCAGACCAGGAGTGCTCGCAAAGGAAGAAATAGGCAAACAGAGAAAGCTTGGGCTGGGGCTGCAGCGGGAGAAAGCATGGCGGACAACCGGAGTCCTGGCTTGACGACCCAGTGGTCGACGGAGCAGATGATGCAGTTCATACAGGAGGGCTTCGTCAAGTAGAAACAGGAATGCTTGGACCCGATTAAGGAATCGATTGTGCAGCTGGAACTCAGACTGGATGCTCAAGATTGGGCAATCCAGAAAGTGGGGAAGGCACTGACTGACCAGGAGGAACAGCAAGTTGCAGTGGAGTTGGAGGTGGGGATGTTGAGAGACCAGCAGAAAATGCTCCAGGTATAGGTGGAAGTTCTAGAGAACAGGTCCCGCCGGCAGAACTTGAGAATCGTGAGTCTCCCGGGGAGATCCGAAGGCACGGACGCAGAGGCATACATAGCGAGTATGTTCAAGAAGCTACTGGGGGATGTGACGTTCACCCGACCCTTGGAGGTGGACAGGGTGCACAGAGAGCTCGCGAGGAAGCCGCGTTTGGGGGACCCCCCCCGCCCCCCCCCCCCCCCCCCCCACCAAAGGTGATGGTGGTGAAATTCCACAGGTACCAGGACAAAGAGTGTATCTTATGGTGGGCCAGGCAGACACAGAGTTGTAAATGAGAGAACAGCATCCTGCGTATATACCATGATCTAGGTGCGGACGTGGCCGGGGGAAGAACAGGTCAACCAAATAAAGTCGACCATTTTCAAGAAGGTCAAGTTTAGGCTGCTGTATCCGGCCCACCTTTGGGTCACTCATGAGGAGCAAACTTTCTACTACGAGTCGCCCGAGGAAGCGATGGACTTCGCTGGAAGGAAAGGGTTGGCAGCAGACTGAGGTGTTTGAACTGAACTTTGCTGCAGCGTCCATGTTTTAAAAGTTTTTGCGTTTGGACGTTATCTGTAATGCCTTCTGTATTGATTTGGGGCCTGCGCAGAGCTGTGTGAGTTAAGTTTGCATTTGCACTGGAGGTGTGAATTTTTAGATGTTGGATCTTCTTTTTGATTTTCTTTGCGTTTTTGTTGGGCAGTTGGGTTAGGATTGCTTTTGTTTGCATATGTGTGTCCGAGCGGTGGGGGGGAAGGGGGTGAGGGAACAATAGATGGGAAAATGTCTTGCGCCATGGGCTGGCTCACAGAAGTGCAGTGGGGGGTGAGCAGATGTTATGCTTGGTGAAGGGGGTGGTTTGCATAGTGCTGTTCCTGGGGGGGGGGGGGAATGTTCTGCTGACAGGGGAGGGACTTTTGCTGTGGGACAAAAGGGAGGTCAGGGACGGAGGCTGCCTGGCGGCGAGCCTGCGGATGCGTGGGCCGCGAGCTGGGAACTGGCCCAAGAAAGGTGATGGCTGATCGGCAGAAGGGGGGGGGGGGGGGTGAGAAGCCCCCCAACCAGGCTCATCACATGGAATGTAAGAGGGCTAAATAGGCTGGCTAAGAGGGCACGTGTGTTCGCATGTTTGAGGGGACTGAAGGCAGACATGGTAATGTTGCAGGAGACGCACCTTGGAATAACTGATCAGGTCAGATTAAAGAAGGGATGGATCAGACAGGATTTCCACTCGGGGTTGGACTCTAAAACTAGAGGGGTTGCGATCCTGATCAACAAGCGAGGGTCATTCGAGGCGGGAGGAATAGTTGTGCATGTTGGGGGGGTCGGTGCATCATGGTTAATGGGAAGCTGGAAGGACTGCCGGTGGTCCTCGTGAATGTGTACGTGCCAAACTGGGATGATGTGGAGTTTATAAGGAGGATGTTAGGATTCGCATAAGTTGGTCATGGGGGGGGGGGGGGGGGGGGGGGGGGGGGAGACTTCAACACAGTCATTGACCCAGGGCGAGACCGGTCTACATAGATTACATAGAACTTACAGTGCAGAAGGAGGCTGTTCGGCCCATAGAGTCTGTACCGACTCACTTAAACCCTCGCTTCCACCCTATCCCTGTAACCCAATAACCCCATCTAACCTTTTTGGACACTAAGGGCAATTTAGCATGGCCAGTCCACCTAACCTGCACGTCTTTGGACTGTGGGAGGAAACCGGAGCACCCGGAGGAAACCCACACAGACACCAGGAGAACGTGCAGACTCCGCACAGACAGTGACCCAGCGGGGAATCAAACCTGGGACCCTGGCGCTGTGAAGCCACAGTGCTATCCACTTGTGCTACCGTGCTGCCCAAGCTCAAGAACAGGCAGCATGACGGCAATGGCAAAGGAGCTAAAAGGGTTTATGGAGCAGATGGGAGGGGTGGACCCATGGAGATTTGGGCGGCCGAGAGTGAAGGAGTTTTCCTTCTACTCGCACGTACATAAAGTGTACTCCGGATTGACTTTTTTGTCCTAAACAGGCCTTTACTGACCGGGGTAATATTCAGCGATCACGATCTTGGATCATGCTCCGCACTGGGTTGACCGACAGGTTAGCAAGGAGGGCATCCAGCGCCCGCATTGGAGACTGGACATGGGACTTTTAGCTGATGAGGAGGTGTGTGGGCGGCTGTGGAAATGTATCCAGAAATATCTGGAAGTTTTTTAAAAAAGTATTTTTATTAACGTTTTGCAGACTTTTTCATAATAAAACAGTAGTAACCATAGTAACAAAACAAACTAGAGTGAACATTAACATAGTGCAAAAAGAAAATATACAATAACAATTAAATAGACATTACCCCACGCGATCCAGTCTTCCCACGCTATCCCAATGAAGTACTCACTGCCCCCCCTCCACCCCCCACGGATTGCTGCTGCTGCTGACATATAAATTTTCCCCGAGAAAGTCGACGAACGGCTGCCACCTCCGAGAAAACCCTAGCTTAGACCCTCTTAAGGCAAACTTTATTTTCTCGAGGCTGAGAAATCCAGCCATGTCAGTAACCCAAGTCTCTACACTTGGGGGCTTCGAGTCCCTCCACATTAATAAAATCCGTCACCGGGCTACTAGGGAGGCAAAGGCCAAGACGTCGGCCTCTTTCGCCCCCTGAACTCCCGGATCACTATCTCTGGACTCGGCACCACCCGTGTGTTAAGCACCTTGGACATTGCCCTCGCGAACCCTTGCCAGACACTCTAAGTTCCGGGCATGCCCAAAACATGTGGACATGGTTAACTATCTGGAAGTTAACGACACGGGGGAAGTTTCGGCTGCAGTGGTCTGGGGAGGCGCTGAAAGCGGTGGTTAGAGGGGAGCTGATCTCGATACGGGGCCACAGGGAGAAGGTAGACAGCGCAGAGACGGACCGCCTGATGAGGGAAATACTACAGGTCGACAGGAGTTATGCGGAGGCCCCAGAAGCAGGGCTTTTAAGGGAACAACGGAGGCTACAGCGTAGTTTGGCTTGTTAACTACAGGGAAGGTGGTGGAGCAGCTGAGGAAGGCGAAGGGGGCGATGTATGAATATGGGAAGAAGGCCAGCACAATGCTTGTGCAGCAGCTTAGAAAGAAGGAGGCAGCCAGGGAGGTTGGGAAAGTAAGGGACAGGGATGGGAACCTGGTCAGAGATTCAGCAGGGGTAAATAAGGCATTTAAGGAGTTTTACAGCAGGCTGTATGAATCGGAACCCCCAGCTGGGCCGAAGGGGATGAGGCAATTCTTAGGGGGGCTGAGGTTCCTGAAGGTGGAGGAAGGGCTGAGGGCCCCGATCGGGTTGGAAAAAATAGCAGAAGGGCTGAAGGCCATGCAGTCGGGTAAAGTCCCGGGATGGAACGGGTACGCAGTAGAGTTTTATAAAATGTTCACTGGGATGCTGGGGTCGCTGCTGATGAGGACATTTAATGAGGCAAGGGAGAGAGGGGGGCTTCCCCCGATGATGTCACTATCTCATTGATCCTGAAGCGGGATAAGGACCCGGAGCTTTGTGGGTCGTACAGACCGATCTCCCGACTAAATGTAGAAGGCAAACTGTTGGCCAAGATCTTGTCCTCAAGGATTGAAGACCGTATTCCGGATGTGATTGTGGAGGATCAGACGGGATTTGTTAAGGGTAGGCAGTTAGCGGCCAACATAAGAAGGCTGCTGAATGTAATTATGATGCCCCCAGAGGGTAGGGATGTGGAGGTAGTGGTCGCAATGGACACAGAGAAGGCATTAGATCGGGTGGAATGGGATTATCTGTGGGAGGCATTGGGGCGGTTTGGATTTGTACGGGACTTCATCGACTGGGATGAACAAGTTGACGTTGGACTATTTTAGGCTACACCGGGGGATGAGGCAGGGATACCCCCTCTCCCCACTGCTGTTGGGGATAGAGCTGCCATAGGGCTGCTGGAAATTGCATTGAGAGCCTCAAGGAGCTGGTCCGGGGGGAGGGGGGTGGGGGGTGGGAGGGGGGGGGGGGGGGTGTGGAACACAGAATATCTCTATATGCAGACGACCGGCTCCTATATGTTTCGGACCCACAAGAAGGGATGGAAGAAATTATGTGGAATCTGGGGGAATTTGGCCAGTTTTGGGTTATGGATTGAACATGGGGAAAAGTGAGATGTTCGCAATCCAGGCAAGGGGGCAGGAGAGGCGATTGGAGGAGCTGCCGTTTAGAGTGGTGGGTGTAAGCTTTCGGTACTGAGGCATCCAGGTGGCCTGGGAATGGAACGGCTACACAAGTTAAATCTGGCCTGACTGGTAGACCAAATGAAGGAAGATTTCTGAAGGTGGGACACAATCCCATTGTCACTAGCCGGGAGGGAACAGACAGTGAAAATGACGGTCCTCCCGAGATTCCTGTTTGTATTTCAGTGTCTTCCCATCTTTATTCCAGGGTCCATCTTTAAACGGGTTAATAAGTGATCTCTGGCTTTGTATGGGCGGGTAAGACCCTGCGAGTAAAAAAGGAGATGCTGGAGCGGAGCCGGGGGGAGAGCGGGCTGGCGCTGCCGAACTTTAGTAATTATTATTGGGCGGCGAATATAGCCATGGTTAGGAAGTGGGTGGTGGTGATTGGGGGGGTGGGGGGGAGGGGTGTTGGGGGGGGGGGTTCGGTGTGGGAGCGAGTGGAGGCAGCATCATGCAAGGGCACTAGTTTGGGGGCATTGGTAACGGCGCCCCTGCCGCTCCCGCCGGCACGGTACTCCACCAGCCCCATGGTGGTAGCGGCCCTGAGAGTCTGGGGGCAATGGAGGAGACATGTGGGAGCTGAGGGAGCATCGGTCTGGTCTCCAATCTGCAATAATCACCGGTTTGCCCCGGGGAGGTTAGATGGAGGGTTCCGGAGATGGCAGAGAGCAGGGATTGAGAGGATGGAAGATATGTTTATAGCCGGGAGCTTTACCAGCCTGAGGGAGTTGGAGGAGAAATTTGAATTGATGGGAGGGAACAAGTTTAGGTAACTGCAGGCGCAGGACTTCCCACGCAGGCAGGTCTCAACCTTCCCGCTCCTACCGCCAAGGGGGATACCGGACAGGGTAGTTTCCAGAATGTGGGTGGGGGAAGGGAGGGTTTCTGACATTTACAAGGAACTCATGGGGTCAGAGAAGGCACAGACCGAGGAGCTGAAACACAAACAAGAAGAGGAGTTAGGAGGAGAGATAGAGGACGGTCTCTGGGCAGATGTGTTGAGCAGAGTCAACGCGTCCGCATCATGTGCCAGGCTCAGCCTGGTACAGGTCAAGGTCGTTCACCGGGCTCACATGACAGTGGCCCGGATGAGCTGGCTCTTTGAGATAGAAGGCAGGTGCGCAAGGTGTACGGAGGACCAGCGAGCCATGTCCATATGTTCTGGGCATGCACGAAGCTCAGGGGATTTTGGTAAGGTGCTGAAAACAAGGGTGGCACTGAGTCCAGAGGTGGCGATTTTCTGAGTGTCAGAAGACCCGGGAATCCAGGAGGAGAAAGAAGCAGATGTTCTGGCCTTTGCCTCTCTGGTAGCTGGGAGACTGATATTATTAGCTTGGAGGGACTCAAAGCCCCCGAAGTCAGAGGCCTGGCTAACTAACATGGCTAGCTTTCTCTGTCTGGAGAAAATAAAGTTCGCCCTGAGAGGGTCAATGCTCGGGTTCGTCTGGAGGTGGCAGCCGTTCGTCAACGTCTGTGGGGAAAATGAACCGTCAGCAGAAGGGAGGGGGGTGGGGGGGAGGATGCGGGGGGCTGGGGTCTAGTTTAGTTTAGAGTAGGGTGTTAGAAAAATTGGACCTGTGAGAGGGGAAGACGGCTTTTGCACTATGTTTGTATTTGCATGTGCATTGTTTATTCTGTTGTTGTTATAAAACCATAAATACCTCAATAAAATGTTTATTAAAAAAAATTACATTGACAACCGATTTAAGATTGTCAGTCAGGCTCAGTTTGGCACATTTGCGTGTATTGGAAGCCACATATATTAATACATACGGCCATGTACTTTGCAGACAGAAAGAACATGTACACACATTGCGCCTGTTTCAGCTACAAAAAATAAGATACAGCCTTTTGCTGGTTTCAACACAGGGCAATGCTTTGACCAATCAGGGTCAACTGCCTGGTTTAAATTTCAAACAATGCTTGGCAGTTAACTGTCAGTCTTCATCAACTAGTTCATTCTCCATGGCAATGCATCTATCAATCAGAGTCCACTTGTCAATCAATTAGCACTCTCGTTTCATACAGTATTATGTTGTTGTTTCTCCTGACATTAGTAATCTAGTGATTGCCCTGATGAGTTGACCCTGATTGGTCAAGACAAAAAGCTTCAACAAAATTTATTTTTCAGCAATATTCAAGTTCTGCACTACCAACCAACTACCTCATAATTTCATAATTCTAGTTCTTAAAATCGTATTGCGATGGGCATGATAACATGAAAAATAAAAGTACTTGGAGGGCATTTATATTTATTTTATTTTGAAATTCCCCAGTTATCTTAAAGAGTCACTGTGTGATTCTCCGGTCCTCCAGTAGCGTTTTCCTACAGGGCGCGCCCTAGCTGGCAGCAAGATTCTCCATTCCAGCAGCCGTCCAATGGGATTTCCCATTGTGGCCACGTGGGTGCGCTGGCGGCTGAGTGGAGGATCCTGCCCTTACTCTTCCTTCAAATTTTTAACATAGCTCAATGTCCATATTTGATTCAATGGATGTCAGTTTTTTTCACTAGAAATTCACAGTAGAAGCAAATTTCCCAAAACATTGGGTGGGATTCTCCTTTTCAGAAACTAAAGTGTTGATGCCGGGACTGAATCGGTGGACTTCTATGACAACCAAATCGGCGCCGGCCTTGGAGCAATTGGTGATCCGTTAATGGGCTAGCACCAGTGCCAGGTGGAACTTGATCGACTCCAATGAAAAACGGAGTCCCGTTCAACGGAGTCGGGATTGGCACAAGAGAGGCTGACTGATCACCAGCACGCATGCGCATAGATTGATGCATGAGGACACCACGATCTCGCTGCGTATCCACCTCTCTCAATTTTCACCCGTTCTGCCTTCCTATTTTTGCTACCGAAAAGGGTAACTGTACATTTATCCACATTATACTGCTTCTGCCATGCATGTGCCCACTCACTCAACCTGTCCAAATCCCACTGAAGCATATCCATATTCTCCTCACAGTTCACCCTCTCACCCAACTTTGTATTATCTGCAGATTTGGAGATAATCCATTTAGTTCCCCCATCTAAATCATTAATGTATAATATGAACAGTTGTCCCAGGACAGATTCCTGTGGTACCCCACTTGTCACTGCCTGCCAATCGGAAAAAGACCCATCTGTTCCAACTTTTTGTTTCCTACCTGCTAACCAGATTTCTGTCCATCTCAAGACACTGGCCACATCAGCACATTGGCACAATGGTTAGCACTGCTTTCTCACAGCTCCAGGGTTCAATTCTGGCCTCAGGTGACTGTCTGTGTGGCGTTTGCACTTTCTCCCCGTATTTGCGTGGGTTTCCTCTCACAGTCCAAAGATGTGTGGGTTAGGTGGATTGGTCATACTAATTTGCCCTTTCGTGGCCATAAGGTTAGGTGGGGTTACTGGGTTACGGGGATAAGGTGGAGGCGTAGCCTTAAGTAGGTGCTCTTTCCAAGGGCCAGTGCAGACTTGATGGGCCGAATGGCCGCCTTCTGCACTGTAAGTTCTATGAATCCCATGCACTTTAACTTTACATAGCAATCGGATATGTGAGACCTTGTCGAAAACCTTCTGAAAGTCTAAATAAGCCACATCCACCGGTTCTCTCTGGTCAACCCGACGAGTTACATCTTCAACGAATTCTAGTAGATTTGTCAAGCACAATTTCCCTTTTGTAAATCCATGCTCATTTTGTCTGATTATACCACTGCTTTCCAACACTGTGCTATGAAACCTTGAGAATGAACTCTAGCACCTTCCTTACTACTGATGTTAGGCTCACTAGTTTATAATTTCTTGTTTCCTCTCTACCTTCCTGTTTGAATAGTGGGGTTATATTAGCTACCCTCCAAGCTGCAGGAATCATTCCAGGGTCCAAAGAATTTTTGAAAATGACCACCAATGGAGCTACTATTTCTAAAGCCACTTCCTTAAGTACTCTGGGATGCAGAACAATAGGCTCTGGAGATGTATCCACCTTCAATCCTATCCCATTAATTTCCCCAAAACTATTTCTCTGCTAATATTAATTGTCTTCATCTCCTCACTAAAACTTCTCAGAACTTCTGGTACATTATTCATGACTTCCTGTGTGAAGACAGAAGCAAAGTACGAATTTCGTTCCTCAGCCATTTCTTTGTTCCCTGTTATGAATTTCCGTGTTTCTGACTGTAAGGGGCCAACATTCTTTTTTATTCATCTTTTTCTCTTTACATTCCTATAAGAAACTTTTCCAGTCAGTTTTTATATTCCCTGCTAGCTTACAATCCCTTGGTCCGTCTTTGCTGAATTTTAAACTGCTTCCAATTCTCAGGTCTATTGCTTTTTCTTGCTAATTTCTATGCCTCTTCTTTTAATCTAATACTATCTCTAATTTCCCTTGTAAGACATGGTTATATCACAGTTCCCTTTCTACTCTTGTGCCAAATAGGAATAAACAACTTTTGGAGCTCACCTATTCGTTCTTTAAATGCCTTCCATTGACTGTCCTTCCTTTCAGTAATGTTTCCCAGTCCATCATAACCAATTCTTGCCTCAGACCATCATAGTTACTTTTATTGAGATTCAGGACTCTGGTCTCAGAATCAAATACCTCACTATCTACCTTGACGAAGAATTCCATTATATTATGGTCACTCATCCCCAATGGATCTCTCACAACTAGAATGCCAACTAATCCTTTCTCATGGCACAACGCTCAGTTTAAGATGGCCTGTCCCTTGTTGGGGTTCCTCAATGTATTGGTCCAGAAGACCATCCCATATACACTCCAGATATTCCTCCTCTGTTGTATTGTGACTAATTTGACTACCCAAGCTATATGCAGATTAAAGTCATCCATAATCACAGATGTTTCTTTATTACATGCATCTCTGACTTCTTGTCTAATGCTATTCTCAACATTACCACTGAAGTTTGGAGGTTTGTATACCACCCATGCAAATGTTTCATTGCCCCTTAGTGTTTCTCAATTTGACCCATACAGATTCCACGTCAACTGTACTAATATCTTTCCTCAATATTGTACCAATATCCTTAACAGTGCAACACCTCCACCTTTTCCTTTCTCTCTGCTCTTCCGGGGAAAAAAAACTGAATAACCCTCAATGTTTAGTTCCCATCCTTGGTCACCTTGCAGCCATGTCGCCATAATCCCAACTATATAATACCCCTTTATCATATCTCTTTTAGAAATAAATGTGCCGATGGTTTGAACTGTTTTTCAGAAAATTGTGACTCAAAGGTTTAAAAGGAAACTCAACCTTTCAGTTTTTGATGTGTGGAGATGTAGAATTTTATGTACATTTAAATGACCTTGAATTTAATTTGTGCCTAATTACCGCGTAGATGTCATCAATGTGTCCTTTATTTGCTATGTGATATTTTAAAACCTTATTAAAACCAGCGGGGCTGTTTAGCACAGGGCTAAATCGCTGGTTGTGAAAGCAGAACAAGGCAGGCTAGCAGCACGGTTCGATTCCCGCAACAGCCTTCCTGAACAGGCGCCGGAATGTGGCGACTAGGGGCTTTTCACAGTAACTTCATTTGAAGCCTACTTATGACAATAAGTGATTTTTATTTCATTTCATTTCATTTCAAAACCATATATTACGCGAGCACTATTCATATTCTACCATCAAATTTACATTTTAATATTTTCTTTGCTTGTCTTTCATACAGTGTTTTCATTCCAGGTTGCCCTCATGGTGGCTAATGAATTCTGGGAACAGGGTGATCTGGAACGAACAGTTTTACAGCAACAACCGATTGTAAGATCTCAATATTTAATGCCAACTTAACATTGTTTCAAATTGACAGCTAGATTTCTTGGATAATTGGCGATATATGTTATACAAAAAGAGTTAGCTGAGAAAGCACAATAAAACACAACTTACACATCTCTGAATTGAACCTTTATAACACTGCACTAATATAGCAACACAGCATATATAACTTTGAGGATGCAAAATGTAGAATTAGGTTTCATATCAATCAATGAAGATTCACTAATGAAATACATATATCCAATAAAAAATCTTGGCTACTTATTCTTTAACAGCCCATGATGGACAGAAACAAAGGGGGTGAACTCCCCAAACTACAAGTTGGTTTCATCGACTTTGTGTGTACATTTGTGTATAAAGTAAGTATAATGGCTGTTTTATTCCCTATCTGGTCTGAATTAGAATTGTGTAATTGTTACAAGCAGGAGGAGGCCATTCAGCCCATCATACCTTTGCCAGCTCTCTGCAAGAACAATTCAACTCCTATTCTACTCTTCAGCCCTTTCCCTTTTGCTCTGCAAATTTACTCTCTTCAGTTGATTATCTAATTCCCCTTTGAAAGACACAATTAAATCTGGGTGCTGGGTTTTCTTCATTAAGCCTGGCGCAATGAAAAAATGAAAATCGCTTATTGTCACGAGTAGGCTTCAATGAAGTTACTGTGAAAAGCCCCTAGTCGCCACATTCCGGCGCCTGTCCGGGGAGGCTGGTACGGGAATCGAACTGTGCTGCTGGCCTGCTTGGTCTGCTTTAAAAGCCAGCGATTTAGCCCAGTGAGCTAAACCAGCCCCTTGAAGGAGGACTGGAACCAATGTTTGCTAGCGCTATTGGGGAGGGTTTAAACTAATGTGACATGTGGGGTGAGAACCGATGCTGGAAATCAGAGGGTAGTAAAGAGGGGATAGAAACCAAAGCTAGTAAGGAGTAAAGCGGAAGGCAGAGGAACAGACTGAACTGCCCAATATGGCAGGGGGGGGGGGGGGGGGGGGGGAACCAGAGCAGTAGGTCAGTGGGAGAAATAACTAAAGGAGAGCTACAGACTAAAACCAGTAAGATTAAGAGGAAGAGCAGGCAGGGAATGGTTGTTCAACGCAGCAGGGCTGGTGGGCTGAAGTGTGTTAGTTTCAATACGAGGAGTATTTCAGGTAAAACAGATTAAATTAGAGCTTGGATTAGTACATGGAATTATGATGTTGTTGCTATTACAGGAATTTGCTTGCAAGAGGGACAGGATTGGCAACTAAACATTCCAAGATTTAGATACTTCAGGCAGGATAGAGGGGGATGCAAAATGGGTGGGGGAGTTGGATTATTGGCTAACGAGAATATCACAGCTGTGCTGAGGGAGGACACCTTGGAGGGTGCAGGCAGCGAGGCAATATGGGTACAGCTCAGGAAGGGTGCTGTCACAATGTTGGGGGTTTACTACAGACCTCCTAACAGCCAACGGGAGGTAGAAGAACAAATATGCAGACAGATCCTGATGATTTTAACTTTCCCTGTATTGACTGGGACACACTTACTGCTGGAGGCATGGATGGAGCAGAATTTATAAGAAGCATCCAGGAGGGTTTTTTGAATCAAGATGTGAACAGCCTAAATAGCCCAACTCAGGGAGGGGCCATATTAGACCTGGTGCTGGGGAATGAGCCCGGCCAGGTGATCGAAGTTTCAGTAGGAGATCACTTCGGGAACAGTGATAATGGGCGGGATTCTCCCCTACCCGGCGGGGCGGTGGGTCCCGGCGTAGCGGAGTGGCGCCAAACACTCCGGCGTCGGGCCTCCCAAAGGTGCGGAATTCTCCGCACCTTTAGGGGCTAGGCCCGCACCGGAGTGGTTGGCGCCACGCCGACTGGCGCCAAAACCGGCGCCAACGGCCTTTGATGCCTGCCGGCCGGCGTCGGGGCTGGCCGAAAGGCCTTCGCCGGTTCGCGCAGGCGCCGGTGCGTCAGCGGCCGCTGACGTCACCACTGGCGCATGCGCGGTAGGGAGGGTCTCTTCCGCTTCCGCCATGGTGGAGGCCGTTGCGGCGGCGGAAGAAAACGAGTGCCCCCATGACACTGGCCCGCCCGCCGATCGGTGGGCCCCGATCATGGGCTAGGCCATCGTGGGAGCACCCCCCCCAGGACATCGGGGGCCCGCTCATGCCGCCAATCCCGCCGCCACCAGAGGTGGCTGAAACTACGTCGGCGGGATTGGCCTGTCAGCAGCGGGACTTTGGCCCATCGTGCACCAGAGAATCGCCGCGGGGGGCATGCCGATCAGCGCGGGCGGGCATGCCGACCAGCACGGCACGATTCCCGCTCCCACCGATTCCCGGGTGGCGGGGAATTCCGGCCATGGCGGGCGCGGGATTTACGCCGGCTCTGGGCGATTCTCCAACCCTGCGGGGGGTCGGAGAATTCCGTCCCATATCTCTGTAAGTTTTAAGCTGCTTATGGAATAAGGACAAGAGTGGTCCTCAGGGAAGGTTTTAGACTGGGGGAAGGCTAATTTCAACAACATTAGGCAAGATCTGGAGAGTGTTGACTGGGCGAGGCTGTTTGAGGGAAAATCAACATCCGGCATGTGGGAGGTTTTCAAATGTCAGTTGATTCTAATTCAGGACCATCAATACCAGTGGGGATGAAAAATAAGGGTGACATGTACAGGGAACCCTAGATAATGAGTGATATTATGAACCTTGTCAAAAAGAAAAATGAAAAATTAAGCATTTGTAAGGTCTAAAAGGCTTATTTATGATAGATGAAGCCCTTGAAGAATATAAAGAAAGTAGGAAGGAACTTAAGGTAGGAGTTAGGAAGTCTAAAAGGGTTCATGAAATGTCATTGGCAAACAGGATTAAAGAAAATCCTACGGTGTTTTATACGTATGTAAAGAGCAAGAGGGTAGCCAGAGAAAGGGTTGGTCCATTCAAGGATATTGGAGGGAATCTATGTATGGAACCAGAGGAAATGGGTGGGCTACTAAATGAATACTTTGCCTCAGTATTCACCAAAGATGGTGGATGAGGAGTATAGGTAGAATGTGTAGAGATTTTGAGTCATGTTAATATTAATAAAGAGGTGTTGGGCACCTTAAAAAGCATTAAAGTAGATAAGACCCCAGGGCCTGGTGGGATCTACCCCAGAATACTTAGGGAGGCAAGGGAGGAAATTGCTGGGGCCTTGACAGTAATCTTTGTATCCTCATTGGCTCAGATGAAGTTGCAGAAGACTGGAGAGTAGCCAATGCTGTTCCATTGTTTAAGAAGGGAGGAGGGATAATCCAGGAAATTATAGGCCGGTGAGCCTTACGTCAGTGGTAGGAAAATTATTGGAAAAGATTCTGAGAGACAGGATTTACTCACATTTGGAAACAAATTGACTTATTAGTGACGGACAGCATGCTTTTGTGAAGGGGAGGTTGTGCCTCACTAATTTGATTGAGTTTTTCGAGGAAGTGACAAAGATGATAGATGAGTGAAAGGCAGTAGATGTTGTATATATGGACTTCAGTAAAGCCTTTGACAAGGCACGTCATGGTAGACTGGTACAAAAGGTGAAGTCAGATGGGATCAGAGGAGAGCTGTCAAGTTGTATACAGAACTAGCTTGGGCACAGAAGACAGAGGGTAGCAGTAGAAGGGTGCTTTTCTGAATGGAAGGCTGTGACAAGCGGCGTTCCACAGGGATCAGTTCTGAGACCTTTGTTGGCCGTAGTGCATATAAATGATTTGGAAGAAAATCAAATGTAGTTGGTCTGGTTAGTAAGTTTGCAGATGACACAAAAATTGGTGGAGTTGCGGATAGTGAAGAGGATTGTCAGAGGATACAGCAGGATATAAACTGGTTGGAGTATTAGGCGGAGAAATAGCAGGTGGAGTTTAATCCAGACAAGTGTGAGGTAATGCACTTTGGAAGGTCCAATGCATGTAGGAATTACACAGTAAATGGTAGAACTCTTGAGAGTTTTGACAGGCAAAGAGACCTGGGTGTGCATGCCCACGCATCAGTGAAAGTAGCAACGCAAGTGGATAAGATGGTCAAGAAGGCATATAGCATGCTGGCCTTCATTGGTCGGGGCATTAAATATAAAAATTGGCAAGTCATGTTGCAGCTGTACAGGACTTTAGTTAGGCCTCATTTGGAATATTGTGTACAATTCTGGTTGCCACATTACCATAGGATGTGGATGCTTTGGAGAGGGTATGGAAACGGTTTACTGGGATGCTGCCTGGTATGGAGGGCATTAGCTATGAGGAGAGGTTAGAAAAACCCTGTCTGTTCTCATTGGAACGATGGAGGTTGAGAGGCGACCCGATAGAGGTCGACAAGATTATGAGTGGCGTGGACAAAGTGGATAGAGAGAAATTTGTGCACAAGGCCAATGGATCTTTAAAAGGTTGTCAAATTTTCCGTTCTGCCAACGAAAAATCCCATGGTGGACAGTACCGTAAAATTTACCCCAGTGTATTGTACGGTTTTGGTTAGTTCTGGAAAAGGACAAAAACGTTATTGGAGAGATGGAAAGGGCTTTTCAATCTAGATCCTAAGCATTGAAAAGCCTTTCTTCATTCTACCTCTGGCAAAAGAACCATTCACCTTACATTGGAGTCCTCTGGTTCTCAATCTTCCACTAATGGGAAACGCACGGTGGCACAGTGGTTAACACTGCTGCCTCACAGCGCCAGGGACCCCTGTTCAAATTCTGACGTTGGGTGACTGTGTGGAGTTTGCACATTCACACCGTGTTTGCATGGGCTTCCTCCGGGTGCTCCGGTTTCCTCCCACAGTGCAAAGATGTGCAGGTTAGGTGGATTGGACATGCTAAATTGTCCCTTAGTGTCCAGTAGATTAGCTTAAGGGACTATTGGGGTAGGGAAGGGAAATTGGCTTGGGTGTGCTCTTTCAGAGAGTCGGTACAGACCTGATGGGCCAAATGGCCTTCCTCTGCACTCTAGGTATTTAATGATTTTATGGAACAGTTTCTCTCCATCTACTCTGCCTAAGTCCCTCATGAGTTTAAACACCCCAATCAAATCTCTCCTCTACCTTATCTTCTCCAAGGAGAGCAAACCCCAAATCTTCAATCTAACTGACGTCTTATCGCTGGTACTATTCTCATAAATCCATTTGTCACTGTAATAACCCTCATGAGGCCCACAGGGATATTCTAAACAATTTCCTTCTGCGACTCGCGGAATACAAGCTTCCCCAATTTATTCCATGTGCTTCAACTTGGCTGACAAGCCAATTATGTGGCACTCTATCAAATGCCTTTTGGAAATCCTTGAACACAGGTACACCATTACCATCATCAATCTTCTCTGTTACCTCATCAAAAACTCAAAATAGTTAGTTAAACAAGATTTGCATTTAATAAATCCATGCTGGCTTTTCTCAATTAATCCACACTTGCTCATGACTGTTAATTTTGTCCCAGATTATTTCTAAGAGCTAGCCACCACCGATTTAAATTGGCTGGTCTGTAGTAAGCTTATCCTTACTCTTTTTTTTGTTTTGAATAAGAGCACAACAGGTTTCACAGTCCTCTATATCTAAGGAGTTTGTAAGATTTGCTCCACAACTTCTATCTCTACATCAATTGATGCATCCCATCCAGCCCTGATGACTTATCATTTTTAACTACAGCCAACCTTTTTAATACCTCCTTGAGGCACTCTCAATTACAACACGAAAGTTAGGTCAGTAATCAAAGGCTTTAATAAGCAGTGAACAATGGCAGCCTCCATGAGAAGTGTGCTCGCAAAATGGAGTCTCATCTTAAGTACTGTTTCCCAGGGGGCGTAGCCAGAGGCGGAGTCCCCCAGGGTTCCAAGCCTCTTAAAGGGGCAATGTATTCTGATCATCACAAGCCTCTTAAAGGGGCAAGGTATTCCGATCATCACATTCCTCCAGATCAATTTTTAACCCATCCAGTGTGTCTACTTCCTCCTCTTCCACTATGAAATTGGCTGAATTTTCTCCCTTGGTAAAGATGGATACAAAGCATTCATTTAGTACTTCAATCATGCCTGTGCCTCAAGGCACAGATCACCTTTTTAATCCCAATTGTTGCCATCCATCTCTTATTCCCCCATTACAATTAATATACCTCTAGAAGGCTTTGGATTCCCTTTTATGTTAGCTGCCTGTCTCTTCTCCTACTCTCTCTTTGTTTCTCTTTTTACTTCTTCTTTGAACATTCTATACTGAGCCTGGTTCTCACTTGTATAATCAACCTGACATCTGTCATGCATACGCTTTTTCTGCTTCACCTTTCTTTTTGCCTCTTTCAAAATCCAGGGAGCTTTGGCTTTGGTTGACCAAACTTTCCCTCTCTAGGGAATGTACTTCAACTGTACCAAACCACATCCTCTGTAATGGCAGTCCATTGTATCATTACAATCTTCTCTGTCAGTCTTCAATTCGAACGTTTAGATCTGTTCCCACCCCACTGAAATTGTTCACCTCCAATTAAGATCTTGTCAATTTCCAAAACTAACCAAAGCTTTATGATACAATGTTCGCTGTTCCCTAAATATTCCCCTAATGACACTTGACTCATTTGATCAAACTCATTCTCTGGCATTAAATCCAACAATGCCTCCTTCCTCATTGGACTCTAAACGTACTGATCAAAAGAATTCTCCTGAACACACTTCAGAACCTCTTCCCCCTTCTTAGCCTTTATGCTACTACCATCTCAGTCTAGATTAGGGTAATAAAAATCCCACATCATCACCACTCTGTAGTCTATCCACCTCTCTGTGTAATTGTTCTGAATATTTCCTCCTCTACATCTTTCCCACTAGTTGGACATCCTCTCTCCCCAACATGATAATATTCTCCTTGATCAACACTGCCACCTTTTCTCCTTTCTTTCTTTGCTATCATTCCTCAGCACCTGATATCTAGGAATATTTACTACCTGATCCTGCCCTTTTTGAGCCAGGTCTCTGTTTCCACCCTGTTTTATCTACCTCAATAATACACACTTATCCATGAACGTTTTAACACCATTACATGACCACTAAACTGACATTTAATACCTGGCTGCCTTTTGCAGGAATTTTCAAGATTCCATAAAGAAATAACACCAATGTATGAGGGACTCCAAAGCAACAGAGTTGAATGGAAATTACGAGCTGATGAGTATGATGCAAAGATGAAGCTGATTGAAGAACAAAGAAAAGAACACGAAGAAAAGGCTGTCAAAAAGGGTTAGGAGACTCTTCCATTTGTCATTTTTTTGAGTTCCAGTGAGGCTCACTTTAGTTAGGTGCACCCTGTATTAATTTACCCAGATTGGCATTTTTTACTTTGTTCAAAACAGAACAATGGAAACCATTGCTCTAGCAAGATCAAATTGAGGACGTACTTTGTGATTTGCAGGTTTATTATGCATTTACGGTCGACTGATATTAAGGCGTAATGTGGAAGCATAAAGAGCATTGGTGTTACAAAGGCCAACTTACTGAGCTAACTATACTGCTTCTCAAAGCCAACAGTCTCAATATTTTAAAACAACTTCCTACTATCATTCTGCTGGAACTTGTCCTGGAAGACTTGTGCACTGCACAGTTTTAGTGTCAATTGCTTATGTGCTTCTTGGTGCATTAAATGGATGTGTTGATGTGCGGGAAAGAGCAGCAGAAAATGGTAAGCAAAGTTGATGCCTTCTTCCCTGGCTGCATGAAGACGTGAAGTAAGGAGGGGAAGTAAATACCTTAAATAGACTGAGAAAAATTAAGGAAAATTTCTTCACCACACTTGACCACAGAGTTAAGTAGGAGAGAGAGATATAGAGAAAGAGTACGACTAATTATGTGATAGAGCAATGGAAATGGGCTACAATCTTTCTTTAATACAAGCACAATGGCCCCAAATCTTCCATCCTTGTTCGCAGCTGGGATTTTTCGGTATTGCTGAGAATGAATGGAGTTTCAGCTGGAACTTCGTTCCCACTCGCAACTGGCGCTGCCACAAAGAAGACTGGAGAATCCCAAAATGTTAAGAGTGAATAGATAGGATCAAAATATGTTTCCTCCTTTGTGGACGAAACACAAACATGTTCAGTGCTGATAACCCCAAAAACAGAGAAGTCAGAAGTGTTATGTGAACACTTGGATTATTGTTTAGAAAATTCTTATTATGTATGTTAGGATCCTTGTGGAGAATCCTTTAAAAGAAATGAATCCTCACAATGCCAATGGAAAGAAAACTGATGGACAAGAGTCATATTTTGAAACCTTTACTCCAACAAACCAACTGAAATCAACATTATTCTAACATTAATTAACAATGTTAATTTGGTATTCCAAATCAAAAGGTAAATTTCACTTTAAATAGCCAATACAATGGAGTTGTGCCTCATGTAGTTACAAGCACTTGCATTATTAATCACACAAATGTGGTACCAGGGGAAATCTCACAGTCATTTCAATTTGGCCGTCATTTTATAGGATCACTCAGTACCCATCCAATTGTTACTGCCCTTGAGTTCCATTCTCCAGGTGCTGTATTCAATCTGAAGTCCCCAGAAACGTTACACACCGACAAGACGCATGTCTATGAATCCTCTCTCATTTGGCTCACCACAGTCCTGTTGGCACGGAATCCCTAGAGACTCCCTTGTCCAATCTCCTTTAAATGGTATGGTTGGCTCAGGTAAAACTGAGACAGCAGCAATCCACAATTTCTTGCTCTTCCTGTCTTCAGTTCTCTATCCTTTCAAACTGTATAACACACAGAAACATGGTCTTTGCTCAATTTCCCTACATGTGTGCAGCTCCAGAAACTCTCAAGACAAAACAATGTAGAAAATTGCCCAAATGTGTCCTGTACACAAGAACAGGACAAATCCAACCGGGCTAATTACCAACCCATCAGTCTACTCTCAATCATCAGCAAAGGGATAGAAGGGGTCACCAACAGTGCTATCAAGCGGCACTTTGTCAGCAATACGTTGATCACTGTGCTCAGTTTGGGTTCCACCAGGGTCACCCAGCTCCTGATCTCATGACAGCCTTGGTTCAAACATGTACGAAAGAGCTGAACTCCAGAAGTGAGGTGAAAGTGACTGAGTATGGCATCAAGGAACCCTAGCAAAACTGGAATCAATAGGAATCAGGGGGAAAACTCTTTGCTGGTTGGAGTCATACCTGGCACAAAGGTGGATGGTTGTGGTGGTCGGAGTCAATCATCTCAGCTCCAGGACATCATTGCAGGAGTTCCTCAGAGTAGTGTCCTAAGCCCAATCATCTTCATCAATGACCTTCCCTCCAACATAAGGTCAGAGTGGAAGTGTTCTCAGAAGACTGCACAATGTTCAGCACATTCGCAAATCCTCAGATACTGAAGCAGTCCATGTCCAAATGCAGCAACACCTGGACAATATCCAGGCTTGAGCTAACAAGTGGGAAGTAACATTCGCGCCACACAAGTGCCAGACATCTACCATCTCCAACAAGACAGGATCTAACTATTGCCCTTTGAAATTCAATGGCATTACCATCGCCGAATCCCCCACCATCAACATTCTGGGAGTTACCATTGACCAGAAACTGAACTGGACTAACCATATAAATACTGTGGTACCAGAGCAGGTAAAACCCTCAGGATCCTGGGGCAAGTAACTCATCTACTGGCCCCGCCAAAACCTGTCCACCCTTTACAAGGCACAATTCAGAAGTGTAATGAAATACTCTCCACTTGCCTGGATGCGTGCAGCTCCAACAACACTCAAGACCACCCAGGATAAAGCAGCCTGCTTGATTTCTATCCCTTTCGCAATCATTCAAACATTCAATCCCTCCACCACTGACGGTAAGTGGCAACTGTGTGTGCCATCTACAAGATGCACTGCAGGAACACACCAAGGTTCCTTAGGCAGCACCTTCCAAACCCACGACCACTGCTATCTAGAGAGCCAATGGTAGCAGATACCCTGGGAACAACACCCCCTGGAAGTTCCCCTCCAAGTCACTCACCATCCTGACTTGGAAATATATTACTGTTCTTTCATTTTCGTTAGGCAAAATCCTGGAACTCCCTCCCTAACAGCAGTTTGTGTACATCTACACCTCAGGGACTGCGGCGGTTAAAAGAGGCAGCTCACCACCACCTTCTGATGGGAAACTAGGGATGGAAAATAAATGCTGGCCTAGCCAGCGATGCCCCATCCCGTAAATGAATTTTTAAAAATCTTGATTGATACTTAATCCACCACCTTAAACATTCACTCCCTCCATTACCAATTCAGAAAGGCTGCAGTGTGCACCATCTCTATAAGATGCATTTCAGAAACTCACCTAAGGATCCTTTGACAGCATTTTCTAAATGCACAACCTTCACATCTAGCAGACGTGTGGGAAGACCACTACTTTTAAGCTCCTCTCCAAGTCACATACCATCCTGAATTGCAATGGCATTCCCATTGCTTCAATGTGACCGTGTCTTTAACCTGGAACATCCTCCCTGAAGGCGGAGTGGGTATACCCAAAGCACATGGATTTCAATAGTTCACAGTGGCAGCTCACGACCAGCTTCTCAAGGGTAAGTAGATATGAGCAATACATTCTGTTTATTCCAGCGATTCTCACATTCCCAGAATGAATGAAGAATTATTTATAGGTATTTTTAATTACATAGTTGATATTTCATAATCATATTGCAGCAGGATTTTTTTCCCTTTGAGCTTTTTAAACCTAGTTTGTGTATCATGTCAAGATAAAGAAAACTGAGATCTGACTCGCTTTATCTTCCTGCAGCAGCAAATGGAGAAGTAGGAGATGGATGCAAAGGAAATGAAGGGAAACATGGAGGAAAATCCAGAACGTGTGACATATTTTAACAACTTTCTAAATGGATGCCTCTCAAGGCATACTGCAAACTGCTTAACATTGACTCCCAGAAAGATACATTTGATTGCGAGCGCATGTTTAACAAAGTTTTAAGCAATATGTTGTAATATATTTTGTTCTTGGGATATGAGCATTGCTGGCAAGGCCAACACTTATTGTCCATCCCATAATGCCCTTTCGAAAGTGGAGGTAAAGTTGAACCATGTGGTGTAGCTACATTCACAGTGTTGTTTTTCCACAGTAGTAGTTTGATATAATTCCATGGTTTGCTGCGCCATTTCAGAGGGCAGTTGAAATTTAGCGACACTGATGTGGGTCTGGAGTCACTCGTAGGCAGAACTGGGTAAGGATGGTCGATTTACTTCCCTGAGAGATATTAGTGAACCCAATGGGTTCTGACAACAATCCAGCAGTTTCATAATCATTAATAATGAGATTAACATTCTATCCCAGATTTATTTCTTGACTGAACTTAAACTCCCTCAGCCACCACGCTGGGATTAGCATTCATGCATCCAGAGCTTGAGCCTAGGAGTCTGAATGACTTGTCCAGTCACATTACCACTACCCTAAGAAGCTGAAAAATAATAGCAAATAACCTGCCACTTCACTGTAACAAAAAAAATCCCAACTCCAGTCATGTGATTAATAACCTTTCAGTTGATTGTGTCACATTGCTTATATTTGACGTAATTATTCACATCAGAAAGTAAACCTTCAATTCAGCACCTCAACTTTAGGAATCTAATAATTTCAATAAGTTGATAGCCATTCATTTTATAGTTATGAGGTTTCAAACTAATTGATAGATGCATTTAAGTGCTATTGAATATGCATTTATGACATCCTACAAAGCATGGAGGTCTGTGGTATAGTGGGCATTTTCCCTACCTCTAAACCAGAATGAATGAGTTTGAGTCAAGCCCCAGGACCCGAGGGGATAAGGCAGGTGCATTCATAACATGGCCTAACAGATTGAGTATTAACCTATAAATCCTTCTGGCTCAGAAAAAGCAGGAGAGGGTCCTGCTCAACCATATGAAGGAAAGAATGTTGCAGCCTCTACCATAACTATCAGTAGTACCCAGATTACAACATGCATGTTAAAATACATGCGGGATTTACTGGCAATTCTGGTCCCACGCTGGCGCATGGGTTTCCCGTCGATGAAGGATGCTGTCAACGGGAAATCCCATTGGAAATGGCGGGTCTGGTAGATCCCGCTGGCAGGCCGCCTCTGCCACCGAACAACACGCGGCGGGGTTGGTGGGAAAATCCCGCCCAACATGTTGGGCAAGATCTTTCAGCTGTTCCTGCTGGCGGGATCTTCTGGTCCCGCTGATGGACCATCCCTGATGCGGGTTTCCTGGTGGCATGAGGTGGATTCAATGAGAAATCCCATTGACAGCGGGTCAACAGCGTCCTACCTCCTGCTGCGGAGAAACATGCCGTGTAGAGGCCAAGGAATCTCACCCCATGTTGTCACAACAACTTGGACTCCCTGAGTGAACTGTAACACACCCCACCCTCACCACGAAAAAGCTGGCTCACACAAAGAATAATTTGTAACTGAATCAGAATGCTGACTAAAATCCTAAGAGAAACATTTCTGTTCCAAGGTAACAGAATAAGTAATTTTTTTTTTATTACATTGAATTCCAGGGTTTTTAATAATATGGGAATTTATTGCATAGTTCAATTTGTGTTTCCATGAAATCTAAAACCTAAGTGTCTCACACATAACATGCAAAAGATTGGTTACAATGGGAGTGCGGTGGGAGATGAACTTACTGTGATTTAAGCTGCAGATAAATCCAATATTCTATCAGTTGCACTATCAATTAATTGTCATAAATGTCAGAAATTGAGCTTTAATTTAAAAAGAATTTAGCAAGTTAAATTGATAGTCTCAGACTGGCTGTTAAGAATGGTTAAGTAGGAAATGGAAATGTCAAACTCAAGCAGAAGCTTATGAAGTGAGGGTTAAGGCGCACTGTTGGCGTGGAAAGCTTTGTTCTGTGCCTTGACTTGTTATTCTGCGCTTGGCTGGAGAGTGCATTCCAAAATGTACAAAGGAACCTAAGAATAAATAAAAAGGAGCTTATTGGATTTAATATTAGTTTTTATAAAAAGGCAATGGAGAAAATAATCAAACTTCAACCTCCAAGACCTGATAGTTTGTGCCCCAGGGTACTAAAAGAAACATTAGGGGCGGGACTTGCCCTGCAACACAAGGCGGCCCAATTTAAGCCAGCGGCAGGATTTTCTTGTCCTGCCGTTGTCAATGGACCCCTCGCCGCCAGGAAACCCAGGGCAGCGATGAGCTGTTGGTGGGACCGTAAGATCCCACCGGCGTGATTGGCTAGAAAGTTTTAGCCTTGGACAAGTACGAGCTGATCTGAATCAGCATGACTGGGTCAGTGAAAGGTAGGCCATGTCTGATTACACTAACTGAATGTTTAGAGATCACTAACATGGTCGACAGGGGAGTGTCTACTACTGACACTGTCAATATGGATTTCCAGATGTCTTATAATAAGGTTCCACATACAGATTATCAGCAAAAATAAAACTTCACAATTAGAGGCGACTTTGTGCATTGACCTGGAAATTGCAGGTAGAAGACAAAGATTAGGAATGAAGGGTAACCTGATTGGCGAGGTATGATAAATGGTGTTCCACTGTGATCTGTATATCCACGTTTGCCTGTGAGCTAAATTAAGAGGGGCACTAAGGAAGCAGAACATTACAAAGGAACTCAGACAAATTAAGGAAGTTGTAAAACAATGTCAGATGAAGTTCATTGTGGGGAAGTGTGAGGTTTGAATCCAGGAAAATTGAACTGAAATGTTTTCTTCATGGTGAGAGGTTGGGAACTGTGGAAGAACAAACCTATTTGGTTCCATGCACAGAAATCATTAAAAACCAGGTTGTGGTAGTATGACTAGGGGTATTACGGTACCTGGGAGTATGAGCTGCCATTGGTGTAGAGGGCTCGCTGCCCATTGGCCTAAGTATCGTGTTCTCTGTATATTTATTGGTCAAGAGGAAGTTAGCTCTGCCTACGAGGCGGGGTATAAGAACCCGTGTTTCCCAGCAGCCAGGCCATTTCTGTACTCCTGCTGCCGGGCTCACTTCTTGCTGATTAAAGCCTTTCGATTCGGACTTCACCTACGTTTCGTGTCCATTGATTGTGACTCGCATGTACAACTAGTCTAATGAAATAATTGCCTTTCTCTCAAGGAGGTCAGTAAAGTCTAAAGGTGTTATGAGACTCTAAAGACGTCAAGGCGTATGGGGAGAGCACTGGAGCATGGTTTTGAGTTTCAGAATCAGCCATGGTCATGTTAAATGGCAGAGAAGGCTCGCAGAGCTAAATGGCCTACTCCTGCTCCTACTTTCTGTGCTTCTATGTTAGATAAAGGGGATGCAGTTTTGCTTCAGTTGTATAGAAACCTAGTCAGACAGGAGTACTCTTCAGTTCTGGGCACCACACCTCAGAAAGTATTTACTTTTACAAATTGCAGAGGGTACAGTGCAAATTTGTCAGAATATCAGCTTAAAGGGTTAAATTATGAGGCCATGTTCCATAAACTTGATTTGTATTTCCTTTGGTAGTGGAATCCAGAACAAGAAGGCATAGCCTTTAAATTCGAGGTAGGTCGATTAGGAGTGAAAATAGGCAGCACTTTTCACATCAAGGGTGGTGAAAATATGGAACACTCTACTAAAAACCTGCAGATTCTAAGAGAATTTAAATTCTCCCAATTGAGAACATAAATTTTTGTTAACTAATCTAAGGGGTGGTAAATTAAGTTGAAGTACAGATCAGAAATAATCTGATGAAATGGTGGAACAAGCTCAGGGAACTGAACAGTCCAACCTTGTCCCGATATAAAAATGCTGCTGGACAAAATTATTCTTTTTTTTTGTTAATCATTCATTTACGTGATGTGGGCACAGCTGGCAAGGCCAGTGTTTGTTGTTCATCCTTTCTTGGCCAGAGTGGCTTGCTGGGCCATTTCAGAGGCCAGTTGAGAGTCAACCCATTGCTGTGGATCTGGAGTTACATGTAGGTCAGACCAGGTAAGGACGGTTGATTTCCTGAACTAGATGAATTTTTAATGACGATCAACAATGGTTTCATGGTCAACATTAGACATTTAATTCCAGACATAAACAACAATCCATAGCAAAGTTTAAAAACCGTAAAGCAAATATTTTGAACCCTTACTGTTTGTTCGCATTTTCTGAACAGTATAGATATAATATCCTCTATACTTCAGACATAATCCCCATAAATTTGTTGTGCACTGTCTTTCAAAAAAAACGACACTGTTTTTGGGGATTTCTGCCAGCACTTGTCTCTTTAATTACGCCAGTTTTCTGCTGTTGGAACCAATTTGCTATCAACAGAAACTCTCCATTCAAAATAATTCTGTGCATTTTACCAAAGAATAGATGCATTTTCTTTAAAGATAAAGGGCGTAATTCAGTGGACTCAAGTTAAAGTCCGCTGAACAGGACGTTTAGCAGGGTGTTTCTTGGCATCTGCAGTTCCAAGAAAGATGGCACTATTCAATGACACTTTGATGTTTTATTTGGCCACGGTAAGGAACTCCCCGTTGAGCTCACTCTTTAAGCCTGGCGGTGCCAGGGTGACATGCCAGGGGGAGTGTCAGGGTACCAACCACGCAGGGGCCTGAACACATCAGCAGATTCCCCCTCCCGAGGTGCCATCACGACTGGTTCACAACTTTGTGAACCAGTACCAAACTGCGCCCAGTTGAGGCCTTGCTGGCGAGGTTGGTGAATCCTAGACCCTGAGTGAATTGGACGAGCGCATATTTAAATGTGCCTAATGGCTCATTTAAATAGGCATACCTGGATCTTACCCAGCAAGAGAGAGAGAGATCCGCCACGGACCGTGAGATTCCATTGAACCTCGCGTGACGTTTTGAGCGTCGCAATTCTCGATGCAGGCCTCTTGCAAGATTCAATAGCGTCGTCCCAACACCAAGTCAGGCGCAATGAGGCCGCTGAATCGCGCCCAAAATTTCCCAAGTAGGCATTTATTGTACGCATACTCAGAAGCTGACCTGTTGAGTAAATAATGTGCTTTTATTTACGACAAACAATGGGGAAAGGCAGCTGAGGATAATATGGTCAAAGATGCACTGCTGAGTTTGTGACTATAGGCACGTTTGTATCAGCTGAAATGAAGGTACATCTGTAGAAATACAAGTACAACTCTAGGATGTGAATGTAAATAAAATAGTGTTGTCAATTATAATAATTATACAGGATTTGGTTTCTATGTACAAAAATTGTGTTATGCACTAATTGCTCAAGGTGAAGACCTTTATTAACTACTAGCTTTGGGACCTGACTTGTGTGTTGTGTTAATACAAAAATGATTTCCCAAAATAAAGTGAATTTACATAGATGACCAGATACCAGTAAAACACACTTCAAAAGATAACAAATGGAGTTTCAACTTGAGCATAAATTATGGGCAATTTTTAAAACCGTGCACAGAATGCTATTGAGCAGATTAAGGTGAGCAATAGGTGTACTTACTTGAAACTTGCAAGTAGAATACCAAGAATTCTAGGGAAATTCTGCTGATTACCAAGATATGCTGCTTTTTGAAGCTGCAAGAATACAACTATTGATAAAACATTGCAGCAAGAGAATAATACTTTACACAATATAATAATGGTGTAGGAGCTGGTCACAAGCTAATATTGGGACCATTGTATACGCCACACGCCACTTCTTCACAGATGAAGTGCACATCATGCAGAAGAAGTGTCCACAGTTCAACAGTTTAAACAGCACAAATTAGTTCCAGAAATACATATCATTAAGTGAAATGTGGATGGTTAGACTATGAATATGATAATTATGAAAACATCAGTCTTATTCATACATCTGCTTTAAATTGGTGTCTCCTTTGCTGCTCCTAGGCGTGCAGATCTTGATCATAGTAAGGTGTCTGTTTAGTTGGTTGCACACTAGATTTCAGTCTAACCTATCTAAACATATCAGAGCAATAATGTTTCTTTCCACATCTGTACCATCAACTTGGGAATTTCCTAAAAGATCCAGCCGTGGCTTCCTCCTTCCTCACCTACTTTGTTGCAATCACAGTTGTCAACATGGATCTATCACCGACATATGCTGATGATGTTCAGGTCGACCTATCTAAAACTTCCCCACCCCTCCACCGACTCTGCGTTGGCGGACTGCATGTTTGTTATGTCAGCTGTGTTTCCAGCCTCACGTCTTCTGTGTCACAAAGACTGCCTTCTTTGACCTCTGTAAGTAGCCCAACCTCAGCGCTTTTGCCACTGAAATTTGCGTCTTTCTTACGTCACCTCTAGACTCAACTATAGCAATAGCTGTCTGGTTGTTCCTACCCTCCTCCATAAATTTCAACTTGTCCAAAACTCTGCCGTCAGTATCCTGACTCATATCGAATCACGCTCCCCCATCTGTGCTCACTGACCTAAATTAACTCAGGTCACTAAACTAAAATTTCCATGTGTTGAAATCCTTTCATGAGTTCACCTCTGTTACTTTTTCCGTACTACAACACATTAGCCTAAACTGCCCGTTCCTCGAACTCTGGCTTCTTGTCCATTCGCTACCTCACCCCTTCTCTTCACCTCTTACATTTCTTTGTGACATTTTTATCTGTTAAAGATGCTACGCAAATGCAAGTTGTTAGACCATAAGACGTAGGAACAGAAGCAGATCATTCGGGTCATTGAGTCTTTTCCACCATTCAATGAGATCAGGACTGATCTGATATCCCAGCCCTCAATTCCACTTCTCCACCTAATCCCCATAATCCTTCATTCCCTTAGTGACTAACCTGTTGTAGGTGAAGGGGTCGTTCTGTCCACATTCATATCGCCAACAGTTATTGAACCGTGCATAAGCTCATTTTTGGAGGAAAATGTGTCCACATTAAGCAGGTGGGCGGGGGAGGGGGGAATAGCTGCGGTGTTATCTTACTTTTAGATTATTCTGGCTGGCCACATTTCATGACTGGCAGACCTTTAACTTTCAGGTTCAATTTCTTTTGGACACTTCATTTGTAGGGAGCCTAGGGATATTATACTGACCTTAGGTTACTCTTTGCAGCCTATCCCAGACTTGGCGCCCTCACCCAGGAGTGAGCACAGCCCCAATTTTTAACAAGAATATAAAATCATGGCTCACATTCATAACAATAATCGCTTATTGTCACAAGTAGGCTTCAATGAAGTTACTGTGAAAAGCCCCTGGTCGCCACATTCCGGCGCCTGTTCGGGGATGCCGGTACGGGAATTGAACCCGCGCTGCTGGCATTGTTCTGCATTGCAAACAACTGTTTAGCCCGCTGTGCTAAACCAGCCTTTAAACCATTCACATAGCAAATTGGAAAAGTCTTAACAATGAGCGATGGACAATTTAATTACTGCAGCTGAACCAATTTGCGTGATGGAAAATTTGGTCAAGTAAAGAAATATTTGGACTCGAGCTTAAAAACAAGAAGTTCACTGCAGGTGTCCAGACACAAGAACTACCAGAGAACAACAGACATTTTCAGACCCTGAGCAAGAGAGTCAACTTGTGGTTGCAAAGGCTGTTAATATGGAAAACTGCTCAAGTAACAATGAAAAGATGTGTCCTGTTTACCAGACGTTTGGAAGAATGACCTTAGCCACATGAGGGACTTACACATACTTAATTGAACATCCTAGAAGAGGAAGAAATGGTATAAAGATACAGGAGATCAAAGCCTCAGGAGCGAAAACCCTGGGAAGAACCATTGCAGAAGATGACCTGAGTCAGTGACTCAGGGACTAGTGAAGTACCCCCAGTCAAGAGTCTGGGTGATACTGCTAGAGTGATACTTGAGTTTGATTTGTGAGTTGAGTAACGTTTATTAGTATATTAAATTAAAGAGACTATGTGACATTCATTGAGTTAAAGAGTTAAGTGACATTTATTGAGTTTAAAGTCAGTGTGACCAATTAGTACAAATAAAGAGTCTTAAAGTGAATACTATCAGTCTCGTGTAGTTTGTGTGACGTGCCAGTTGTAAACCTTTGAGGAATGGAGGGGGTGCAACAATACCAAAGTAATGATGATGGAGTCTCAGATTAAAATAGCATTGACTTCATCACTCTGATTTCAAGACACTCTTAGGACTGCCACATAGATATTGTAAATTTGAAAGTGTGTACAATGCAGAGGAATAGGATGTATCAAAGACACTGAGACATACACATGTGTGGCATGAGCAGATTGGTTTGCAATGGATTGAGAATTTAAACAAGCTTTTAATATGGACTTAAATTCAGTGTTTAAATCTTCTGCTTACCCAAAGTACACTCTCTATATATACCTAACCTCATGGGGAAGGTGACGGTATTTATTCTTCAAGGGCATTTGAGAAAACATGTTTCACTGTTATCTAAATTAGGTATGAAATCCATACCAACTTAACACAGGAAGCTTTAGAAAAAGTGACTGCTGTTTTCACATCCCAAAGAATGGCCTTTGATCCACTGTAGATTAGTCAATTCTAAAGTGACAATAGCAGACCTCCGTGGTGATATCACTCCCTGTATTTTGAAAATGATATTGTTTTTTTAAATTTACTGTTCAGTTACCGCTTTGATTGGAAATGGCCTCAACTGTCACCCCTTTTCTTTAACATAATGGTGTCTCACTGAAGGCAAAGAATTGTCTTCAACAGTATGAAACCTTACAACCTGTAACAAATAGCATCCCACAAGATTATATACAGGTTTATTAATAACATGCATCTAGTATCAGGCAGAATGTGGTTTCTACTTGTTGGCAGAACTAAATAGCTTGTTGCTAATTTTACAAAACTGTCTCCTCATCACTGCATAATTAACGGTGAGTACCTGAATTAATTAATTGTCCCTTCCTTAAAGAAGTTAAAGTGGATATTGGTCCACTAGTCCTCAAGCAAAATTCTAACCAGTAAAGAGTCCACCGACTGCTGGATTTACATATTTCATCCAACACTCCCTAATGATGTATATGGCAAGGGATTCATTTCACGAGATTTCTTCACTTCAACAGATTGTTCAAAAGAATGGTGAGGAGTGAGATCTAATGGATGTTCTGGATGTGTGTGGTTTAAAATAGCGTCAACTTTAAATTTAACTATTATATTTTAAATGTGCAAATAAGTGAAATATATGGTTTGAGCCTAAATTAATCTAATTTGATGGTCAGTACTTTCCACTATTTAGGAACCTTACATCAAGTACACATTTACTGTTGACAGAGTTAATTATGAAATCTGACCTTTTTTGTGCGGAAGGATAGAAATGCCCAGATATATTGATCAAATCAAAAGGGACACAGCACATCAGAGATGGTCATTTGCTTTTGAACAGGAAATTTTAAAAAATTCCAAGAGTTTGATCTATAGCCATTGGACGCTTCTGACATTCTTGGCTGTCCTAATAATACACAACAACTATTATTTTATACCATTAACCCATTGAAGCAATATTGATTTTGGCTCGAAAGGTAGGGTTAATTTTCTTTAAAAAAAACATGTTCTTGGCCTAAAACGAGCAGCAGTGCAGAAGAACACGGTCATTGTGATTACACTTGGGCTCCCAAAAATGTTTATGCAAAGGAAAGAATTTTGTGTTGATTCCAATAGCCAGCAAATTGGATTGATGAGATTTTATAGTCTCATTATTATAAATTGCAACGTATATGAGTAATTTGATATGGTTGCTTTAACTTCTGACTGTTCCAAATTCACGTCATCCAGTCCAAGTTTATATATGAAATTGGGAGATGTAAAACTGAGGTGCAACAGTACCACCAGTAGCAGGAAAATAGTAATTACAGCATAACATTTCTATAGGTATAGTTACCATAATAAACATAGATATCGGGATTTATAATGTAAGTTGTCTACTAGTCAATCCAGAGTAATAATGTGGGGCGCGATTCTGCCCCCAAATTTTGAAGTTCATTTGTGGCGGATTTTTAAATTTATTTTTTATTTTTTATAAATTTAGAGTACCCAATTAATTTTTTCCAATTAAGGGGCAATTTAGCGTGGCCAATCCACCTACCCGGCACATCTTTGGGTTGTGGGGGCGAAACCCACGCAAACACGGGGAGAATATGCAATCTCCACACGGACAGTGACCCAGAGCCGGGATTGAACCTGGGACCTCGGCGCCGTTAGGCTGCAGGGCTAACCCACTGCGCCAATGTGCTGCCTTTTGTGGCGGATTTTGAGATCACCACCTCTATTCAATGACGCTGAGTCACTATTTTGGCCCCTGGGGAGTTTCTCAAGGCCCCTACAGAACCCCCGCCCTTCATGCCCCCCCATCACACACCCAATCTCCCGGAGGCCCCGACTTACCTGCCCTGCACTCCCCCACCCACTCCCCCTCCACCCTCATTTCATGGACATGGCCACCCTGGCACTCAGGCACCCATGCATTGCCACCCTGGGACACAGGCAGTGCTCCTGTTGGCTTGGCAGTGCCAGCCAGGCACCTTGTCAGTACCAAGATGGCAGTGCCAAGGTGCCAGCTGGGCAGTGCAAAGGTGCCCACGTTTCAGGGGGAGGGCCAGGGAGCCAATCTGCATTTACCCTGACCACCTAGGGGGCTCTGGTGGCCCAGGAGAACCCCGGTGCCATCCACCTGATACCGAATATTCACTGGGCCACCCGGAACGGCGCTGTTGCCAGCGCCCGCAACACCTACCCGTGAAAAAGCCTGCCTCCATCCTCACCCACGAATACCCCCCCTCCCTGCTCCATCCTTCAATCTTCTTTGCATTTGACACCCAATAACAATACATCAAATTTAGCATGCCGCCCCTCTGCCCTTCCTAATTCACATCACCTTCCCCACCCAAACGAGGAGATCAGCCTGTCCATCCCCCTAAAATGTCAAAAAAGAAACAAGAACACAAATCACCTGCACTCGGCCCACCAACGACAGAGGAGACTGTCCCACCTCAGCCAATCATTCTTCACAATCCCCACCAGGCTGAAATTAAAATTCTGAAGCCCTGCCCAATTCTGGGCCACCTACACTCCCAGATACCTAAAATGAGATGCTGCCAGACAAAATGGCAGCCGCATGCCCCCCCCCCCCCCCCCCCCCAAACTCCTGGAGGGGAGATCACAAAGCACTCAATTTTCCCTGAATTCAATTTGCACCCTGAAAACGTCTCAAATCTCTGGAACAACCCCATTAAACACCCTACCGAAGTGCTTGGCTCTGAAATATACAGCAACAAGTCATCTGCATATAAGGACACCCTATGCTATACCCTCTGCCCCCCAATCCCTAGCTCCTCAGCGCAATGGCCAAGGATTCTCTAGCCAATGCAAACAGAAGGTGGGACATGGGGCATTCCTGCCTTGTACCACGGTGCTATGCAAAATATTGAGCTCATACTATTTGTGCGCACCCTCGCCATCAGCTCCCTATGTAACAACTACACCATGCCACAAACTTCGGCCCAATCCCACATTTCTCCAATATGATCATCAAATAACTCCGCTCTACCCAATCAAATGCCTTCTCTGCATCCAAGCCACCACCACCTCCATCTCCCTTCCCTCTGTCAGAAAAAGCACCACATTCAACAGCCTCCTCACATTCGAGGGCAACTGTCTTCCCTTTACAAATCCCATCTGGTCCTCCTAATCATCTTTGGAAAGCACCCCACCAACCTTAACACCAACTCCTTTGCCAATATCCTGGCATCTATATTCAGCAGAGATATGTCTATATGACCCACACTCCGCCGGAACCTCACCCTTCTTAAGCATCAATGAGATGGAGGCTTGCCCCATCATTTGCGGCAAGACACCACTGTCCATTGCATCCTCAAACATTCCCACCATCAACGCGCCAGCACTGGGAACCCTTCAGGGCCCCACCGCATTCACTGTCTGCATCCACCCAATCACCACCTTCACCCCCACTGCCTCCTCCAACCTCGGGCACTCCAGCCCACCCAGAAACTCCCTCATGTCCTGCTCCTCCTCCGGTGGCTCCCACTTATACAAGTCCCTCTAGAACTTTGCGACCACCTTATTAATCTCCAGAGCCACCAACTCCCCCGGCTTGCCGCACCTGAACTATCTCCCTCGCTGCGGCCTGTCTATGGAGTTGACCTGCCAACATATGCCATGCCTGCACCCTATACTGGTAAACTGCCCCCATCTCGCCCTTCTCAGCTGGCTCTTTCCCATTTTCTGCATATTTCCTTCAAGGAGGCTTGTTTGGCTTTAATATTAAAATTGTGCTTTGAAAAATAGAACAAGGAAAAACTTGTTTGACTGAATCTTTCTATCTGCATCTTTCTGACCCACAAGATGTTAAAATTTAGAATCTCAATTCGGAGCAGTAAACATTTAGGACTGGATTCTCCGTTGGCGGGATGCTCCGTTTTGCCAGCAGCACACTCACGCCCACGGACTGTCCGATAGGAAACCCTATTGGCCGGCTGCCACGTCGGAGAATCCCGCTGCTGGGGAGGGGGGGGGGGGGGGGGGGGGGGGGCGCTCTGCCCCAGAAAACAGGTGCGGCGGGACGGAGAATCCCGCCCTTAGTTTTTATCCTTGCTAACTTCCACAGACAGGATTATTAAGATCTCGATAGAAAATAGTTTTATTTCATTTTAGTACTTGTAAGGAAATAGCAGAAGTTATAACAATTTGGGATCAGTAACAGGTTCAAGGGCTGGGAGATTCAATTACAATCCCAATATTAGGACATGTAAATATAGCATAAATGCACGTAGGAATTCTAATCTAAAAGGGAAGAAAGGAATTTGTAATGGGAAAAGTCAAAACAGAAATGCAGCAGAATCATGACAACAATAGATGGGGCATGTTCACAGTCCAAGATTTGCAACAAATTACAAATATATTAGATATAAATGTATAGTAACAGTTGAATAAGACAATGTATTTTGATGGAAGATAGTTTTTAAGGCTACTTGGTTGTCTGAATTTAATTAATAAATGTGTTCCTTCTGATGTCAATCTTCTGGATAGGTTTATGGGGAAAATCCTATTACGGAAACCAGTTCTGCAAATTGCTGTCCTTTAATTACACAATTGGTTCATTCTTCACATCAAGAGACATAGAAATGAACTTAAAGTAATTTTCCAAAAACGTGTCTGCTGGCAATTCTGCTTTATCCATATTGCTGAGCTCTATGTCACATGCCAAGGAATTCCAGAGAATTGCCGTTGCTTCAGATACATGGTGATATTCTATCACAGTATGTAGTGCTTTTATGCTGAATCTTCCACAATAGGATTACATTTTAAGATGGGCCTAGTGAATTAGTTGTGCCGTCCTGTGCTAAGTAGATCAGAAATCTTACAGCTGAATGTTAATCCACATGCAGGGTACAACAAGGCGAGAAAATATTATTTACAGAAGTGGATTGATTACCATCAATATCTCAAGTCATAATGAACTATTGATTTGGCAAAAAAAGATTATGGAAGACAGCACTCTGACAGTGAAATATAGACCACGATTTAAAGCAAAAAGTTGAACCACAAAGGTTATAATATCTGAATCATTACCTGAGCCACAAACAAATTGGCATAGGGTAAATAAGACCAGGAAGCTGTTTGTGCAGTTATGGGTGGGGTTATGGCTTCCAATTCATGGGACACTGACACCAGTATGGGAAAAGAGATGCTGGGATGGCCTGCACCTTACCGCATTGGCACTGGTGTACTGGTGAATAACTGGAGCTGTAGATAGGACTTTAAACTAAACACTGGGAGAGGATTCATGTGAGAGGAGATTTAGAAAGTTAAAGAGAAAGGACAAGGCAATAGTGCAGGGTAGCAATAAACCAAAGTGTGACAGGAAGGAACAGCTCATACAAACATAAGAGTACACCAGCAAATAAAGTCAGAGTAGGGAAAAATGCTAAAAAGACAGAATTAAAGGCTCCTTATCTGAATGCATGCATTTGCAAAAAAATGAATGAATTAATAGCACAGTTAGAAATAAATGAGTATGTGATGGTTATTGCAGACATGGCTACAAAGTGACCACAGCTGGAACCTGGATATTCAAGTGTATTTGACATTGGATTGGATTTGTTTATTGCCATGTGTACCGAGGTACAGTGAAAAGTATTGTTCCGAGTACAGCTCAGACACACCATTTCGTACGAAAAGAAAATACATAGGGCAAACATAAAATACACAATGTAAATACATAGACACAGGCATTGGGTGAAGTATACAGGGGTGTAGTACTACTCAGTAGAAAAGATGTGTGAAGAGATCAGATCAGTGCAGAAGAGTGGGCAAGAAGCTGTTTTTGAATCTGTTAGTGCATATCCTCAAATTTTTGTATTTCCTGTCCAATGGAAGTTGGAAGAGTGAATAAGCGGGGTAGGCGGGGTCTTTGATTACGCTGCCCACTTTCCCAAGGCAGTGGGACGTGTTGACGAGGCGGGATTGTGTAATGGACTGGGCGGTGTCACGACTTTCTGTAGTTTCTTACGGACGTGGACCAAGCAGTTGCCATAACAGGCTGCGATGCAGCCAGATAGGATGCCTTCTATGGTGCATCTGTAAAAATTGGTAACAGTCAATGTGGATATGCCGAATTTCCTTAGTTTCCTGAGAAAGTATTGGCGAAGTTGTGCTTTCTTAGTGGTAGTATTGACGTGGGTGGACCAGGACAGGATTGTTGGTGATGTGCACACCGAGGAATTTGAAACTGTCAACCAACTCCACCTCGGCCAGTTGATGCAGGCAGGAGTGTGTACGATACTTTTCTTCCAGAAGTCAATGACCAGCTCTTTAGTTTTGCTGACATTGAGAGAGATTGTTGTTATACCACTCCACTAGGTTCTCTATCCTCTATCTTCCTCCTGTATTCTGACTCATCGTTGTTCAAGATCTGACCCACTGCGTCTGTGTCGTCAGAAAACTTGTAGATGGAGTTGGAGTCAAATTTTGCCACACAGTTGTGTGTGTATAGGGAGCATAGTAGGGGGCTAAGTACCCAGCCTTGCGGGGCCCCGGTATTGAGGACTATTGTGGAGGAGGTGCTGCTGTTTATCCGTCCTGATTGTGGTCTATGGGTCAGAAAGTCGAGGAATCAGATGCAGAGTGAGGAGCCAAGACCTAGGTTTTGGAGCTTTGATATGAGCTTGGCTGAGATTATAGTGTTGAAGGTGGAGCTGTAGTCAATAAATAGGAGTCTGATGTAGGACTCCTTGTTGTCAAGTTGCTCCAGGGATGTGTAGGGCTAGGAAGATGGCATCTGCTGTGGACCGGTTGCAGCGGTATGCGAATTGCAGTGGATCTAGGCATTCTGGGAATATGGAGTTGATGTGCCTCATGACCAACATCTTGAAGTACTTCATTACGATCGATGACAAGGCCACCAAACAGTCATTGAGGCACGTTGCCTGGTTATTCTTTGGCATCGGTATGATGATGGTCTTCTTGAAACAGACGGGGATTTTGGGATGGAGTAGGGAGGGGGAAAAAGCTGATCACAAACACATCTGCCAGCCGGTCCACGCAGATCTTGTCAGGACCCATTGCCTTCTGAAGGTTCACTTTCAAGAAGGCTGATCTGACTTTGGATGCTGTGACGATGGATGTGTTCGAGGCTGCTGGGGCAGTTGACAGCGGTTTGATGGTTTCCTGCTCAAACCGAGCATAGAGTGCATTGGGTTCATCGGGGAGGGGTACGTTGCTGTCGGAGATTCTGCTTGGCTTCACTTTGTAGCCCGTTATGTTTTTTAAGCCTTGCCACAACGGACGAGAGTCTGTTACTCTCATCTGTGACTCTCATCTCTAGCTTGGTCCGATATTGCCTCTTGGCATCCCTGTTGACTTTGTGGAGGTCCTACCTGGATTTCTTATACAGATCAGAGTCGCCCGACTCAGACCTGGCCTTCAGTAGAGAGTCAATCTCCCGGTTAAGCCATGGTTTCTGGTTGGGGAATGTACGCACTACTTTCTTTGGCACGCAGTTGTCTACACATTTTCTGATGAAGTCTGTGATGGTGGTGGCATACTCGTTCAGGTTGGCCACTGAGTTCTTAAATATGGACTAGTTCCCTGACTCCAAGCAGTCACGTATTTTATTATCTTTATTATTGTCACAAGTAGGCTCACATTAACACTGCAATGAAGTTAGTGTGAAAATTCCCTAGTCGCCACACTCCAGCACTGTCTTATGGTCCGATTTTCCGAAGTGCGGTCGGGGGATGGATCAGTAGGCGCCCTTGATTTTTGTGTATCAGTGGTCGAGTGTTGTAGCACCTGGTGGGACAGGAGATGTTTTGGTGGAATTTTTGCACTACACTCTTGAGGCTGGACTTGTTGAAGTTATTTCGGAAGGATAGTAAGAAAAGAAATAAAGTGAGAAATAATCTTGGTTCAGAGGATCAAAATGTAGAATCCGTTTGAATGGAGGAAGAAATAGAAAATGAAAGAAGTCACTGGTAGGAGTGGTTTATAACAACCTGATGGTAGCTAACCTGTAGGGCAGACTAAATATCAAGAAATAATGGGGCTTGTCAGAAAAGTACTGGCAGATTTTATCTTCATGATGATTAGACAAAACAAATGAGCAAAAGTAGCCTGGGGGATGACATCATAAAAGTGTATTCGGGAATGTCTTAGAACAATAAGCTCTGGAACAAAGCAGAGAACAGGCTATTTTAGACCTGATAATGTGTAATGAGAAAGGCTTAATAAAAACCTCATTGTAAAGTATCTTCTAGGCAAAAGTGATCATAAAAGTTCAGATTCAGTTTGAGGGTGAGAAATGTGGCTTGGATGATACAAGGATAGGCAAGAAAGCAATTTGCAAGGAGGATACAAAGAAGCGGCAAAGGGATATAGATAGGTAAGCGAGTAGGCATAAATGGGAGTATGTGGGGAAAATGTAACGTTGTCCACTAAAGAATAGAAAAGCAGAAAATTATTTAAATGGAGAGAGACTGCAAAGAGCTAACAAATGGTTATGATGCAGGTACCACAAACAATTAGGAAGGCAATTGGAATGTCACATGGGGGATGGAGTATAAACATTGTGAAACTTTGTTATAACCATATAGAGCATTTGTGGGACCACATCTGGACTACTCTCTTACTTAAGGATTGATATACTTGTATTGGTATTCAATTCACTCGGCTGCTCGCTTCCTCCACTACAATGAGAACACCAGAACTCAGAGAAAAAAATTTAAATTCCATTCTCTTCTTCCCCCAAAGCAAACCTGCTTGACATAGATCTAGGTTTGAACTACATTATATATATATATATTTGACTATATATATATATTTGTATTCTGCTAAAACCGTTTGCATTTGGGCATATTCTAATTTGGCAATCAGTAATTCCATCTTTGATGACAAATTATTTATGTGCACAAAAGGGAAGTTTCACCTCATGAAATTGTGAACAACAGAAGAAAAATAGATTAGCTTTCCACTATGAAAAAAAATCACAATTAAAAATACACAAATGAACAGTTTATTTGAGGAATATACAACAAAATAAATGACACTTAAAATTAATAAAAATATAAAGGAACACTTATACAAATTGGTTCTTTATTTAAAAGAATAGAGAGCCGAACTTAATTTTACCTTTATACAGTAAGCTGACAACTCACTGGTTATGTTACAGGACTTCACTGAATCCCTTAACCACACACACACCAGAACTAAAAGCAGTAAGTAAATAAGTTAATAATTTAATCTTGTCCTGTTCAAAGAACAAGCATATTTTCTGTTCATTTGGTATATTTGTACAATTGAAACTTTACGATATAAAGTGGATCATTGACAACTTTGGGAGATATGTGATTTCCCAAGATGTCTGTAACATATTACTGTGTGTAGCAGGTAGAAACTCTTTTGTGGTGATTGTTATGTAGCTAACTAGAAATACTTTTTCATAATAGTCATGTTCACATCAGTTTTTGGATTCTCAGCTTTCAAATTTAATATTCTCCTGTGTTTTCCGATGTTTAGATTGAAATGTGAAAAATAAAATTTGTTTGCCTGTAAAAATTAACTAGGATTCTTAAAAAGTAAATTGAATATTTAAGCAATGATTGAGGAAGCTTCTTCTGGAATAATGGCATGAAGTGATTAACCTTTGACATCCTCTTCGAAGCACGAGTCACAGAAACATGTCTTCAAAATATTCATCAAATTCGTCCTCCCTGCAAATGAAGGACAGGATTTAATATAGTTTTCACTTTACAGCTGAACCTTTTGTGGCATTCTTCATGAACAGGAACAAGTCATACTCTTCCTGTAATTGTCTGTACTTCCTCCACTCTATTTCTTTTGGCCTATAATTTTTTTGCTTGCCTTTTTCCATGCTTACCTACAGTCTAGCTACATCACTGTGCCTCTCTCCAACTGTTTGAGGTCTCTCTATCTCTTCATCACTTCTCGGCCTTCAACTATTTATTTTCTCCACTGTACTTCCATGACACTCTTTTCCCATCTTCCAATTTTTCACTAAATATTTCAGCCCCACTCATTGCTTGCTCTTTTTTGAAAAACATTGAAATAGTGCTCAAATTTCCCAGTGAAATTTGGAACCGGATTCAGGTTTAATCTGTCCATGGGTAAGAGGAATGGAAGTGAGGGGACTAGGGTCCATGACTGGGATATAAGGATAGGTCCGTCAGGGATAGCACAAATGTAATGCATCACCTCAAACTGGATTGTATTCCTGTAGATATTAGGCTAACTCTGCAATCTTCAACCAGAACAGTAACACAATGCTCACAAAAATGGTGTGGAAGAAACTAATGGGCAGGAGTTGGGCTGGGAAGCACAAAGGAGCCCAGAGTTTGGGGCTTCCGACGAATGTGGGACGGCAATGTTGGGAAGGTACAACCCTCTGCATTAACAAGGCCAGTTGGGAGAGCTCAGCATCCGCTGCAAACTCAAACTCAACTTTTGAATCCACTTGGTTTCACACTGAGGGTGTCATTGCATTAGAAGACAGGTTGGCTCCATTTGGTGAAGAGGCAGGAGTGCACCAGGCTCCACACCAAAGATGGGGAGAGACTGATAGCAGAGACTTTGACTGCGAGGAAGAAATGTAACCAAATGACCAGTAATATATTCACAGTCGAGTACATAGCTGGTTCCCAAGATCCAATGATGTTTGGATACAAAACATAATCTTCTTTAAGATGGGTAGCTATAATAGTTTTCATCCAGTTTACTTTATTAGTTACTGTAGGCAGTGATGGGTTCATTTCTGTGGTTGGTGTGGGAAAATGTTGACCCTGTTTTCTTTATTCATTACAATTGACACACTTTGGTGGATCACCGACTGAACCGGGTGGAATTGCAATTAAGCTTCTCTCTTGAAGAGGCCTCAGAGACAGAACTGCTTGATTCTTCCCTTTCCACACAATGCATGTCCCTGGATAATTATTCTCAGTTCCTTTATCTCGCATTAGTCTTAAAAGTATTGTCATAATATCTACTCATGTATAGCATGAGATGCAGACAGGCAGTGATTGACACACAGGATAACCAATGAACACACAGAACAACCAATCACCAGACAGAACACCGCCACTATAAAGCCCACAGGGCATTAAGGCTCTCCCTCTCTCACAGGACACGGCTAGGGAGATAGTCGTAGTGCACAGGCCAATGAACATCATCACCATGTGAAAGAGAGCTAGTCTGGTCAAGCCAGTCGGAGGTTATCAGTTAGGTTAATAGAGTGTCAACCCACAGCAGATTATGTACAGCAATCAACAGGTTCAATAAAACAGTGTTGGATCATCCCCTGTTTCTCGTTTTACTGCATCCAGTTGCAGTCGATGTTAGACCAACACAGATAACACATCAAGTATAATGGATGTTCTTTCCACTGTGACACGAGTCTTTTTCAACCATTATTATTCATAATTTTGATGTTTTTGGCACAACTCATTCCCTGGACAATTTGTTAAAGTAAAAGCATGGACAGGAATAAGCAGATGACAATTTAAAAAAAACTACCAACCCACACAAGAAAAGACTAGCAACAGTCAAAATGTCAATGATTAAAGGAATTTTGTGACAGAAGGAGAATATTCAGCCTCTCGTGCCTGGAACAATGGTAGCTATGGCACTAGGGTTATCTACATCTGCTGAATGCACAGATTTATTAAAACCAAGTCCTGCATACAACAAGTGAAGAAAACAAACAAGATCTCAGGGCATATAATAATGGTCATTGGTAACCAGTCTCAGGGAGGTCAGAGGCTGGGAACTCTGTGGCAAGTAACACACCTCCTGTGTAGTAATCCACGGGAGGCAGGAGTTCCGTCACCACACCAATATGTATTTACAATAACGATATTACAGAAGCAGCTACAAACAGTGCTGCTAGCAGTCCAGTCAACTTAAGACTGGCTCACAAATCCTACACAGGTGATTATATGGGCCCCCTCAATGAGCTATCATTGAGGGAGCTCATACTCCAATTGGCCAACGAATAAAGCCAATTGGAGTTCATTACATCCTGACTCCCCAAAACCTGTCCACCATCTACATGGCACAAGTCAGGAACGTAATGGAATACTCTCCATTTGCCTGGATGAGTACCGCTCCAACAACACTCAAGAAGCTCAACACCATTCGGCACAAAGCAGCCCTTTTGATTAGCACCCCATTCACCAATTCACCACCTTCAATATTCACTCCCTCTACCACCGATGCACAGCGGCAGCAAACCTTTCAAATACACGGCCTCTACCACCTCGGACAAGGGCAACAGATGCATGTGAACATCATCACCTGCAAATTCCCTTCCAACCCACATACCATCTGGCCTTGGAACCATATTACTGGCCCTTCACTGTGTCTGGGTCAAAATTCTGCAACTCCCTTCCTAATAGCACTGTGGGTTTACCTATACCACATAGGCCGCAGTGGCGCAAGGCAGAAGCTCACCACCACCTCTCAAGGCAATTAGGTTTGGGCAATAAATGCTGGCCTAGCCAATGATATCCACATCCCATGAAAGAATGTAGAAACGTTAATGTGTGCTTGTGAGAGCACCATTTCAGCCGCACATCAAAGGACTGTGTACAATCCCGGTCACCATATTGCAGCGGGGATTTCCAGGCTTATTAATAATAATCAATAATCTTTTTTATTGTCACAAGTAGGCTTGCATTAACACTGCAATGAAGTTACTGTGAAAAGCCCCGAGTCGCCACACTCCGGCTTCGGAGAAGATACAGAATGAAGAAGTGGAGCTGATATCAGGTTTAGGCATTCAGCTATAAGAGAGAAGGGCAACTGAAAATACATACATTGGAAAAGAAAGATCTTATTAATATTTTCAAGATTCAGAGGCAAATAAAAACGAATTCTTCAAATCATTTGGCAAAACCAATTTGGGAGCCAGTGGAGGCAAAAACAGCGGTGATAAATTCATGCTTATGTGATGATTCTGAATTGTTGCGTGACTCGAATCCATTATCGTTATGACTGCCACTGACTGGGCTTTTAATATCAGCATTATTTTGCAAATACACCACAGCAACATGTGAAATGCAATGTTAGTGCTAGATCCTCTACATGTAATAAGTTAAATAAGAAAACGTACTTGGTCTTTTCGTCAACATCCTGAGCTGGCCCTTTCCAGTATTCAGCCTCTGAGGGATTATCTGCATCCGGTTTATCTTCAGACTCTGATTTAACAATTATATTTCACAAGTAAGTGCCATATACACGGAGTAATTACATTTCAATAGTATATCATGACTGAAATACACAATAATCAAAAAGCAACAGAATTTAATAAGTACTTTTGCACCGGTGTTTGATTAGAGGAAGTTGACAAAATATCGGAAGAAGCAGAGAAGGATGAAGTAATGAATGGGGTGAAACTGAGAGGCAGGAGTACTGGAAAGATTGGCCAGGCTTAGAGTGGATAAGTCACCCGGTCCAGATGGCATGCATCCCAGATTGCTAAAGAAAGGGGACTGGAGATTGTGGAAGAGCTTGCCATAGTCTTTGAATCTTCCTTGGATATGGAACAGATGCCAGAGGACACTCTTAGTCAAGGGCCTAAGTACAGTCCTGCTAATTGCAGGCAATTCGTTTAACATCAATGGTGGGTAAGGTTTTAGGAACACCAATCAGAGAAAGAATCAGCTGGCACTTGGAGACATTTGAGCTAATTAAGGATAGCCAGAATGGATTTGTAAAAGGCAAATTGTGTTTGACTAATATAATTGAACGTTTGATAAAGTAACAGGGAAAGTTGATGAAGGGAATGCAATGGATGTCGTCCATGTGGATTTTAAGGAAGTGTTTGACAACATACCTCAAACAGTTGATTAACAAAATTGTGTCATGCAAGAGAAGGGTCAGTGTCAACTTGGATAAAAAATTGGCTTCAGGGCAGAATTCAGTGAGTTGTGATGAATAGTTATTTTTCAGACGGGAGGCTGGAAGGCAATGACAGGACCACATATATATTATAAATAGGGGTGATTTGGATATTGGAATACAGAGTAAAATTTCAAAATTGAAATTCATTATACCAAATTTGGAGGAGTGGTAAATAGTGAGGATGATACAAATTGATTGCAATAGTCTAGCAAATAAGCAGTGGTAGAATTTAATACAGGGAAGTCTGAAGGGATCATTTTGGCAGCAGTTATAGGGAAAGACAACACAGACTTAATGGCACAGTTCTACAGAGTCTTCAGGGACAGAGGAACCTGGGGGTGGTTGTGCTTAAATCTTTGAAGGTGGCAGGACATACTGAGAGAGTGATTAACAAAACATGTGGGATCTTGGTATGCATAAATAGGGGTATTGACTGCAAAAGCTGGGAAGTTATGCCTAACCTTTAAGGAAGCTCTGGTTAGGCGACAACCAGAATGGTTCCAGGAGTTGAGAATTTTAGATACAAGGGGATTAGGTTGGAGAAGCTGGGTTTGTTCTCCTTGAAGCAAAGCAGATTGAGGGAGATTTCAATAAAGGTGCACAAGATTCTGGCAGGTGTGGATATGGTAGACAAGGGAAAATTGTTCCCGTTAGCTGATGATTACAACGACCTAGGGGACACAGATTGATGATTTCGGAGAAGGTGGGAGGGGAGCTGCAAGGAAGTTTTGCTCATGATAGTGGAGGAAGCAAAGATGACCAATAATTTTAAAAAGGAAAGTGGGTGGGTACTTGAAGAAAATAAACAGGGCTATGGGATACAGCTGGAGAATGGGTCTGACTGGATTGTTCCATGGAGGGCCAGTATAGACCGAATGGCCTATTTCATAAAAGCAAATTACTGGAATCTGAAACGAAAGAGAAAAGGCTGGAAAATCTCAGCAGGTCTGGCAGCATCTGTAGGGAGAGAAAAGAGCTAACGTTTCGAGTCCAATGACTCTTTGTCAAAGCCCTTTGTCAAATGGCCTCCTTCTATGCCATACGTGACTCTATTTCTTGATATGTCAGATTGATTTGGGATTTTCTTTCAATTTAGCATTTTGGAATAATCCAGTAGCTGAAGCAAGAGCACCTGAGTGCATCCATTTGCTCTGAAGAGGCAAGGTGCTGAACCGATTGCTGTGGTTGCGATCGTGACACATTTCCAGTACCTCAGCTAAACACAGCTGTAGATCCTATACACTGTGGAAGCACAAGTCGCTGAAAGGCCAAGTTATGTAAAGTAAAGCACGATTGGACTGAACGCACATGCAACCAAGTGGCATGGGAAAGAAATTTGCTTGAAAGTGCAACTAGTCCATTCTGAAGAACTGTTAAAGTTAATGAGGATTTTATTCTGCAATAATTAGTTTAAATATATATGGTATATTCCTAACAGAAAGTTTACTGCTCCAATCTTTGCCAGAAACGGCAGTGAATTAAAGCATTTCATTTCAAAATGCACTGAAAGTTAATATGTTAGTCTATACAGAAAACATTGTAAAAATGACAATTGCTGCCCACAGTAAGCACTGTAAACAGATTTCCACTTTAAATCCATCGCAGGACAGATAACTGAAACTGCTGGTTTCAATACTGCAAACCGACTCTTGCAAAACTGCATGAAGTTTCACAGAGTGGCCATGTGATGGTGCTATATCAGCCTCTTCCTTATCTCGGGAAGGCTGAACAGCCAGAGAGACCTCTTGTTTTGACTTCAGAAAGCCAACAGGAAACCTCCACAATGTTAAAGGGCCTTTAAAGTCCTTTTCCAGAAGAAGCCTCGATCCTCAGAAAAATGTAAAGTTGCTGGGTTTATCTTCATTCCCAAACCCTTCTCCTTTAAATAGCAATGTTTCATAACTTGCAACAATGGTAATGCCTTTTGACTAGCTGTCTCTCCGAATCCAGAAGAAAGGAAATTTACTTGGTGATTGGTAAAATGCGCATCAATTGAATCTTGTGCTCAGTGCCAAGATCTGTTCCAATTAGTAAGCCTTTTTTCATAATGACCAAAGTGTGACTATACCTGGCAGCAGGTTGCCCAACAACTGGTCAGAACACAGGGAGAAATTCATCACCCTTTGGTAGTCGACTCACTTCTGATATTAATGAAGCGAAGCTAACATTCTGTACACAAATTGCTAACAGATTAAACCTTCACAGGGATCTGTCGAAAATCAAAAAAGAAATTGCTGGAAAGACTCAAGTCGATCAGGCAGCATCTATGAAGAGTAAAAAATACTTTTCAAGTTGATGACCTTTCAAAAGTTTTGTAATACTGAAAGCAAAATATCTACAAGAATTATTGTTGCATTGCAGGCAGTCTTAATAAAAAAAACTACCTTGATCAGAATCATCATCATTTTGTCCTGTTTTGCTTGTGGAAGATTTGCCTGAATAGATAGAAAAAAAACATTTGTATTAATTGGTAACCACTTAAATATGATATATAATATAAGAGAAAAGGGGCAAAGTCCCTTAATAAGGCTATGGTAGGTTCTCAAACAAGAGACCAGGGACATGGTCTAACAGCCTTGTCGCGCCAGACTTGTGACGTGACGAGGCCGGTGAATCTTGCGAGATTTACAACGCTAGTTACACTTCACAAAATCTGGATCCCGCCCTTTGGATTTGCATATTCAAGTGAGTAGTTAATCTGTGCCGTAATAACCCAAGACATGAGACATAACAGCCTCGCCTCAGAGACCCCGACCGGGCACCATTTAGCACTGGTTTCCACAAACATGGACCAGGATACCAGCACTTGGGGTGGGGGGTGTCTAAGACGATCGGGGCGCCCCCGGGTGGTCAGGCTCTGGGCTGAGTGGTACCCTCGCACTCTCAATGCCACCTGGGCAGCCTGGCACTCCCAATGCCACCTGGGCAGCCTGGCACTCCCAATGCCACCTGGGCAGCCTGGCACTGCCACATGGGCAACCTGAATGCCACCCTGGCAGTGCCAAGGTGCCCAGGTGGCATCTTGCAAATGCTGGGGATCACGCCTGGTAGTGTCCAGCCCTTATTAGGTAGGGTGAGGGAGGCTCGAGGGCCCCCTAATTGGCATTGGGGGAACCAAATGCTGCGGTGGTGGGTTTAGAGTTCGGGGCACCACTTTCTGCACTGGCGAGCTAAGCTCGTCAGTGCAGGTAATGAGTCTAAGTGCAGCATCGGCTGGGCGTTCCTCACCAAGACCACAAAAAGAAGCAAAGTTCCATTTAATAGTAGGGTCGTTCTGGGCGCCGCAAACGCCAGCAAGCACGCTGCCAAACATGCCCAAAATTAGACTCTGTTTGGTTTCCATTAAATCCCGCCCCAGATCTTTAATGCTGCTTTGAACTGTTATTCATACTCGAGCTTCCAAAAAGCGATACGTCAATAGTCTTAAGAACATGGCAAATGGAATATAATGTGGAAAATGTGAGGTTATCCACTTTGCTAGCAGGAACAGACACACGGAGTATTTCTTAAATGGTAAGAGATTAAAAAGTGTAGATGTACAAAAAGATCTGCGTCTCCTCGTCAACAAGTCACTGAAGTTTAACATACAGGTGCAGCAGGCAATTAGGAAGACTAGTGGTTTGTTGGCCTTTATCGCAAGAGGGACTGAGTACAGGAGTAGTGAAGTCTTGCTTCAATTGTACAGAGTCTTGGTTACACCGTACCTTGAGTAATCTTGCAGTTTTGATGTTGTTACTTTCAGAAGGATATTATTGTCAAAGGGGAAATGCAATAAAGGTTCATCTGACTTGTTCCCGGGATGGCAGGACTGCCTTGAGAAGACAGACTGGGCAAACTGGATTCCCGAGAAGTTCGAAGAATGAGAAGTGATCTCATTGAAACTTACAAACTCCTTAAATGAGTAGACAGGGTAGGCACAGCTAAGATGTTTCCCCAGGTTCTGGAGTCCACAACCAGAGACGCAATTTCAAAGTAAGGGTGAAGCCACGAAGGACCGTGGTGATGAGAAATCCTCTTACTTAGAGGGTTGTGAACCTTTGAAATTCTCTGCTCCAGGGGGCTGTGGAAGCTCAGTCGTTGAGTATGTTTGAAGCAGAGATTAACAGATTTCTGGTGGCAATGGCATGAAAGGATATGGTGGCTCTGTGGGGGAAAAAGGCACTAAAGTGGATGGTCAGCAATGATCATCCCAGGCTCGACAGGTTACTCCTATGTTTCTGTAATAATCCTGGCAACTGCATGGACCTTGCTATATCTGTATGCTGCACCAGTCAATGACTACTACTGGGTTGTCATTAGCTAGAAGAGAAGAGAGTGACCCGAATGTACTTGCATTCTCTCTTTGCCTTCAAAAAAGCTGGGTACAGGCCAAAAACCAAGTGTTATGACTGTTCATAGGAACCAAGCCCTGACCTATATTATAGTGTTACTGCTCCAAACCAAGCTTCACATTGATGAAATAAACCTCCATTTTGCTCAGATAGGCCACGACACAGTGTCTTTTGGCCCAGGTGGCCACATAGATATTACTGCTCCCTGGACTCTTGGAAATCTCGCAACTTGGTGAAATTGGGCAACCTGTCAAATTGCTGCTGGAGACGGGAAAGTAAATGAAAATGCATGCTCTGCTGGACAATAAATCAGTTAGCAGTAAGATACATCTGTGGGCAGAACATTGCCTGTAATAAGGATCCAACAGTGAGAACATGACTGCCGCTGGCAGTTCTATGGAAAGATGTGTCACTTGAAACATGGAAGTCTGGCAGTATATGGTCGGAGAGAAACATCAGAGGATACAGGGAAAGATCCCACGAAGGGTTAATAGCAGCTGCAAAGAGCAGGATTATAAAATGCAGATTCTTTCTCTCAAGCAGGCTTAAGCAAACACACAGGATTCTTGTATGAAGCTAAAAACAATGGCTCACACCTTCATTGAAAGTAACTATCTTAGTAAGCATCTGGAAAAGCATGGATGAAGGTTTCAGTTGAATTAAGTGACGAATGTTTAAAACAGGCAGGTCTTTCAAGTTATAACCAAGTGAATTTTTAGCATACAGCTAAAAGCAATGTTTCACACCTTCACTGAAATTAACTATCTTAGTAAACAGTTGGAAAGGAAAGGATGAGGTTCAATTGAATTTGATAACAATTCTAAGTGTGAAATTCTACTAACACCAAGTAAATTAAAGAAAATTGGAGACAACCTGTCTACAAGAAACATAATTTAGAGCCAAAATCAAAGTTATGAGCTGGGGACACAATTGGAAAATAAAACTATAGAAATAACAGGAATTAAAAGTAACACCTCTTGAAACCAAAGCATTTTTGAATATCACAAATGAACTTTGAACAACACAAAGGACAATGTAATCAGATCTGAGGGCTGAGGCTATGTCCAAAATGAATACTTAGTTGTATTAGAATGTTTAGATCAAAGATACTTTTTACAATCAAAGTGAAATAAGTTATTTTACAATAAGGTCATAAAACTGAATGACTGTTAGAAAGAGAATATAAACCAAAGCGCGGGCTTTCCTCTGGGCAGGGGGGGCGGAGCTGGTGGTGGGGGCGTGGCCTCTACTGGTTTTCTTTCCCGCGCTGAAGCAGTGCCAAGGAGGTGTGGCAAGAGGGGGATGACCCCATGCCGGGAGGGGATGGGTTTTGGCGTGAGCTGCCGGGGTCAGCAGAAGTCAGCTGACTCACGGAAGTACCATTGGAGGGTGCGTCGCAGCTAGGAGGGGTCCAAGCCTTGGGGGGGGGGGGGGGGGGGGGGAATGGCCAGGAAGGAGCTGGTGTGGGCCGGGGGGGTAGAGGAGAGGCGTTATCGCCATGGGGAATGGGTCGGGCGGGGCGAGCTGGCCTGGGGCGAGCAGTCGATAAGCTATGGCTAGCCGGCGGGGGAGGGGGGGCGGGTTGCCCTCTGATCCGGCTGATTACCTGGAACGTGAGGGGGCTGAATGGGCCGGTTAAGAGAACTAGGATATTTTCTCATCTGAAGGGGTTGAAGGCGGACGTGGCTATGCTCTGGCGCCTGGATGTGGGGATGCTGGCTGATGAGGAGGTGTGTAGGAGGGTCCGGAGAAGCATTGAGGGGTATCTTGATACCAATGACACGGGGGAGGTCCGGGTGGGGATGGTCTGGGAGGCTCTGAAAGCAGTGATCCGGGGGGGAGCTGATGTCCATCAGGGCCCATAGGGAAAGGAGGGAGAGGAAGGAAAGGGAGAGACTGGTGGGGGAGCTCCTGGATGTGGACAGGAGATACGCGGAGGCACCGGAGGAGGGGTTGCTGGGGGAACGGCATAGTTTGCAGGCCAAATTTGACTTGTTGACCACCAGAAAGGCGGAGACACAGTGGAGGAGGGTGCAGGGCGCGGTATATGAGTATGGGGAGAAGGCGAGCAGGATGTTGGCGCATCAGCTCCGTAGGCGAGATGCGGCTAGGGAAATTGGTGGAGTGACGGATGGGGGTGGGAATGTAGTGCAGAAGGGGACAGAAGTAAATGGAGTCTTTAGGGACTTCTACAAGGAACTGTACCGGTCGGAACCTCCGATGGGGAGAGGGGGAATGGAGAGCTTCATGAACAGGCTATGTTTCCCAAGGGTTCAAGAGGAGCTGGTAGAGAGGCTGGGGGCGCCGATAGAGCTGGAGGAGCTAGTCAGGGGGATTGGACAAATGCAGTCAGGTAAGGCCCTGGGGCCGGACGGGTTCCCGGTGGAATTTTATAAAAAGTATGCGGATCTGGTGGGACCCCTGTTGGTGCGAGTCTTCAATGAGGCATGGGAGGGGGGGGTTTTGCCCCCGACGATGTCGCGGGCACTGATCTCTCTGATCCTAAAGCGGGATAAGGACCCCTTGCAGTGTGGATCATACAGGCCTATCTCGCTCCTCAATGTTGACGCCAAGTTGCTGGCGAAGATCCTGGCCACCAGGATAGAGGATTGTGTGCCAGGGGTGATACACGAAGATCAGACAGGATTTGTCAAGGGACGGCAGCTCAACACGAATGTGCGGAGACTGCTAAATGTTATCATAATGCCGGCAGTGGAGGGGGAGGCGGAGATAGTGGTGGTGCTGGACGCAGAGAAAGTGTTTGATAGAGTTGAGTAGGGGTACCTGTGGGAGGTGCTGGAGCGGTTCGGATTTGGGGAGGGATTCATCAAATGGGTGAGGCTGCTCTACGCGGCTCCGATGGCGAGTGTAGGAGATCGGAGTACTTTAGGCTCTACCGTGGGAACAGGCAGGGGTGCCCCCGTCCCCCTTGCTCTTCGCACTGGTGATTGAACCTCTGGCTATGGCGTTGAGGAAGTCAGGGAGATGGAGGGGTCTGGTGCGGGGTGGGGAGGAACATCGGGTATCGCTGTATGCGGACGACCTGCTGTTGTATGTGGCGGACCCAGAAGGGGGAATGCCGGGGATGATGGAGCTGTTAGCGGAATTTGGGGGCTTCTCGGGCTATAAGTTAAATTTAGGCACGAGCGAGGTATTTGTAGTACACCCGGGAGATCAGGAGGGGGGAATTGGGAGGCTCCCGTTTAAGAAGGCAGTGAAGAGTTTCAGATACCTGGGGGTGCAGGTGGCCAGGAGTTGGGGGACTTTCCATAAGCTTAATTTTACCAGTCTGGTGGAGCAGATGGAGGAGGAATTTAAAAGGTGGGGCATGCTGCCGCTGTCGTTGGCGGTAGAGTGCAGTCCGTCAAAATGACGGTTCTCCCGAGGTTCTTGTTCCTCTTCCAGTGTTTGCCCATCTTTTTCCCTAGGGCCTTTTTTAGAAGGGTGACCAGCAGCATCATGAGCTTTGTTTGGGCGCATGGGACCCCGAGGGTGAAGAGGGTCTTCTTGGAGCGGGGTAGAGATGGGGGGGGGGGCTGGCGCTACCGAATCTCTCGGGGGACTACTGGGCGGCCAATGTGTCGATGGTGCGCAAGAGGGTGATGGAGGGGGAGGGGGCAGCATGGAAACGGATGGAGAGGGCGTCCTGTGGAGATACAAGCCTGGGGGCCCTGGTAACGGCGCCATGGCCGCTCCCTCCTACGAGGTATACCACGAGTCCAGTGGTGGCGGCTACCCTCAAGATTTGGGGGCAGTGGAGGCGACATAGGGGAGAAGTGGGGGGCTCGATGGAGGCTCCGTTAAGGGGGAACCATAGGTTCGTCCCAGGGAACATTGATGGGGGATTTCAGGGTTGGTACAGAGCGGGCATCAGACAGCTGAGGGACCTGTTTATTGATGGGAGGTTCGCGAGCCTGGGGGAGTTGGAGGAGAAATTTGGGCTCCCCCGGGAAACATGTTCAGGTATCTGCAGGTAAAGGCAGTTGCTAGACGGCAGGTGGAAGGATTCCCTGCGCTTCCCGTGAGGGGGGGTGAGTGATTTCGGGGATCCGGGTCGGAGAGGGGAAGATATCTGATATCTACAAGGTTATGCAGGAGGTGGAGGAGGCGTCAGTAGAGGAGCTGAAAACTAAGTGGGAGGGGGAACTGGGGGAACAGATCGAAGACGGGACATGGGCTGATGCCCTGGAGAGGGTTAATTCTTCCTCCTCGTGTGCGCGGCTTAGCCTCATCCAATTCAAGGTGCTGCACCGGGCCCACATGACTGGGACGAGGATCAGTAGGTTCTTTGGGGGTGAAGACAGGTGTGTTAGGTGCTCGGGGAGTCCAGCGAACCATGCCCATATGTTCTGGGCATGCCCGGCACTGGAGGAGTTCTGGAAGGGGGTGGCGAGGACGGTGTCAAGGGTGGTGGGATCCAGCGTCAAGTCAGGCTGGGGACTCGCGGTTTTTGGGGTTGGGGTGGAGCCGGGAGTGCAGGAGGCGAAAGAGGCCGGTGTGCTGGCCTTTGCGTCCCTAGTATCCCGGCGAAGGATTTTGCTACAATGGAAGGATGCGAGGTCCCCAAGCGTGGAGACCTGGATCAATGACATGGCGGGGTTTATTAAGCTAGAGAAGGTCAAATTCGCCCTGAGAGGATCGGTACAAGGGTTCTTTAGGCGGTGGCAACCTTTCCTCGACCTTCTGGCTCAACGATAGGGTACTGGGAAAGTAGCAGCAGCAACCCGGGGGGAGGGGGGGGGAAGGGGGAGGGAAAAGGGGGAGGGAAAAGGGGGGGGGGGAGAGACGATGACTATGTCTGTTTATTTAATTTTAATTTATTTTTAAGTTCTCTTGTTGGGGGTTGGGGGGGGAATGTGATACATGCGTTAATATAGTTTGGGGGGTGTTACAGTTGTTAAGGGTTATTTTGTTGTATTTCATTGTTAGTTGTTATATTTTATATTTTCTGTAAAAAATTCCAATAAAAATTATTTAAAAAAAAAAGAGAATATAAACCCAGAGAACAGAGCAGGGACTAGCAGGAGCAGAACCAGAACTCAGAGAGAAGCAAGCAGATCAGCTTACAGCCAGCTCGGTCATGGGAAAGATAAGACACAGCAACCGAGCTTACCAGCGAATACATCTAAAGACCAGATTTTAAAAAGAAGATTGATTGTCAAGGTGGGCGTGAAGGTCCCTTCAACCAACCAGCAGGATCCAGAAGCAAGATATTTTTACCTTTCTGTAAAGAAAGTGATTGCAGCTTTTAAAAGAAAAAAAAATAATAACAAAATAACTTAATTTAACCTGAAACAGTGGTTTATTCCCAAAGTCTACTTTACTTACTTAGCAATGCGGGACCCAGGATCGATGCTACTAAGTGGTAAGTAGATAGAATCTCCGGTGAAGGTATGGGTTGTACCGGGGGATAACTTGAAAATATAGTTTAACCTGAATAGCACCCACTGAAGCCTGCATCGGAGTCAGGGAGTGAGAATCCCTGTTCACCATTTAGAATGTCGCCCCTTTTTGGTACAGGGGGAATTCTAAGAATAGTGGTGAGTTTTCAACAGCAGGGAAAGTAAATGAAAATGCATGCTCTGCTGGACAATAAGTCAGTTAGCAGTAAGATACATCTGTGGGCAGCACATTGCCTGTAATAAGGATCCAACAGTGAGAACATGACTGCCGCTGGCAGTTCTGTGGCCTTTGTGCAGATTATCTGCAAATGGCACTTCCAGCTCAGATACTAAGTTCCAACCATTCTGTGCTTTCGTACAGGATTACCTTCAATTAAAATTGTTGACAAAAAATAATTTTCTCGTCACCTACCCTTGCTTTCACAAATGTGCTTCTCTGCGCTCTTGGCTTGCTTTTCTGCTGGGGCATCATGGTGATGTTCCTCTCGGTGTTTCCTTTTTACAGCCTTCACTTCTTTCCTCCTTCAAGTTTAAGAAATAATATACCAAGTAAGAATATGGATTTCTGCATCCATGGCACGGTTTATATTTCACACATATAAAAGGAACCCATCAGAGATCAGAATGCTACCACTGAGCGATGGTGGTTCCCCTCATCTGAGTCAAAAGGTCACGGGTTCAAGTCCAACTCTAGAGCTACAAGTGCATAATCGAGACTGCGTCTTCAGTTCAGCACAGAGGGAGTGCTGCACTGTCACAGTTATTATCTTTTGGATGAGGCGATAAACCCCAGTCCCTTCTCTCAGGTGGGCAGCAATGACCCCATGACGCTATTCAAAAAAGAACAGGGAGTTGAATGTCCTGGCCAATATTTAACCTCAAGAAAAATTTTCTAAAAGATTTCTGATCGCTTATCGAACGTTGGTGGGTCCCTTGCTGTTCACAAATTGGTCAACATGTTTCCCTGACATTTCAAAAAATAATTACTTGACAGTAAAGTGTTTGAGACAATAGCAGTGACTTTGCAGCACTAAAGACGGTGGCCTTGAAGTTTGCCAGTAGATTTATGGGGTTTTAATGATTTTGGTAGCATTATAAAGATGCTGTGATTTAGTAAACACAGGGGGTGGTTATGCTTTGGCAGTATTGAAATACACCTCCTGTGTGGTCTGGAAGCATTGGAGAGAGTCTTATTATCTGTAAGTACTCACTGGGGATCAGGTTTTTTTTTATAAACATGCTTAAGAGATTATCTGAAGTTCAGCAGAATTAGAGTTGGAATGTGGGTGTTGGACAAGTCAAAAAGGTCTCGGAGTTTGGGAATACTGGAGAGTTCAAATGTAGTAGGTTTATGGTGCCATTACAAAGGACGTGACTGAATGGGAAAGTTGAAATTCTCGGAAAAAATTGTCGGAGATGATTGAATTGCTGAAGGCGATCTGAAACCTCAGTGCTGCTCGTAAAGGAACCAAAGATTGGGTGGCATTAGAAAGTTCCTAGTATGTGGCTAGATTGAGGGAAGGGATTCAGAATTCAACAACATATTGAACACTGCTTAGAGGGAGGCCTCAGGAAGAGGACACACCCGAGATCTGTCAGAACCAGGGAGAGGGGCCTTAGGATCAGAAACCTCTTGAGTGGACATGCCTGAAGTTTGCCAACGATTCTTACACTTGTAATCAATTCTGTGCAGCGATTGTGAAAATAAATGAGTTGAGCTTGTTTATTCTGGACCACATTTTGCTTAATTCTTTCCAAAATTTATGAATTATTTAGTTCCAAGTATGGATTAGAACAAGTCAGCAAAATACTGATGCTTTATAATTTGTCAGCGCTTAATATACAAGTACTGGGGGAATAGTGTGTGCGGTTATATGGGGGTGGGGGGTTGCTATTTTCCTTGCCTGTCCATCAGTAACTTCATTTCTTAAGACTTCAGTTTCTCAATATGGCTTTTACAAATTTGTTTATGGGATGTGGGTGTCGCTGGTTAGATCAGCATTAATTGCCCATCCCTAGTTGCCCTTCAGAATGTGGTGGCGAGTTGCCTTCTTGAACAGCTGCAGCCCCTGAGGTGTAAGTACACCCACTGTGCTATTAGAGAGGGAGTTCCAGGATGTTGCCCCAGTGACAGTGAAGGACAGGCGATATATCTGCAAGTTGGGGTGGTGAGTGACTTAGAGGGGAAGCTCTCGGTGGTGGGGTTCTCAGGTACTTGCTGCTCTTGTCCTTCTATGTGGTAGTGGTCGTGGGCTTGGAAGGTGCTGTCGAAGGAACCTTGGTGAGTTATTGCAGTGCACCTTGTAGATGGTACACACAGCTGCCAATGTTCGTCGGTGGTGGAGGGTTTGAATCTTGGTGGAAGGGGGAGCAATCAATCAGGCTGCTTTGTTCTGGATGGGGTTGAGCATCTTTGTTGGAGCTGCACTTATCCAGGCAAGTGGGGAATTCCACTACACTTCTGAATTGTGCCTTTGTAGATGGTGGACAGGGTTTTTTTTGGGGGGGGCCAGTGGTGAGTTATTCGCAGTAGGATACCTAGCCTTTGACTTTCCCTGGTAGCAACAGTATTGATATGGTAGTCCAGTTCAGTTTCTGATCAATAGTAATCCTAGGATGCGAGGGATTCAGCGATGATAATGCCATTAAATGTCAAGAGACGATGATTAGATTAGCTCTTGTAGGAGATGGTCATTGCCTGGCACGAATGTAACTTGCCACTTGTCAGTCCAAGCCTGAATATTGTCCAGGTCTTGCTGCATTTGGACATGGACGGCTTCAGTATCCGAGGAGTCATGAATGATGCTGAACATTGTGCAGTTACCCGCAAACATCCCCACGTCTGATCTTATGATGGAAGGAAGGTCATTGATGAAGCAGCTGAAGATGGTTGGGCCTAGGACACTACCTTGAGGAACTCCTGCAGTGATGTCCTGGAGCTGCAATGATTGACCTCCAACCAGCACAACCATCTTCCTTTATGCCAGGTCAAGAGGCAGTTGGATATAGCACTTGGGGAGAATGGGATCAAAGGCTATGGGGAGAAAGCAAGATTAGACTATTGAGTTGAATGATCAGCCATGATCGTGATGAATGGCGGAGCAGGCTCCAAGGGCCAAAAAGCCATGATCATGATGAATGGCGGAGCAGGCTCCAAGGGCCAAAAAGCCATGATCGTGATGAATGGCGGAGCAGGCTCCAAGGGCCAAAAGGCCTCCTCCTGCTCCTATCTTCTATGTATCTATGGTTGACTCCAACCAGCGGAGGGTTTTCCTGGATTCCCATTGACTCCAGTTTACCTAGGGATCCTTGATGCCATACTCAGTTAAATGCTGCGTTGATGTCATGGACAGTCACTCTCACCTCACCTCTGGCATTCAGTGCTTTGGTCCATGTTTAAACCAAGGCTGTAATGAAGTCAGGAGCTGAGTGACATTGGCAGAACAAAAACTGAGCGGCCGTGATCATGTTAATGCTGAGTGTCACTTGGTAGCACTGTTGATGACTCTTTCCATCACTTTGCTGATGGTGGAAAGCAGAAAGGAACAGAGGTCCTGTGATTTGGTGGGCCATGAGTGTTTTGAACTGGATCATCATTTATTGCAAGGCAGGAGGTGGAAGCTTTAGGTTGCAGACTCACATGCTAGACTTAGATTTATCATTGCAATTTAGTAGATTGATGGCCATATTTGTCTTTAGTCTTTCGATTAGATTTGTTTCCCTTTGCAATTTACCTCAAAATTACAATAATCCTCTGGAGATGTGGGTAGATGTCTGGGTTGGAGTCAGGATCTAGGTTCGTTGGTGAGGGGGAAAAATAAGAGCATTTTCCATCCTCACTGACAACGCAGAATGGCAGCTGGGAGTACGGTATGGGTGTGGGCTGAACAAAGAGGTAGAGATCTGGTGTTAGCTGGGGACAGTGATGTGGATTGGCATCTGGTTTGAAATTGAGTCTAACATTGAAACTTCAAGAGGACATTTTTCACTTCAGTGGGTGGCAACATATCAACTAGAAATCCAAGAGAATGTGTCCATCCTCAATAGGAAGAATGCACAGCCAGAGGTAATGAGTGGCAGGATAAAGGGTGCAAGAAAAGAGACCTTACAGCCAACCTTTCTTTAGATCACTTTAAAATAAATTGAGGGGAAGCTGCTAGCAGCTAAGGAAATCTATTTCAGCAGCTTAACTGACAAAAATATATTTATGGAAATTTAGATAGGTTGTGCCTATTCAAAGTTCATAAACTGTTTTCAGTGAATTGTCACACGTTTTGACACAAATATCAGCTCCAGGTTCAGGATTTAAGGAGAGATTTAAACCTCAAGTAAAAATTTTAATTAAGATATCAAAAGGTATTTGATAGGAAAACATTATTACATTGTGAAATATGCAATGGTTTAGAAATAACATTTTGTTACATTAGAAATTTTAGTTACTAAAAGAAAAAAACTCGGGTAAGCACTTTTCCAGAAAAGATTGAGTCATTTGTGGTGAAAAATATATAACAGCAATTATTGGTGGGACAGTTAATTGTTACAGGTAATTGCTGTCATTTTTCAAATTCATTTACGAGATGTGGGCTTTCTTAGCTAGGTCAGCAATTATTCTCCATCCCTAATTGCCCTCGAGATGGTGAGTTGCCTTCTTGAACCGCTGTGTCCCAGCTATGTAGGTACACCCACACTGCTATTAGGGAGGGAGTTCCAGGATTTTGACCCAGTGACAGTGAAGGAACGTCGATATGTGTCCAAGTCAGAGTGGTGAGTGACTTAGAGGGGAACTTCCAGGTATATGCTGTCCTTATGTCCTGGAAGGTAGCAGTTGTGAGTTTGGAAGGTGCTGCCTAAGGAGCTTTGTTGAGTTCCTGCAGTGCATCTTGCAGATGGTACACAAGGCTACCACTGTGCATCGGGGTTGGAGGGAGTGAATATTTATGGAAGGGGTGCCAATCAAGCAGATTTCTTTGTCCTGGATGCTGTCATGTTTCTTCAGTATTGTTGGAGCTGCACTCATTCAGGCAAGTGGAGATTATTCCATTACACTCCTGACTTGTGCCTTGTGGATGGTGGAAGGCTTTGGAGAGTCAGCAGGTGAGTTACTTGACACAGGATTCTTAGCCTCTGACCTGCTCTTGTAGCCACAGTATTTAAAAGACTAGTCCAGTTCAGTTCCTGGTCAATAACCCCAAGATGTCGATAGTGGGGATTCAGCAATGGTATGTCATTGAATATCAAGGGACGATGGTTAGATTGTCTCTTGTTAGGAGATGGTTATTGCCTGGCACTTGTGTGGTGTGAATGTAACTTGCCACTTGTCGGCCCAAACCTGGATATTGTCCAGGTCTTGCTGCATTTGAACATTGACTGCTTCAGTATCTGTGGAGTTGTTAATGATACTGAACATTGTGTCGTCTTCAGTGAATATCCCCTCTTTTGACCTTTTGATGGAAGGAAGGTCATTGATGAAGTAGCTGAAGATGGCTGGGCCTAGGAATTCCCATTCAAACCCCAGCCAGTAACGTTTCAATAATAGTTTCAGGTAAGTGTTACAGATAAATGGGTTTCTATTTTCAAACTGAAATTTCCACAGGAAATATAAACAGGTTTCAATTAATCACTTGGCCCATGTAACAGCTTTAATTTACTCAGAGATGGTATTTCAATATTTTTGTTTACAAAAATGCTGATTCTTGAAAAGATGTGCAAATAACTCATTTCAATTGAAGTTTAATCATGTAACCAAATTGTACTTGGTTAAAAGTTATTAATTTTGGTAATTTGTAAACAGCAGGTACAGTATGGCAATTAATACATATCTTCCTTTTGAGCAATACTTTAAAATAAGTTTTTTTACCTGTGGTGATAGTTTAGTTTAAGAGAGCATTCTGGGCACAGTCCTATGAAGGAAATACAAACTTCAGTTAAAATATGATTTCAAGCGCAGCGCGAAGAGCTCCCGCCGGTGGCCACGATTCGTGGCGATTTCGGGGAAATCCCCGAGACGTCACGCACCCCCGACTATCGTCGGCCTTTGGGGGCGTCACGAGCAGCCAGCAGGGCCGGTTTAAAAACCGGCGAAGGACCCCACGCGGGTGTTGGGCGGCTGGGGCTGAGGCACTGGGCCCAGCACGGCGTCGAGGTCAGAGCAGCGGGGGCGGAGCTACGAGGAGGCCGAGGCGGCAGGCCCGAGACCAGTGCACGATGTAGGTGGTGTCCCACATTGGATGGCTCCCACCTAGGAGGAAGAAAGAACGCTGAAGCCTGGTCTCAGGGGAGCTCTGGGTGAATGCAGATGAGAAAGAAAGAAGGTTTAAGGAAGTTTGATGAAAGTTTTTTTTCTCTCCCCTTTTTTTCCAAAAAAAAAAATTCAGATTGATGAAGGACAGGAGGGTGGAGGGGGAGAGAGGAGAAAAGAAAGAAAATAAAAAACAATAAGCCGCTAAAGGATGCGAAAAGCAGTGTCGAAGAAAGGAGGGAACTCGGGTTCGCCACTGAAGGAGAAGACGCGCAAAAGTGTTGACAGGATGGCGGAAGCCGAACTGCAAAGTGGGGCCGCACTACTTACGGTGGAGAAGATGACCGAGGTGATGACAGTGGACCTGGAAAAACAGTTTGCGAGGCACATGGAGGCCTTGAGGAAGGAGACAGGGGTGGCATTGAAGTCATTGGTGGAGGAGGCAATCGCCCCGGTGAAGGTGGCAGTGGCAAAGGCATCGGCTGAGGTGAGAGAGCAGGGCGAGAAGATGAAGGAAGTGGAGGAGGCCGTGTCACGACACAGCGACCAGGTCACCTCGATGGGGGTCAAGCTGCAGAGGGTGGTGGAGGTTAACAGAGGACTTCGAGCAAAGCTTGAAGACTTGGAAAACCCCTCAAGGCTGCACAATTTGAGAATTGTGGGCTTGCCCGAAGGACAGAGGGCCCCAAGGCAAAACACAATACTTTGCTAAGAAGTTAGTGGAATTGATGGGGGAGGTTGAGAACCCCTCCCGGTACGAGCTAGACCGAGCTCATCGGTCATTAAAGCCGAAGCCCAAAGTGAACGAGCTGCCAAGGGCAGTAATTATCTGCTTCCATAAGTTTTGCATGAAGGAGAAGGTATTAAACTGGGCGAAGCAGAAGCGGGAGGTGCTATGGGATGGTACTGCGGTTCGGATCTACCAGGTCTTGACAATGGAGATGGCAAAAAGACGAGCGGCGTTTGGGCGAGTGAAGGCGGCGTTGTACAAGAAGGGGGTGCGATTTGGTATGGTGTACCCAGCGAAGTTGAGGGTAACATATAACACCAAAGACTTTAATTTTGAGACAGCGGATGCGGCTGAGGCGTTCTTGAGGGCAGAAGGCTTGGGACAGACGTGAAGAGCGGAACTGGAAGAGAGACTGTGGACTGTGTTTGAACAGTTGGAAAATGTTACAATGTTACAACTTTGTTTTTACGGATTTGTATTGCAATTCACTTCTCTTAGCATTGTTACAGAGTAATGGTGGGTTGATTGACGTTCTGTGTTGCGACGGTTAAATGTTATGTTGGTGAATTGCAGGGGTTGGATTGTTGGGTTTGTTTTGTTGTTTCTTTCTCTGGGAAGGGGACGATATGTCTTTGCGGGTGGAGCCACCCGCGCTAGCTAACTAAAGTCAGCTAGTGAACGGAGGTGAGGTGAGAGGAGGGCTGCGGACGTTGGAGCCTGGATAGCAGGCTTCAAAGGGCCTACGAGGTGAGCGAGAGGGGGGGGGGGGAAGGGATGGATGATGGGGGATGTTGTTTCAGGGGGAAATGTAGAGGGGGGGGTTCTCGGGAGGGGGGGAGAGAAGGGGTTCGATGTTAACAATGGACAGGGGCAGGTCAGGCTTATGGGGCAGGGCCCGGTGGTACGATGATCATGGATAAGAAAGGTGGGGGAGGGTGAGAGACCCCCAGTAAGGATAGTCAAGTGGAACGTGAGAGGGCTAGGAGGTCCGGTCAAGAGGTCAAGGGTGCTTGCGCATCTTAAAAGTTTGAAAGCCGATGCGGTAATGCTGCAGGAGACTCACTTGAGGGTGAAGGACCAGGTGAGACTTAAAAAGGGCTGGGTTAGCCAAGTGTTTCACTCTGGATTTGATGGAAGGGCTCGAGGGGTAGCGGTGTTGGTCTGCAAAAGGGTTCGCTTCAGATGGAGAAGGTGGTGGCAGATCAGAGGGGTAGATATGTGATTGTGGCAGGGGCGCTGGAGGGGAGATTAGTGGCGCTGTTAAGTGTATACGGTCCTAATTGGGACGATGTGGGATTCGCGAGGAAGGTGTTTGGGGCCATTCCCGACTTGGACACACATGAGCTGATTGTGTGTGGGGGGGGGGGGGGGGGGGGGGGGGGGGGGGGAGAGACTGGAACTTGGTGCAGGAGCCAAGGTTGGACAGATCACTGCCGCGCTCGCTGGTCCCATCAGGGGGGGGGCGAAGGCGCTGGCTGGGCTAATGGTGGAAATGGGAGGTTCCTGCACCCAAGGGAACGGGAGTACTCGTTTTTCTCAGCAGTCCATAAGGTATACTCGCGGATCGACTTTTTTGTGGTGGGAAAGGTTTGCTGGCTGGAGTTAAGGGGTCGGAATATGCAATTGCAGTGTCAGATTACGCTCCACATTGGGTGGATATGGTGCTGGAGAAGGGGGTGGTGCAGAGACCGGGGTGGAAACTGGATGTGGGGCTTTTGGGGAACCAAGTGTTCTGTGAGAAAATTGAAAAGGTAATTAAGGAATATGTAGGTTTCAACTGTACGGGTGAGGTGTCGAAGGCAGTCGTCTGGGAGGCTCTAAAGGAGGTGGTGAGGGGTGAAGTAATTTTGTTTAAGGCCAGGGTGGACAAAGAGGCGAGGTTGGAGCGGCAGAGGGTAATTAGATGAGATGTTGGAGGTAGATAGGAGTTATGCAGAAGATGGGGACCCAGCGAAGCTGGAAAAGAGGAAGGAACTACAGGCGAGCTTCAACCGACTGTCCACCAGGAAGGCGATGCGCCAGCTGAGGCGAGCAAGAGGTGCAGTTTATGAACATGGAGATAAGGCTGTTAGCAGGTCAGCTCCGGAGGGAGGCAACGGCAAGGGAAATTCTTCAGGTAAGGGAAGTTGGTGGTGGCTCCGGAGCTGATTAACAAGGTTTTTGAGGAGTTTCACGAGAGGTTGTACAGGTCAGAGCCACCCGGGGAGAGACCGTGAGATGCAGGAATTTCTAGATGGGTTGGAGTACCCGAGGCTGGGGGAGGGGGACAGGGCTACATTAGAAGGAGCAATACTGGAGCAGGAGATAAAGGATGCGATTGGGAGGATGCAGTTGGGGAAGGTGGCAGGGCCAAATGGGTTTCCGGTGGAATATTATAAAAAATTTAAGGATACGTTGGCACCCCTGATGGTGGGGATGTTTGAAGAGGCGATAGGGAAGGGAGTGCTGCCACAAACCTTGGGGCAGGCATCGATTTCACTGTTGCTTAAAAAGGATAAGGATCCGACGGAGTGTGGGTCGTATAGGCCCATATCACTTCTGAATGTGGACGCAAAAGTATTGGCGAAGGTACTGACGGGTAGGCTGGAGGAGTGCCTCCTGAAGGTGATAGGTGAGGATCAGAGGGGGTTCGAGAAAGGGAGGCAGCTGTTTTCGAACATTAGGAGGGTTTTGAACATCGTTATGGCACCGGCGGAAGGGAAGGAAACAGAGGTGGTTGTGGCATTGGATGCCGAGAAGGCGTTTGATCGGGTAGAATGGGGGTACCTGATAGCAGTGCTGGAGTGGTTTGGGATTGGACCAAGATTTGTGAACTGGGTAAAGCTATCATATAAAGAGCCGAAGGCGAATGTCCGCACGAACATCATCAGTTCGAGATACTTTTCTCTCCACCGTGGGACGAGACAGGGATATCCTATGTCCCCCCTGCTGTTTGCACTTGCGATTGAGCCGTTGGCCATCGCATTAAGTAGTTCGGGAGCATGGAAAGGAATAGTGCCGGGGGGGAGACAGAGCATAGGGTGTCCTTATATGTCGATGACTTGCTGCTGTATGTGTCGGAACCGAGTGCGTCGATAGGAAGAATATTGGAGCTACTGCGAGTATTTGGGTCTTTCTCAGGGTATAAGCTGAGCCTGGACAAGAGTGAGTATTTTGTGGTGTCTCGGCCAGGGGTGGGGGTGCCATTCCTTAGGGCAGGGACTTACTTTAGGTACTTGGGGGTGCAGGTTGTCCAGAAGTGGGGAAGGCTTCGCAAGTACAACATCACTAGTTTAGTGGTGAGAGTGAAAGCCGATCTGGCAAGGTGGGATGGTCTCCCTCTGTCACTGGCGTGTCAGGTACAGGCGGCTAAAATGAACGTGTTGCCGCAATTTCTGTTTATTTTTCAATGCCTACCGATTTTCCTGCCAAAGTCTTTTTCAGGGAGATCGAGGGAAGGATTACCTCGTTCATATGGGGAGGGAAGGTGGCCAGAGTGAGGAAGGTGCTGCTACAGAGGAGAAGGCAGGCAGGGGGTTTGGATCTCCCGAACCTGATGTACTACTACTGGGCGGCAAATGTGGAGAAGGTGCGGAGCTGGGTCAGAGGGGCTGATTCCCAGTGGGTCAGAATGGAGGAGAGTTTGTGCAGGGGGTCGGGGCTGAAAGCACGAGCAACAGCGCCGCTCCCGATAGATCCAAGGAAATACTCAGGGAGTCCGGTAATAGTAACTTCCTTGAAAATCTGGAGGCAGTTTCGCCAACACTTCAGGTTGGGGGCAGGGTCAAGGGAAATGCCGATTCGGGGGAACCACAGATTTGAGCCGGGGAGGTGGGATTGAAGTTTTCGGAAATGGGAAGCGAAGGGGATTAAGACGCTAAAAGATTTGTTTCTTCGGGGTCGGTTTGCAGGATTGAGGGAGCTGGAAGCAAAGTATGGGCTGGAGCTGGGAGAAGTGTTTAGATATATGCAGGTTCGGGATTTTGCCAGGAAGGAGATACAGAGCTTCCCGGAGGAACCAGCTTCCACATTGCTGGAGGAGGCGCTGACGACAAGGGGACTGGAGAAAAGGATAGTGTCAGCGGTGTACGGAGCTATTTTGGAAGAGGATAAGGCACCACTGGAAGGGATCAAAGCAAAGTGGGAGGAAGAGCTGGGAGAGGTTATAGAGGAGGGGGTCTGGTGTTAGGTGCTCCGGAGAGTGAATGCCCCCACCTCAGGTTGGGGCTGATACAGCTGAAGGTGGTGTACAGGGCGCACCTCACGAGGGCGAGGATGAGCCGATTTTTTGAAGGAGTAGAAGGTGTGTGTGAGCGTTGCGGGGGGGGGGGGGGGGGGTTCATATGTTTTGGTCCTGTCCAAAGCTAGGGGATTACTGGAAGGAGGTTTTTAGGGTAATTTCCAAGGTGGCGCGCGTGAAACTGGACCCGGGACCCCGGGAGGCCATATTCGGGGTGTCGGACCAGCCAGGGTTGGAAACGGGTGCGGAGGCAGATATTATAGCCTTCGCCTTGTTGATCGCCTGAAGGCAGATCCTGATGGGATCGAGAGCAGCCTCTCCACCTTGTGCCCTGGCGTGGCGAGGGGACCTGTTGGAATACTTGACCCTTGAGAAGGTTAAGTTCGAACTGAGGGGAAGCTCGGAGGAGTTCTACAAGTCGTGGGCACTATTTATTATGCACTTTCAAGAACTGGATAACATCGAACATTAGTTGGGAGGGGATGGGTGGGAGGGTTGGGGGAGGGGGGCTGTGTATATTAAGGATGACTATGAGTAATCCCTGATTCCTTTTTGTCAGTTGTTTATGTAAACATGCGGGCTGATGTTTGGGGGTTGGTGGGAGGATGGGATCGTTGTTATTGTTATGGGGTTTGACATATTTGTTGTTGATTATTGTTTGTTGTTGGTGGGTGTAAATTCAGGAGAAAATGTGAAAAAGGAGAATAAAAATATTTTTAAAAAAAATATGATTTCAAAAGGTTCGACATAACTGATTATCAAATAAAAAAATGAACAACTGCCAAAATTTAGTCTACATGGCTCTACTAGATTATCTTCATGAGTTTAAGACATAACATTACACATCGTCTTTTGACCCAGATGAACTTAGGAAGGCCATGTTGTTACCTTGTCCTGAGGGTACTGAAAGTCAAAGTTTCACAGTTTAAGTATTTTTGCATTTAAGCAAGTAACTAAATTAGCAAGTAATGGTAAATCAGCAAAGTATAACTGCTGATCAGAAAATAATAGAATAAACAAATACAGATTAATTAAGTGGATCTGCAGCAATCAATCTCAAACTAGACGAATAAAATTCTTGCCACATCGAAATGTGGGAAAATAAAAGATAAAGAGATAACTTACTCAGTTTCACAAGGGCATTTCTTTTCTCCCCATGTTCAATGTAACCAAAGTTAACCTCCCAACTTTTCAGCCCTTCTTCCTCATCACAGTGTTTGTTACCACAGCAAAATTGACCTGAAGTAAAAGAAATTATATTAACAAACTTTAGCATGCACAGAAACATTGTTACTTGGTGGTATTCTCATTTGTCCTTGCAGGCATGAGACGCACAGTACTCCAACAGTGTAGAATGAACGGCGTATTAATACATGACATTACAGTGACAATAAACAAGTCGGAAGAATTGCGTGACATTTCCATAATTGGAAGTTGTCAATTAATTTTAGGTGTAGTATCTAAAATAGGTGCTAATAAATCAACTTATATGGTCTTTTTATAAAATGCATCGAGCATTAATTTGTTTCCAATGTAAATCATCAAATAAAATATTTTTAAAAATTGCTAATCATGATTGTTTGCTCATAACCTACATGTTACTTTATGCACAGACCACCTATCGCAACCTAACATTGAATTTTCCTATAGAAATTATGAGAGATTATGGTCGTTCAGATTTTTGAGTAAATTTCTACAAGTGCATTATTTCTAAAGCATTCACAATTTTTATGTCCCAGAGCTAAATTTACACTGATTAAATAAATATTTCAAATGACTAGTTGGAGTATAAATGTCCATTTCACAGTATTTAGCAGATTGTACATCATCGTGTTTCTGCAAACCTTGTGAACAGTACAAACTGAATTTGTCCCAGATTGATATAAGCTGCAAGCTGCTAATTAGTAGCTTGTACTTGTCCTTGGATTGCTCAGGCCTCTGCTATAAATCTTCCTTTAATTCTAGTATTAGCCGTAGTGCTAATCTAATTTCAATTAACTCTTGGGTTAATCACTGGCTTTAACATCACACTCTTGTCCCCAAATTACCACATAAATAAGGTCAGCATTCAATCCATCAATTTTATTGAAATACTGGGCGGGATTTACCGGTTGTTCACACCGGCAGGAAGTTCCGGTGCCACGCCGGTGCAAGTTTCCCGGTGGTGATGGTTGCAGTCCACGGGAAATCCCGCTGGCGGGCTGCCTCAGCTGCCAAAACCCCGCCCATTATGGTCAAATTTTGAAGCCACTTCAAGAAAATGAAAATACTTGGACTACATGATATTACGCTGGAGTAATGTCTTACTTTAAACAATGCAAATTTATGAATTCCGAGCTTGCAGAACATATAACACAAAATAAACACAGCGATATAAACTCACATTTCATTTAATTCGGCTCTTATACTTATAAATAGCTTATCATTAACACAAATGTAAACAAGAACATTTCTGTGAACCTAAAACTAAGCAGCACATGTAAAAGCAACACTGGTTATAATAGGAAGTAGAAATAGGGTGGTGGGATGAAGTGCTTGCGCATTGCGCCCACTGTCTGATAGATCAGAAATACTCGTCTATACTTCCATAGAAATATATCAGAACTTCTACACTGGGGGGGGGGGGGGGGGTTTCTGGCTATGCCAATGTTGGGGCCTCCTCTTTATATTATTTACTTTATGCTGCCAGAGATCTTTTCTTGCTTCTGTTTCTAATCAGAAAAGATGCAAATGTATATAAAGATTGCAGGAGAATATAAAAGCAAAATACACCAGATGCTGAAAATCTAAAATAAAAACAAAACTGCTGGAAATACTCAGTAGGACAGACAACATCTCTGGAGAGAAACCGAGTTAACACTTCAGGCCAATGAACTTTCATCAGAACAGATGAGTTTTTCAACCAATGGGAGGGAGGGATGGGGCATGAAAGGCTTGTGATAGAATGGAGTGCAGGAGAGATTAACTAGCAAAAGGTTATCTGATGTTAAAGTCAAAGAGAGTGGGAACGGTTATCGAAAATAACAACTGTTATTTAACAATGAGGTGTGAAGGCAACATGAAGCAATTATGAAACAATCTTTTGTTTCTTAACAAAACTAAGAAAAAACACAGAACAAGATGGAGGCAGAGGCTACATAGGAATTAGGAGCAGTAGACAATTCAGCTCCTCCTCCATTCAATCAGATCATGGCTGGTCTCTTCCTGGTCTCAAATCCACCTCCCCACCTGTTCCTAATACCCCTTTAACCCATTTTTAAAATAAAAAATATATCTATCTCTTTCTTGAAACCATTTAACAACTCAGATTCCACCGCACTAAGGGGCAGCAAGTTCCACAAATTCACCATACTCTGCGAGAAATAGTTCCGCCTCATCTCAGTTCTAAATCTACCACCTCTCAACCTATATCTGTGACCCCTCGTTCTAGATTGCCGCACAAGGGGGACATTTGGTCTACATTTACTTTACCAATCCCTCTTAGCATTTTATACACCTCGATCAGCTCCCCTCTCATCCTTCTAAACTCCAGTGAGTAAAAGCCCAAACTGTTTAGACTCTCCTCATACGTTAACCCTTTCATCTTCGGAATCAATCTGGCGAATCTCCTCTGAACTGCCTCCAAAGCCGCCCATGATTCCTCAATTAAGGAGGCCAAAACTGGACCTAATACTCCAGACATGGTCTCACCAACACCCTGTACAGTAGCAAGAACACTTTTATATTCGTCTTTTTGCAGTAAACGTGAACATTCTATTTGCCTTTTTAATTACATGCTGTACCTGCATACCGACTTTCTACGATGCATGAACAAAGACACCCAGACCTCTGCCCATATGCATCTTGAATCTGCTCTCCATTTAGATAATAATTTGCGTTTCTATTTTTTCGGCCAAAATGAATAACCTCACTTATCTACATTAAACTCCATCTGTCAAATTTTGGCCCAATCCCCTTGACTATCTATATCTGTCTGTAAAATCTTTTTCTCCTCTTAATTGACTGCTTTCCCACCTATTTTAGTATCATCCACAAATTTTGCTACATTACACTCTGTCGCTGCTTGCAGATAATTTATATAATTTATAAACAGTTGAGGTCCGAGGACTGACCCCTGCTGCACCCCGCTGGTTACAGTTCACCAGCCAGGGAAGGACCCATTAATCCTGATCCCCTGCTTTCTGTGAATCAGCCAATCCTCAATCCAATCTAGTATACTATCCCCAATTCCATGTGATCTCTTTGTATCAGTATTTTATGTGGCACCTTATCAAACACATTCTGGAAATCTAGACACACCACATTCACAGTTCCCCATTATTTACCTTGCTGGTTACATCCTCAAAGAACTCAATCATGTTTGTCAAGTATGACTTACCCCTCATAAAACCATGTTGACAATGGAGGACACAGTAAGTAGTCTTACAACACCAGGTTAAAGTCCAACTGGTTTATTTGGAATCACTAGCTTTCAGAGTGTAGCTCCTTCATCACCTGGTGATGGGCGAATGTTGCTGAATATAATGAATTGTTACTGGCCGGCTAACATCGCTATGGCTAGGAAATAGTTAGTGGGGGAGGGGTCGGTATTGGGGCGGATCCTTGCAGGGGAACGGGTTTAGGGGCATTGTTGACAGCGCCTCTGCCGTTCTCGCCAGCCAGATGCTCCATGAGCCCAGTGGTGATGTCAGCCATGAGGGTATGGGGGCAGTGGAGGCAGCATTTGAAATTGGAGGGTGCCTCAGTGTGGGCTAGAATAACCATAGGTGTGCACCGGGGAGGGGGGCTGGATGCGAGGTTTCAGGGATGGAGGCAGGTGGGGATTGAGCGGTTTGGGGATCTGTTCGTAGGGGGCAGTTTTGCACGTTTGGAGGATCTGGAGGAGGAATATGAGCTGCCCAAGGTGAATGGTTTTAGGTACTTACAGGTCCGGGATTTCGTGAGGAGGGAGGTGCCGTCCTTTCCTGGGTTGCTGCCCTTGGGGCTGCAGAATAAGGTGCTGTCGAGACAGGGTGTAGGGGAGGAGAAGGTGTCTGACGTTTACAAGGAGCTAATGGACTGGGAGGGAGCCCCGATAGGAGATGGGAAACGGAAGTGGGAAGGTGGAGACCGGGATGTGGGAGGAGGCCCTGCGGCATCCTCGTCGTGTGCAAGGCTCAGTCTCATTCAATATAAAGTAGTTCACAGAGCGCATATGACGGTGACATGGATGAGTAGGTTATTTGAGGGAGTAGAGAATAGGTGTGGACAGTGCGCAGGGAGGCTGCCAATCATGTCCACATGTTTTGAGCATGTCCAAAACAGAAGGGGTTCTGGCACAGGTTCGCAGACATAATGTCCAAGGTGCTGGGGGTGAAGCTGGCCCCGAGCCCAGAGGTAGTGATATTTGGGGTGTCAGAAGACCCTGGAGTCCAGGGGGGCGACAGAAGCTGATGTTTTGGCCTTTGCATCCCCGATAGTCCAGAGACGGATTTTGCTTGGGTGGAGGGACTCGGAGCCGCCGAAAGTGGAGGTGTGGGAGAGTGACCTGGCGGAATTCCTGAGGTTGGAAAAGATCAAGTTTGTCTTGAGAGTCGGTTGATGGGTGCCCAGAGGTGGAAGCCAGCTTTGACAAAGGGTCACCTGGACTCGAAACATTAGCTCTTTTCTCTCCTTACAGATGCTGCCAGACCTGCTGAGATTTTCCAGCTTTGCTCTGGTTTTAGATTCCAATATCCGTTGTAATTTGCTTTTAAGCCGTTCATTGACTTCTTTATGGTATCGGGAGGGGGGAAGGGAGTGAGGAGGGGAAGGGCGGGGGGGGGGGGGGGGGGGGGGGATGTGGGTGCTGGTTATTTACTGTGTTGTACAATTTTGCTTCTACTCTTATTTGTTTTGTTTGTTGTTATATAAATGCTTTAATAAAATATTTTTCAAAACTATTATACTTCTTGTAGCTTTACCCTTCCCATCCCCCTCCATTTGCTAATTCAAAGTCCTTGTGACCAGCCTATCTATCCTTTCCGCTAGAACACTAGTCCCAGATTGGTTCAGGTGGAGACCGTCCCAATGGTAGATCCCTCCTGTCCCGATATTGATGCTAGTGCCCATGAAATGGAACTGCTCTTTCTTGAACCATTCCTTTAGCTACGAGTTTACTTCCCTAATTTTCTCCTGCCTGTGCCTATTTGCACGTGGCTCGGGTAGTAATCCAGAGATTATAACCCTTGAGAACCTGTTTAATTTTGCTCCAAGTTCCTGATAATCCCCAAACAGGTTTTCTTTCCTAACATTACCTATGTTGTTGTCCCAACATGGACCACAACAAATGGATCCTCTCCCTCCCACGCCAATATCCTTTCACCCTGGCACTGGCAGGCAACATGCCATGCGCGACTCTCGGTCCTGCTTGCAAAGGATGCTATTAGTTCCCCTAATTATAGAATCGCTGACAACTACCACTTGTCTTTTTGCTCTCCTGCTTGAATGGCCTCCTGTACCACGGTGCAGTGGTCAGCTAGCTCATCCTCCACACAGTCCTTTTCCTCAATCACACAGGGAGCAAGTACCTCATACCTGTTGGACAAGGTCAAAGGCTGAGGCTCCTCCATTTCTGAATACAGGATACCTCTACCTGCCTCACTCAGAGCCACACCCTGCTGTTATGATCTAAAGTTGTTGAATTTAACATTGAAGTCGAGAAAGCTGTAGAGTGCCAGGATAAAAGGTGAGGTGCTGTTCCTCGAGCTTGCGATTACTTCACTGGAACACTGCAGCAGACCACGGACAGAGCGATCAGAATGTGAGCAAGGTGGTGAATTTAAGTGACAAGAAGCTTGGGAACTGAATGGAAGTGCTCTATAATTTGGTCACCAAGCCTTCTGGATTCTATACTTGATCAGATTTCAGAAATGAAAGGCCAGTGCCTAAAGCATTGCACCAACCAGTCCTATTGTTTGTTTTAACATTGGAAAAACATTACCTTTCCCTGAAATTACTTCTTTCTCTACTCGCCATCGAAATCCAAACTGTCAGATAAGAAAATTATATTAGTAAAATGGAAGATACTATAGTCTAGATAATTAACGTTCACAAAAAGAGCATACTGGTTAAATTAATTATATGAAAAAGGTTACCTTAGAACTATTTGATGACTGATAAAAAAACATTTAAAAAAGCATTTATCACAATTCTTTTCCGAGTTTCTATATAAATGCTGCTATTTAATTGTAACATTACTGCTCAGTGACACAGTCCTCGGACTACATTTACTGGGATAGATTTCTCATTATAAGGAATAAAGGCTTATATCACTAATAGCATTAGATACCTATTCTATATATTGGTAAAGATCTTGTATCTGGCACACAGTGGGAGGATGAAGAGAAATGCTTGTAGTGTGTGTGTGTGTGATTGTCTGATCTCCCAGAGGCCATTAGCTTTGCTGATAAATATTCAGCATTAGAACATAGAACATAGAACAGTACAGCACAGAACAGGCCCTTCGGCCCTCGATGTTGTGCCGAGCCATGATCACCCTACTTAAACCCACGTAACCCGTATACCCGTAACCCAACAATCCCCCCATTAACCTTACACTACGGGCAATTTAGCATGGCCAATCCACCTAACCCGCACATCTTTGGACTGTGGGAGGAAACCGGAGCACCCGGAGGAAACCCACGCACACACGGAGAGGACGTGCAGACTCCACACAGACAGTGACCCAGCCGGGAATCGAACCTGGGACCCTGGAGCTGTGAAGCATTGATGCTAACCACCATGCTACCGTGAGGCCCCTATTCTTTCCGAGTCATTTTCTGCTCTCAGCTTATCAAAAATTTCCACAATATGAAAATTATGGGGGCTTTAGCCCAAAGTGAGAACAGCGACAAGGGCAGCAAAATTGGTGAGAATCTGAAAACGTGATTCTCTCCGACAAGATTGTAGCTTTTGATTTTCCAGACGCCCTCGCCAGCGACGTGATGAGAAATCTGCCGCACAAGGCCGGGAACCTCATTTTAACAAAATTATAATATCATTAGCGAGCCCTCCCTCCAGGACTTCCCCACACATTGAATATTCATTAGTTGCCAGTCTGATGTCATGTCAGCACGATTTAAAATATCTGTATAACAATGAGAACATGGTGGCCGCACCTCCGAAGGGAATATCGGAGGGTGCACAGTTTGCTACTATCAGAAGGGGCCAGTCGCAGAGGGGGCCGGGAATCTCAAAGGCCGAAGTACTTGATTCAGATGGAGTTGAGAGGGACTGTGGGAAAGTGGCTATTGTGTGACAGGGGAGGGAGCGAGGCTCAGTGGAAAATCACTCAGACAGGGGGAAGCACAAGAGTGGACGTTCCAGATGCTGAGAGAGCTGAAGGTCAGGGTACTGTCAGGAAACCTCATCGCTCACTTCGATGTTCTCTTCCTTTCGGTTTATGATTCTGGAGAATCATGGAGCCAGACGAATTGGCAATTCTATTGATTGCGATCGACCAGCAGCAGCGACATGGAACGTGTCACTGCTACAGCCAGGAGCAGTGCCCTGAAGAGGTATGGGGGGCTGAGCCTATTGTTCTCCGGGGAGCATGGCCACCATGGTGGGGGGATAGTGGACCACCTGTGCTAGGTGATGCAAGAATTGGGACCACACGGACTGTGGCTCCGAAGGTTACTGCCGTTCTGAACTTCTATGCCAGCAGCTCATTTAAGGGCAGCACAGGTGACCTGTCTGGCATATCCCAGTCAGCCGTACACAAGTGCATCAGGGAGGTCACAGATCCGCTATTTATAAGCATGTATATCAACCTGGACTAGGACCAGGCAAGCTAGGCCATCAGAGCCATCGGTTTCGCCCTAATGGCAGGCATGCCCAGGTGCAGGGTTTCATCGACTGAAGCCATGTGGCTCTGCTGTCTCCATGACAGCATGGGGGCTTCATTTAAAAACTGCAGGCGATGCCACTTCCTCAATATCCAGCTCGTCTGTGACCATGCAATGCGCATCATGCAGGTGTGTGCCCATTTCCCGGGGAGTATCCATGCAGCACTCATAGATCCCAGCTGTCTTTGAGAGAGCAGCAGCTGGAGGGATAACTCTTCGGGGCCAAAGCGTACCCACTCAGGAAGTGGCTGATGACACCAGTGCAGAGGCCACAAACACCCCCGAGACTCGCTACGAGGTTCATGCGTCAACTCATGTGCTGCTCGAGCAGGCGATTGGACTGCTCGAGATGCAGTTCTGATCCTGGACTGGTCGGGGAGAGCCCATCAATACAGCCCCCAGAGGGTGTCCCACGTCACAGTGGTCTGCTCCCTTTGCACAACCCGGCACTGCAGCAGGAAAGAGCAGTTGGACCAGGAAGAGATGGAGGAATGCCACATCTCCTCGGTTGATCAACTGGCAGAGGAGGAAAGAACTTGAGCAGTGACCAGGGCCCACATAAGGTGAAGGGCGAAGGACGCCCTCATTGCATTTCAGATGAGCAGGAGCAGGGAGCATACTCCCATCATGGAGTATGACATGAAATCACTAACGTGGTGACTGCAGCAGGTCCTCGTGATGGTTCCTACATACGTATGGAGAGTGTTAAAGACATTAGCCACATTGAGGTTTGTGGTCTGCTGGGTGGAAGACGCAGAGCTGGGCTGTTACTGATGCTCTTCTCTTTGATGCTTCCATGGTCAAAAGGGGTAACTGAAGTAAGATCCAGAAGTCCCGCCTTCCTCTAGCACTGACACTCATGAATTACCACTCGTGCATACACCATGCAGTTGAAGTCCTGCACTGTGGAGCTCATGCCCTCAGCTATGAGCTGAACCATGGAGAGGACATCACCCACCATGAGTGCATGTCTTGTGCCAAGGTCTCCATGCTGGACGCCACATTCACAGTGTTGGATTGAAGATACCATCTTCTTGGACAGAAAGCGATGAATTTCCTCCAGTCGGCCTTGCAGTCAAAGGGAGGATGTTGTCATCGGTCTGGGGCTCAGCAGAGCCCTGGGCTCAGGTATCCGTCCTTCCTCTGCCTGCTGTGGATCTTCAGCTGTGAGGTGCTCGTGAGTGAGTGACTAAGAAGCCTGCCCCACCAAATGTGAGTATTTACGTTGGTGGAGGGTATGAATGACAGCAGTGATGCCTTCTCAGTGATCATCTTCCTCGGCGCTTCTCTGGTCTGTGGTCTCCAGAAGGTGCGAGGATGGCCCGGGTTGGTCGACTGATTGACCTGCAAGGGAAGTGAAATAGCATGAGTGCATCATGGGGGAATAACTGATGGGAGAGTTAACTCACGTGAGGCTTGCACCATGGCCGCATGTATTGATGGTTCTCACTTTCGTCTGCTGCCCCCACTTCACCCTCTGCACAGGCGCAATCCTGCTCATCGCCTGCCAGCTCACTCCTCAGAGGGCGTGAGGGTTCTCAGCTCAGACATTACTCTGGCAGGCTTTGCCTGCTCATGACAGTTGTGCTCGAGTTTGTCCTGCAATGAGACAGATGGGGAGAGTGTCAGTGGGAGCCCTGCCAGGTTGGATGGTGATGAAGTCTGGCATGTGTGGGACGTGAGTGGCAGCAGGAATGTAATGAGCAAATTATCTATTGGGGGATGCACGGGGAGTGGTGGCACCGTGAGAAGCGCTGGGAATCCATGAGGTGGCTGTGTGAAATATCTCTGTGATGGGGTGCAGTGAGAGACGAGGAGGCAGATTTACCCTGGCTGCACGAAGATCATTCATTTTCTTTTGGCGCTGTAGCCCCGTCCTCTTACGGTACTGAGTGAGCTGTCACTCACTATCGCAGCCACAGCCTCCCAGGTAGGATGATGACGTTGCTTGATGGACGCCAACGCAATCACAGGTACAGGACGTCACCTCTCTGCTCCTCACCATCCAGGAGTTTGGTGAGGGCACCCTCCATGAAACATGATGCTGTCTTCCTGCCAGCCACCCCCCTGACTAGACTTGGGGCAAGTGTAGGGGAGTGCTGGGTAAGGGTTTAAAAGCAGCGCCTCACTGATTGCAAAGGTGAAGTTTTCCCAGGGCGAGCGAATCAAAGGGAGTCTCCACGAGCGTGGTGTGAATCATGTAGGAAAATAATGGTTAAATAGGCTGAAACTTCGATGCGTTTTTCCACCATTGGTGGGATTCTGAAGTTTCCTCATCTGAACTGACACTGAAAAAAGATGGTAAGATTCTGCCCATTATTTTTATTTCCGTCTAGAAAATGATGGGCTTGCATTTTGCAGTCAATGGTGCATGAATGGCACCACTCACTGTACTAAAAAATATCTACCAGCTTTTTTGCACGAAAGCCTCTATGGTCAAAATGGTACAATGCCCTCTACTGGGGATTTGGGATGTGTGGACAGGGTGAGCAACTGTCGATTAAAAGGTCACAGACCTGAAACGTTGTACGTGATTTAATGGCCATAAAACAGTTCCGCTATACAGGGCGCGTATAGCGGGGTGTTCCAAGCTGACTGCAGTGCCGTGAACAACCCTGCTATCAAACGGGGTTCTTTTGTTTGGCGTCGGCGAGGAATGCCCCGCCGTGGCCACACTAACCTCACTTCCTGAAGGAAGTTATCGGGCCGCCATTTTTAAACATCTCCCGATTTCATGGTCCCCTCGGACCACCACCATGGCCTCCGATAACCCCCTCCATCTTAACGGTTAGGGGTGCGCGAGCCACTACCCGCCGCGCCCCCCCCCCTCAAAGGATAGGGCACCCCCGGGCCCGAACCCAGGCACCCAGTGCCCTGCCAAGGTATCAGGCTGGCACTGCCAATGTGCCCAGGTGGCAGCAGGGGTGCCAGGGTATCACCCTGACCAGAGCCTGACCACCCATGGGCCTCAGATGGCCAGGAAGGCCCCTCCAGGTGTGGTTATGGATAGTCCACGTTTGTTTGTACCAGTTTTAAATGTTGCTGTGGTGATGTCTCCCAGGCGTGGGATTTTGTTCCCGAGCCTTGGGAGCTTTGGGCGCAGACATATTTAAGTGAGTCTAACTGCTCACTTAAATATGTAAATCTGGATTTTGGGCAGTAAGGGAGCGATTCAGATCGCAATGTCTCTTGGGATCTCATTATATCTTGTGAGGCGCTCTGTGCATCGCAAATCTTGCGAGGCTTCTCTCGAGATTTAACGGCCTCATCATGTCACCAAGTCGGACGCGACAAGGCCATTCAGTCACGCCCGTTAACTGTTTCTCATTCCACAAATGCTGCCAGGCTGTTGAGCATTTTCTGTTTTTATTTTAGATTTCCAGCATCCACTGTATTTTGTTTTTGCCCTTTTCCGCAATCAACAAGTGTGAAGAATCCTTCTTGAGCCACTTGACTGCAAAATCCAGCCCATTTTAATCTCTAAATCAACATTTTCAATCTACATATATTTGTAAACAAAATTGTCAGTTTTCAAATCCATACCTTATTGTATTTGTATCGACTCAAATCAGCAATACAATATTCTTTGAATAATTTGTCGTAGTATTTCTTTGCCAGTGTTTTCTCCCTAAAAGATAGAGAAATCTAGTTTTGATCATTAAAGTGAAATGAAACCATTTAAATTTATATATGCCTCAGTATAAAATTAAAATTTCCATCAAATCAACATGCTTTCCCTCAGCTCTCTGGTCTAAAGCAGACATCCAGCTAAGTGCTGGACTTATCCTCCAAATGTCACATCTCAATTTACGACAAACCAACACCTGGTCCCAGGCCTTCTCTAGCTGACAGCTCGACTGGTAAACACAGGGTCCCACTGGCTACATCTACAGTTAATTCAGGTCTACCATATTTCCATGTCATTGTGGTGAGGCACTGCCAGGGCATACATTTACATAAAATCTAATTTAAGAACTCATTTTAAAGATCAAGAATCTTGAAATAATTTATGTTAGATGCAAAATAGTTTGAAGTACCAATATATGGTAGCTAAGTATATTGCCTATCCTAATTTCTGATTAATAAACTATTCATAGTTTAGCATGGAATGAAGCCAGTGTGATTTCACCTGTAAAGTTTGCAATGTGTGCTAGGAGCCTCTTGAAGACATCAGTAGACTACAATTCCAGTTACAAACAGAACTTTCCAGCCGCTTCAGTAATAGAACTGATATAACAGAGTTATATAATGGAGTTTAATGCGGAAAAGTGTGAGGTGGTTCACTTTGGAAGGAGTAACAGGAATGCAGAGTACTGGGCTAATGGCAAGATTCTTGGTAGTGTAGATGAACAGAGAGATCTCGGCATCCAGGTACATAAATCCCTGAAAGTTGCCACCCAGGTTAATAGGGCTGTTAAGAAGGCATATGGTGTGCTAGCCTTTATAAGCAGGGGGATTGAGTTTCGGAACCACAAGGTCATGCTGCAGCTGTACATAACTCTGGTGCGGCCGCACCTGGAGTACTGCGTGCAGTTCTGGTCACCACATTATAGGAAGGATGTGGAAGCTTTGGAAAGGGTTCAGAGGAGATTTACTAGGATGTTGCCTGGTATGGAGGGAAGGTCTTACGAGGAAAGGCTCAGGGAATTGAGGTTGTTTTCGTTAGAGAGGAGAAGGCTGAGAGGTGACTTAATAGATAAGATAGTCAGAGGGTTAGATAGGGTGGACAGTGAGAGTCTTTTTCCTCGGATGGTGATGACCAACACGAGGGGACATAGCTTTAAATTGAGGGGTGATAGATATAGGACAGATGTCAGAGGCAGTTTCTTTACTCAGAGAGTAGTAGGGGTATGGAACACCCTGCCTGCAACAGTAGTAGACTCGCCAACTTTAAGGGCATTTAAGTGGTCACTGGATAGACATAGGGATGAAAATGGAATAGTGTAGGTCAGATAGGCTTCAGATGGTTTCACAGGTCGGCGCAACATCGAGGGCCGAAGGGTCCGTACTGCGCTGTAGTGTTCTATGTTCTGTAACAGTACATCAAGTTTTGTTAAATCATTAAAAATTCCATTATATAATTCTCGCAGAATTTGTACAAAATACCCCCAAAGGGGGTCAGTTAGCTCATTTGGCTGGACAGCCGGTTCGTGATGCGGAATGACGCCAACAGCGTGGATTCAATCCCCATACCAGCTGAGGTTACTCATGAAGGCCCCGCCTTCTCAACCTTGCCCCTCGCCTGGGATGTGGTGACCCTTAGGTTAAATCACCACCAGTCTGCTCTCAAAGGGGAGAGCAGCCTATGATCATCTGGGGCTGTGGAGGCATTATTTTTCCCCGATACCGTTTGTTATCCTAAGCATATGTTTTCTCCAGCAGGTTGCAGAGTATAAACAGTAACTAACGTAACTATAAAGGATTAAAAGACAAAAGCTCTGATTACCAAGTCATACCGTCTTCATCATCCTCTGTCCATAAAAACCTATGGTTTTCTTTTATCATGTCCAGGTCTGTTTTATCATTCACTCTGTTAACAAAAATGCACAATCGTCTCGTCTCAGCAATCATGGAGGCTTAAAATGCAAAACTAAAATAAAGCACATTGAAGGGTCCAAAAACAGGATTGGTACATTACATCAAGGCCACAGGTATTTAATTTGGACCAGCAATGTAGTAATGAGAAACAGATATATTTATCAAGCAACACAAGCCATACAGAGCCCTGCAGGATTTCTGGTGTATATATATGTCTTTACAACGCATTGCATCTACAGTTTTGCTCACTTTACCTCACTGATAATGAGAACTATCTGTCAAATGTTGAAGTTTGAAATTTATCAATATGAGAAATTCAAACAAGATTCAATTATAACATTTTTAGTCTTATTTTCATATCTGTGCAGGCATATATATACACATATATAACATAAATTTATATTGTTTTTTAAAAGCTGCATTGCTTTTAAAATGGATTCTGATGAACTGCCCAGGGGTCGCCTGATTTTTGAAACTTAGAACGGCCTCGCAAGCTTTCTGGAACGTTGCAAATTGGATAATGGACAGAGGTCTCCCTTGAATGTGCATGCCGAAACAGCATCTCTCTGTGGAATGTCACACCACTATTGTCAAGGCTTACTCCAAAACGCAGGGACAATAAACTCCAGGAATTTGAATACAGGTCTGCCATACAAAGGAGGGCTATCGAAATGGATTCTCCACATGAAGTGGTAAAGACCGCAATCTACCTTCTATTGTGATTTGACCATGTGATTGAAAAGCCTCTTCATTATGAAAGGCCATAATTCACCTTCCATTGTGTATCAATGGTCATCCATCATGTGATTGAAACTGCCCTCTGATTTTGAAATCCTTTTTTCAAAAAAATCAGTGACAGGGCAGTCTACAGACCACTAGTAACATCAACAAAGCTGCAAAGAAAAGGCTGTGTAATCTCTCCAGTTCAAGGCCTGTGAGGCTTAAAGCCTCCTCCACCCTTTCAGAACAGCTCTGGGTTCGTCTTTATGAAATTGGGTTCCAGTTCCAACAGTCATCAGAACCGGTCTACATTACCTACGGAGCAGTCCATACTTCAAAAGAACCCTTCAGTTAATCCATTGTTGACCCTAGCCATCTGAACTTCAATTGGGAAAAGCTTCCTCTTTCACTGCACTCTCAAAGATACATGCAACCACTAACCATTCTGTTTGGTTTCAATACTGATGGAAGTATTTGCGTGTGTCATGTGATATGTCATCAACGCAGTGTTACACTTTGAGGTGTGAGAGAATAAATAATACTCCTTTCTTAAACACATGAAAGTCCGCAGTGAGTAACTTTGAAATTGAGTGCTCGCTAACATAGGATTTGGGAACACACATCAGCCTTATTGAAATTAAACGACACTGATTATAGACAGAAGGGAAATATTAAGAAGGCTGCACGGTAGCAAAGGTAAACTAAACCTTACAGTGGGTAGCACTGTTGCTTCACAGCGCCAGGGTCCCAGGTTCGATTCCCGGCTTGGGTCACTGTCTGTACGGAGTCTGCATGTTCTCCGTGTTTGTGTGGGTTTCCTCTGGGTGCTCCGGTTTCCTCCCACAAGTCCCGAAAGACATGCTGTTAGGTGATTTGGACATTCTAAATTCCCCCTCTATGTACCCAAACAGGTGTCAGAATGTGGCGACTAGGGGCTTTTCACAGTAACTTCATTGCAGAGTTAATGTATGCCTACTTGTGACAATTAAGATTATTATTATGTTGAACTGAAGCAACACTACGCCCATTGTCTGCAATGCTAAGGTTTTTATTTTAGAACTTTGTCTGCACAAACTGTGATGACTGACATCAAGATATACATCAGGGACTAGTTTCTCTGCAGCAATTTTCTATTTAGATTAGTTGCACGTTATATCTGTAATACACTGAAGCATCATTCATACATACCTTTTTCTGAATTTAATTTGCTGGTTGCTGGTGATCTAGTGGTTCTTGCTGCAGACAAATTACTCAACTGATTCTAAATTCAAGCACTGATGCAACGAAAAATAATTTAAAAAGCTATAAGAATGTTGGCCTTCCACACCCCCCCACCTCCCCCATCCACAGAGGTGGAAATAAAAAAAGGGTGAAAGTTATGTTAGACTCCAGTTGGGAGTTTTGCATACAATTTTGAGCCTCCCACTTGAGGGAGAACACATTGGCTTAGGGGTAGGTGTGGCACAGATTCACCAGAATGATAAATGCACTAAACGGATTTAAATAATGAGGACATGTTGATGGCAGCACGGTAGCATAGTGGTTAGCACAGTTGCTTAACAGCTCCAGGGTCCCAGGTTTGATTCCCGGCTTGGGTCACTGTCTGTGTGGAGTCTGCACGTTCTCCGCGCGTGTGTGTGGGTTTCCTCCGGGTGCTCCAGTTTCCTCCCACAGTCCAAAGATGTGCAGGTTAGGTGGATTGGCCCTTCTCAATTGCCCTTAGTGTCCAAAAAGGGTAGGTGGGGTTACTGGGTTATGGGGATAAAGGGGATAGGGTGGAGGCATGGGGCTTAAGTAGTGCTCTTTCCAAGGGCCGATGCAGACTTGGTGGGCTGAATGGCCTCCTCCTGCACTGCAAATTCTTAGATTCTATGATGTTGGGTAGACTAGGTTTTTATTCCCTTGAAGAAGTTGAACAATGATCTTATTGAGGTTTTTAAGATGAGTAAAGGAATTCATAGGGTCGAAAGACAGAAACTGCCTCCCCTGATGAGGGTATCCAGAAAAGGGGGCATCACCTTAAAATTAGACCCACGCCATTCAGGGATAACGTCAGAAAGCACTTCTTCACAAAATGTAGCAAAAATGTAAAATTATTTCCCCAAAAGCATTGAAGCTAGGCCAATTGAAAAATGTAAAACTTAAGATTGGTATATTTTGTTAGGCATTGGTATTAAAAGTTGCAGAAACAAGCTGGTTGATGGATTTAAGGTATAGATCTGCCATGAGCTAATTGAATAATGGAACAGGTTTGATGGGCTCAAAGGCCTACCCTGTTCAGAACAGCTCTGGGTTCATCTGTATGAAATTGGGCCACCTCCTGTGTCACTAGCATACTCTTTCTATATGTTTGTTCTGTATTTATTTACAGATTAACTGCTGAAAGGTGTATAGTAAAAATATAATTTCCTTTTGTTTTTGAAACAAAGCACCATTTTGCATTTACAAAGCCAAATATTTAGTCAAAACGTATTGGCAATGTTTGTAATTCAGAACTAAATTTAAACTTTATACACCTTTCAGGTATGCATTTTTATATATGAACAATGTATTCCCTTTGACTTGCACTGTAATTATTCCTGATTATGGCTATTCTGTGCAGTCTGCAACTACATTCTACCAGCAGAATCATCAGTGAAAAGGCGGTAATGTCAAGTTGTATAAAACCCATTAAAAAGAAATGTAGTCTAAGGTAGAAACATTTTTAGGAAGTTGGGATGATGTTGCTGAATAGCTAGAGAACCATTCTCAAGTTCATTTTATTTCAACCGGATGTGTCAGAACACAGATTAGATCAAGCATTATCCTCATGAAAAATGTAGTTGTTACATTACTCACGTTGATCTCTTCAAGTCTTCTACTGAGCCACCATAATATAACAAATAGTCATTGATGTATTTCTTGTGCCGTGCATACTTGAAAAGTTAAGAAAAATGTCACAATTCTGCAGATGGCAGCAAATGTCACAATATTACTTCTGTAATTAGAATGCAACACAGAAACAAGATTGGAACTTGAACCCCTAACCTTTTGACTCAGATATGAATGCTGCCACTGAGCCAAGGTTGGCACCTTATCAAGAAGTATAATGCCAGCACACATAATCGTTGGGTAGTACATCTAGTAAACAAGTTTTAACTGTTAACAAACAACAGGGTATCCTCAGTAGTTATTTTGAAGCAGTGTAAAGCTCTACAGAAAGCATAATTTTAAAGGTCTCATCAACAAATCGAGAACTGTGTTTTACAAAAATTATTCCAGCTGCTTAAAAAGGCACACTTGAACTGTAGAATTGGAATAGTTAACAGGAGACGATGACACAATCTCCGTAGTCAAGATCTCCATGTCTGCCAAAGCTTGCTGCAAAAAATTATATCGCTCACGCTACCACTGCCTGACTGTTGTTGTGCAGAGAGAAATGATCTGTTGGGAAATAGATGTCTTTTCCATCTGGTAGCCATCAAACTCCCTTGTTTTCGGACTATAGCAATCACAGGCAATAGGAAGTGCCATCCACAACTGTGGTTTGAAAAACAACTTCTGCTTTCTTCAGTATTTTCCTTCAATTATTATATCAGTGTTCCTTTACCTTGTTTCTCATAACCACAAGAAGGACTTTGACAATGGATGTTTTTCCAGCATTGAAATAACTATCCAGTACCTTTATGACAACATCAGCTACTAGAGTTGACATCTTTCTCTGTGGAGCTTTTACAGCCAATTTGATTTGTGGAAATGCAACCACCATCTGATTAATTTCTTCAGAAATAACAATCATTCTGAAATGGCATTTTGGGTCAATAGTATTTGAAACCAGCATGCACCATTGACTTTGCTTCTCTGTAATATATCTCTGAAGCACGTCACCTTTCCCATAGAAATGACTGCTGCCACTATCATCCAATTCAGCTTAAACATCTTTAGCTTTGGAGTTCCACTCACTAATTTAACAATTTAGGAGTGAAATGGGTGGTGAGGGTGGGCTGTGTGCTGGCCTATCAGGCTGGTTGCTAATTTCAGAATGTCTAGCACCACACATTGCATTATATGCATTTGAATTACTGTTGTTTTTAGAAGTCTATACCAACACTGTGCTGAATCACAGACTAGCTACAGTACAGGAGACGGCCATTTGGCCTATTCTGGCTCTTTCCAAGAATAATTTAGTTAGTCCCCCCCCACCCATCTCCATCACAATTGTTTCTCTTCAGCTGCTTCCCAATTGCTTTCTGAAAGCCATGATTAAATCTGCCTCCATCACACTTCAGACATTCCATATCATAACCTTGTTGCATTAAATTATTTTCCCTCAAGTCACCTTGGATTATTTTGTCAATTACATTAAATCTGTGGCCTCCAGTTCTCTACCCTTCCATGAATAGGTACAGTGTCTATCTATCACCTCTTCTCTCGACCCATGATTTTTACATCTTCATCAAATCTCATCTTAACCTCTTTTTGAAGGAAAATAACCCCAGCTTCTCCCATCTGTCCACGTAACTTAAATCCCTGGAGCCTTTCCTGCAAATCTTTATGCACAATTGCTAAAGTCTTCATATCCTTCCAAAATGTATTGCCCAGAATTGGATATCATGCTCTAGGTGAGGCTGAAGCAGTGTTTTCATGAAGGATCATCATAGCCTCCCTGCTTTTGTGCTCCATACCTCATTGTAGAAAGCCCAGGATCCTGTATGCCCTTTTAACTAGTTTTGCAACCTACCTTGTGACCTTCAACAATTTGTGCACAGAAACCCTCATTTCCCATTCTTACACCCCATTCAAAATTGCATTATTTTATATTGCCCTGTCTTGTTCTTTTGACCACAATTTATTACTTTGCAGAGAGACGATGGAGTGGAATCCAGAAGCCCAGGCTAATGCTCTGGGGACAATGGTTCAAATCCATCCATGACAACTGGTGTAATTTAAATTCAATTAATAAAATCTAGAATTGAAAATGAGTCTCAGTAAGGGTGACCATGCAACTATCATCGATCGTCATAAAACTGCATTTGGCTCATGAATGTTAAGGGCAACAAAACTGCCATTCTTGCCTGGTCTGGTCTACATGTGCCTCCAGACTGACAACGATGGGCTGACTCTTAACTGACTTCAGAATGGCCCTGCTGGCGACATCCACAAAAAAGTAAATAAAAAACAATTCTCTGCATTAAATGTTATCTGCCATTTGTCCCCCGTTCCACCAAGCTGCCTATGTTCTCTTGAAGTCACTATTCTCTGTACTGCTCACAATACTTCCATGTTTGGTGTTGTGGAAATTAAAAAAAAGTCAGTTATATGTTTTTTTAAAAACAGCAGCCCCATGGGAAATACCACCACTCCTTCTTCCAGTTCGCTGAAGAATTTTATCCATACTGCCACTGTCCCTTTGCAGCCCACAAATTGTATTACCCCATCAACCCTGTTAACTCATCAACAAACTGATTTGTCTTTAACAAATGGTTCACCTTCAGTGTGGATCATATAGGCCGATCTCGTTGTTAAATGTGGATGCCAAGCTGTTGGCGAAGATCTTGGCCACATAGAGGACTGTGAGCCGGGGGTCATTCATTTTTATTAAATAATTTTTATTGAAGAAATTTTTCAAAATACAAACATTTTAACCCCCCCTACATTTACATTTAAATTATAATAAAACAAAATCAAACCCCCCTACTTAACAAGAAAAAGAAAAAAGTCCCCCCCCCTACTCGCGCGTCCCCCCCACCCCCCCCCCCCCCCGTCTTTGTCCCCCCCCCCCCCCCCCCCCCTCCCGCCCTCCCCTCCCCTCCCGGGTTGCTGCTGTCACGGCCTCAGTTTCTATCTCTGATCCAAGAGGTCTAGGAAGGGTTGCCATCGCCTGAAAAACCCCTGCACCGACCCTCTCAGGGCGAATTTGATCCTTTCCAATTGGATGAAGTTTGCCATGTCGTTTAACCAGGTGTTAACACTCGGAGGCCTTTCGTCCCTCCACTGAATCAGGATCCTCCTCCGAGCCACCAAGGACGCAAAGGCTAATATTCCAGCCTCCCTCGCCTCCTGTACCCCCGGTTCCACCCCAACCCCGAAGATCGCAAGTCCCCATCCTGGCTTGACCCTGGACCCCACCACTCTCGACACCGTCCCTGCCACCCCCTTCCAGAACTCCTCCAGTGCCGGACATGCCCAAAACATATGTGCATGATTCGCAGGGCTTCACGAACATCTAATACACCTGTCTTCACCCCCGAAAAACCGACTCATCCTTGTCCCCGTCATGTGGGCTCTATGCAGTACCTTAAATTGAATGAGACTTAGCCTCGCACATGACGACGACGAGTTGACCCTCTCCAGGGCGTCTGCCCATGTCCCGTCCTCTATCTGTTCCCCCAGCTCTAACTCCCACTTATCTTTCAGCTCCTCTACTGGTACCTCCTCCACCTCCTGCATAATCTTATAGATGTCCGAGATCTTCCCCTCCCCGACCCAGACCCCTGATAGCACCCTATCACTCACCCCCCTGTCGGGGAGCGCGGGGAACCCCGCTACCTGTCGTCTGGCAAATGCCTTCACTTGGAGGTACCTGAACGTGTTCCCCGGGGGGAGCCCAAATTTCTCCTCCAGCTCTCCCAGGCTCGCAAACCTCCCCTCTATAAACAAGTCCCTCAGTTGTCTAATACCCGCCCTCTGCCAGCTCTGGAATCCCCCTCCTGTGTTTCCCGGCGCAAATCTGTG